>NC_134180.1:2531643-3144365 GCF_964188355.1 Buteo buteo
GAAAGATATGAATCTGATGAATTCAGGGGGCAGGGGGATAAAGAATGGTATACTTGGGAAGTTGCATACAGCAGCTGTCAAAGGAAAAGTCCGTCTATCCCAGTAACATGTCTGCAATAGTAGCCAGTTCCAGAGAATTAGGGAAAAAGTAAAACTTCCCTTCATGTACCCATCCAGCTTCTGGTGATCAATGGTTTAAGAATTCATAATAACTTTCTGCACTGAAGGTTGGTTCTAAGGTGGTGTATTTACAGGTTGCCCAGAGACATTTTGATTGCTCTATCATTGGTAGTGTTCAAGGTCAGGTTGGATGGGATTTTGAGCAACCTGATCTAGTGAAAGATGTCCCTGCCCCCAGCAGGAGGGTTGGAACATAGATGATCCTTAAAGGTGCCTTCTAACCCAAACCATTCTTTGATTCTATTTAACTGTTGCTGGTGAAACGATGCTCTATAAACTGCACAATCCTTTTTCGCTCTCATTTATACTTTTTCTCTCTGCAGCAATAGGTACCCTTTCTTTGTTTATTTTAAATGACTTGATAGCTTAATTGTATGTTTCCTTGATTTTATGGCAGGAAAAACACTGGATAGTCATTCTCTATTCAGCTTCTCTATACTGCTCATTATGTTATGGGTGCTAATTGCCTATCAGCTTTCATAAAGAAAAAAAGGAAAGGAAAAGTTTCTGAGTTCAAGAACACGTGCAACAGGAACAAGGGAAGGATGCAACTCCTGGATGCAGAGTTCTGTGCCTCGCAGCATTTGGATGGGGCAGGAAGAGAGTGATTTTGATAAATAAAACTGTCCTTTCTACAATTTATTTTTTAGCACCTACCAGTATCCCTGCAGCAGAGGTCGAAGTCTGCATGACATTCCTCCGTTTCTCAGTAGTTCACAACATGGCTCCCTTGGGCCGTCTTCTGGTGTATTACGTCAGGGAGAATGGAGAAGGGGTCACGGACAGCCTGCAGTTCACTGTGAAGTCGTCCTTTGAAAATCAGGTATTGGCAATGTAGCTAGTGGAGAGGAAGGAGCTGTGTGTTGTTACTCTTTGTAGTTTTGTCTGTTGATTATAAGTCAAGATAATGGGATTTAATGTTAAATTCCTAGGTTGCAGTGGCGCTCTCAGCAAATGAGACCAGACCTGGTGATGTTGTGAATATCAAGGTCAGAGCTGCAAAATCAAGCTGTGTTTGCATTGCCACTGTGGATAAGAGTGTCTACTTGCTGAAGACAGGTTTTCAGCTGACAGCCAGTCAGGTAAAAGGAAGCTTAAGCCACTGATGTCTTTTTCTTAATACTGCTATCTGCACTTTACCTTTAGTAAGTAACCTTTAAACCTAAGGACAGCGGTCTCTTCCCTTTCCCTGTAGGTTTTTCAAGAGCTTGCAGAGTATGATGTATCTGATGCTTTTGGAGCTCCAAAGGAAGAAGGGCACTTCTGGTGGCCAGGCATGTCCTCACGTAGACGCCGTAGATCTTCTGTCTTTCCCTGGCACTGGGACATCACCAAGGATGCTCGCTTCGCGTTTACAGTAGGAAGAATCAGCCTCACTTCTCTATGGAGTGTCTTTTTTACTTTCATGTTTGCAGGATTATTTTCAGTTCCATAGGCCATTATTGTTTTTTCACATCAGAGCTGTTTCTCTAGGGGGTTAGGCTGAAAAGTAATTTCTGAGAACGGAGAGTACACTGTTCCAGCAAATGTTTTGGAGAAATGTGCTTTGATTTTGGCCAATCTTGAGATCCTGTTGGGTGAAGGAATTCATGCAGGTGCTCCGGAGAATCAGACAGGGGACCAGAATGTTTCTCCAGTCATGGGCGAGCTTGCAGGTCTCTTTTGCAGTTACTGTGACAGGGAAGGAAGGTGGAACGTGAGTCTTTGCTTTTATAGCCTTTTAGACTATCCTTTGGAAATCCTTTAAACTTCTTTCCTGCCCCAGTTCTGCCAGCTTCTGTGGCCGTCTGTGTGAAAGATCAGTAATGGTTTTTTTGTATCCTTGATCAGGTTACTACTTACATGCCATACATTTAAGTAATTATGTTTGTTTGATGTCTTTAAATAGTTAAACTTGACCAGGTTTTAAAGATTTTTTTCCTTTGAAATGTGCTCTGTATTTGCATCAACTTTCAATCTGGGTATTTAAAATGAGTTAGTTAGGGGTTTTGGTTGTTTTTTGTTGTGGTTTTTTTTTTTTACATGTACTCATGCAATAATTCATTTCTTCATTGCTTTGGATACTAACAATGCAGTCCTTTAAAACCAGTTTGGTCATCTGTAGGTTTTAAAAGACATGCTACTGTGTTTCCATTAGCTTCTTGCTTTCATTTTGATTAAAATTATTGTTACCTGATCTATGTGAAAAGTTTTGCTTGTTAGCCTCTTTCTTCCCTTCCTACAGTTGCACAGTAAAGTTCATCCACCCTTTCAGACCCTGCTGACATCCTCCCTCTTTGCCTTCCACACCACTGTGGCATGTAATCTCTATTCCCTGATTGCCCGAAGCTGTAAGGAGATGCCACGTGAAAGGCTGTGATATACATGCTTTATATTCTTTACATAGGCTTCTACTACTTGCTGCTCTTAACGGGCCTAGAGAACCAGTGTCACAGCTCTAATGTTTTATGCTCTTTCCATTTTTAATCCACATAACTGCTAATAATAATGAACCTGGCTTCCTTCAGATCCTCTGTCTCATCATTCTTTGTCCTTTCTGCAATTTTAGCTAAATTGTTCTATTGTGTTGTCTTAAACACCACAGGCTTCCATGTATTCCCCCAATGCCTCGATCTCTTAATTGTAAACTCTCAGTCCTCGTTACTGTCCACTGCTGCAGGAGTTGCTGCTTCTTCTCACCCTGTGATCTGTTGGGGTTTTTATTCTGATGCTTTTTTTTCTTACTGAGAGGCATAAACTGTTGGGAAAAGGTACATATGTTAATAACTGGTATGTATGCATTACTGTATACCTGATCTATAATAACTGGATGTGTATGTAAAGAGAACAAAGCTCATACTCCCTTTGGTGTCTGGGAACTGCTGTGTCTTATGAATAAGTGCATTTAGGGGACAGAGCTGGCAGACAGTTTTCTTATGAATTCTGTATTTTTACTGTGAAGCTGTGTGGACAGTTTCCATTTTGCTTGGCATTCCTGGTAGTGCAGAATTGGTGATGTCTGATGTGAGAACTGCCTGCTAACTGCAGCAGAACACACTGGAAACTTTTAGGAAGGGTAAAAAGCTGTAATGTAATATTCTAGGGGAAAAATATGTGTAATAATTTTTCACCTGTAGCTGCCTGGCAGTTACACATGCCCAGTAGTGTCAGATATTGGTTTAAATGCATTTTCCAAGCAAACAAGAGCTTTCTCATAAAATCTCTGCCTATAAAGTGCCTATATATTTTCACATTAACAGTCATTTTTATATAAAGTTTTAAAAAATCCTCAAGTTTCAATTGAAATTTACTCTATAAATGTTGGAATAGGGTTGGGGAATTGTGTTCAGAAAACTTGTTATTGGTACATGTTTAATATTTTTTTTTTCCCCCTTGCTGGTTTGTGTTTTGTGGTCTTCGTTTTTATTGTCTAGGAAACTGGCTTGGTTGTAATGACTGATATAGTCAGCTTAAACCACAGACAGAATGGAGGCATGTACACAGATGAGGCTGTCCCAGCTTTTCAGCCGCATACTGGGACGTTGGTGGCTACAATGCATTCTAAAATAGCACCAAGGTAACATTTTTGTTGTAATGCATATTGTCTATGATAGCTTTAGCTATTTTTTTCTACATTCTCAGTTGTTTTCCACTTCCATGCCTCCAGGAAATTGCTTGGTTTAGACAAGGTGGTTGTGGGGAAACTCTCTTCCGTTGTTTTGATAGACATAAAAATTATAACTGATGCTACTTTGTTAAATTAATTCTGGAAAAATGCAAAGTAATATTCTTAAAAATGATCATTCAAAACTGTTTGCATATCTTAGTTTTCTGTGAATTAGTTGCTGCTTCTCAATATTTGCAGCCCTTGTTTTGCAGAGTTGCTCATTGCTCATTATTTTGACCATTCAGCTGGTGGTCAAAATAAATAAAATGAGGGACTGCATGAGGAAAAAGTCATGAAGTATTATGACTAATGCTGCAACTGAGGATGTGCCTTCCCTTTGTGTTCTGAACCACCTGGTGGCCTTTCTTAGCGGAGTAAGTTTTGGAGGTTAGTGTAAGAAAAATATAATGAAGCATCACAGGTGTAGAAAAATGGACTAAATTATGAAAATATTAGAGATCAAGACAATTCCAAGAGAAGAAATGGAGGGGAATATAAAGTAGTGATTGTAGTAACTGCCATTAGTAAGGCTATATTATAATATCATGGGAAGTCACATGCTCTATATGGTCTCTTTGATTTTGTTTGGTGAAAGAATTTGGATAATAAAACCTTTATTTTTTTTAACATTCTATTATTTACGCCAGTTTTTAAGATTATCTTATTTATACTATTTTTTTTAGACTCTTATTCATGTCTCCAGACTGTTTGATGTGTGTGTGCACGATGGAATCATTTGGAAAGACTGTGTATTTTGTGTTATGGATGATACACTCATTCATTTTTTAATGATTCTATACTAGCTAGAGTTTCGGTTGGTCATGTGAGCTGCATTCAGGTGATAACACTGATTTATCAGTTATTGTTAAAAACGTTTTATTAAAAGAAGTCATTGCCAAGGACTTGTTTCTTGTTCCAGCAGAGCAGAGAAGAGAAAAAGAACCTTCTTTCCTGAAACGTGGATTTGGCATTGCCTCAATGTCAGGTATTGACAGGGAATTCCCTTAATTATATCCAGAGGGTTGTAGCCTCTTCAACTACAGAAAACAAAGGTCTTTAAAACCTACTGGAGTTACATTGACATTCTCTGATGTTTTTTGTTGTTGTTGCTTTTCTTCATTACTGCTTTAATCAATAATCTTTCTTTGTAACGTTTCATCTGGTCTTGAAGTGTATTCACTTACTTCAGCTTGAAGTGTGTCAGTTGTGACTACCTTGCAACCCATGTGTAGTTCACTGTGGTGTCACAAACAGAGGAGTATCTTCAGGGAAGAAAAGGAGCAATGGTTTGGTTCAACACACTTCTAGGTTTTGCTCACTTCTGGAAAGGGTATATCGACAAGTTATTGAAGAGCAAGTGAGGATATAGGTTTGCAGCTACTGTGAGGAACTACTTGTTGCATAAGCTTGCCCCACAATAAATGCAAGCCAGACTGCTATTGCAATAAAAAGAGACTGTAAGATATAAAGTGATGATGCACTTCTAGCTCTGTGCTAAAATCTTCATATGAACCACAATTCTATGTACCACTTAAAAGAACAAAGGGGAATGGGAAATCTTGCTAGAGTTCACAGTCAAGAGGCAAGATCAGCCCCTCAGAAATGCCAGTTTCCATTTACAGTGGGAGATGAGTTGGGTCTGGATTTGTGTTTGGACCCTAGGGTAATCCAGAAATGTCAGCTTCAGCGAGTGCTAGTGCTTTTCTTCATTTCCACCCCTATTCTAGCACCAATTCCTGCATATGCTTTAGTGGGAAAATGATTCCAGGGTAATATGTGTGAGGAGATGGAGGCACAATAGCTGCTTCTGTAAATGCTGGTATAGCCTAACCATGCACTGGTGAGTATTCTGTATTGATTGCTTTTTAAATTGCACAGACCTCTTCTTTCTCTTTCATCTGACGCAAGAGCATCTCCCCCAAACCTTAATTTACTGCCCAATAAATCATGGTTTCCACCTGGTACAACTGGAACTAAAAAAAATGAATAAACAGATAACTAATCTTTCCCAGAAACAGCACATCTAGGATAATTTGAAGCAATTATTAAAAGGCTTCTCCAGGTTTGCTAGTAAACTTCATTCTCAATAAATGATTATAAATTAAATTTGACAGGAACTTGCAGCAAGTGTATTCAAATCTGTTCAATTGAGCATGAAATATGCTTTGTAGAAATACACAAAGAATTCCAGAAGTGCCCGTTTGGGCCTCAGCAAGCTGGGGCAGTTAATTATAAGTGGGAGAGTGTGGAATAAAAAGTTGCAGATTGCATTTTCTCCACTTCATTTCATTAGAAACAACTAAGTTGAGCATTCCTTGATTTCCACTCTCTTGAACAGGAAGAATTTTATTTTTTTTCTTCTACCGTTTATAATTATAATATACAATCCTCAAAAAAGAAACAAAAGCCTAATGTCAACTTCCCAAACCAATTCTAAAAATTCCTAAAGCCTGGCTGGAGGGTCTAATGGCTGGAAATGTGTGTGTACTTTGGACCCCCGCCCAGAAGAGTAAGTGCCCTCATGTGTGAAAATAATGTTAATGCTGGTTATGGGCTGAAATCCCAGTGGAAAGAACATCAGCTGCAACAAATTGTCCGGTTAAACAGACTGGAATACTGCCAGTTCTGGAGCTAGGACACCCTTCTGCTTACTCTTCAGGGCTGAAGTTTATTGCAGGTACCAGCTACCTAACTCCAGTTAGGATGAAGACCTAAATATTAAGAAACTAGTGTGCTTAAAAGAAGTTAAAATAACTTGGTGCTGTCAAGTCAAGTGCATTTCCCAGGCTCACCACTCTGTAGTTTGAGCTGGGGAACCACATTCATTGGCCGGAGAGCTTGGAGACTGACTGAACCTAGCATGCCTATTCAAAGGCATAGTGATCTCTAGCTTTTTATCAAACTATTTGCTTTAATCCTTTTCCTACTGTGATATAAATACACAGACCAGTACATGATATGCTGCCTGGTTACCGACAGTTACCATAGTTTAGGCTCATTGAAAATTACAAACAGTTGATTTAGACGATGAAAGTAATGATACTTCGTTGGTGCCGAAAGTGTGAATAACCTTCAGCTGAAAAGCGGTGAAAGCCCAATTCTTCCATTTGTCCTGGATGTGAATCAGGCGGTATTGCAGTGTTGAAAGACAGTGTGTTATGCTGTAGACTCACAGAGCTTATTCTGAAGATCTTGCTTTCTCGTTTTCCATGCCAACTAAGATGCACGTTGCTCTCAAAAGATTACAGAGCTAGCAGCATGTGTATCAAGCTCTGGGGAATAAATAAGAACTTGAGAGAAAACAACCTTAGGGTGTACTCATAACTGCACCAATCATCCTGCCAGTTGAGCCATGAAATAGCTTTTGTTCTTGCTTTAGAGGAAATGTTTTCTGTTCCAGGCAAGGCCAAAGCTTCTTTGCAGGAGGGAAATAGCAAAGTCTGCAGAACAAAATTGAATTTCTATTATTATAAAGCATGGAAGAGGATACCAGCTTTATGATATCCTGTTGTGGTATGTGCAGTAAAGCTAAATACTCAGAATATAAATTTGATTTTTAATAATTAGTTTCAATCCTCGTTGGAAGAAAATGATGTTTTTGGAAATATTTCTGAGTCAGGCATTCCAAAAACCAACCAAAGAAAATGTTTCTGAATCAAAATACTCTCCCCTGGACAAGCAGTTGCTGAACTCGGTGTCTGGAAAATTTCTCATTTGCCCTTATGTTCAAGCAGAGTCTGCAATGTGGCAATGTATACAAGGACAATGGGTTCCAACAAAAATTACTTTTATTTCACTAGCTGTTAAATTATTTATCCAGGACTGCAGTCTAGGATTCTTTCTTTTCTTTTCTTCTTTTTATTTTTTTTTTGGACTTAGTGCAGACATTTGCCTCTAAGAAAAGTGACTCTATAAAGCTTTTAATCCAGTAAGTATTTGTATGTTAGACTGTATTTTGCAGAAGCAACTACTTGCAGTTCTGCCCCTTGTAAATGTGCATAGGTCTCAAAAAACCTGATAGAAATCATTGAACCTTTTATAAGCTGTTGTTCAAAGCAGACACTGATGCTATCTTGTAAGTTTGGATCTGGAGGGAATTCCCCAAAATGTTTGGGTCTGTGTGCTTTAGCGTCATTCAAAAGCATTTCATTAATCTGATCAACTGGAGTTATTCCCTCTTCTCTTTGGTAGTAATATAACGGGAGAAGCACAGCTGCGCGTAGAAGTGCCAGACTCCATCACTACCTGGATAACCGAAGCTGTGGGTCTGTCTGAAGAGAAGGGTTTGGGCATTGCCAGTCAAACAGAACTGAAGACATTTAAACCTTTCTTCATTGATTTCACCTTGCCATACCATGTCATCCGGGGAGAACAGACCAAAATCCCACTGACTGTCTACAATTATTTAGCTGTCTGTGTAGAGGTAACGGCCCTCTTTATTCCTGTTACTAAATTCCGTTTTATCATCAGAATTTCCTAAGTGATCTACAACTTACAGTAGATAAGGTATAGGGATAATGTAGTGATAAGCTCAGCATAAATGCTTTGAACAAGATAAAAATATTGTGTTTCAATATGAAAAAAAGTCATTGCTTTACTTACTTTTAGCTTGAAACAACTGTAGTAGTCTGAAGTGTCTTGGAACACTTCAGAAATACAAATATTGAAAAATGTAGGGAAGACAATTAGGAAGCTTATGCTGAAACACAGAGAGGAAGTTCTGTCATAATCAGAAAGCTGCTGAAAGTAGTTTGTTTTGAAAGAATGTGGTGGTGGTTTTTTGTGGTTTGGGTTTTGTTTTTTGTTTTTTTTTTTTTCCAAGAATTCCTGTCTCCCTGGATATTTTCTTCTCAAACTCATTATCTGTCTAGCTCCAGTAGTATCGTTCTGAACTACCTGGAGAATTGCTGAGCTGAAAGTAATGCTGTCAGTCAAATATATTACTAGAAGGTTTGAAGAGTGAATAATCTGTGCGTAGTATGATTTTATTAAGCATTTTGTGCTTCTCAGATTTTGCACATATGTCAGTTGGTTTTGCAGCTGAAATTTGCAATAAATGGCATTCAAAAATTTTCACAGGTCCATGTGAAGATTTCTGTTCCAAAAGGCATAAAGTTTGTTGGGCATCCTGGGAAACACCATCTGACAAGAAAGAAGTGCGTTGCCCCTGGGGAAGCTAAACCCACCTCTATCGTTTTGTCCTTCAATGAGCTTGGACTGAGCAACATCACTGGTAGTATAGAAATAAAAATAGCTTGCTGCTTGAGGGAGTTTTACAAGTGTTTCTTTTTATTCCTTTTTCAGAAGAAAATTCTTATTTCCCTAGTACCCCAAAGTGGAATCATTCATTCCACTTGCTGCCAACTTAGCTTTTCAACCTCATTTGTTTCTGAGAAACAGATTCTATAGCTATAATGCACTGAAGAGGCTGTATGAACAAACTTCAGGAGATTCCCTGGTTGTCAGTTTTCCTGTTGTGTGATATGTGGTCATAAGGTTTGGACCTGTTATATCTCCCCGAAGAGATCAGTGGAAATTTTTAAATAAGAGAATAAGAACAAATTCTGTACAACTCTCAAGCAAATAATCACAGTAATTGTGCAACACTGGAAACTAGGAAAGAGTTTTTTTGCCCCATGACTGTTCAAATATTGTCTAGTTTTAGATGTGACTGTTCAATACAGAATGAAGGTAATATGAGCGAGCTGTAATTACAAAACACTTGAGGTATTGTTAATCAACTGTATCTAACTAGTTTAGATCTTCACTTGAACTCCTGAAGATCTTCCTATCTCAAAATCTCTGCTTCTTTTCCATTCTGTTTCTTAGCAAAAGCTTTTGCTTATGGTGGAACTAATTGCTGTCAGGATGAGATGCAGACCTTAAAGAATGGCAAGCACTCAGAGGACAATTATATGGACAAAAGGACCCCAGTGGGAGTGGATTATGTTCGCAGTAGTGTTATTATTGAGGTAAGAAAATATGAATTAGTAATAATATAAAAATTATAAATGCTTGGGCAAATCATGAAAGCTTTTAGGTAGTTAATCAAATGTGAATAGGTTTATAAGAAACTTCAGGTTGATTTATGGTATGTTTACATGATTGGAAATAATTTTAGTGGTATGTGTACAGAAAGAGCCCATTTGATTCTGAGTTTGTGCTGGTGAATCTTCAGTACTGTTCAGAAGAAAAAGGGATAGAAATTTTATTAGATAAGCTTGTTCTGTTAATCTAAGAAATATGCTGTGATGTGAGATTTGCTAGTAGTGGTTAGCATACCTCTAGCTAACAGAATATAGTGTAATAACTTTTCAATAAAGGATATAAAACACTGTAAGCAGCAGAATATTATTTCTGTATTTTGTAAGTAAAATTGAATAGCTGTTACTGCTACTACTGCTACTCCAAGCACTGTATTTTTATGTATGAATTTCTGTCTTTATATAGCCAGAGGGACTGTCCAGAGAATACACCTATAGTGTGTTCTTCTGCCCAAATGGTAAGTTTATGATTTGAATGAGATATTAAGTTTGTTTGATTTAGTTATAGTAGAAACATGTGGCTTCATCTCATGGAAAAAAAAAATAAAAAAAAAATATCTTTGTTTCCATTTCTCTATGATTGATGAGTTATGGTGTGTAGGAGGAACTTTTGAATAAAGAGTCTTTCTTACCTGGCTGGCTAATTATGAATTTGCTTTAACTGCCCAAGTGATTTCTGGAAATGGCAATTAAATTCCTTTACTTTATGAAACAGTTTAAGTATTCAGCACTGTGGACAGTAACTGTGACTGTACTGTATTTTCAGTTGATGTTTTAAAATTCAGTTCTGGAATCAGTATGTCCATCCTGCCTGAGATTTGGATAGCTCAAAGTTGGCTCCAGTAGCTAAACAGAGATGCTTTTGACCACTACATCAGAACTGAAAAATCACTTACAGATTTCATAAGAAATCCAGCTAAGCAGTTTGAATTGAAGGATCTCCTATATTGGAAGGAGATATAAATAGGAAATGGGAAGAAAAATCCACATATACTTTTATAGTTTGTTTAAGAGAAGCTGGAAAAAACATGTACTTAGGAAAGGTCTGTTTGTTTAAATTTTAGTAGTTAGCTATGGGTTATTTTTGAAGTATGTGAGCTAAGCTCTAATTCTTACAATATTCCATTATTTTTCTGACTAGAGAAAATACACATTTCTACACCTAACAAATATGAGTACCAATACATGCAGAAACCTGCCCAGATGACGCACTTTGACATTGCTGTGAAAGCACACAATGATGCTCACCTGGCCTTGTCCTCTGGTCCACATGACATGGCAGAGATGACTGAGATTGTTATTGGTGGACATCAAAATACTAAAACGTGGATTTCCATAAGCAAAATGGGTGAGCCAGTGGCCAGCAGAGACACAGGTGGTATCCTCTCCTGGGATGAATTCCGCAGCTTCTGGATCAGCTGGAAAAATGGAATTATCCAGGTAGTGAGTTTATCTATGTAACGGTCTGGAAGTCTCTTGCTCTCTTAAATAGAGTTTGAGCACACATATGGCAGATTTTCATTAGGCTTGTTGTAGAAGGTGAAAGCTTTGTTCCTGTTGCTTTTTCCATATTAGGTCTTGAGCAGGCTGTTTTAATCAGAACATATCTGCTTGCCACATTATGTTCTCAGGACCTCAGTCTTTGATGTTTTTAGTGCTAAGTGTGATGAAAGCCTTGGATGTCAAGCCTGTGGAATTCTTATTAAGCTTCCTTGGATTGTTTTGTGGGTGGGAAAAAGAAATGTACTGGTCCTTCTACAATGTTCTCTGATGCACACATAAGTTACTAGATCCAAGGACACATGGCAGACTGACTTCATATATGTGGGTTCTTGGAACTGCATGATTTTTTGTTCCTTTCAGGTTGGCCATGGTACTCGGGTGCTAAATGAGTCTATTATTGTGGAGTGGACAGTCCCCAAACAGCTTGAGGTGAAGTACATTGGCTTTTCCACAGGCTGGGGGTCAATGGGAGAGTTTAAAATTTGGAGAAAAGAAGAGACTGATGAAAATCACAATGAAGCATTTACTCTTGGAGTTCCCCACAACATAATTCCAGGATCAGAAAGAGCTACGGCTTCAATAATAGGTATCAATTATGAGGAGGTATCACTAGGCACCAGTTATCAAATATGAAGAGATACTGCAGCTGTTACTTACTTGTGACCAGTATTTGAGTAATACACACCAGATAAAGTGGTTATAGGCAGTTACAAAGGTATATACTGCTTAATTCTGGGACAGATAATTTTTTTTATTTCGTCACTTGTTTGAACCCTGTTTGAGTTGACAGTGACTTAAAGTTGATACTATCTGAGGGCTTTGCAGAGGCACTGTCTGTTAGAATTCATGGTATTAATTTCATAATCTTTATGATCACAAATTGTGCTGTTCTAAACTAGTAATCTAAATTGGGAAGTTATGGCTAATCAAACTCTGAAATGTGAAATTTCTTTATTCCAGCACGAGCTTGAAGGGCTAAGACTTAACATTTGAAGGACTTCCATCTTATGATACAGTTTATTTAAGATGACTATGTGTAGCTAGTAGAAATTAGTGTAGTCAGATGGGTTTTAATCATAAGACATCAAAAGGAAGTAAAGCGTAATTCCTTAATGCTGAACATATTGCCTCTTTTTCAAACAGGAGATGTGATGGGTCCTACATTGAACAACTTGGACAATCTTTTGCGATTACCATTTGGATGTGGGGAGCAGAACATGATCCATTTTGCTCCTAATGTTTTTGTCCTGAAATATCTGCAGAAAACCAAACAACTTAGTCATGAGGTGGAGAGTGAAGCTACTGATTACCTTGTTCAAGGTAACTCATTACATTTACAATTTATAGAAGGAGAAAAGGCTTGTAAGTTGGAAGAAAGTTTTACTAGTGTCACATTGTCCTTTCTAATCAAGAGTATCCCAAGCGATGAGGAGTCATCGTTTCTTGTAGGATAATCTCACAGATTAACAGATTTTGATGGCAAGAAGTTTTCCCTTGATATGTATCCTGTTTCCCTTCAAGAACTCGTAGTTTAGATGCTTACTGATCTATATTTTTTTATCTTCTTTTTTTCTTAGGCAGCTTATTTCTATGTTTAAACATTTCAGAAAGTGAAGGAAAAATAAATTTAGTAAAAATCTGTATGTTTAGGTGTTTTGCCTTATCATAAACTGTCTTTCCAGTCCTTTAGTCACTACATGGCTCTTCTGATCTTTCTCTTTAACAGTATTTTCTTAGTAATGGTATACCCAAAATCAAAAGTTAGTATCCAAAGTAGTTAACTTAGGGCCATATAATGAAGGCTTTTATCTATCCTTTCAGTGTCCTATCCTATCTCACTAAACAGCTCAACGCAATCTATCTTTTTATGTGCTGTTTTTCTCAGCATTTGTTTGGGAAGAGCCACGTGCAAAATAGTTTTATAACTAAATACAATTCTCGGGACAAGTAAGAATTCAGAGATCATTAAAAACAAGAATGACCCAAAGGGACAAAGCTGTCTTGTGTATGAGTCAGACAATAGTCATGTCATGAAATCAGAGGTGACAAGATTAGGTGGTTCTCCTCTGAAAATATAAATATAAAATGTAATATGTAATATATTTCTTGTATTCAGCAGCAAAAGCCCAGTGCTGCTTCCTTTGCCTGGCTACAATCATTTCACTTGTAATTTTTTGTGCTTGCTGATAGCAATAAGACAAAGAGAGTTTTTTAATCGTTTGGGTCAGTGTTTCCTTTGCAATATCATTTGCTTTTGTTTCTTTTTATGAATCTGCAAACCAGGTTTTTGGCTCCAAACTCTGCCTGCTAATTAACCCTTACAGAAGAAATCCTCAAGACTTTTAAACTTTTCTGTGTTTATTGGAGCCCTGCCAAGTATAAGGTTTAGATGGGAAAGTCTGTTTGCTCACTCTAGAAGGCTTTTGTAACTTACTAAGCCAGAAAACTTTTTCATCACTTAGTCATCCATCATAGAAAGTGCTGATACCCAGCAATTCCCATATATTCCCTAATCTTTAGAAGTGGCCTGAGCTAAACTAGCCAGTAATTTTTCTACTTTCCCGCAATGCAGTTCTACCAAAGCAGGTGAACAGGTGAAAACTGGAAAGGTGAACCTCTCCAGTGAGTCCAAGCATCTAGAGGAGTGTTTAGAAAAAAGAAGATTTCAGAAGAGCAAGCAAGACATAAAGTCTGTGCCACTATCAACCTAGCAAGCAAAGAAGAATAAATGTAAGAGCAATGAAGCATAAGTCAACTCAAAATGAACATTCAAATAAAAGAACAGACAATATTATAAGACTGATATAAAACTACGAGTACTTAATTTGTCCATCTAACACACTGGAAATGAATACTTAGGAACCGTTTGAGAAGGAAGTGCTCAGTAGTAAATTGTATCTGAGGCCTATGTAGAAGAAAAGCAATCTCATTTAACATAACACCTATTGTTTGGAGGAAGAAAAAAAAATAATACTTATTACTTATTACTGTTACTTATGCTTTCTGCCACGTATATATCCCACAATTCCCAGAGACGTTTGTTTTTGCAACAAGAGCATCATTAATCTCTAGGGCTTTGCACCTCCCATTTTTCAAACCATTCTATCTGCATTCCCTATGAGCATTGGAAGGCTATGGAGCAACAGGAAAAAGTGTAGGAGTCACAGGCAGCCCTTACTCGGGGATTGTGGAGCTGCCTATATCTGGAGAGGTCAACAAACAAAGCTCGCCTCCAGAAATGAAAAAGTAATCCATTCCCATAAAAATATCATGCAATATATTAAATATAAAACATCTATTAATGTATCAGAGAATTAAGCAGGCACTAAATGTCTTTGACACAGTCTTCTTGCAGTTTTGATGTGTCTCCATATCAAATACCCATTCTGAAGGGTTTGATCCCAGTGGGCATTTAAGAGCTTTATCAAAGTGTGTATTCTGTATTCCTCAATATAGAGGCTTAGAGTGCTTTATTAGGATGAGCAGTTCATGGTTGTAAGACAAACAGGTTTGAGAAGCGAATTCTTTTCCTAATAGGAAGAGCAGTTTGACCATCTTTTTTTTTCAATCTCAAAAGACATTCTGGTAGAGAGGTCTTATCTTCAGCATTCAACTTGTTGATAATTGTTGTCTAAAACAAGCCTTATAAGACAGCCCTAGTAGCTAGGAAGTGTTCATATATGTTAAGATCACAGCTATTTTTGTCATGTTACACTAAGTTGTCCCAAAGAACAGCTTTGGAGAAAGGTCTGAATCCAGTTGTATCGTTATAGGAAAAAAATTTCATCTGCGTGGTACTTTCAGTAAAATGGAAGGAGAATGGCTGTATGCTTAAGTAAAAATCTTTCAATACTGCATCTTTTCAGAGAGGTATAAAACTTTTAACATTTCTAGTGGCCAAAATGCAGGAGTTGTAGTCTTACAGATGTTAGCCTGAATGGTTTTCTGAATAAGCTACAGCATACGTGCACAGAGCTGGCTCTATCACTCACAGCAAAATAAGAGATTGCTTTGGGCAGCAGAATCCCTTACACTAGTGCCAGATGGTCTGAGTCTTCATTCACTTTACATACTTGTTTTTCTCTGTGTGAGGATTTTGGACTCCCCCAGTTCTTTTGTGACTTCCAGGCTACCAGCGCCAGCTGACCTACAAGAGACAAGATGGTTCATACAGTGCTTTTGGCGAGAGGGATTCCTCGGGGAGTATGTGGTGAGTTGCTATTTAAAACAGAGATAGAAAATTCAGTGTTTGCTAAATGGGAAAAATACACAATTGGCAAGGAAAGAAGAGTAATTTTCTAGCTTCCATCATGGTATCGCACACAGTGGAGAATAGAAATAATACTCAATGACTATAGACTTATCGTTTCAATGCTGCTGAGTGTTCATACTATACTAGCATGCGTATTATAGATATTTCAAGACTCAGGGGCAGTTAAGGTAGTCATATCTACTAATATATCCAGGCTTTAGGCACAGAAGCTGTAGTTAAGGATCATATTTTGTCTACTGGAATTGGAGTAGCAATGTATGGGGCATTTAAGCACCTAATTGCTCTAGGGAATGGAGCTTTGCCTGAAGCATGTACTGAACAACTTGCTGTCTCTAGGAGTGGCAGAGGCGTCTAACAGGGTAGGGAAAAAAAAAACCCAACACCAAAACCAACCACAAAAACCCCAAAGGAGTCTTTCTCCCAAGTGCTTTATATCCCCTCACGGATGAAATGGTATGGATTTATGCCCTGAGAATTGAAGTGCCAGACCTTACAGAGTCAAACAATATGAGAGCCAGAAATTATGAAACTGAGAAATCAGCTCATCTCAGTAACGTCCCCCTTAGGAAACCATGGTCTTTACAGTTGTACGTTACATCACATTAGCATGTTAGTTGACTATAATATCTCGGATGTAGTAGATTGTCTTCATCCATTTGCTTGTGCTTCTCCATCTGCTCTGTATTTTGCTTTAAGCTGATTTTCTTCATGAACTCATCTGAGGGGAAGTACCACTTCTATGATGCTGCTGCCTCACTGTTTCTAAGATAGTAAACTTTTATCTCAGATCTGGCATCTCCCAGTCCCTAGATGTAAAATATGGTGACACAGAATTACTTAACACTTGAAAAATCCCCTGCCAGGCAGCATGCTTTCTACCCTCCCATTCCTCAGAGGCTTGTAAAATGAATGATTCAATCTCCCAAAGCTGGCCAGAGTTCACACTTGTTGCATGTAAGAGGTTTAGAATTCCAAAAACACTTCTCTTGCTTTCTTAAGTCTTAATTCTGTATAAAGTCTAACACAGCCTCAGACTTTAGCAATGGGTCTGGATATCTTTTTTTTTTTTTAAGTTAACAGTAGCAAAATTGGAAAATTTAGTCCTCTCTTTTCTTTACAAATAATTCCATATTTATAAGGATATTGATTCTTAACTCAAAAGCTTTAATAATGTGTGTAGTAGATGAGCACCTATAAAAGGGAACTGAACTTCAGAGTGTGTCATAACTAAGACAACTATATCTTCCAGTTATACTTTTCAATTTAATCTGTTGACCTTTAATCCTGCTCTTATCCAGAAGTTTGGACAGTGTTCAGGTGCTTTTATGTACTATTAATTTTTTTTAACAATATTTAGTGTTTCCCCAACAAGGTTTTTAAAATTTCTGCTTTCTAGGAAAGTTGTTTTCCCCGTACTGATACATTATTCTGAATTTGTTTTCTCAGTAAAGATGATAAATTCATATTTACAGGCTAACAGCTTTTGTCCTCAAGTCCTTTGCACAGTCTCGTGGGTTTATTTTCATTGACCCGAAAGAACTAACAGCTGCCAAAGACTGGATCATCCAGCATCAGAAAGAAGATGGTTCTTTTCCTGCTATGGGCAGGATACTAAATAAGGACATTCAGGTAAAAACTATACAGACTCAAAATCATGCAATAGGTGCATTTTTAAAGTTATTATCGAAGCATGAAGTGATGCAGTTTCTTATGCCTAATATGAGTATTGCATTTGAAAGGCTAGAATAGTGTAGGAAGAACCAGGAGAATTTTGGTAAAAAGTCATCTATCAATGTATCTGCGTGCTGTCCTGTTAGAATGGAAAGCAAGATGTCAAGTCTTGCAAAACACTTCAGAGTCATGTCTTGGAGTATGAAGTTATGTGCATTGAGTCTGTTCTCAGGCTATTGCTAGGGAAGGAAGCTACAATGTTGGGTCAGGTTCCTAAATTTTGTATTCCTTATGTGCAAAGGAAAAGTTCTGTGATGCCACAGCTTCTCTTACAGTTAAAACACATTCTTTGTCTTGCTTCAAGAGTCTTTTTATCCAGCGTCCTTTTCTCTAGTTTTCATCCAGTGGTTTGCGTTTGTTGTCCTCCAGGGTGGAATCCATGGTAAGATCTCCCTGACAGCTTATGTGGTTGCATCTCTTCTGGAAACAGGTGTAACTTCTGAGGTAACAAAAATTTAGCTAAAATAGCTCTCGTGTTCTACATATTCTAAAAATTCTCTCCATTTTTTTTTTAAACTTAATTTTACTGCTGTTCACTTTCAAAGTTCTGTGCTCACTAGAATGATAGCATCCAGGTAACAGAGGCTGTTGGAAAGCCTTGAGATTATTCTAAAGTTAAGGAATCTTGAAGTTATTCAAGGTGATCTCCCATCCTTCAGCCACCACCTCAAGGGTTATTCTACCAGAGCAAAACTCTTCCCTGCAACCCCATCCCCCAACCTCTCCCAAAAATAGCTGCAAAAAATGTTTTCTGTCTTGCAATTTCAAGGTGTGATTGCAGCCTATGCAGATACTGTTAGTTTGCCTATATATACTCAAAAAAACTTTAACTAGCTAGCTTAGTGCTAACAGCAGATTAACTAGGGCTGCATAGGCTTTGGGGATCCAGAAAACTTTTGCGGCTGCCTTTTGCTACAGTGGCCAAAATGCTACTGCTATTAGATTACAGTATCTTTGGAGAGCTGCGCTCCTGTAATGTGCTGGATTGAGGACTCTGGAGAAAAATGTTTCTCTTCTTTGTAATGAGACAGAACAGGAACACTACAGAAAAAAATAAAAGCTACATAGGAACATGCAATTACGCTGGATAATTTTTGAAGGAGGGAAAAAAAGAATCGCTTCCAGTACCACTGGCGTTTTAAAGATTCTTTCTTAAAACTCATGGTACAAACAGTGCTCCTCTGCTCTGTTGTATTTTTGCCTGCATGCCATTTCACTAGAATGGAGGTGGTCAGGTAACATCACATTAAACGTTCCCACTAACTGACTGGGAAGATGTCCACTTGCAGATGTGCTGAACAAGTCATGAATACAGTTCTTCACTTGCTCTTCAACAGCCAAGGGAAAGAGTGGTGGTGGGCAAATAGGTCTGTACAGGTAGAACTGGAAAATTAAAACAGGAGGTGTAGTGGATGTTGCAGCATGTCTTGGTAATCTGTACTCAGACAAAAGGATTGCCCATTCAGGCAGTCCATTTCAACCCAGTGAGTTTATGGAGACTTTGAAACAGCCAGTGCAAACAGCAGTATCTATTCAGAAATTCTGTGATAATCTCAGCACTTCTGATGGCATCCCTGTAGAGCTTGAAGAGTGAGACCATGCTGCTGCTGCAAGCAGAAACCCCCTAACCCCCAGTTCTTGTTGGAGCGGAAGGCCTTCAACCTTATTAAAAATTAAAAAAAAAAAAAAAGAAATTAGAAAATCCTCCAATGCTCATAGAGTAACTTTCTGCCTCCCTGTCAGCGGTGTCCCCCCTCTGAGAAGTGATGTGATGTTCTCCCTGGGCTGCTGTGTGTCAAGACAGCCCTAGCATTTTTATTTGCTGGAAGTGCAGTTTATGTGGATCTAATAGTTTTCCTAGAGGAGATTTGCAAGTGTTACTAACGATCTTAGCTAGGAAATGAGGAAGGGGAAGGTTAGTGCCACAGGGAAATCAAAGGAAACCAAATTACATCAAGTCCAATTAAATTGTTTCTATAAATTATCAGAGCCACGTTCCTACATGGTGAGGTCATTGAGGGAGTTAATAAAACATGTTTGTTGGCTGCAGGGACCCCTGGGAACCTTGGCCTTTATTATCCTCTGGCGTCTGCTAGACGCTCCAGAGTGTCAGGAACACAATCAAACATACAGTAGAGAGCTCGCTTCTGCTCTGTTCATCTGCTGCCTTGCAGGGGCATGAAATTTCTTCAGCTTTAGGGAGGAATAAATGTTTCTCAGTGTTAGTCTAGATCATTCTTGCTATGCTATTTGCTCCTTTTTTTGAATTTGTGATGCATGGCTTTTCTTAGGGAAAGGAAACTGTTAGTGTCATTCTGCAGAGAGCAAAATGCATCTTTCCTAGCTGGGTTTTTTTTGTGTGTTGGTTTTTTTTTTTTTTTTAATGGACATAAAGCAATGAGAAATAAAGTTATTCTAATTTCTGAGATACAGAGGCTGGTAATCTGTCTGGGCTCTTTCCCCTAAATATAGGAAGAAAGAACAGCTGTTGACAAAGCAAAACACTTCTTAGAGTCCAACTTGTATTCAGCAGAAGATCCCTACACTACTGCCTTGACTGCATATGCCCTGACACTGCTACACAGTCCTTCTGCTGCTGTGACGCTGCGGAAAATGAACAGCATGGCTATTACACAAGGTACTGTGCTCCTGGGTCCAATCTGGCAAGTCCCTGAACTGGCAATCCTCTTATAGGAACAAGCAAATAGCCCTTGCAACTTGAATGATATATTTGAGTTACTAGAGAGGATAGAGCCTGTGAGATGAGGTCTTCCTCACAGTACCATTTGACTTTGTAAGGCAAGAAGAGTTTTCCTGATTCTCTGTAAAGAGGGCTGAGTACCTTAGTTCCACACATGCAGGAAGGAAGGCAAGTGTACCAGAGGCTCTGCAGTGCCTTTCCTGTCAATATGACAGAGTTTGCCTTGTAACACGTCATATTCCCTGATGGTGTATTTTGATCCAAAATCCAAGAATTACCTAATTTGTCATGTTGAGCCGTCTTTATAATTGCAAAGGGGGAGCCTCTTGCCCAGGGGATGCTTGTCTAAAAGGAGGGACAGTGCAGTTCAGGCCGTGAATCTGTTCTTTGAGTCAATGCAAAAGTAGAATTTGATTCTTCCCATATACAGAGGCTTAGCTGCAGTCCTGCTGAAAATAACATTACATATTCCACTGTCCTATTTTTCTAGATGGCTTTACACACTGGAGCTTGACGGGAACTCTTGTTACTGATGAAGATACCTTCATGGGATTTAACGATGGTCTCTCTCAGTCAGGTACTTGTACTGCAAAGACAGAGATAAGGGAATGGGCTGCAACAGCAGGCCATTGACTGTGTGTATTCTAGTGAATTCCTGATATCATACAAGGTATTCTGAAAATGGCAGTCAGTCAGGACAGGGTCTGGATGAAATGAGAGCTCATAAAAGGCAGGTAACATGCTGAAAGTGCTGGTTAAGAGCAAATGAGAGACAGAGCTAGATGTGATCAAGACAGGACTGTCTTTTCAGCCCCCGCTATCTCACTATTTTTAAGTCCAGTTTTATAAAGACAGCGAGTGATACAGAAGAGTGAAAGCCATATGGGATTCCATCAGGGAGGAATCACTTGAAATGGAAATCTGAGAGAAGTCAAATACATGTAATTTTAGAGCTGTTTAGCTTGTATTTTCAAATGGACCTAAGGTAGGGATTGTATACCCAGCTTTTATTGCCAGTCACTGGCATTTCAGCTGATTTCCTAGACTTTAACTATCAAAGCCACAACAACAGTGAATGATGTTATAATTTTCAAGTCACTTAAAGCCACTGATTCTTCTAATATAATGTAGGTGCACCAATGTTCAGGAGGGATCTAACTGGATGTTGTAAGAAAATCTCTAGGACAGGAATACAGTATTGGGAGCAGCAAAGTAGAACTGGAGTGGGAGAGAAATTCCTTATGGGATACAATCAAGTAGAAAGGAGGTTATCTATTGTGTGAAGGAAAGAGCTTATGTTGGAAGCAGAGATGTCTTTGGAAGGTGATGCATCTTGGGTGCAGACTTCTTTTAACTTCACTTTTCTCTTCATGTGTTTACTTCTACAGGGTCTTAACTTTTTTTTTATTTTTCAGTCAATGAATATTCATAGAACTATCTCTAGACCTGCCCAGATTCTCACTTCTAGATGGTATTTTGATTTTTACTTTTTCACCCCTCTTTTTCAGTTGTTTCTGCAGAAGTGGAAATGACATCTTATGCCCTTTTGACGTACACACTCCTAGGAGATGTGGCCTCTGCGCTCCCAGTAGTAAAATGGCTTTCACAGCAAAGGAACGCACTTGGAGGATTCTCATCTACTCAGGTGGGCTGCCTCCAAAGAAGGTAGCTTCAATGCATGCATAATCAATTGTAGAAATCAATTGATTCAGGAATGGTTAACACAGAGTTTCTGTCTAGAGTCCAGACAAAAACTGTCTGTATCCTGGTAAGAAGAAAACCTTTCTGGTGCTCTTTACTGCTTTCTTCTCGGACTGATAATTTGGAAGGAACCTAGACTTTGTCTTTACAGATGCCTTTGACAGCAAAAGTGAACAAAACCTAGTGTTTCTTTTGCTATCTGAAATAATAAGGAAGATTCTGCTACCAGAAGCTGATGATTGTACAGCATGGTGCTTGTTTGTAAGTTTAATGTGCTCCTGTATTCCTCACTATTCTGATCTCTACCTCTTCTGATCCGTAGGACACATGTGTAGCCCTGCAGGCTCTGGCTGAATATGCTATCCTTTCTTATGTTGGAGGAGTCAACCTTACTATTTCCTTGGCTTCTACTAATCTAGATTACCAGGAGACATTTGAGCTTAACAAGATGAATAAAAAAGTCCTCCAGACTGCAGTGGTAGGTGGCTTTGTGTTTATGTAGCCAATTTTTTAAAGTGATCCATGTGAGCTGTGTTCTGAATGACAACTCAGGTAAGTTCAGTAGTGGGAAAAGCACAAGTTAAACACTGAGATCTTGGGACTTTCTGGGGTTTTATGGCTGGGTTCTGATGTGAAGGAGACAGCACTCAAAGTTAAATGCATTTTTACCATAACTAATGCCTGATGCTTATTTTATGCTGCTGCTTGGTTCTACCATTGTTAAATGCAGGTGGCTGAAAAGAGTGAGCCCTGCTAACTTCAATTCTGCAGTCTCCTCTATAACTGGAAAGATATTTTGTACAGAATAAAGCTAAAATTGATATTTGTTTCCATTCTGAGTGCCATGTCTCGTGTCTTAACTGTGGATTCTCCTCAGATCCCCAGTATTCCAACGGGGCTGTTTGTGAGTGCCAAAGGTGAAGGCTGCTGTCTGATGCAGGTAAAGTTGCTACGGGGCTGGAGAAAGTTTGTGAGCAGATGGTCTCTAAACTCACAGTCTGTTTGCTACTTTTTTTAATCCCAGTTTGCTATGAGGAAGGAATTACGCTTTGAATTTCTCTCAAAGTAGTTGCATAACGTGGTGTTGCTTTAATTCATAGAAGTAAATGTGATTGTACTAGGGTGAATCTGCTCTGGTACAGCTTTACCTATATATAACTGTGTTGTAAAGCCTCTATTGCCTCTGTGCCCACCATTACCTCTCTCTGAAGAGATCTGGTGTTTATGCTGGTCTTTAGGGAACATCTGTAGATGCTGTGAAACGTTGGGTTCTAATAAACTGCCCTAATTTGTTTTGGTTTTCCCCCCTTTCTGCTGCAGATTGATGTCACTTACAACGTACCTGATCCTATTGCCAAACCAGCTTTCCAGCTCCTGGTTAACCTGAAAGAGCCAAAGTCAGAGCAGCATCTTCAAGCTCCAAATCTCCTGCGGTCTATCTCTCCAGATGAGAATCGCTCTGAAGCCTTGCACAGAGAGAGGGCACTGGTGGATGATGATGACCCAGCTTCAGATCAGGACCATCGGGAATACAAAGTCATACTGGAGACGTGCACTAGGTAGGAAATGCCAGTCTGCATCATGTCCTGCCTGTTTCTCAAAGACCCTCTTGTTTGCTGATCAGCACATCTATACTGATACATTCATTGATACAGGAAAAATATCAAATTCTTTCTGCACTGTCCGTATCTCAAACAGCATAAGATAGAACACCTCACATGCAGATTGCAGAATTTTAACCATAATTGTGGGTTGTAGGACAGAGTTATTGCATGGACATCCACAGCACTGTCTGCTGGCATTAATAAGTTTAGTACTAAGTGTATGTCAAAGGTAGAGAAACAAGAACAAAATTTACTAAGAGGGCAACACCTTGGGTTTTTATCATTAAGTTTCATTATTGCCCCTCCAAACCCTGAAGAAGACAAATTGAATGTCCTTTGCTTGTATCAGGAGGAAAATAAAAAGTTCTGGATTATTTTCTAGGTCTTCAATAACAGACTTTCCTTAAAGCCTAAAAGAGCTAGGTAATTTCAACTGGTTAACTAATATCTTAAAAATGTCAATAGTTTTATAAATATTATTGACTTGACTTTAAAGTTTGAGTTGCTTATTCTTCAGTTCTGGATACCAAAAACCTAACAGAAGATGCTTGTTGCCATGGTATGAATTTGGAATCTATGGTAAAGGCACAATATATGCAGTTATTTGTTAATAAGCTCTCTAAAGCTCATTGCTTATCTC
The DNA here is from genome assembly GCF_964188355.1 of Buteo buteo. Classification (NCBI taxonomy): domain Eukaryota; kingdom Metazoa; phylum Chordata; class Aves; order Accipitriformes; family Accipitridae; genus Buteo; species Buteo buteo. The sequence goes on from NC_134180.1 coordinate 2,555,667, forward strand.
CTTGTTCCATATAAAGAAATTTAAAATAATTTTTAAAGATGGCATGATACTAAAGTCCCAGAAGTTTCATTTCTAGCTCTCAAAGCACTTTGCAAAGTCATTAGCAGTTCCATCTCATTCTGTAGATTGGGAAACTCAAGATAGTAGGAGAAAACAGCTTGCCTATAGACAAACAGCAGCAAGAATAGTTTCTGACCTGTATTCAATTCACTTGCATGTTCTGCTTAAACATGTTAGTACTGCTGCAGTTATCAGGAATTGCTGATCTCTTTACAAAATGTTTTGATTTTTAAGGAGGTTGTTGGAAAGTTGGCCCAAAAGAGGGAAAGCTACAACCACAGTAAATAAGGAGGGCTTACAGCATCCTACTATATACCAGAAGAAGCCATTCCCAAGAAATTCATAACTAACCTGCATATTTGTGACCAGGAGCATGGCAGGTGGTAGGGCTACAGCTTCACTGAACTCAAACAGCAGAAGTCAAGTGAACAGCTCAGATGCAATTCATGGAAATGGAAAACTTTCGCTCCCCCATCAGTTTCTGTCTCCTTCCTTCCTGCAGAGGCAAAACCATACAGTGACTACAGTCCTGAAAACAGTCGCAGTGACTCCAGGCAAAGCTGAGATCTTGTTATCTCTGTCAACACACTTGCCCCTTGCTCGCATGGCCATGTTGCTGGCAGATGCATTGCCTCTGATTGCCACAAGCCTGTGAAATCCTGGGCCAGGCATTGTTTGGACTAGTTGAATTCTTCCTCCCTCCAGTAACAACAGCCAGTGACGAGCAACTCAAACTCATCATCCAAAAGTTTGCTAGGGTTGGTCTGGCTGTATATAACACAATATCCCTTTCTCAACCTCTTCTCCCCCCGCCTAAGCACTGCAGCTTGTATTGGGGACGTAGGCTTGTAAAGTCTTGTCAGTCCCTTGAAGATGCCTGTAACTAAGGAGGCTGCCCTGCATCAACACAACCTTTCTGTTTTTATTTCTGAAACTTCTGCCCTGGGAATTGCTGGAACAAAGACAGAAATTTGAGAGGAAGCCCAGTCCACGGAGATTGATTGCTTGGAAAGAAAACAAAAGCTTTCCTCCCCTTCTTCCTGTAATGATGCTCCTTTAACTCCTTCATCATCTTATTTAGGCAATGCGAGTAGAGGAGTGCATCTAAGGATGACAATTGAAATATTTTGAGCTGGGGGTGTTCTTCAGAATGTAATTAAGTGTTGTCAGGCTCAGTGAAGTCCTTGGGGCGCTTTCGAGGAGTTAGGGAGAACACAGTGTGGGAAGTAGAGGGCTATGATATATAACAGAAGATGGGAAAAATGCAAGTAAAGGGATACCGTAGGATTTTTTAGGGAGTATGGTGCATGGAATTAGATTGGGATTAACAAGGCTTAACGTCTCTGGGAGACTGTCAGCCCTGAACTGTCTTAGGCAGAGCCAACTGGATCTGTCCGCAGACCATCTCACACTACTGTGGGCGTATGAGCTGGGCTGTGGCATTACATCCAGGTTGGCTCTGTGCAGTGTTTCAGCAAACTCACACACCCACCCTAGCTGTGGAGGTCTCTATAGAGACACCTCCAAGTAGCCTTGCAGGAGCCAGTTCAAATCTGGCAAATTTTGTCCTGGAAGCTGTGTACTGTGTTTTCTAGTGCTGGGCATGAGCTAATAAGCCCTCCTGGGTCCAAGCTCATTGTCTTTGTGGTGCAACTGAACAGCAAGCAGGTAAGCTGCCAATAAGGGATAGTTTAGAGCTGACTATGTGTGGATGCAGAGAAAAGGAGCATTGTTTTGGAATTAGCAAGAGCTTCTTTGTTATGATGTTGACTCTTCTGCCGTGCTGCAAGAAATTGAAATCTTTTGCAGTGGCCCAAATAAACTTTCCACCCCTTCCTGTGTTTTGGTTTTGGGTTTGTTTTGTGCACGTTTCAGCAGTAACAACTCTGAATTTCTGAATTGGTTTTTTCGAGTCTTCATTGATATTATAGAGGATGATATAGGCAGTGAATTCTTTAACACTAGTAGCTAGAGTGTTAAAGAATTCTGTAACACTAGTAGCTAGAGTTTCCCGAGTCATTAGCAAAGATACTTTTCTTGGTGTCAATTAGATGCTGCAGGGAGACGGCCATTTACGAAACCCCAGGGTTGAATGACTTTGCCTGGTATTGGGAAGTAGCATTCTTCTTACACCACAATCCATTTACAGCCCTCCACTTAGGAAAGAACAGAAGTTTCTTCTACTCCAAGGGGTTATTTCCTTTTACCAAGTGCATTTTCTCAGGGATTAATTGAAAAATAAAGCAAGCAGCCCCACAGGAGACTACATCCTTCCTTCTGCTTTTCTACCTCCATTTGCCTGGACACCTTCTACATCTCTGCCCTCTGTGAGTTGTGCTTATTTTTTGTTGAATAAAAGCAGAAAAAAGGATTTTGTAAAACCAAGTAGGCTGTGGCTTTCAGCAAGTCCTTCAAAGAAGAGTAGATCCTTTTAATATTTTTTCCTCTGAAGTTTGTTTCAGTTGTTCTCCATCATGAGTTGTCCATGTACCAGTTGTTATCTTGGATCCTGAATCCTGAGTTTGTTTTCATTCTTTCTTTTTGTTCTCATGGGAAGATGGCTGCACTCTGGATCTTCTAACATGGCTGTCTTGGAAGTGCCATTGTTCTCAGGGTTTCGTGCAGATATTGAGAGCCTAGAGCAGGTAAGATGTTGTAATGAGAGTGCAAGGCATGATCTTGGGCCCGGACCTGGCTCTCTAATTGGCAGGGATTCCCTTTGGGGAGCAAATGCCATTGAATGTTAGAGCACTGTCTGAAAAGATGCAAATAAAATTGGGGAGGCAGGAGATTTCACTCGTCAAAAAATATTTCTCAGAAATGAGTAAACAGATGTTCTGAGCAAGATTAACAAATTTACTGAACATGGCCAAGTGAAGGTTTATTACTGAGCACAGTGCACAGTAATTAAATGAGACCCATTTGGAAATGCTGAAGTGAAAATGTGCTCTAACAGGAGCTGTTTATGGCTTCTTAGTGGGCTGTGTTATCTCCAACATCTGGATTCCATTTCTTTGGAGGCTCTGTGTCTTGGAATTTTTTGCCTTCTTTTTTTTTTCTTTTCTTTTCTTCTGGGAGAACATCATGTTTATTGCAAGCCAAACTAAGGTGGACAGAATGTGCCTCTTACCCAGCCAGCCCTCTAGGGGAGATAAACTGTAATCTTTAGCTTTGCTGTATATTTTGTGGAAGCATTACAGTGTATTCATGTGTGGGTTTTATGCTGCAAATAGTTTTTAAAGACTCTTTAACTAAAGAGGTGTAAAATCTTTGCATCCTTGAGAACTAGTAAAGAGCTAAAACCTATTTTGCTTCCAAAAGATCTCTTCCATTAATAGCTTTATCTTCATTATACTGGGAGGGGGAGGGATTTGGGGAAAGAATTTTAAAGTAGAATTGTAGTGAAGACCAGGCAACTTAATTTGACATCCTAATTCAAGGATAAGTGCACATTGCTTTGTCTTCTCTAGGATTTCAATTCATTTGGCTAATTTATAATATAAACACCATTGCATTTTCTTGGAGAAAATGAGACCGATATATTCCTCTTCAGGGGCTTACAATCCATGTCAAAAGTTGCTGTCAGATAGTCTCCTGGGCTGTCACTGAAGCCAGAGAAACTTGTGTATTAGTCCTTGAGAAGAGAATTGCATCCTTTCAGTATTAGGGAGCTATGCTGGAATACTTTTGTACAGAGATGTGTGTTGATCAGATACGAAATTATTCCTGTAAAGAGAAATATTAAAGTTATTTTATATCTGTTCACAGCTGCATGTTGAGAAATCTGTTTTCAAATGCATGCATGTAAAATGTATCAAATTTTTATTTGCCTGTTGACCTTTGAGTCTGATATTCTCTCTCGCATGCAACAAATGGTGCAACAAACTGAATATGGCTATTGAGATGAGGCAAGACCACCAGTAGGAGGTCACCAGTATCCCTGTGGTAAGAGAAAGGAGGAAAATTAGGTGAGGGGGCTTGTAGTGGGTTTGGTTACTATTTTATTGCCTCCTGCTGAAGGTGCTAGAGTGACAGTCGTTTGTACTGCTTTCAAATAAGTTCTCTTTCATACTAATTTATGTAAATAATGGTAGAAAAAACATGGATGGAAACCTGGCTTAGGACCAGAGAACTCAACAGGATGGGACAGGAGGAGAACAACAGGATATCTTTATGGTGTTAAACCCATGGAATGTTTTATCAGCAGAGGGAAAGAATTGAAACAAAGAGTGCAAAGGGGATTTCATTACAGAAGAACAGAAAAAATTTTAGGTTAAGTAACAAATCCCTGTACGCCTTATTTTTCCTGAAACAGGCTAAGAAGAAATTACAGAAATAGGAGCTCCCATTTTCCAGGCTGTACCGAGTGAATATCTCCTTTACTGGTTTCAGCAGGGGACAGAGTTAAGAGTTTCTAGGCTGAGTCCTGAGAAGGTCCCATATGCTCATGTTTTACAAGGGACTCCATAGGTTCTGTCATTTCAGTCCCTGAACGTTTTTTCCTTTTTGCCAAGGCAGCTGTGCTCTGGTGTGAGACTTATTTACATGGCTGGGCCATGCAGGTGTCCCAGACAAAGACTTGTAAACCAAACATGCTTATTTTGTATTTAGTTACTACTAAAACGCTGCTACATGCAGCAATCTGCTCCTGTGTTGTGTCTGATGGTTTACACTAACCTGCATTCAGGGCATGTTGTACATGTTCTAAGTAGTGGAAACACTGAAGATAATAGTGCATATAGATTAACGTAAGGATATACTCTCTGCAAGAAACTCTAATTCTGCTTCCCCAATGAGCCAGCTGTATAATGTTTCAAAACACTTTTGCTTGTGGTATCTCTTGTTCTCTCTCGTCTGCTAGAGTGTTGCCATAATCCTTGTGCTCTGCAACACCAGCTTGCCTCTGATGTTTAGTTTCTCATGGATTCAGAGACTCTTGTGTCACATTCAGTGCCATCTTGATGGTGCCTCAGCACTGCTAGTTCCTTGACCAGGTGCTGGTCAACACTCCTAAATCAGAAACAAACACTGGGCATATTGAAACTGGAGCAGAGAAAGAGGGAGACTTACCCAAACTGCTTGTGTTTCAGATAGATGCATCAGTGTCTGGGAAGCTTCAGCTTCCTACCCTTCCTCCGTTCTGTCATCTCCCCAAGCGTGGTCTGGATGGAAGCAGTCAGAGGGTAAAAGCAAGCTACCCTGCTATTGCACAAGAGTTATTTTCTCAAAGCTGAATTGAATGAGCTCTCCAGCATGTTAGGCTTTCTTTAGCACTAAGCAGATCTGTTGGTTGTGGTTTCCCTTGTGGTATCTTGTTGCCTGTCTGAATCTCATGTTCCTGCCTCTATGGGTAGAGAAGCAACAGAGTCCCAGCATAGCCCCATCTGTTAGGGTCTCTGCGCATAGAATAGCAGGTGGTTTCTTTTCCTTTCTCCCTGTCTTAAGGGGGAAAGGAGCTGATTCTCTTTCTTAACTGGTAAGGCTGAGTTCCTGCAGCACAGAGCTGAGCTGAGTTAAGTCCTTGCAAATCTCAGAAGGATGTCAGGTACTTCATGGAGTGCATACTTCTTCAGTGCTTATAAGATACAAAAAAGCTAGTTCAAAACCTGCTGTTTTGAAAGTTCTTTGGGTGAAAGACTATGTAGTTGGTGCCTTGATTTGGAGAGAGGATTCTGCACTTGGGATTCAGTACTGGGCAGTCTATTTCCATAATCAGAACAGAATTACTTCCTTTGGGCAGTAGGAGATTTTGCTAAATTGGGAAGGATATTGCATCTTCAAGGGGGAATGTTCCCCTTGAAGAGCTGAATTCCATCTTTCTTATTGCAGAAACGCTTTGCATCTGTAAAAATGAAATGTAGGGACAAAGCTCAAGCATATATATAGGTAGGCAGTGAAGATGCAGATCCAACCCCTGTGATTTATTCATGGCTATTGAATGTGTATCCAAATCATGCTGACCAAAATGAAATTCTTCAGTACCCAGTACTAGTTCTGTTACGTATTTTGGACGCTACCTTCAGCAGAGGCAAGTCCTGTAATTCCCACTGCTGCATTTTCTTGTTACCCTAGCCATTTCCCTCTCCTCCTGGTGAGGAGGGGCAGGGCTGTAAATCAGATTTCCTTGTTTGTTGTTTGCCCTCACAAGGGAGCAGTGTGTGCAGAGTGGACCCACGTGCAGCTCCGGGGCAGTGATGGTTAATGAATGCTCTGTTGCACGTTGAGGGCAGCCCCCCTGGCTGTGCAGCCACAAATCCTTCTAATAATGCTGGGTGTCGACAAGGTCAGGAGGTCACCACAGGCTGGTATATATCAAGCTTCACCAGAAAAATGCAACTTTAGCTGAGCTGAGCATTTCCCGGTGGCGCCAGCCTCTCCAAGCCCTCATAAAAGGACTGTCTGCAGCCATCTACTGCTGAGTAATAACAGCCACCATCAGGCCCCTAAAATTATAAGGACAAATTAAATTGGCCCTTTCCATATTGTGTGGGACTTAAACACATGTTCCTTTGCTTGTTACAGTAATAGCAGGAAGCTGTGTGCAGCGTTTTACAACTAGAAGCACTATACTGAAGAAATTCACAGTTAAAGCTGTTGGTAGCAGGTTTGGGCAAATTTCAGTAGAAATGCTTTTTGCTTCATATCATTCTTACTAATACATAACAATAATAATGCTTTATTCTCCTTTCCACAGAGTTTTCATTCTACGATCTCAAAATAACTTAGGAACATTTACTTAAAAAAAAAAAAAAAAAAAAAAGCCAAGGAAATATCATCCCTATGTCACAAATGGGATTGTCTGACAGAGAAGTTAAAATAACAGGACAGTTTGGAGGATGGAATTAAAGTTATCTGCTCTGGCCCTTACTCGACTCCCCAAACTGGGATTAAAATGCAAGAGTCCTTTTCCACAGACCATCATCCCTCCTAGATTCTGAATTATATGTTTTTCACATGATAGATGTGTTCTGAATCCAATTTATCAAAACAGTAATGATTGATCAACTTATCAAGTACATACAGCATGATGGTCATCATAATATTGAGATGTTAGTATTCCAAATACAGAAAATCATAGGACTAACTCTTCTGGAAATTTTAAAATTAAAATGTTGCAGAATTATACCAGATGACAGCATTTGTATTTGGGGGTGATGCATTAGCATTCTGTACCAGGGAGATAGTTACTGGATTCTTTGAGGTGGTGCAGTAATTTGTAAATGAGGGCTCTTGCACTTTCCTCTGAAGACTGTGATCATGATATACGTACAGACCTGCACTCAGCATGAGGAGATGAGCACTTTTACAAATGGCTGGGGTAGATTAGGGGCAGTAGCATCCCAGACGTGGGAAGTACTCCTGGACTGTGTTCTGATATTCCTTAGGTATGCAGATTATCCCAATAAATAAAAAGCATAAGAAGAGGTAGTCTGTGGGCCTGACTGGTTCAATGCAAATGACAAATCCCTGGGACTCAGAAGGAGAGAAGATGAGTAGCAGAAGCCTGGCCTGACCCCATTCGTCAAAAGGAAGGATGCCTAGGGCTCTTTCAAATGGCTGCTCTTTTCAAATGTAAGGATTAATTCTCCTGGCAGAAGAATGTTTTGGATTTTTCAGCTGGTGGGAGAAGGGGACCTTTAATACCCGGTGTGATCTAGCAGCGTAATTCCCTGGCAATCTGAAGGAGTGCAAATAAGAGACTTTATCGAGTGTTTTGGGGTCTCTGAGGTCTTGCTTGAGCCTTGGTACTGAAAACAATCCGGGAGCTATTCAGTTAGATTATGGCTGATTTGTTAGGAATAGTATGAGAGAGATAAATGCACCACGGACCAGGAAGAACACTCAGCATTGTGCACCTTGCAAGCATTCCTCATCAGGTCACAGAAGAGAACACAGATGGCTTTTTCCTCAGTTGTATGATAGTAACTGCAAACCTCTTTGCATTTCCCTTCCTTTATTGAAACATCCTTTTTCAGCAAAGAAATCCCGGGGGTTTAGTGTCTGATAGGTTTTCTAAGCATTCTAAAAATCTTTCTTATTCTCTAATTTCAACCTGTTCTCTATAAAATGAGATGAAACTAAACCTGTTGATTTTTTTCCCCAGTTATTGATGAACAAGCAAATTGGATTAAAAAGATATGAAGTGGATGGAAGAAAAGTCCTTTTTTATTTTGATGAGGTAATGATTTTGTTTCTTATAATTTTGTTGCTTTTCAGTGAGAGGCAAATGACCAGTGAATCAGGCATAGATACATATTGACGTTGATTGTCCCTCACAGATGAGGATTACCATGCAGCTTTAACTGGCCGCTTGCTTGAGCCTCTTTTGAGGCACGTAGGTGGTGTGGTTTTGTTTGGAAACCAAAGCATAATAGAGGCAAGTGATTAGCTTCAGCCTATATAGAACTTCTGGGCAGGTATTACTTAATTTTTGCTTCAAAATAATCTGACCTTCAGGTACAACTAGTGTTGCTAAAAGGACGCAGTAAAAGCACAGTCTAATTCAGATCTCACAGCACATACCTGAGAGTGGAAGACGAGATCTCTCCTGGCTTGGTCATCAGAGTAAATTGTTAACTAGTTGCATTAGCAAGCTGGCTGATGACAGGAGTGGTGTTAGGTAAGTCAGAGAATAGAGCTTGAGTTTCAGGTTTGACTTTCTGACATTGTTGTATGGCAAGTATGTGCTTTAAAGACCAGCAAAGTATCACTCCTGTCTGGCTTTTATTCATTACCTTTGTCTCTATACCTAGTATTGGAGGTGTCTTTGTTCTCCCCAAGTGTCCAGCACAGCGACTAGCACTGGGGGCACATGCTACGTTTATTTGTCTCTCTCTTCACTTAAAGTGCAGGTTTTGTTACAATAAGTCTTTTACACAATTTCATACAGATTCCTAGCCAGTGCATGACCTGTGTAAAGTTTCAAGCTTTCAGAGAGCATATAGTTGGGAAAACAGCTCCTGTTCCTATCAAAGTGTATGATTACTATGAGCCAGGTATGTGCCTGTTTTCCTTTGATTTTTGCCAGCATTAGAGCTCTAGGCATAAGGCTCACTTGTGATTTCTCATTCTTGCTGGCTTGCAGCTTTTGAAGCAACTCGTTTCTACAACGTGAGTGAAAACAGTCCCTTGGCTCGGGAGCTCTGTGATGGGCCAACATGCAATGAAGTGGAAAGCTCAGCTAGCCAATGGGTTGGTAAGTTGCACCAAAGCCAAGCAGATTTTTTGGAAAATGGAGCACACAGACATACTTTCCAGGAGTTCAGAACTCAAAATGATATTTAGAAAAATGCTCTATTTCACTATCTGTGTTAGTGGAAGTTTTACAGAGGTCTGTGGGATAGCAATATTAAACTTAGGACAGCCAAACAGACCAGTGTAGTCTGCTCTTCAGTGACCAGAGTGACTATTATTTGCTTCAGAGTCAAGATATAATGTGTAATTCTGGAAGAACGTGCACAGGGTGAGATGTGTTAATAAACATAAAGGTAAAAACTCTTTCAAATGCAATTTGGTTTTCTCTCTCTACAGTATCTTGCAATAGAGTTCCACAATTAACTGTAGGAAGATTGAACAATTTCATGCATCAGTGAAAGAAATAACTTTCCCCAGAAACTATACGTTCCTTTCTGTTCTCTGTCATACAAAATAGTTGCTTTATCCTATATCTGGAATTTGCTGCAGTATGGTTCTTTCAGAAAGACAGTTTTATTCCCAAAGCTTTTTATGCTACCAAGTTTGTAAATTCCTATGAGAAGTCTTAGGGAGTTCAACATGAAAACTTATATCAGAGAAATAGAAGAAAATTGCCACTCCATCTTCCCCTTCCCTATGCTATGCAAAAATATTGCTTTGGATGTTTGTGTTTACTTTTCAGGCTTTGTTCATTCTGGACCATGCAATAACATTTTTGGCTGCTTGGAGGATGAGTATTTTGAGCAGTGCATGTGTTCACGAGACTGTGGCTATGATGGGGAGCCTGTATGTGGATCAGATGGACAGATTTACCCGAATCATTGCCAGATGGAAGTAGCATCGTGCAGGAATAATACAAGGATAGAACAGATGCCCATGTCTCAATGTTCTGCCTGTAGGTTTCATTCAATTCCCTTTTCTGTTATGATCTAGTTGCAGAACACTACAAATCCTCATCTAAGCAAATGATAATTACATATGTGTGGTAGGAAAAAGAGGAGAACTCAAAACCTCTTATCTATTATTTTGCCACTCATACTACAGGGAATTAAGTTATAAGAGCATCTGCCTTCCTGCTTAGGTCAGAATAACTGGTTTTCTGTTCTCATGAATACATGTTTTACCAATTGGAATGAACTTCAGAGAAAATTAGTGATAGTGTTTTATCTGAAGTGAATAATCCTAGATAAAAATCACACCCATGAACTGTAACATTCTTTGGAGATTCTGCATGGGCTTTCAAGATGTGCAGTGTAGTAGCTCAGTGAACTGAGTATTCCACCCCTGGAAATGCAAACATTTTCTAGAGACTCATTAGCAAATTTTATGACCAATGCATTTGTTTTATTTACAGCCAAGAATTTGCCAGAAGAAAGGGAGACACAATCCCACACAGCTGAGCAACCCAGTGTTCAACAAACACCAGCAGGTGATATCATACCTTTGCATTTATCCAAGGCCTTTTTCTTTAGCAAAGTAAAGCTTATCCTATCACTGCATAAAAGTATATATGGCTCTTAAGCACATCTAAGTAAAGATGCTGAATTTCTTCATCTTTTAGAAAAGACAGAACATTCAGAAATCAGAAAAAATTAAGAGGTCAAGGAAACTTAGGATGGTAACTATTCAACAACAGACTAGCTCTTCTAGTCCTTTTCCTTTCAGGAAGTCTTGAACGATACCTGTTCTATTCAATGCACCTGCAAGATTTAGGTAATTGTTCATAGGAGTGGGCAAGTGACCATCCTATTTTCTCAGCCTTGGTATGTTTGAACAACACATACTCTGTGATCTTTTCTTCAATGTTAAGCTGGAAAGATCACATTTAAAACCAGGCTGATGTAATGTGTTTCAACAAACAACTGAACAGGACATGACAACAGACCAAACCATTGCAAGAACTAGGATCCAGGTGGATTAACTTTGTCTCTAGCAGTTCTGTGCAAAAATTGAGCTGGCAGTCTTGATTCTCTCAGAGCTGCTGTTTGAAATAAAGGGCCTTAGTGAGCAAAAATGTTAAGGTCAGTAGATGGAGTAGCCAGGAATTTGGCTGCTCATTTTATTTGGTGCTTATGTTCATACACTTTTTTCCAAGACTCATGTCGAACTTGCTCATGGCTCACAATAAATCTCACCAAGAAGCAGTGGAGGGTCAACAGAATAGTTTGTTTCATGCTGTTTCTAGTAAATAAACTGGACTAGATTTTTCCTGGCTGCTTTCCACTCATTAATTTTCCCCTGGCCTCTAACTCTCCTAACAAATCAGTAAAACAAGTTAATTCTTCAAGAGAAGACTCTGTGCCTTCTCATGTCCTTCTTGTGCACCAGAGTTCTGACAAGCATGTGTCCAACATGAGAGACACTATCCCGTTCTTTGCCCTTCCTCTCCTCTGCAGAAATTGATGGACAGTTTTCTCATTAAGTTGTAAACGCGTAGTGAATATTCCATTATGACTATTTCTATAGGTCATTCAATCTTACAGTGTTTAGTGTCTCATGCTTTCCCTCCCTTTTTTTCTGGACTTAGTGTGAAAATATATATATATATATATATATATATCAGATTACTGTCTGTTGGAATAACTGAGATGAATGCTTGTTGCCTTTTATTCTGTGCAGATGCTGTGTACTCAGCATGGAAACTCTGTTTGCAATCTGAACCCTTTAAAGCAGCATTCCCAAATTGCTCTGTAGGGCACTGCTGGTATGCAAGGCCATAGAAAGTGTTTTGCTGCTGGTCTACAAAATGGGACTGCAATGACATTATTTTAAAATAAAAATTTGATAGTAAAAATATGGTCACCTGAGAAAAATATTGTGGAACTTGATGGTAGTCCACAGTCCAAAAATTCCTGGCTGCTATTATGCATAGGAGTGTTACAGTGCTTCTGAACTAATCTGCATTAAAGTATCTGTCTATGAAAAATAACCCTCTGGTTTCTGTTCTAAACAGACAAAAGCACTGTTGGCTCAGAAGGCTGTCAATAAAAGCAGAAGTGGAAACTCTGATTTATTTATTTATTTAGTGTGTGTGTGTGATTTTATACAGATATTAGATTAACAAACTTGTATGCCATAAGGATATGTTTGTCAAAGCACAAGCAGTTAGAGCTGTCTTTATTCTAGGATCTGTGAGTGTTCAAGTTGAGAGTCTCCTGGAAGGCAGATACTCTTCTGAACTGAGCTGTCTGAGCAGCCATGGCAGAGTGAGCATTCAAAAATAAAACTGACTAAATCCTGCATCAGGAAAAGAGCCCAGCATGTGATTTTCATTAATCCTCTGGGCTCCTCTCAGGTCAACCACACGGTACATGAATCAAAGTTTAACAAATGAATGAATCCCTCCTTATACACAGGTCTCATTTGGACTCACTGGTTTGTTAGCATTGAAGCATGTGATTGGTTTAAGTCGGCTCAGGTGCTCTGGGTTTCTAGTGAAAGTTCTGATGAGCCATGTCTAAATCTGTGATTTCCTAAAAGGATGCAAAACTCCAGGAGCCAAATCAAGCTTAGGGCAGGTTGGTGAAACTGCCTCAGTGTGTTAATCTTCAGGAAATACCATTTTCTTGGAGAACCGCGTGGTGTTTATATTGTCTGAAATGCTTCTGTATTTGCCATATGACTTGTGCAGGCTCAGCTTGGTTTGATTGATGCTTTCATTGTTAGCTCTTGTCTATGTTACCCCAGCAATGGAAACAATGAGAGCCAGCTTCCTTCCAGCAAACAGTGGGGAACTTCATAATGTGTTCGGGCTTACTCTGGCAAACGCATACTTGCAGTGTAGTTCCATATACACCAGTGAGTTTGCTAGAATAAACAACAGCTTTTGAGTTATGCTATTCAAGGTAAGCAATTGTATATAGATGGTCCTGAAAAATCAGGATGCAGCGCTTCTTGCAGCACCTAGCTATTGTCAAAGCATTTATAAATGCCTTTCAAAAGTCTGTAGCAGATGTTGCAGCAAGTGAGGCACAATGGCTGAGGTTTGATCTTAAAACTGTAGCCTTTTTTTGTACCAATGGGTAGATCCTCTTTGTATCTTTAGAAATATTCTTATGATTGAGAGGGAGGTGTGCAGTGTGACAGGACTCAACTAAAACAACTCATGCCTGAATCCCCTTCCTCAGCTGTTCTCTCTCACAGATGTATTACTGAGACTTAGAGGGATGGAACAGGCTTTTGATGACTAGCATGGACCCACGTCTGCCTCTAAGCATTGAAGCTCTGCTAGTATGCTTCCACAGCCTGTTCCAGTCATATTTGTTTGTACTGAAAGCTCCTGGAGCAGGATTTTGGTTGCTAACTGGAGTATCAGTATCTTGAGTGCCTCTCTGTCGGTGACTTTCCTAAGATCATTGTCACACTAGGCTACAAAAATATGGGTGGATTTCAGAGCCTCAGGGATCCTCAGTAGCTCTGATACCATCTCTCTGATGAAGCGGTGCTTTGACTGCTTCTATAGATCGTTAATGCTCTTCTGAAATTGCCTAAATTTGTTCTTTCCCAAAGGGCTAAATGTATAGCCACTGATGTTGGAAGACAATATATTGATATGACAATAATGTTGCAAATCTACATGTGCTTGATAGAAAAGCAATATCCAAGTGCATTGCAGCAGTATTCAGTGGTATCAGTGCTGCTGTGGTGTTGTGCTCTGTGCTGCTCTGAGCAGGCAGCCCACCCAGCTGCGTGCTGTCTGACCCCCCAGCCTTCTCCCCACAGCTGGATCCCTGTTATTTATACAGTTCTGCTCTAGCAGTTAGAAGGGCCAGTAGCTGGAAGAAAATTCTAGGTGGAATTATGATACTTTTATTTGGTAGTCTTATTACTATTTTTTAAAAATGAAATGCCATCACCCATCACTAGCTGCTAAGAGGAACATCAGAGCGAACTCTGCTTCCAGGTGGAGTCATCTTGCAACACTCCCTGGCAGCCACATTATTCACAGGACCGCTGTTCTTTTAGGATTGATTGAACTGGCAATGGGCCATTTTTCCTTTCACCCCATCGGTGTTCAGCAAACATTGGCTTAGGCACAAACATTTGGAGATGGGGGAGTGGTTTGTATGTAACAGGAAATGTCGGCCTTTTGTCTTTGCTTTGATTCCAATGCCGCATTCCTGGGAAGAGCGAGGTCTGTGATGTTAATTCTGTCCCTGGTGGACAGCAATCATCCATTCATAGAACGAGCTCATGATCTGGCAGGTTCTCACATGGAGAAGGCCAAGAAGAAGTGAACACAGAGACTGACTCTGCTTTCAGGCAGCATTCCCTTGCCTAGAGCTGAGCCTGTTGCTGGAAGGATGTGGAAGGCAACAGGGAAGAGCCTTCAGATATTTTATTTCTAGAGAACAAACATTTTCAAAGGCCTTGATGAGTGTTCCCCTTAAATAAAGCCAACTTTGCAGGGGAGGGAGAAGGGGGACTTTTCCTCCCTGTAACAGCTATGTTTCAGTGACTGCTTTGGTTTGGACTAGAGCAGTGTATACAGAAAGCAAACAGGAAAGATGGACAGCTGAGCTGGCTCGAGGAACAGTTTAGAAAACGGGGACTTACTGATATTCCTAGAAGTTTTATCTTGCAGTCTTTCGCTCTGGACAGTGAGCAATCACCCAGCATAGAGAGGCACAGCCTGTTTTGAGTGGGATATGTGCTGTGTGAGTGTCTTAGTATAGACTGGAGTGAATGCAAGGAGGATAAATATCTGTTTCTGCCTGTCGTGTCTGTTCCTGTCTTAAATGATGAAAGTTTCTCAGTGGTATGTGACTATGCTGAAACAGATGTATCTGAGCTACTGCTAGTTCAGGCTGAGGGAGAAGTAAATGGCTTTGTAGGCTCGTGGCCTATTCTGCCAAAATCTTTCTTATTGGGCTGAAAAGAAATCTAGCTGCTTACACTGATCTAGTTCATGACATGCACCAAGTAAACTACTCCATTACAGTCTGCCCTCTAGCTTTGTAACTTTTATAAAACAGTGCTTAAATGAGTGCACACATTACACATCTTCGTATGGATTGGTCTCTCTTTAACTGAGGTACTTGGCTTGGACCTAGTCAAAGGAGAGAGATGTATTTCCAGGGTGCAGAGTAACTCATCTGTGACATCTGGCATTCCCAAAGATATCTTTTACTTTTATCTTACTATATACAGATCTCAAGGTGAACTGGTTCCTAACTTAAGCACCTCAGTTAGTTAGATACTTTAAAGTGAGACTTTGAGATTCTTTCAGATTACATGGCCCTTTTTTCTCTCTCCACCCTCCCCCCCCTTTCATTTTTTCCAGTGCCCAGGTGTCAGACTGGGAAATTGAAAATTCTGATTTACAGCAGCTTTTCTCCTCACATGTGAATCTAAGCATGTGCACACGTGCAGGTCCATTGACATGTGTAGCTGCCTTTACTCATGTAAGGCACTTACTTGGCCCCTGATTTGCCTCCCTGATTAAAATTTCTTTCCTCTTACATCATTCCCCTTCTTTGTGATGCAATATGTGATGCTGAAATGCAGTTTCTTTGGCTAAAGCACAACCTGAGACTATGGTTTCCTTTCCAGCAGAGGAAGGCCCTCCACTACAGACAGATCTGTCATACTACTCCTATGAATATGACCCAGACCCCTATGCATCGGAAGCTGACGTTTTTGAGATTGTGGCAGAAATGACAACAGCAAGCACATTAAAAGAAATGGACAAGATTCAGGAAGTAGTGACCACAGTAGAATGGTGAGCCAGAGATCTGGTTTGAGAGTCAACATATAATGTACTAACTCATGTGTTGGGTCAAAGGTATTAAATTCCTCAAAAGGGGCATTCTTACAACTGAATTGCTAACCTCTTTAGCAAGGAATCACCAGGAACAAGATCTTGCTAGGGCAGCATATAAAAGTCTTTGTGACCTGAATGTCTCCCACCCTAGCAGAATAAAAAGTGACCTTTTAAGATTTTCTCTGCCCAGCCCCAGTGATGCTTCATGAAGATATGTAATGGGAAAGTGACTTTTCTTCATTGTCTTCTCTTTTCAACAGAAATATATAATTTAAATAAAGAGAAGAGGCTCAGAATCAACTCCTGTACGAGTTTGTTCCTACAGACGACCTGCTGCAGAACAGAAACCGAACGATGACTACTTCCTGATGCACTCAGAACTGTAGGCTTTGTTGCCCCATGGGGGGGGATCTGGAGCGCTAAGGGGGACACTCAGTGTTATTTTTCTGTCAATTTTCCTGCCTTTTGTGCATCCTCTTTGGAGTACTTCCAAGGATGGGAGACCAATATGCTGTGCCCTCTAGGTGAGAAAAATAGGGGCTGGAATTCAAACCTATAGACCATTTCAAAGTGTTTTCTCTGCTATCAGAATACTGCAAATGCCATTTCCTAGCTACATTTAGAAGCTAAGTCCAGGCCTTGTGCTTAGCTGAACTGCTGTTTGAGGAAAGATGGCTGAGAAGTTTTCTCTCAAATTATAATAATAAAAATCAGTGTGTTTCGCTAATTACGACATAGCAAGAGGCTAATCATCTTCCCTAGCCCATAAGTCTACTGCACCCACAACAAAGTCCCACAAGAGAAAAACTTCCCTATTAGCTCCATGTTCAGGAAAGTTGTTGGGAGGTACATTTCACAAGAGAAAAACTGTAATCCACTGTCGGGCCTGAAAGGCTTGACTGTCTACCATGTGGCTGCAGGCTTCAGGTGGGGAGTTTGCCAGCCATAGCAGTGACAAGGATTAGGTGGGTGAACCCTCTTCATGTTGCACTATGTGCTGGTAAGAGCTGTTTGCAGCCTTCTCAGCCCCTTTCCTCCTTGTAACGCCAGCATGAAAATAAAGCTGACCCAAGGTGCAGTCCTTTTAAATGCTTGCCTGACTTCACCAGTTGCTTTTATTCTGCTTCCACTAGGATCCCCATACAGTGATTGTTCTGGATAGGGTAATCTATGCATAGGGCCTGGGTCTGCTGGCCAGTACAAATCACTGGTGTCACGGAGGCTGAACTCCCTTCGACTGACCTGCCCCAAGCAATGTGGTAAAACTAAAAACAAAAGCTTTGTGTTTCCAAAAGTGCAGGAGCCAAGATTTTTTGGTTTCCCTTCCTGCCTGGAGCAGCATTGTTCTCTTTGGAGGAGCTACATGCAATTGCCTGTTGCAAAATAGCGTTAATATTTTATCTTCCCACTTCTATTGTTACCAGGACCCAGAGTGGGGTGGAAACTCCTTTTGAGGGTGTTTATTGGTGAATGGAAACAGGAAAAAGCCCAGCTCCATTCATTTTTAGGGCTTGTTTACACAGGAACCATGACAAGAATATATCCCAGTATAGACATTCCATTCCAGAATAAAGGCAATTTTATTCCAGAAAAATGTCCACATGAGGACAAAACGGGAGGTATCCCAGAATTTGGGCATATGTAGTTTCCAGTCCTTTTTGTCTGGGGCCAGATATTTGCAGAATGTAGTTGACATGATGAAGGTCTGGGTCTTGAAGTTCCCAGAAATTTCAGAACTGCTTTGCTGGCAAGTTCCCAAGCCTTCCTTCATGGCTGCCCTGAGCTTTCCTCACAGGATCTTGACGTGGCTTCTGCCCATGTGTACCTGCTGCTGCTCAGCAGAGGTTTTGCCACGTGTCTTCAGTGTGCATGAACAGACCATGTCCTCACTGTGTCCGCACAGCACAGCGGAAGCACTGGCAGCTGCATTCCTGTCTGGCAGGTAAATAAATGCCTTTAAACTAAATTCCATCTCCTGTAAGCAACTGGCCTGGCAGACACTGGCTATTGTGTACACACACAGGACTGAGTCAATATTTATCCCCTGGTAAATAACAGACCTAGTGTCAGCTGCAACAAGAGAGGTTTTTTTCTTTTCTAAATATCAAAGCTGCACAATACAAACCCTGCTGTTTGCTGGTTCCAGCCTCAGCTGTTTAATACTTTGAGTCTGGGAGAATGAGACATTTAGTCACCCTGATAATGTCTGTGTGACTAGCTTTCTGCAGAAGATGGGACTTATGTTCTGGATTCTTGATTTTCCTGTCCTCTGTCCCTTTCTGGCTTTAGTTTCCTTATCTCATCCGTTGTGTGCTTCTGGATAGATATTTGAAGTAATTTTATATTGCTTGGTCCTCTCATAGATCCTTGGGCAGTCAGACAGCATCACCAGTGGGGACAAGGAGATGTAGGTAGGGAGTTTCAGCCAATTCTTAAACCTGACTTTCTTCACTTTCCTCAGGCTCTGGTACATGCAATGTACTAATTCAAGATGCAGACTTCTCCCATTGCTGCCAGCTAAATAATTCCTTCTGGTGGTGCCAGCCCATCAATCATGTCCTTGTTTTGTGGGGTCTCTGTGTGCCAGTGCACTCACCTGTTTGAGGCAGAGGAGTCTTGCTTCTCTTTTATAACTAGAAGAAACGCCAGGGAGACCTGAACCCTCAGAAGGCAAAGGCAGAGCAGCCTTAGCATCCTTAAACAGAGACTGTTAGAACAGGACAGTGCGTGTGAGGTAATGTGCCAGGGTTTCTGGATCCTGGAGTGTGACTTCACCTTTACTGTTTCTTCACAGCTTTAGCACTTTTAGGGAAATCACTAGTCCATCTGCTTTTGGCAACCTCCGCCTCCCCCCAGTCTTGCCACACCAAACCAGCTCCTTTCTGTAGTTATAAAAAAAGTAATTTTATTTAAGGAATTGAATAAAGGAACCTGCAGTTACACAGTTGTGGTTGCCATTTCTCCCCTATCACAGGAGTAAAGGAGCAGGTCTCTGCCCTCTTTTCCACCCCAGCTGATGGTCCCTCTGTCCATAGCTTTTCCCTGGCCCAGATTTGTTGTTCATGTTTCTTGTAATCATCATTAATTCTTATCTAGGAAAAAAAATTTCCTAGATTATTTTTCCTCCATTCATCAACATCCTACTTGGAATACAGAAACTCTTTAGGGCTAGGTCCATGAGAAGTACTGGGCACAGCATAGCCTTATCAGACTCAATGTTATTCATAGGCTTTGGCCCCGTTCTGACTCTGAAGCTTATCAGTCACACTCCCATCCCTGAGAACACAAGGACATCTCAGCACTGGAAACTCAGGCTCCAAGTTTGTGAAGACCAGCCAGTCATAGTCTGGAGAGAAGGGATTAATTTTTTTCACTAAGGAAGAGACCAACTTAGTGGTGGAAAGCCAGCAAGGACAGCAGACCTGCTGCTGCTTTGGGCTTTGAATTGTTTTGGCTTAGAGACATTTGCCTCCCTCTGTCAGAGAGATGTTTCTCCTTTCTTTTTTTGTGATGATCCCTCACTGCAAAATGAGAGACTGCCAGTGGGTTTGTAAGACACAGAAATCCCTACTTACATCAAGTTATGTTACTGAATAGCTGCAGCAGTGCTAGTTATCAGTGATTTTTGCTTGCAATCCTTTCAATGAAATTAATATTTATATATTTGTAACTGTACATTATGCAGAGTAATCATTACCGTGGTATTTATTTTAAAGCAATAGTTCCCTTGTTCTTTCTTGTCCAAGTGTTTTGGTTTTGCCTCTTTCCCTCTTTCTTAATCAGCCTCGATAGAAAACAAATACCAGAAGAATGTTCAGCTTGCTTGAAGAACGTCATTGAAACAACAGTACTTGCTTTGCTGATGTCGACTATTGACATGTAATGCACAATAACCTGGTTTTCATTATTGTGAATAGATCATCTATTTAGAAAACCTCAGCTCAGTTTGGGTTTTGGGGTTGGGGTTTGGTTTGGGGTTTTTTTTTTTTAGTATTTGCTATTTCTGACTGAGTGGCAATAGCCTTGGCTACACCAGGTCTCCTGTGTTCAGTATCTGGCACATCCTCTGCATGTGCAGTACTGCACCCATAGGAGATAGGCTCTAGTTTTTCACCTGCATTTCACCCCTGCACATACATGTACGTGTAAACAGTTCTATGACCATTTTTGTTTTGTTCACGCAAATCTTAGCAAGTCTGAGTCCAGAAAAGGGTTTGTTTTAGATTCTGATAAATATTTTATTAAAAACTGATTTTAAGACTATCTTGTCTGCCTGTACTTATTCACATTGTAGGTTGTAAGTTTGTTTGGTAACAGGTTATAGTGAGGACAGAAGTCATGTCTGTACCAGTAAAACTAAAGAATTCAGGAACTCTTAAGAAGGTTTATCACTCATTTTCTACCTTGCTGCTTACTGGGATATGGCCTGGTTGTGTCTGAGAGATGAGCTGGCTGCATTTTGTCGAATTTGCAACAGCTTCCAATAAGCAACAAGCTTGGTCACCTGTTTCATAAGAGACAGCTCTTGATTATGTAAGACATTATACAAAAGAAGTGTGGAGTTCTAGAGCGAGGGTTTTCTCAATTCCTTCTTTAATATTTCCCTTCAAGAGACATAATTTTTTAAAAAAATCCATTAATACAATCTTTGCCCTAAAGAAATTAGGGATGCCAAGGGTCATTTGCAAAAATAGGGATTAGTAAATGGGATTTTTACACTTGTTACCAACAATGGGCTGACATTACTATGATGTTGCTTACTAATCAAGCCAAGAATGTATTTGCTAGAAAAGTGCTCTACATTCTCTTGACAGAATATTTTAGTTCAGGAGAGTACCTTTCACATAGGTACTTCCTAGTACTTCTTAAATGTTTAGCAATTTGGTTTTGCAAGTGCCTGTTCTTTTTCAGTTTTAGGTGAAGGGAGTATGCGTTCAAGGACAGCAAGCAAGTCAGTAGCAGAAAAAGAAATAGAACACAGATATCATCAGCTTGCAAGATATATTAGGAAAACCAGACCTAGGTATGTTAGCAAGAGCATCCCTGGCAATATGTGACCAGATGAGAAGCTGCATGCAGTGTCCCAGTAACAGATCTATATGTGTTCAGCACTCCACATCTTGTCTGGGCTCCACACCTCTCAGAATCCTGTGGCCCACGTTTATTCAGTTTTAGCTACTCAGACGGGAGGAAGGACTTCTCTCCTGGTAAATACTGCTCACTGCTCTGGATGAAACTTGTGGAATCCCGGTGTTGTCTTCATCTTATCCCCAATGTATGTTGTGAGTGCCTTGGGAGCACGGAGCTGGGATGGAGGCTTACACTAGTGAATCTTTGGAACTTTTTTGAGGGAGTGTTTCCTTGGAGGTTTTTAGGGATGTGGTGTTTTGTTTTCTGTGACTGAAGAATCTTCTTCTCACCTTATCCCTGAAGTCTTCAGAAACATAGTAGTAGACAAAGGGATCCACGCAGCTGTTAAAAGTGCTAATGGCCAGGCTCACCATGTAGCTGATGTACAGGTTGCCATACAGCTTGAAGTTATAGCTGGAGTAATGAACAAGGAGCAGAACGTTGCTGGGTGTGTAGAAGGCCACAAGTGTGAACAGCACGAGAGCTGTGAGCTTCATAGAGTAGGAGTACCGCTTCCCACTGTCCAGGAGGGCTCGCAATACTGAACAGTAGCTGAACAGCATCACCATGAGAGGAGCGAGGAAAGCACAGGCAATCAGGCAGATGAAGTAGTAGAAGTAATAGCCATCATCCTCGTGCCTGGGGAGAACGTCGTGGCAGAGAGTGGTGTTTACTCCGTACAGGGGATATGACTGCTGCTGCAGAGTCAGGGGCAGGATGAGGACAGCAGCACAGAGCCAGATGGCAGTGCAGGTGCAGGCAGCGAAGGCAGGAGTGCGGAAAGAACGTGAAAAGAAAGGATGCACCACAGCCAGGTACCGGTCAACACTGATGCATGTGAGCAGCAGTACTGAGCAGTACATGTTCCCATAGAAGAAAGCTGTGGTGAGCCGGCACAGGCCTTCCCCAAAGGGCCAGTTATTGCCCAGGAAATAGTAGAAAATCTTGAAGGGCAGCACCAACATGAGCAGCAGGTCTGCTGCAGCCAAGTTCATCAGAAAGACAGTTGAGGTCAGCTTCTCAGCCCTGGTGGCCAGGACCCACAGGGCCAGCCCGTTTGAAGGCAGCCCCACCAGGAAGACGAGGGTGTAGAGGCAGGGAATGAGCCGCACTGTGACCATGCTGCCCAGCTGAGAGCATGTGGCCTCGTGTATCAACAGGTACGTGATGTTGTTTATGATTGCCTTTTCCCCAGGGATGGCTCTGGGGCACGGTGTGATCTCTGGTGTCGTCGCCTGCTCATTGGTGCTGTTCTGAGAGTAATCTGTCAGATAAATGCAGTCTGTTACTTGCTGCTTGTGCGGTTACCCTTGTACTTTGCAGAGCAGGCTGCATACATAATGTTTACCCTAAAGGCTACGGTTTTGCATTTTACGTTGGGGTCCTTAAAAGTGGGAATATTGTGTAAAATGCTATTGTGTGATGAGCAGAAAAAGTTGGCTAACAGAATTAGGTGTGCAGGAATAACCATCAGCAATCTTACTGAAAATTTACACAATTCTTCTGTTGTGTGGTTTCCCACAGCTCACAAATGATTGCTATATTGTACAACTATCAGCAGGCCTGGGGAAACAGAGAGCGATTCCTCTGCCCAGCTTTCAAAAGAATCTGAAGACCTGGGGCCGCTCCAGATTAAAGTGATGGCTGTGGGAGTCTAACTTTTAGCTAAAGATTTTGGTTTCAAGTGCTCTCTGTTTTACTTCTCCTCTAATTTTTCTTTTTCTTTCTAGTTTCTTCCACCCCAGTTTCTTTCTCTTCTGTATCCCCTTCTCTCATCTCCTGCTTCAACTACAGTATGCATGAATCTCAATTAGAGTGGCTCCTATGCGATAGCTTTAAAAAAAAAGAGTTTTCAGGGGTCTTATAAAGGTACTGGGTATCCAGTACTTTAAGAAGCAGCAATTTTTCCCCCAAAGATACACACTCACCATCGTAGTCTGGAGAGGCCAGGCAGAGTCCCCAAAAGGCACAGCACAGCATAAGCCTGTGTGACAGCCGTCCACTCCTGAGGGTCTCCATTCTGATGCAGGATCCAATAATGCACTACTATGCTCAGAGCTGTGTGGGGAAGGCAGTACTTGTGACCCTGCTTACGCATTTCCTTCTGTTAGTCCTTAACTCACGGAAGCACCAGGCTTTTCCCATAAAGGATGAGGCATATGGGGGGCTGTCACGACATGCACAAGTGTGTGTTGACCAAGCAGAGACTTAGCACCAGTATTGGACACAGGACTGGGAGGGGCATACGTGTCCAGATCTGCAGTATATTGGGGCCGTACTTCATTGTCAGAGCTAGACGATGGCTCGCGTGACTCATTTGGACCTTCTTCCTGCTCCAGAATATTCCTGGAAATAACAAATGTGGTCAGATTTGATGCAGTCTGAATTTGGTTTAGAGTGTAAACTGAACTTCTGACCTCCTACATCAAACATCCTTCCACCCAAGAGAGACCCAGGTGGCTCTGTGTGAGATTCAAGGTCTTTCCCCACACCCTGATTCAAGATGCTTTCTGGTAGTGCAAATTGCGAAGATATCATCCCCTCACAGAAACAAATGAAGTGCAGGAGAGCTGCAGATCCAGACAAACCTCCCCAGCTCCCAGGGATTACACAGGGCTCTTGCAGCCTCATGTTGTGGCAATTCAAGGTTTTTAGTGTCTGCCCTGCAGCCCCCAGATCAGGCTGGGCCTTTCAGAGTTCTCCTGTTTTTTTAATTTCTGCTCCTGCTACCTGGCTAAAGAGGGGACAAAGGTCCTGCACCTTCTTTCTTGATCTCACTGCAGAGGTTGATCAAAAGTCCTGTGGGTCAGAGCTATTTGCTTTTGAAAGAATCAGCACTAGCACCAGCCTTGGGATGCCATAACATACAAACGATAAGTGGCACAGTCTCACGGCTTTAGGGAGACACTGTGCTTCCTCTGATAAACTACCAGGAATAGGGACAGCAGCTCCATCCAGCAGGAAAGGGGCCTGACAAGGGCGCATGGGAAGTCTCTGCTGCTGGGTAGATAATGGTGGATTTCAGTCACTCTTGCCCAAGAAGAGCTATGTTTTTCCAGAGATGTGCAGCCTCCACCCAGTAAACCCCCAAGAGGATTGAGCGCTCTGGGTTAGCTAATAGCCTGGAGCAGCGGCATGCCGCTGCCACGTACCTGCTGGTTGTATGGGGAAGACGACTCGCGTAATGGTGTAAGAGGGACTGGCAGACATTCCCTGAACCTTTAAGATCCTTTGCTGCTTGGTCCCCCCTTCTCTAACTCCTCGAGAGTGTAAGTTCCTTCTGTGCTCTGCCTTGCACAGCATTGCTGGGAAAGTCCCAAATCCTCTCCCAACACCTGTGTAAGAGCCCCAGCTCGAACACTTCCCAGTGGTCATCAAGTGGGTAGGCCAGTGGGGCAGAGCTTGAGAGGTTGCTGGTTTTTCGGCTTTTGCTCTCCAGTCTCCTGCCTGGCTCTGCAAGAGAGTAAAGACAGAAGCTGGAGTCTGGGCAGTAGGAACTGTAAATTTGGTTTGGCAACCTGAGGAGTAGTTAATTTCTTTCTCCTCAGCTTATGAATGGCCTCTTCTGTGAAGGTTGCAAATCTGAGCCTGGCTGCTGTTTGATGAGATTCTTCTATTCCAAGGAGAAAATGATCCTATTTCCTTTGCTTTCACCATATTCCCACATCCTTGTGCCGAGCGTGTCGAGAGGTGGAGTTCCACTGGCAGGGACAGGGAAGATGCAATGTTAGATGTTTTGCTTTTGTGATTCTCTCAGGATTTATGAACCATTACAGAATGACTCATGTGGCCACATATTTTCCATGCCTCAGCCAGGATCCTTTCCATGCTCTGTATGCAAAAAATTAAACATAATCAGGTTCAGATAGTGTGCAAATCGCAGCCCTGCTTCCTATGGCCAGGTCTCTGGAGTGGAGCAGAGAGAGGTTACTCATTGCTGTATCCTTCATTTTTCAGATGCTGTGTGATCTTTAGTGACTGCTTTAGATGCAGAACAGCTTGCTTGAAAATTCGAATGCCAGAGGTTTGTCACGGCTTGTTAACATCTCTTTAAGTCGTGTGATCCCTGCCCTGTGGGGTAACAATTTGGTTTTAAAGTAATTCATTGTGCAATAGATCATCTCCTGGGAGAAGGCGCTCTTTTATTCCATGGCTCTGAACCCAAAAGATGTAATGCTGGAAAACAGGCTAGGGATTTTAAAGCTCAGAGGGAGGGTACAAACACCACCTGGCCTGTCCCATACAGCTTTAAGGCTTGGAAGAGCAAATTGTGGTAGGCAAATAATGGGGCTTGCTATTTCTGCTCTGTTCCAGCAGCTCCAGAGAGTTCTCCAGCTGCAGCCAGCAGGTGTGAAGACAGAAATGTTAGTGCAGCTAGTACCTGCCCCAGGCTAGGCTCGCATTTTCAATGCAGACACCAGAGGCAGCTGACCATGGAGGCAGCAGCTCTGCCTTAGCGCCAGCTGCATGAAGCATTTCCACCAGTGTCAGCACAGCCTCACATTTTCCATGAATGCAATGCTGGCCCTGCCTTTCCCAGCCACTGGGTGTGCAAGCATCTGAGCCTTCTCAGAACCACAAGGCACGGAAAAATTCCACTGCCTATTGAAATAGAAATGATGGTCCTTTGAACCACGTTCTCCCCACCCCAGGTTTGTCTTTGCAGGCTCTGGCACGTACAAAA
This sequence comes from Buteo buteo, assembly GCF_964188355.1. Classification (NCBI taxonomy): domain Eukaryota; kingdom Metazoa; phylum Chordata; class Aves; order Accipitriformes; family Accipitridae; genus Buteo; species Buteo buteo. The sequence continues at coordinate 2,581,499 of NC_134180.1, forward strand.
TTACTTCGTACCTTGGGCGCTCTTCCTGACTTTGCCATCACACCGGCTCCCTCTCCCCTCACTTTGTCAGGTCTCTTACCATTTCCGTGAGACTCTCCCCAGCTCCAGGGAATCTCCCTGCCTCTCTTCTCTTCTGCTCATTCCACAGTTCTCCTGTTCCACTGGGATCCCACCCATCTCTTCCCTTGGTTATGCCACACCTTCTCCTCACCACTTACAAGCCTTATGCTGGTGTAATACTTTGGGGGAGACAGGTTCTTCTCAGAACTACTCTTCTACATGCTTGCAGTTTTTATATCAGAGTGTATAAGTCCACATGAAGCCATCTTTCAGGAATATTTGAAGTTTCTTTTTGGATTCATCCCTTAGCACAGGTATGGTTTAGAATGGCTAGAATTTAGTCTTTAATTTTGATGAATGGAAGACAGAGCATACCTCTAGTTTCATTAAGGTTTAGTTACTCATTTCTAATCCAGAGGAATGGCTAAAGCATGAAGAAAAACTCAACTCATATTTACAGACATCTAAACTGCCTCTCACTGGTTCGCAGTCCTGTATTTCTGTGCATCACTGCAATACAGAAACATGAAAAAAAAAAAAAAAAAAAGTCCTGAAATATTAAATACTGAATTCAGGTACTCCCTTTAGCAGTTCTTAATTTAATTTAGAAAACCATTAATTCTTACTCCATCCTGAGAACCTGAAAGATTATTTTTAAGCTGTCTGTCGTTGCCAAAGCTGTCCACTTGCTGAGATCTCCAACTGCTCTTGGCTGATGTCAGATCTGGCTGTCCCTCCCCTTCAGCACAGGGAATGTCCTCTTTGTGAGAAGTCCAAGATCTCTGCGAGAAGACTTGTGTAAAGTGGACTGTCTCCTCTGAGACGCCACTACCATCATTTTAATCAAATTATTCCATGCAATTTATGCATCAGAGGATTGTTATTAGGAGAACAACAGCTTGTTTCCCTGTGAGCAAGTAATACGCTGCACAGAAAGCAGAGTTGCTTTTTGTTATGGCAACGGAAGTGTTGAGAATGATGTAAAGGAAACTCCTATCAGATCTGGGTCACATCACTACAGCTTAATTTGCAAAATCTACACATTCATTTGTTGTGCAGAGCTCACAGGGAACACAGTTAAACATGTTATTACCCAGGAATTTGGGGAGGTTGAGGGAAAGGCGGGTGGAGGGTTATTTTCATGGTTGCTGTTGTATTGTCTTAACCTGTAGCAGATGTGCTTATAGATTTCGGAACTGGAATCAGTCACTTTTCTTCCATGTCTATTGTATTTAGCATGCAAGTACTTGGGGGCCAGGCCTGGCCCATATCTTTGCGCCACACCTCTCGTGGCAAAGGTGCTGCTAGAAATAAACCAATCTGCAAAAAGATATGCTTCCCTGGCACTACACAATGTTTTCTTTTGAAACCTACCTCTGCGTGGAGCAACTGTGCCACCCTATGGACTCCTGTGCTCTCGGCCAGTCAAGGGCCTTTGCTCCGAGAGAGGTCTTGGCAGAATACACATAAGGACAGAGCTATAGGCACTGTCTTCCTGCAGGTGATCTCCTATTGCACGCTACTTGCGGGAAACTTTTATTTCCCTTTTATGTTAGCTAGTGCACTGGCTCACGTATGCCTACTGTGCACTGACTTCTCAGTGTGGGTAAGGTTCAAGATTTGCTGCCTGCTGGCCCAGTGGAAGGGAGCTGGCACACATATAAATCATGACATCCTGCAGCCTGTCCAGCAATTGCTTGAAGGGCAGTTCATCTAACTTCTGAATTGCATTCTTCTACTGTTTAAAATTCAGTTTCGGGTGCAAGACAATCAATTCTGTGGATTATCAGAAAGTTTAAATTAATTTAAAATAAATTTAAAACAGTGAGAGCTGCAGACTTTTAAAATCAATATTTTATTTTACTTGAATGTGCAAATAAATATAAAAAAAACTACATTCAAAGAGCTGGCAAAGCAATTACAAGCCCAAAAGCAAAGATCCTTCAAAAAAATGGAAGAACAAACTCTTGAATCAAGGTCGTGCTAGCAGATACACAGCAGTCGAGCTTAAACTCCCAGACATTAGCAAGCCACTCTCAAACCTGCACTGCCTGCTTATTCCATTTGCATCATTTGCTACTATCATTTTTGAGACAATAGCACTGTAAAGGGCAAAAGTCTTACTTAGTCTGTTCAGACTATAAATTAAGGTTTACAAAATAAGGATGCTTAAAAATACCCGAAGTACACTTAAAAATGGGGAGATGGAGAAGGATGGTGCCCAGGTGCATTACCCTCCTACACCCTGGTACACTTGGAATCAAATGCATTTTAAGCCACAAGTTGCAACCTATTTTCTAGTAAACATTTTTCTGTATCATAAAACCATAAAATTTGGCACAGTTGTCATCTCCACTGGAAGACAGCAGAGAGGTGAAGAGGACTGAGGTGTATTTTGTTGAGCTGTCTGGAAACAAAAGGGGGACACTGTGCTTTGCACTGGGCTTGTCCCCCCGCTCTTCCACCCAGCCCTCCCATAGCTACGTCGTCAGTGTCTTTTATCACTTACTGCAACAAGATGAGGGGAAGAACCTTCAGATCATTTCAGTAACCAAAATTTAACAGAGACCCAGACAACGAGAACATGAGTTCTTGATGAAAAGTCCTCCGCTGGCAGTGGTTGTGCAAGTGGCCACGAATGCCAGAGACTGGCCTCCCTCCTTCCCTCCTACAGATTATTTTGCAAAAAAGACAAAGAGTCAGTACAGTTTTCTATTAAACATACCCCAAAGGCCAATTTTTCTACTGTCAAGTGAGACAATTGCAAAACCAAATGTTGTACAGTGGAAATAACCAAGGACAAATCCTACAGGCTGCTACTTAGGCCTGGCAGAAATTATAACCTAAAAATCAAAGCCACAAAAAATATCGAGGTGAGGGCGGCTATTCCCCCAAAAGCCAGGAAAAAGTTGGAAGCAGAGCTTAAAGGAGGCTGGACCTGCCTCAAGACATGTTTGTAATACACTCCACGGACAGTGTGCTTGCCCTTGGCCCCTGAAAAACAAGAGCGAAGTCACAGTGGGGTTACAGGACAGACACAACTAAATTTCCTTGATTTTTCAATAGATTTAAGTCAGACAATTGACGTAGTGTTCTGCACGGTTCGGGGTAGGTTTTTTGTTAGGCTTCATTGCAAAAAAGCTTAGATAGAAGTACAGACAGTTCAGTGAAAAAGCTTGTCTACGATGGTTGTGGCTGGATCTAATACTGCCCATTACAGATTTCCATGTGTCACTGCAAATACAGCATCTGTGCTGACCCAGCACAAACAGCAAAGTATCTGGGACAAACCTCAGATCCAGTGCAAACACTGTGCTGCAAGAGCTCCATCTACTGATGTTATTTCAGTGGTACAACCCAGCAGAACCACGGAGTCCGGGCATGCACAAGGAAAGCAAAGCGCCTGAGAACACAGGCTCCAGAGGCTGCCAATCAACATGCAAAATACAAAAAAACCCCAAAACCAAAACAGGCCAGACCTCCCAATGGATATTCCTCCCCACGCACACGCCCCAAGCAGCTCCAGATCTGAGAAGGCAGAATCTGCAACAGGTTTTAAGTTGACAAAGCAACAACATGGGATCCGGTGCACATCTGCAGAGGGGTAGCTGATGGGCCTAGGCTGTCTTGCGCCACAAATTGCTCTTGCCTAGCACTGCAGCTCAAAGAGTTTCTTCCCCTTAGTTCATGCTCCAAAATACTTAGTTGATGAGTGAGAGTCAGAGCGTTTAGTACGCTGTTCACCCATGTCTCTCAGTTTTGGCATTTTTCTCAGCAGAGCACCAGTAATGAATACTGCGTTCATTGCCTTATTAGTACACATAGATAACGAAGCAGCCCATAGCAGGGCTAGCAATCTGTGCCAGGTGCTCGCAGCCCCGCTGGCACTCGGAGGTTACATTGAAGAGTTCTGCAGGCTCCAAGACGGCATAAATTCAGGAAGATAGGGAACATTAAACCCTTCAAAGTGGAAGCAGCTGCCAGCATCTGCTCAAATACCAGCCCAGCTCCATCTGTCCAACAAAGCCACTAGTGGTAGTTCGCCCAGAGCTTGACCCACTCGCTCAGCCTTCCAGTATTGGCTGGTCAGCAGTGGCCTAAAGTTAGGAAACTACTAAAAAGTGTGTGGCAATGCCAAGAGCCCTCTTCCCATAAAGCTTTTAAAAGTCTCTTCACGATGGCTGGAGGATTACACTGCAAGGAGACAAGTCTATGCCATATGGAAAATACATCATAATCCAAAGTAAAATGCTGTTTGGATAAATATCATTAATACATACATTGCATTCCCACCACTATTCTCAGAGTAAATGTGTTTCACCAGCAAGGCTCCTACTTGTCTTGGCCCCAGGAACAAGTCTCTGCTCACGGTGAAGCTGGACGGCGACTGTACTGAACTCTGTATCTGTTCACTGGGACCCCATGGACATTCACCGTCTCACAAGTTGTTTTACAGGGCACCATCTCCTCGTCTTCATCTCCCATTAGCCAGTCTTGAACTACATCAACTGCCTCCATGGTCACGTTCTCTTCTAGCCACCTATTGTGCCACTCTTCAAACTGCTGGTGGTGCTTTAGCAGTACCATTGGCTGTACCTGAAAGCAGGACAGTAAAGATCACCGAGAGGTTTCTGGGCGAGAAGCCAAAACCCTCACCTATTTGTATGTCTGAGATGTGCATGCTTTACAACACAACACAAACAGTGAAACAGGAAACTGCATACCTGCATTTAAAGATCTCTATTTCTTAATGTTTGCCACTCCCCCTTAAAGTTTGCATGGTAAAGAAAAGGCTGCTAAACTAAACCAAAGTACGGAGCATTTACCAGCTCTCCTCCATGTTTCATCCAACACAGAGTAGTAACTTCTGGGTGTAGTTTGCAGGAATTCAGCCACAAGACTTCTTATCGGTACCTGTCTTTTGGCTCATATCCTCAACCTCTGCTACTGCCTGAGCTGCAGAGAGAGTAATAGGAGATGCACCTGCTTGGCTCGGCAGAGAGCTCCCCGCCTGTACATGTAATCCTCCGAGTTCATGATGAACATCATTTTGTGGGTGTTGAGCTTGAACCGGCAGTCCACGTTGCAGGCACTTTCCACCCCAATCAGCCTCTTCCAGGAGCTCTTCACTTCACTACGCAGAGCTCTCACTTGCTTACATTGCCACTTGCGAAACTTTTTTAGGTTTCTAGAACAAAACAAGGATGACAAAGCATGTGTCATGCTTGGTTATCCATTCTCTTAAGCTAGCAGAGCTGACAGCACAAGTATGAAATTTGTATTTCCACATTTAGTTTTCAGACTTTCTCCAGGACCTTCCCCCATACACTCTGACAAATATTTAGTGAAATGGGAGCAAATTAGACCTCAAATTCCTCCCAGAACGGACTGCTTAAACAGTCCCACTCCATTCTAAACACGGTTTCATGAACAAACCTCAATGCAGTGGTCATTAATTTTTTCTTCAGCATTCTTATGCAGCACACTGGACTACAGCAGCCCCTTTGGACCTCAAAGATGAATGCATTTCCCTGGAGTTGCTAGTATGGCACATCACCCAAAACCACTGCCACATATGCAGAGAGGAAGCAGTACCAGCTGCTGCAGGTGTGACTCAGGAGAGGGAGCGTGCTCACCTTTGCAGAAAGACTGGTTTCAATAAGAAGCCGTCATTCTGGTTGTTCGGAGCTCCTTCTACCCCAACATACTGCTCCATGTAGTTAGCCAGGTGCTACACAAGAGAGACCAATTTCAAGTCAGGTTTCACTCTCATCAAGACAAACATCACCACAAAGAACTAGTTTATTTCCAAGCTGCTTTTTATGGAGCTGACTGATGTTGAAACATACCCATTTCTGTCAATGACCATATGTAATCTTCCCACCTCCCAGGTAAACTTATCCTCCCGGCAAAGTCTCACATTTTGGAACAAGAAAGCGGGAAAGCATTCTTACACATCTGCTTTGTCTGTGGTACAGCAGACTGCAATCATTGTAATATTACCTGGACCTCCACAGGATCTTCTGTCTGGGTTTCTTCTGTATCCAGAAGCTCAATGGTCATGATCACCTGTCCTTTCCGCTGAAGAAACATTACCTGTAATAAAGTTACAAGCGCAAGATATTGGCCACATGAGTTCAGAATAAAATGCTGTATACTCACAAGTCATTTGGACAACAAATATGAGCTAGGAGAGGAGTAAACAGCAGGGCTTTTCAGTGAGCCAGCATGCCACTTTACTGTCTGTGCTCTGGTTTTGGTACCTTCTCTCCGTATCGCTCTCTCTGACTCTTATGGCCTTAGAGCTTCCAAACCCAATTCTCCCAGGTAAAGTGCCACAGTCACTTTATGAAGTTCCCTGGCAGCATGTTCTTACCTTGAAACAGTTCTCATCTGCCATGCAACGTTCAGCCTTCCACTGATAGCTGGTCTCCTTTGCTGCCCGGACACACCTAGAGGATAAGTTACCTCCAGCAGCGCCTCGCTTCCTTTCGTTCAAGTAGAGCTCAACAACCTTCAAGCAGATGTCATCGCTCACTAGATGGTGAAGCTTCCATTAAAAAAGGGGGAATTCAGTCAGCAAGTCTGGGCCAAGAGTTAACTCTAGTGTGTTATGAAAGGAGCACAAAACTTAGCACAGCATCACACCTCAGAGGAAGTACCAAAGCTTTAACTCCAGAGACTTCACACATTTCACTCCCTTTTTCATTACTTTGCAATAAAAGGAACAGAGAAGAGCGAGGGGTTGATGTGCCTTAACTGTAACAAAACTACAATTAGAAGACAGATTTGAGTAAAAGGACTGGACCTTTTTTTTTTTTTTCTTTTAGATGTATTTTGGGAGTGGCAGAATTTTGAAAAGACTGGAACTTAAAAAATGCTGGAAAAGGCCAGGAAGAGTAATTCCCCTAAGGTGGTCCCTGTACTGAAGCTGAACTATCTCACTGAACTTCTGTTACTGTTTCCGCCACATATATAACTTTCCTATGAATTTGCTTTATGTTTAGTGAGTCCTTGCATTACAGGGTACAGTGAGAAACCTATTCGTCTACAGAAGGGAGATGCGCAGCCCCCCAAACACACAGCACAGCCATCAACTTAGTTACCTGGCGGACAATATTCTGCACCAGTTTGTCCATAGTAAAGCCAATATAGGCATGGATAGTGAACATCTCCCTCAGAGTGTCCTCATACTGCGTTGGGTCAATATTGCCATCCAGCAGACTCCTCACCATATCCAGGAACGCAGGGTAGTACTCCTCCAGTTCCACCTCACCTGGGTAGGGGAAAAGTGCAGTCACTTAATGCATGTAAGAGGCAGAGTGAAGTCCAGAGATACAAGGGACAGCACTGCTCGAGAAACATGACATTCAGTACCAAGAACATGCTTACAGACAGACAGTTCTCTGTAAGGAGTGCTGACGGACTGTAACTTTTATCTCCTGCACTTCCATGACTACCTTGTGCAGTTAACTATTTTGTTGTGGAGCCATTTACATTTTAAATCAAAGTAACAGATTAATACAAGACACTTGAGAACATCTGACAACAGCGGGCTTGTGTGAAGTCTCTATGAACTATGCATAAGAGCCCTCAGAAGATAAATTACAAACGAGCTATCCTGTTAAATTAGCTGTGTCCACAAATCACAAATATAGTGGAGATTTGCACGTCTACATTCCTTACAGACTTGCCTGCTGGTCTCAGTTACTCAGATATATACAATTGAGCACTAGCAACCAGAGCATTAAGAATGGAGTATGTCCCGGATTATTCTTACTTGGTTGCTTCAGTCTTAGTTCCATGGCTGGATCATTGGTTTTTTCTTTTCTTCCCTCACAAAGGAGTTTCTCTCTCTCTTTTTCAGTCCGATATTCTAGAAGCTGCTTCTGAGCTTGACGATAAATCTTTAGAAGCCTTGAGCACAGAGTCTGGTGAAGGCGGAGGAAGAAATACCAATTATTATTGACAAAGAATAGACTGTAAACATCATCCAGAGTATTGTGGGGCTCAGCAGCTGTAACATCACAGAAGGTTGCTTTTGCCTCCAAAGGACTGCTTGGAGGCCCAGGCACATGTTTTTTCCGTAGCTCAGGAGTATCCAGGTTCTGCCCCTGGTGGTTTTCTCTGTCTTCATCTGTTGATTCTTCAGAAATACTGTGCTCAGGGGGCTGAGAGAAAAACAGCTCAGGTATGAAGTGATGCACTATCTGCCGAATGGTTGCTTGATCCTCCTTTTGGATAGTAGGCTGCCTTTTTACATAATAGCTGATAAGTGACGCTGCATCTTCCAAAATCTGCTTATCTTCATAGATAAAGATAAGATGAGGCTCATTTGTGGATGAACTTCTCCCCTCTGAATGCTGCTCCTGATGCTGTAATCAAGAGACAAATAGATAAAGATCCTTCCAATCCATGCTCAAGAGCCACTCCTGCCAGAAGAAATAAGCCAGTATTAACGCTATGCTTGGGACAGCCATTTTTGACTGAGCACTCTTCAGAGCACTACCACTTCAACGAGGTCCCAGGTGCTACGTAAACATCTAGATAATATCATAAACGAAGGACATACTGGATGGGTTATTTACTAGCATACGCACCTCATCATAGACACTCTCAATTTCATTCAGCAAGCTCTTGGAGCGCAAAGCTTTGGTGTCATTTTGTTTGAAGTTGACGGCCTGGTGGTCAAGGGACTTCAAGTAGGCTTTCTCATACTGCTCCCGCCAAATTTTGTTAAAGCCCTGCTGGGCCTCCCGCCATTCCTCCTCTTTTGCTTTCAATCTATATAAATGTATAGTCTACTTCAGTTCAAAAAGACAACCACAGAAATACACACAAAGCATTTTTAATGTAGCCAACTGTGATGTACCAAAAACTTTTCAATATTCTTGGAAGCAATAAATAAATAAATAAAATCACCACAGCTGAAGACGCGTTATCCTTTGAAACACCATCTACAGAAACCAGTTGTTTAAAAATGCTTTAAAAATCCTTTATCAGTTTCTTAAAGAACACAGGAGAATGGGAATTACCTCTTAAGAACAACAGGAACTGCAGTAACTGGGTTTTTCTTAAGACTTTCAATGATCTCTGGTGCTTTATCACCATAGATGCGATAGATGGCCCTGCGCTGGATCACTTCTGATGTTCCTCCCAAGCAATCATCCAGTCGAAATTTCTCCTGATCCTCTTGAGTCAGACGAGACAGTTTTTTCTGCACACTCTCCAGCACACGTATTGTGGCTAAATTGGTCTCCAAGACAACATCCAACTGTTAAGAGTTCACAAAAGACACAGTGTAAGAACAGGCATAGCAGGAAAATGGAGACCAGCAGCACTCAGCTTTGTGGCATGCATTCCAGCCCCACTGGGTGGAGCTAAGAAGCATCAGCAAGGTTTCTTCCTAGAAAATACACCTCCGCGAGTTCTCCCAAAGGTAACGTGCTTTTTAGAACTGGACTCATGCCTAGAAGAACTATTAGACTCCAGGCAAGTGGAAAACACCAAACTCTACCTGAAACCAACAAACAGTAACAGAACATTCAGTATTTGGCCACCAATTAATTCAGTCAAATTCCTCATAGCTAGAAGTTTTGCTTTCTGAGGAGGCAGACAGGAAGTTCAGTAGCAGAGGTACCTCAAACCGCTCATCTTCACAGCGATGCAACTGCTCCTCATAAGGAGTCTTCTTGGAGCTGACAAAAGTGGAGTCTTCAGACCAGGATGGAAATGAAACCCAGGTATCATTTAACACCTGCAACAGTGCAAAGACATGACATTGAACAGAGCCTTATGAGCTCAGAGCTGTTCTCATGGGGTCTGATACTTCTCTGTTTCATTTTTGCAGTTCTTCCCTGAATTTCTATTGGAAGTTTCAGACCTAGTTCACAAGTCACTGTCATGACTGCTCCTCAGAAGATTAGTGGTCTGTGTGGAACTGTGCCAGGGCCCCGCTCAGAAAGCTCGAATGCACCTTCACCATCACCTAACAAACCACAGAGATCACTCTGCAGTAGTCAGCAACTGTAAGTAAAGGAGACAGAGTTGCTAACAGCAGCAAGAGGTAGGAGCACCTATGCTGCAGATACCTGTTCTCACCGAGAACAGAGCCTAAGACACTGGCTCACAGTGCTCTTTCAGGAAAAAACCTGTTTCTAAAGTCTATATTGGAACACTGCTAGAAAATTAATTTCAGGCTATTTAATATTCTTTCTGTCTATAGGAATAAATTTGTGTATGCACACAGACTCAAAAGGCATTAAAAGAGAAAGATGCCATTTGAGATGGGTTCACATAAAGTTAGTAAAATGCACGTGGATACTCTTATTTCAATAAATGGGATGAATAACCGATGTGAGATTAAAGCTGGCTAATCAGCATTAAAGAGAGGAATCCACATGCAGAAGCTGTAGCACGAACTACCCCACTTCAAGTTATGTAAGTGCAGTTTGTGTTCAGGGATTGAATAGGTTGATCCTGAAGTACCTCCTTGCAAATGGCTGTTCTTCCACTGCACTTTGGCTGCTGATAGGTTTTTGGGAGAGCCCGATAACTTGATCCTATGCGTTTGCAGGAAGCATAATCAATTTCCCGACTCATTCCATCCCCAGATCGGTCGCTCAGTGGAGAAGCAAATGAAAGCTCTTTCACACCAAGAAAGGACTTGAACTGTGCAAAGAGTTCTGGGAATTTCCTTCAAAAAGACAAGTAAGGGTATTTTGTTATTTCACTCTGACAGTTTTAGGGTGGCTAACGTGTCATAAAAGCAAGGGAGAAAATCTAAACAAACTTAGCATTGCAGTGAGAAATCTTTCACCAACTTTTTACCTCTGTTATCATTCTCTCTGAATTACTCTAGGTTTTTTGTTTGTTTTTTTTACTTAAGGCAGAAAAAGAATTTCCCTTCACAACTTCACAAATACTCCCCTCAACCAACTGAGGAGTCACTGATCCTTGCCATGTGACTCTCCCTCCTCTGCTGGAAGCCAAACAGCACAAGACGCTCACGTCACAGCTCGAACTATTTATCCTTTTCACAGCTCTGTTCTGAGATTTCATGTTTATACCTGTACGGTATTTGGAGAGATTAGAACAGGGAGTGTGAACAGAGACCACCCTCCAGAATTCATGAGATTCTCTGCCCTCAATGACTTAATATAACAGCAGGTAGTCTGATGCTTGTGAGGCTTTCAACTGGATGCAGAGAGGAAAATATCCTCCCCAAAATGCTCTTTAAGAGCTGTATAGATATGTTAAAAGATTCAGATTTTATTACTCCTCTTTTTGGATTAGCCTTCAATTTCTTGCATGCTACCTAGGAGATATTTCTTAAATTAAATCCCAAGCTTTAGTAACAAAGTTCACAATGTCTACTAAAAAGTAACAGAGTAAGACCTAAAAAGTACAACACAGCAGAGAAGGTAGTCAGTAACTTACCCCAAAAATGGTGTAACTAGCTGGAGCAACTCAGAGCCAGAAACCAACTCCTGGTTGAAGAGAGCAATGCAACGGAGAAAATTTTCATAGACTTCCTGACTCTTTAGCACCCTACGCACCTAAAGCACAATTTGGAGAGAAACGATCAGATCACTTGAACACCGCTTTTATTTAGTTCATCTTCTAAGTAGTCTGAACCATGGGTACAGTGACAAATCTCTGTCTATTTCGCAACATAAAAAGAGAATATGCACAAAAATGCCCAGTTTCAAACAATAATCTAGTAACTACAGATGGTAACATGAGGAAACATCACTGAAAAAGAAAGAAAAACACGACTGTAAGAGACAAGCATGCAGGAAAAGGTTAATTGTCAGTTTCTATTCATCTTCCAAACCCACCTATTTTCTCTTTTCTTGGTCTGTCTTTACCACTTGAAAAATCAGGCAATTGCTAAGTGCTGACAGACAGATTGTATAAAAAACCAACCAATTATTTTCAACCATTTATGTAATTATAAGTCCACAGAATGTGAGAACAGGCCAAATACTGACCTTGTCAAAGAAGGAAAACTCTTGCAGGGTTCCATATTTTCCCACTGTCGCTACTGACAGATCTTTGGTACCTCGCAGTTTCATTTTCTTCTGTTAAAAGAACAAGCAGTTACACTTAAAATGTTGTGACACAAATACTATCAAATTCCACTTCACTGACATATAACAGCTCTCTGCAAAGGCTGAAACTCCGTATTTCTCAAACAGTGATCTAGCATTGCTGTGTCAACTCCTCCACAGCAATCTCTATCAAATGACTCCCAGCTCAGAAGAAGAAACAACAACAAAAAGGATGAATTGAGAATTAATTCCAAAGAAAGACTTCTTTCTAGAAGCAATAAATTGTCCCTTTCCAGGGCCAATGCTTAGTACAGAAGGTCTTGATATTTAGTATTCTACATGTTACCACGCACATGTAAGCATACTTTAAAAATTCCCTTTCTCTGCAGTAATTATTATTTTTAAAATAACTTTGAAATTTTATTCTCATACCGAACACCTACATACCTCAAAGATGCTACTCGTTACAACTTTATCTAAGCAATTATCTAAACACAATGAGTAATATCAGGTTATTCTAAGTTTTTACTTGCGAAAAGATACCTTTGCTGGGCCAGAAACAGGACGCAACAGCAGTGGTCTAGATCGCTTTTTGCTGTGTTCCAGATTCTTCTCATGCTCAGTTTTCTGGACACTGTTCACTTCACATGGTCCATTTCCTGTGAACTGAAGTAAATAAATAATGATTTCAATGTTCTCTTCTCCACTGGCGCAAATAAAGAATCCTATATATCTGAACAGAACACGGAGCATGTAGTTAAGTCACCTGTTCTGCGAAATTCCAAGCAATGAAGAGGAGCAAAGTTCATCTACTGGCTGTATGTTTTTCCATAATGTTTTGCATTCCTAAAGCTTCTTTATGTATTCTACATACAAACAGAGAGTATTCAATATTCTGCCTTGTTCTAAGTGTACACATACCAAAGACCTTTTAGCCTCCGGGAGGAACTGTCCAAACTCAGAAAGCAGATCCTCCTGTCCCCTGAACAGATTCGCTACTTCAGTAAACACTTCTTCTTCTGACATGCCTCGAAAGGGTCGGCCTTTAGTGTTCAGCTGTTCTTTCTGAAAAGATATGCACAGATATTAAAAAGAGTCAAAACATACCTCACTATGCAAGAAAACTCATCAACTCAGCCAAAAACCTCATGCTACACAAACTTGAAATAACTATCAGCTAGCGTAAGGTGCTTACAGTGCATCCTTTCACTCAGAATATCACTAAATCAACCAAAGTTTAGCAAAGACAGATCTAGATACAACCCCTTTGCACCTCAGACCCTGGAAAGTTCTACAGTTTTCACACTTTTGTCATTTCATGGGAATATCTATGAGGCAATTGTTGGACAAAGGCTAGTGCTTGGGAACTGTACAAGCCTGTTCAATAGGCAGACATTTCATTTGACAGCTACTCCTCAAACAGCTACAGTGCAAACCCACAATTGCTTATATGGAAGACTCTTTACCTGGTAAGTATGAAGAATTTCTAAAAAGGATCTGTAAATTTCTGGATGGTCAAGAAAACGTGTTTTGATCTTATTCACGTAACTGATAGCATTATTGAACTCTACAGAATCAGACTCCAAAGGAATTTGGGATTTATCTTCTTTGTACGGAAGCTGTTGCCTAAACTCCTCGGAACAGTCACTGTGATTGTGTGAATTCTCCTGGGAGTAATGCAACAACAGCCCGCTGCCAGGGAGAGCGCTGGGAACAGGCTCTGAGGGCACCTAGTGGCATAAGACACATAAGACAGTGACTTGTACAGAAACATAGGTGCAAGTTCAACAACAAGCTAGCATCAGGATTTTCAAGCTGTCTAGCTAAAAAAAGATTATCACATGACGTGAAGAAGAAAGAAAAAACATTTAATTAGCCGATAAATTTCCCTACCTAGTTTAATAACACCATCAGTTAAAAAAAATCCCGTAAGTCATATCCTGGTTTATGAATCATCTGACTCATTACCGCTTTTGACTGTCGCTGCATTATCCACTACACTTGAGAGGGTGTACCAAACAACACGCACCGCAGTTTCTGTTACCACTGTTTTGTTTCAGAGGAACTGTCAGTTTTAAGAAACATGTTAAAACATAAGGCTCTTAAAGGTGCTAAATTTCTAAGCAACAGAGAGATCTAAGGGAACTGAGATCTAAAAGATATTTACTGCTACTAATTAGAGTTAAACCACAAGTTTATCAGTAGAATTCAGGTAATAGCTCTGTTTCAGCCTCCACAACCACACAACAACAACAAAAAAGGCAGCAGAGGCCAATACGTATCCATCTGTAGTACAGCAGATGTCTTTCATTGCAGGATGTTAGCAATTGCATGGCAATACCTGACATTTTTTGCCTATTGCCTAAACACATTTCCCCGTTTCTCAGTGGAGGACTGGAAATGCGATTCCTCCAGGATCTCTTTTTGAAATTTGTCACTACAGACACCACGTATTAAGAATCTATATAAGTATGTCAAGCTAATTACAACTTCAGTTTTCAAATCTGACTGAAGTATTTGGAGTTGAAGTGGCACTTCATGCAGGAATATCTATTCTTGTGTAAGCTAAACTAACAATTGGTTGGAGAATAAATATTTAAATTTATATTATGCCCATTATCATAGACTTTGAAAACCATGTAAAAACTTCAGCAACATGCAATACACATAAATCTACATAGCCTAAACTGTGCAAGAGATGCGTATAGCGACACATGTAACGGAATTTATTTAGAGAATATGAGCTCTATAACCTACCTGACTATTCAAAGGTGACTGTATACTTAACTTCCCATTCTTTGGAATTTCTATCCTGTAGCCCAGAGGGAGGAAAGCATTGAATCCTACAATGAGGTCGGGATGCTCATGGAAAAGCTGTGAAACACGTCGGATTACTCCGGGTGTGTCAATGCTAAAATTGAGAAGAGTTTGTTACTTGTGTCCGAATCAGAAATACAAGTTAAACATAGAAAATTACACAGGTATGGGAAGCATCTGGCTTCTTAGAGATGCAATTTTTAACACACAAGTTTGGGAACCTCAGACCTAGAAATTAGCCCAAGCAGAGGGAATGACCACTGCAGCCTCATACTGGGAGTGTTATCCACAGAGAAGAGATATGAGCATGCAGGTTACCCAAAATGGGCAAGACAGCCATCACCTCTAGGGCTGACAGGTCACAGAGAGGCTCTGCACTCAAGCTTCCTCACTTATTTCCAGATCTGCATTTCAGAGCGGGAAGTAAAAATAGATTTGCCTTTTCCTGTGGATTTCATCTCTGAAAAACAACAGGATGGACAGAGACCCTCCATTTCCAGTGTCTAGTGACTGCACTACTGGGGGACAGTGTGTCCGGGGAGATGGAAAGATGGTGTGAAGGCAGAGAGACCCCCACGAAGGCAGAGAGACCCCCGCAAAGGCTGAGGAGCTCCCCGGAGCAGCCCTGGGGGACAGGATCTGGGTTTTACCTCTGGCTCTTGAACTCCTTCATGATCTCCAGGAAGCCGTTGTAGGTAGCGGGGTCGCTGCCAAAGCGGATCTTCACCTGGTCCAGGTAGGAAAGCGCATCCTCCACCTGCAGGGCGAGAACACGGGTGAGGCCCAGAAAGGGGGAACAAGTCCTGAGGCACCCTACAATCCCAGAATTGGGGGGGGGGGCAGGGGCACCCCACGGCACCGAGGGAGGTGGGAACAAGCCCGGGGGGAGCCCCACAGCCCCGGGGAAGTGGGAGCAGCCCGGGGATGGACACACGGTACCAGATGAGGGAGGGCCCCGAGAAAGGCAGACCCCCCCCCCCACGGTGGGGTGAGCACCACCGTACCAGGGAGGGTGGGCCTCACGGTGCTGGAGGAGGATGGCAAGGGGGTGCTCGGTACCGTGGAGGGGGGGGGGAACAGGTCCCCCGGGAAGATGACCGCGGTACCGGAGGGAAAGAACCGGGCGGGGGGAACAGGCCTGGGGGGCGGCCTCGCGGTACCGAAGGAGGGGGACGCAGGCCCCAGGGGACCCCGGTGTACCGGGGAAGGATGGCGGAGGGGGGGGGGGAAGGCCCCGGGGCACCCCACGGTCCCGGCGCGGAGGGTGGGTTCGGCGCCGAGGACGGGGCGAGGCAGGTCCCGGCGGGGCGGGCAGGGCCATCCCGGGGCGGGGGTCGAAGGCGATGGGGAGCGGCCCTTCGCCGGAGAAGGGGGTGGGGGGTGGGCTGGGGCGGAAAAAGGGAGAAATCACGGTGGTCCCGGCCGGGGCGGTCACCGCACTCACATGCACCGGCAGCTTCTCCTGTGCCGCAGCCCGGCCGCCGCCACCGCCGCTACCCCAACGCGGGGCGCTGCCCCCCCGGCCGCCGCCGCCGCCCCCCGCCGCCATGTTGGGAGTCGGGCAGCAGCGCGCGCCCCCCCCCCCCCCAACACATACACACACCCGCTTCCCCCCCCCCCCCCCGCCCCGCTCGCTCGTTCGCTCGCCCGCCCGCCCCCGTCAGCGCGTGCGGAGCGCCTGCGTCAGCGCGTACGGCGCCACGGCCCGGTGCGGAAGCTTGGGCGGCGCGCGCTGCTTCCGGCCGTTTAACCGCCATGGCGGGAGCCGCGCCTCAGGGAAACGATATTCGGTGGCTGAGGGAGGGGAGAACGGGTGAAGGCAGCGGGTCCGGTGAGAGGTTTGAAGGAGGGTAGAGGGGGGAATCACCGGGGGGCGGTGGGGGGGAGCGCGTTCCGGGCTGGGGGGGAGCGGGCTGGAGGGGGTGCCAGTCCTGGAGCCGAACCCCTCAGGGGGCAACGGTGGCCCAAAAATCCGGTGTTTCTGTGCCGGGAATGGCTGGCCTTCACGGGAGGGGGAGAGCCGAGGTGGGGCGCGGGCAGGCCGCAGTGGCGAGAGCCAGTTGGGCTGCGAGCAAGGGGGCAGGCCGAGCTCTGGTGCCCGCTCTGGTGCGGTTGGATAAAGTGTGAGTTTAGGGTCCGGTTTTTTTTTTCCTTCCTTATTTACCTTTCTTAAGTGGTTACGAATAGTACGCGACAGCAGTGGTGTTGTGCAAAAGTATCAATAGACTCTGAACAACCACAGAGAGGGAGTTTTCAGCAATGTTTAATATTGTAATTCGGAGACGCTGAGGCAAAAGGATAGAAAGAGAAACCTGCAAGCTCAATCCTGGGTGTTTATGCTGGTTTATCCTATTCATCTTTGCTTTTTACATCACTGAACAGATTTGAGAGAGTTTGCTGGTATGAATCAGGCTCCCAGAAGAATTTCCTTGGTTGTACTGTTGCTTGCTTGAGTTTTCCCTGTCTGTCTTTCTGGATTTTACCGTACCCGTTGCCACAATGTTCTGGAGTGGGTTATACCAAGCAGGGGTGGTCTTAGGACAGTGAAACTTCTTGCGAATTATATAACCAACTTTTGTTATTGCAACAAATCCATCTGCAGTTGGTACAATTCTGTTAGCAGTTGTGTGTACACACTGTACAGCCAGCAAGGCACCTGTGAAAACCAAGCTTAGAATAAAGCATCTACTGTGTAGTAGGATTGGACTTAAAATATGCCACTTCCCTCAAATGGTCCCTTGTCACCAGAGAATTTGAATGCAGTAAAATTGGGTCACATAGAAGAGCAGGGAGGAGAGGGGAAAAAGGCAGCCGTGCTGCTTGTTTCTCCTTAAAGCATTATAGAAGATTTGCATAATGGAAACTTACAGAAACCTTTCTTGCTTTGCCCTTAAACTCGCTGCTGGTATTTGAACCCAGAATGTATTTCTCTGCTGTGTGCTGGAATACTCCAACTGTAGTCTTGCAATTGCAGCTTCCAGTCACAATGCAAATATGTTACCTCTGGATTTGGTATTCCAGCCTCTGTTCTGATACTTGTACAAACTGTTGCTGTATGGCATGTTTCCCTCCTTGCAACATGAAGGAACATGGCATGAAACAGCAGGGAGTACAGACTTTCTTATTGTTGCTAGCATTTCACAATTACTTACCACTTGCAACATCGCAGACTGTAATGGACTGATCCAGCGACCCAGTGTACAAGTACTTATCATCTTTTGAGAAACAAGCACAGCAAATGCCTCTCAGGAGAGATGTGGGCTGAAAATGGGTGGTTAGAATGAGATTGTTATGCTGATAAATACAGGTTGAAGTGAAGATGCCTTAAAATATTCAGTTGTTATTCAATGGTTAAGAATAGAGGTAATAAGTAAAGATTTTTACAAGAGTGATCCTGGAAGGAGGATGGGAGGTATCGCAAAATAAAGCCCCTAGCTTGTGAAGCACTCTATAGCTGTGCAGGAAAGAGAGCCTAGTATGACTGTACAAAACCCCATTATTCCACCTATGGAAGGGAGTAGCTCAGACGTGTCCATAGTGTATTGTCAGGTAAAAGAGTAACAGCACTGATCCAGCCTCCACCATCATTTTTTCCCCCCTACTGGATGCTGCTGAACTGGCCCAATTTACCCCTTCTGTTGCTATTGTTAACTTGACAAGTCTCATTCTCTTCACTGATTTGTGTCTTCTAGCTTACACCAGCTAAATGAGCAGTAATAAGCTGTAGATAAATAACTCCTATGACTTGCGTTTAGTGTCAGAGTGGTGTTAACAGTACTCATTCACTTAGACAGCATTGACCCCTTGATAGTGTATCTAGATGTAAGGATGCTTTAAAATCAGACCTAGGTGCTGAGAATAGCTTGCTGCCTGTCAGTTTGAACAGCTGTGTACAGGATTTGGGTATTCTCTGTAAGAGCTGGGAATCCTGTCAGTTAGATCCTCCCTGACAGCTCAGGGCAGTAATTGACTATTGATACTGTCTTACCACGGTAGTACCTTGTAATAGCACATCTCGTGTTCCTGCTGACAGAACTCCAAGTCCCAGAGACGCTGCAGGGAATCTTCAGATCCACTGAGTGCTCGCTGCTCTCCGTGGCTGCTTTCCAAACAGAAGATCTGGCTTCTGTGACCTTCCAAAGGAAACACTTGGGCACGAGGGCAGTCGTAAAGGAGTAAGTCCCCGCTAGTCATGCCATAGAGGACTCTGTAATCTGCAAGGACAGCCACGCTAGAAATCAGAGAGCCAGGGATCTGAGTTTTAAAGGTGTAGGTGGGCCTGTCGATCACTGGGCATGGATCTGCAGGCATAATATCCAACACAAGGACTAAATCATCATATGCTATGGCAAGCTATGGCTGCTTTTCCTGTTTGTTGATTGCCATGTCATTGACTGGTTTCTGTGACTCTGGAGGTGGGGATGCATGCTACATCCTGCCTGGAGTTCAGTGAAAAGACGAGGACTGTTCCAGATACAAGCCCTGTGAAAACGAGCTGGTTTTGTTCAGCTATTTCCAGGCATCTCACTTGGGCAGAGGTGTCCAGTGTGTCACGCACTTCACCTGTAAAACAGAAGGAAATCAGCAAGACTGTTCTTATTCCAGCTGCACATGAATGTCTTCCCTCAGATGGGGCTCATGATTGGCTTCTTTATTTGTGAAATATTTTGCATATTATTCACAATTCCAGTTTTCCCATGTCATAATAATAAGCTATTCTAGACAAAAACTTTGGAGACGACATGAAAAAGCTCTCCAAGCCTGAAACAAATTTCATGCTCAGAAAAAGCAGAAAGGAGCAGACTATGC
Organism: Buteo buteo; assembly: GCF_964188355.1. NCBI lineage: Eukaryota > Metazoa > Chordata > Aves > Accipitriformes > Accipitridae > Buteo > Buteo buteo. Next base: position 2,601,238 of record NC_134180.1, read on the forward strand.
TTGTCATATCTTGCTCAGAAAGCTAACCCTGCCTTTGCTGCGTCTGTGAGTTGTTTTGTTTCTATCCTACCCTACATGCAGACTTAATTTAATGCAGTATTTCTGAGATGCAGTTCACCTTCTGTGGCATTCCAGATGATGACTTTCTGTGTGTCTTCAGGTTGGGTAAAATAGACATAGTTCCCCCCATGGGACAGTGCAGCGCAGCCTGTATTTGGGACAGGTGCCAAGGTTTTCTGCCAATGATTGTAAATGAGGTTCCACTCTCCTAGATAAGGTGCACTGTGGGAGGCCGAAACCAAAGTGCAGTCGCACAGGTCTAAGAGTGTTACCAGTGCTCCCATGCCATCCAGTGTGTCAGTAAGCAACCCCTGGTCTAATAAACTCCACACCTGGGAAAAGTTGGGGGGGAGAAGTCATCAGTCCAAAAAAAGGACTTTTTCCTTAGTCCTATTTAAGAGGTAGAACAATATACCTTAACTAACTTGTACAGAAACATAAGTAAAGTCAAAGAATAACATCTTAATACTAGAAGGCAAAACATTGCATTCTTACTCTAAAACAAATGTTTGAAGCACCTGGAGCCATTCAGCCCACTTGATTCCTTTGCTCTGAAAGATGCCTAATTAGATTCTGCACATTTTGGACTGTTCTGGCTGTTTACCTCTTTCTTTGGCAAGAGATGGTGCTCCAGATGTGTATTCCATCTGGCTCCTGCTCACAGATGGGTAACAAGGCAGGTTTTAGGAGTTCAAACTTAAAATATTTCAGAAATGAAATAGTATTTCAGGCTTCAGGCATACACTGGCTTGAGGCTTGCCCCCTGAACTGATAAAGTGCTCTCCATTCAGTGTCAAAAATAAAAGAACAGAAAGGCTTGAAGCAACAAAGAGGAAGGGTCAATGGTCATCTTTTTAGAAGTGTGGCAGTACTAGAAACATGCTCAGAACTGCAAATCCAGCCCCCAGACAGGTTGCTAGGGATCAAGACGACCCTTTTACTGGCTCAGGGGCATATTCTGTAAGCCGGATCTGTAAGAGATGCTTCTGATTGGGAAGATGCCCAGATTTCCTCCCTCCCTACTTGGATAGATGCAGCCTGAGAACCAGTAACAATAATGCTGTTGCCAGCAGAGATAACAGCTGTATGAACCACTCCTTCATGTTTCAAATCTGCTGGTAGGAACCTGTGGAATCCCTTTGGGTTTGCCAGGTACACTTGCACATACTCCTCAAAGCCTAAAACAAGAAAATGTTAGTTACTGATTTTTTGAGCTGAGGAAGTCTCTAATCCCCTTCAACACCATGTCCTTATGCATATGATTTAATTCCTATATTTCTTTAAAGGTAAGCCCAAAGGGTAGCTGAGAAACTATAAAAAGTAATCATGCCAGTTTAACTTCTTTTCACTACTGACATCTCACTTATTCCCTTGAGAAAGGGCTCCTGGTACACAGGAAAGGTTCTGACTCCTCACAAAGAGAGTTTCACCCAATCTTTGTTACCCCCTTAAGCACAATTGTTAAATAAGGCCAGGCTAATGGGAAATACCACATGCTGACCCCTTTTAAAGGACACTTGGCATGTGGGAGAGCAGCTATTACCAACACTTTCCTAAGGAATGGGTGCTGTTGAACCTGCAGCAAGAATAGACTCATCTTCTGACACCATGGCAAAGCGAACCCTTCCAGGAAGCTTCTCTAGCAGACTGTTTCCATCAGAAGAGATCTGTACAAAAATAAGGCAAGAGTAAGATGTGAAGTTAGGATAGCTGAGCTGCCTTTCTCCTGAAGGAAAGAGTGTAGATTAGCAGTGACATTTAATTTGGCCGCATGGTATTGGGCAAAGCTATGAAGTGCAGCAGGATAGAAAGTGTTATGCTTGTTCACTTAGGTACTAGGATATGGAATTCTGAGGAGGATGCTCTATTCAGAATGGAGAAGGAAGGCCCATTGGTTACCAGATCTGTTGTCTGGCTCAGTAGACCTCTGGATATTGTAAGAAAATACAAGAAATATTGTAAGGAAGTTGAACAGATAGATGTGTACCATGGATAGAGATCCCCCGCTAAATCCCACTATCATCTTCTCTTGCTTCTGGATCAGAACACTGGATGTTTGTGTTTCTTCCTGTAGCCCTGATAGCTGACATTTGATCTCAGCTTGCCAGTGTTGCTGTTCTACAGACTCAGCATTCCTCCTTCAGACACAGTCATAATCACCAGCCTCGGGCTGAACACTGCAGAACACATCCATGCATCTGAAGCCTCTCCAGAAATCTGGAAGATGAGTTCTGCTGTCTCCAGGTGCCAAGCATTGACCTAATAAAGAGGTGGCAAAAGAGATAGCACTAGCAGGGACTGAGCTAGCTTTTATGTCTACAATCTTTGTGATTGATACCGTAACTTCTAAAGTTCTTGTTCCTTCAGCATGCTTTGAGTTAAAGACTGGCCATACCTTTGTATCCGAGGAAGAATATACAATCATGTGCCCCTCATCCACATGAAGGTGATGTGAGGGCTGTTCTTCGATGTGTGTATCCTGGATGATAAACTTTGCTCTGCCAGAAATCAAATTCCAGATGCGCAGACTGTGATCCATGGCAGCTGAAACAGCACAGGTTCCTTTTCCAAACACTTTCACACACCTCACCTCAGCTATAAAATAAGTCGAGGATTCACAAAATGAGGGATTCTCAGTGCTTTCAGCAATTGGGAGAATGCTGGCAGCTGGGAGGTGTCTGTGTCCCTACAGCTCAAGGATTGCCAAGCTGTCAGAGCTCTTTTTGACATGAAAAGAGCTTTCCAACCATAAAAAGTGGAGTAGGCTCACCAGAGTGCCCAGGAAGGGCGTGCAGCATCTCAAAAACTTCCATATTCCAGACAAGCGTTGAGCCATCGTGGGAACCTGCCACCAGCAGCCAGTAATCAGAACTAAGTGCTATCACTGTGACACCTGCCATGAGACACAAAGAGGAAAGGCTGTTCTTTATACCACAGACAGAAAAGAGACATTTTGAGATTGCTAATATGCTGTGTTTCCCCAACTGGAACCCCCCTATACTGCCTGAACCCCATAGTCTATGCCAAGAGCAAGATTAGGTTCCCTCAGACATATCTAGGTCAGTGTGTGCTTTTGTTGTCTTGATGACAAAATGACCCACTTTTTCCTCATTTGTGGAAGCAATTGCAAATGGGACTGGTGCATGACTGAGCACAAAGGCAAATGGACCTTTGTCCTGCCTTTGTGTAAGCTCACAGGCAAAACTGTATTTCTACATAAATAGATGTTCTCTCCTTCTTGCTCTGTTTATTTATTATGTTTCTTGGATCTCATTCATTACAGATGGATGATTAGATATATTCTTGGGCTGTATCTGTCCCCAGGACTAATCCTACCTTTGAGGAATCCGGTGAGCGTTCTATGTAGGGCCGCACCAGGTGGCTGGAGAAATCCACACAGTGGAATGAGAACAGGATAGGGACAGACACTGTACCAGCTTAGACACTGCTGGCCCAGCTTCCCGATTACCTCTGGGTAAGAAGGCACAAAAAAAAGAAGCCTGGCCAACATTTCTGTGTATATTGTACTCACTCCTAAGAGGGCAGAGACAAAAAAGCATTTTAGAACATGACTCTGGTGGGCCTGTGAGAGCTACCATAGTTGTATTTTATGTGATGTGCAGTATGTAGTGAACTGAGCTGGCCTTTTCTGGCCAGGCACTTGAGTAATACAAGGAAGGTTACAGTGTAAAACATGGGGAAATGTAGTGGTGTGGCAGGATTTTTCCCCTGAGGGAGGAGTGGGTGTTCTGAGGAGAAGACAGAGGAGCAGCACTGTGTGCCGTCTCCTCTAGTTAACTTTAAAGCTGCAAGGGAATCCAAATAGCTAACAGGTACTTCTACTAGACGTGGGGCAACAGGCACTTTGGTTGTGGTGAACTGCTCTAATCAAATATACAAAGTGTCTGTTGGCAAAGAAGAAACCTCAGCTTCCCATACAAAGGCCCTACCAGCATGAGGCATTTATGAGTCTTTTGATGGATCCCAGAACAGAGAATTTTGTCACTGGTTTTAATTCCTCAGAAAAGTACTACTTGGAAAGGAAAACTTCAGTTCTTTCTTCTGGTAAACATTTGTGTCATGCTCTGTCACTGTGACATAGTTGTTACCTTCAGGGCTGTGTATACTGCTGACTGCAGGCTTGAAAAGGAGAAGTATGTCCTGCACAAGGAGTAGTTCTGGACAGCTGATGCATTCAGTGCACATGGCAAAGTCATCAACAACACTCTCTATTCCAGAGGCAATTATTTTACAGCTGATCCAGTTCATATTCCCTGCAGAAAGAAACACTATTAGAGCAGAGAATATCAGCCCTGAGAATGCACAGTTATTCTGAAAAAACTGAGATTAAAAAATGCTTTTTTTGGGGGAAGGAAGGAATAGAAGGATTTACAGCCACTAGCAGTGGAACTAGGACTCGTTTGCTGAGGAAGTGGAGGGCTCCCATTGTCACAGTTCCTTCTTTAGCCTCTTAAATGCTCTGTGTATTTTCTTTTTTTTAAATTTGTTATGTTTTTTAATATGTTTTCTTCTCAGGATTTGGAGGATCTAGATAATTTCTTTCAGCTACTAAGGGACTGTGGTGATAATTCTAGGATAACAGTTCATAAAAGTCAGCTTATTTCTCTCTTTCGAGCTTCTTTCTCACAGTGGTTATTGATGCTGTGCAAAAAGGTTGTGATTCTTACCTGTGGCTGTAAGCATGAAGCATGCCTCTGCAGAGCACTCCCTCTTGCCCAGGCCTTACCCAGCACATCCTGTTTTAGCTCCTCAATTCCTCCAGCTTTAAGTAAATGAAATGGGGATTCACTCAGCTTCCTCAGATTTGCAACAGTATCAGAGAACCAGAGTGGCTGAGGGGCTACCTAGGAGTAACCAAAACAGTGGATTTGAGACATGGTGTGTGGATTAATCTGTTTGCTTTCACAACTTCAGTGCTAGATGCTATCTCATGGTATGCCAGACAGCACTTCCAGGACTTTCACTGTTTTCCTGTTAGTAGGAAATGTTTTTCATGACTCTGAATTTCTCTTGCGACAATCTAAGGCAGGCTGCCTTTCTGCAGATGTGAATAATAAATGACTTCCTTCCTTGTTGCAGTAGCCTTTTACATATATGAAGACTGTGTGACAGTTTGTAAAATTACTTTAGAGCTCCTTGGTTAGAGATACCTGTTTAAAAAAACCAATATATATCTTTGTCACTGTTGAACGCACTGAATACTGTTATTTACTATTATTTTCATTGTCTTCTGATTTCAGACCCTGTCCAACAGTCTGGAGACAGAGAGCCCTGGTCCAGAGTTTACAGGTATGGAAATGCCTGCTGTTAGTCTTCACCTTCCTGTCAGCATTCAAAGTCCTGCTAAGGTGTGGCAATGTAAGAGATTTCTTCGTTCCCCAGCTCCAAGTCCCCTTGAAGAAATCTGCCAGGAGAAAATGCCTCTTGATTTGGTCTTGTTTTGATAAATAAAGAATCTGCATCATTTCAACAATTTGCGTGGGAAGGGAAAAAGTAATAGATGTACCGGAACAGGGAGCTGGAGCTGGGTTTTTTCTAGTCTCAGCACTGACAGAGTTTAAGAATGGGGAGGACTCTAGGCAGGGTACCTGAAAGCCCAGGACGGGAACATCCCATACTCAGAGGTTTGGCTTCTCATTCTCTGCTCTCTAAATGTACCTGTGTGCAGAGCAAAGAAGGGTGAAGCCATCTGCCTTCCATTCTGCCAGGCACTCTCCCATGTCACTGTGTAGCCGTGCCCAGTGGACAGGAGGAAGGCGCAGGATAGGTATACTTGAAGGAATGTGGCAGTGGTGAATCTCTGAGAGAACTTCATCGTCAAGGGATAAAATGTCCTTCAGCTCTGTGTCTGACAGCCCATTTCTGCAAGTGAAGTGTGAGATACGAAAGGAAATTATTTATCCTCCTCCTTACTGTTTACAGTGGTATCCATAGTGGGAGGGTGAGTGGTTTCTCTGGCAGTTCAGAAGTACTAGTCACCAAAAAATCTCACTAGCTCACATGCACACATGGCAGTCTCAGCTGAGAGCTTAGACACTGCATAAGCCATGGAGATTGATTTCTTTTTCCAAGTAATCCCAGAACATCTCCCTTCAAGACAATGTTTTAGGTAGGCTGCCAGGTATGAGAGGAATGTTATGCTTGCTAAATATATGTATGAACACATTCACAGGCTCAAAGAACTGAGAGCTTTGATTGGGTTTGGCTGTATTTAGACATATTCCCTATGAACAGCAGGAGGTATGGGCTGTTTCATCAGACATACAGCAGTACTCACCGTGAGGAAGCAATATAGCCAAGTACGTGAGCCACAAGGACTGTGCCGTGTGACTTTTCCAGTCTCTCGCACAGACGGTGCGTGGCACCCTGGGCTGTGCTAGCAATCACTAGTTCTGAAGGTGAAGTGTAAGATAACCATTTTCTGGCCTCATGGAAGGCCAGCTTGAAGAGCAGGGCTTGCCCACCACTAGGGAAGCTCTGATGGAAATAGACCCCTTGAGCTGGGCTCAGCCATCGTGTGTCTGATGCTAAGAGCATCTTTAGCATCTCCTCACCTTCCTCACAGGATAAGGGTCCTACTTCAGAGTATGCTGCAGCCTCAGGCACAGCGTGTTGGAGAGCTTTCAGAGTATCAGGCTCTGCTGTGGAAATGGAAATGATGATGTGAACCTTTGGAGGGCAGTCTGTAGGGAGCCAGTAGAATGTGTGAGCACCGTCATTAGGAAGTAATCTTTCCACAGAGTCAAGGAACACCATCAGTGTCTGTGTGCCACAATGGGAGACAGTGAGAAGGAGTTTACTGAGGAACAAGACTAAATCACTGCAAGCCTGTTTGGTCTGGCTTGGAGGTGGTGGTAAATCAAATGCTAAACACACTTGGAGACAAATGTCCCTCAGCAGGCTCTGAATGGCAGAACTGAGCTGGGATGTCCCCAGCAAACAAATCACAACTACACTGTCTTGCCCTAAAACAGCTTGCACCCGCTCAGATAGTTTGCACATCACAGCTGTTTTTCCACAGCCTGGCAGCCCGTAAAGGGTGAGGGTTGTGTGGGTTTTATCATTGTTCTGCTTAATACGGTGAAAAATGCTATCTGATAAATTCTGCCTCCCACAGAAAAATCTGCAGTTCTTCAGGCACAGAGCTGTGTGGTGGCCCAGCTCCTGCAGAAGTCGCCCTGGCTCCTCGCTGATCTCTCCTCAGTATCGAAGATTCTCTAAAGCCTGGTGATTAGTGACAGCAGTGAACTGCTCACAAAGTTGTTTCAGGTATTTATTACTCTCCTTGCACCGAGGGTTCCCAGAGTCTTTACTGTATGCCAGTGTGTGTACTTTGAGGTGTTCGGGATAATGGTTTGCAATTTTTGCTTTAAGGTTGCTGAGCAGCTGTTTTGCTTCGCTGTCCAGATTGTCCCCTTCTTCTAACAGCTCACTGTTTGTTGCTTGCCCAGTTTGTCTGTTGGAATCCTCACCCTCTCTGAGGAATATGAAAGCCCCTGGGTTGCTCTCCTGGGTATTGAGGAGACCCTGTTCAATCTCCCATTCAATTGCTACCAAAAAAAAAAGGGGGGAGGGGAGATGTGAGCATTCAGTTTCAGAACAGAACACATGAAAAGCCATCCATTAACATTAATGTGACATCCCTTGGTCCTTCTCTATTTCACATGATGCTAGCAGGTCAGTATTGCCCATGTCCTCTGAGCTAGGGATACTCCTGGATGTGGGCAGGGACATTGGGAGAAAAAGGAGAAACATTTCTGTCTGGGGTATTATTGTTTGCTAGTCAGCACCAACCTCCCTCCTCAGGATTTGGGATATGGCAGATAGTTAGCAAGTCTCTTCCTTCCCTGCATCTTTTCTGTTATATACAATCTGGTGTTGTCTAGAAACAAACAGCTATCCTCCCTGACAGCTCTGGTTAGAAGGACATTACAGCCCTGCCAGAACACACCTGATTTGTGGTAGCAGTGCCTCTGCTCTGGGCTGAGCAGCCCACACCTCTCTGCTTTTCTGGGCTGCCACACGCGGCGCTGAGGCCAGGCGTCTCTCCAGGCAATGCCAGGCCTGCCTGTCAGCCGGCTGCAGCACATAGCAGGTGGGCAGCGCGTTCTCGTCCCGCCGGTACCACTGTGTCATGAGCTGGGCAGAGTCCCCTGACAGCTGCAGAGCTAGGGCCTCGAATTCCTTCTCCACAATGAGCCGAGGCACAGTCTGGTGCTCGTAGTGGTCTCCCAGAAGTCCCTGCAAGAGGCAAAAAAGGCTTCTGCAGTGACAGCTGGGGGGTGGACTGGCTGCTTGCCTTAGCACCTAGGATTGCCGGGGAGGGCTGCTTGGAAAACTTGCTGGTAACCGCAGCACCGTTGTGGCTTCTGTGTTGGATGGGGACAGCCAGGCAGAGCCCCAGCCTGCCCCATGGTCTGGGAGAAGCAGCTTTACAGCAGCTGCTCCTCAGGCCTTTACCATATGTCTGAGAGGGGCGGAGAGTGGCGGAGGTGAGGCAGTGGAAGCACAGAGCAGAACTGGTTTGGGGACTTTGGCCAATGGTGCTGTAAGACTGGCTTTGAGATGGAGAAGAACTAAGGGAACGGGACTGAGTCTGGGGATGTCTGATTAGGACTGAAGGCTGGGCCGGGAAAGAGTGAGATCCTGAAAAGTGTCAGCATCCAGTATCCATGCAGTCTGAAAACAGCCAGAATGAGCTCAGGGTGCAAACCCACAGTGTAATCCTTGAGCAGTGCCCTTCTGGGGTGCGTAAAGACAAGTGGGAGTAGTCAGACCTTTGTGGCTGGCTCTTCTGAGGTATCTAGGCACACAGAGAACCAGTCCGAGGAAAACACTGCCTGAGTGCCTACTAGTGCCATCTGCATATGCGATATAGCACTGCTAACAGAGGTGTGAGCTGCAGGGAGCTCAGCGATTGTGAGCTCCTGGGTGCAGTAATGCTGTGGTGAAGCTCTCATGGTCTCTGCCCTTCCATTGCGGGCCTCTGGTGGAAGTGTCTCGAGGGAAATCAGGCACAACTTGCACAAATACTTAATTGGTTATTTATTTACTTGTGGCTTCAATTATGCTCCCTGGGACTGCGTATTTATTCTCTTTGTTCAGCAAAACTTTCTTTCTCTGTTTCTAAAACCAAAACAACCTGAGGAAGCAACCTGGCACTTCTACAGGTGCATCAGACTCCTCTCCCCTTCTGCAAGGCTTAAAGTTCTGAGTGTGGGTTTCTGTTCAGGGCTGTCACCAAAGTGCTTCAAGGAAGCTGAGATGGCCTGCTGCCGTGGGGAGCTTTCAGTGGTTCAAAGGAGCAATTGGAGGGATTTGCGTAGTATTTGCAGAAGCATGGAACAGGTATCAGCTTGCAGCGTGACACCCTGCTCTGTCCCTGATGGTTGCTATGGCATTTTCGTTTCTGGTTCTTTGCCTGGGGAATTTGTATTTATTCCTTAGTTACTGAGAAAACCTCCTCAATATTGAGGTATTGGGCAGGAAGCAAGCTTGGAGCTTCTTGCCTTATGTGCCTTATGTCTCCATCTGCCTCTTATATCTGCTAGTTAATACACACAGTCCCTGTTATCTTCTGCTCTGAAGAGACTCTGTGTTCAGGGCTGGACTATACGTGCGTGCCTGTCAGGGCTTCTTTTGTCTTTTAGGGACTACTGGCAGTTACTGACATCTCAGCCACATCTGCTAGCTGATTTGTGAAGCTGCACAGGCAGGCTAATTACTTTTGAAAACCACCTTACTTGTCCAGTCGACCTTCTGAGTGCACGTGGCCTGCTCTCTATGTCTCACTTTAGCCATTGGGAATTGAGTATGCACCACAGTGCTAGAACTTACGATGAAGGTGGGACCAGCTAACAGTTTCTGACAGTCTTCAGATTCCTCCAGAGAGTGTTGTGTGTTTCTGTGATCAGGGTCTACAAGCTCAGAAATACCCCATCTTAAGTCAATTACCTGCACAAAAATATTTCTTTTAAGATTCTTAGTCTAGTCAATACTATCACAAAAACAGTGACATGGGAAAATTAAGTCATTCTATCATGTTTAATTTTTAGATCAGGATGAACACTAGTGGTACACAATTTTAATTACTGGAACTCTACAAAAGACACTGAGATATTTAAAATCTCTTGGTAGAGATTTCTCCTTTGAAAGGCTTTGGAATTTGGACCATGGATGACCAAGTAAGCAAATTGATATTTCAGGACAAGGAATCTCAAGACTGTAGGTTATTTGCTCCAACATTTCAAGCCTGTCTTCTATCATAGAAGATAAGGACCCCCAAACATTTCAATAGCTCCTTTTAGGCTAGAAGCTCTATGCAAATCAGTATAATTAGGACTAGTTCAACTACACCTGAAGTACATCCAGTGGAATTTATACATGGAGCTTTTTTTCCAATTGAATATAGAAACAAAAGGATGATGTAAACTCTCATGTCCAGGTGCTTGAAGATGGTTAGCCACCTAACTCTTCATTGAAATCCATACAAGTCAAGCATACAAATGAACTTAATACAAAAGTTATAGGAAATTGGTACAGCAGTATTTGACTCCTAGGAGGCTTCTAAGGAGGTGGAAAACCTATGAGCATTTTGGGTTTTTTCTTCCTCCATCACACGTATTTTAATGGCTTTTGGACAGGATAGACAGGAGAGAAGTGATTTACCTCAAACATTAGGCCGTGCTTCTGACAGAAGGCCTGCGCTTCTGGGTATGCTTTCTCCAGGAGGGTCTCTCTTTCTGTAGCCATGTCCGCATGGAAGGATTTGTGCAGCACAACAGAAGTTAGGAATTTGGAGCCAGGTTGTGTACTTGTCATTGTAGACCTTGCACTGAAAATGCAGTTCGTATTGCTATCATCTAATCTATGTTGAGTTTCATATAGATGACATTGTGGTGAAGTCTTGTAAAACCGTGGTTTCCAGATGTCTGCAGGCTGGTGCCCATGTTACATTACCAATGTGAGTGCGTTTTCAAGGTTCTATACTGGCTTGTCCCATTGGGTTTTTATTTGCTAATATGAAAACTCTGGATCTGGCAATTTTGGATTGCATAGTTACAGAACACAATACAGCAGCATTGATCCAGAAAAATATATTTCTTACATCTTACTGCGGCAAATCCTCCATCCTATTTTAAGACCACTTGGCCACACTGTTGGCTATCTCAGCAGTGATAAATAGCCACAATAAAAGGCAATTCTACCCACAGGGAATCTTTTCATACAGAGTCAAGTCTGTGAAATTTTTATGGCCACTTCCCCTGCTGTGCTTTTTACAAGAGAGATTACCACTTTCTAGAAAAATCTTTGTGACACCTTTTAAGTGACATTTTCACAAATTAAATCAAACAGCAAACTAGGTAAATTTAAGATAAATTAAGAAGATAAAGCAAATAGGAAGAAAAGTAAGTGCATGTATGCACACAAATGCAAGCATGAGTGCTCACTCCCAGCGCCCACAGCTGTGTACCCTCTCTTGTTCACTGATACACAGGTCATGGATACTTTTCACACCTGCAAAATTGAAAGACATGGGGAACATAAAGGACATTTTTCTCCTTACATATGTTTTGTCATGAGAGATTATAATTTCTTCAGAACTGGGATATTCTTTCCCCCAAATTATGCAAAGGTTTATGGCACTGCATGGGTACTGCTAAAGTAGTACAAGAGGGAATGCTAAAATTAGGACGGGGAATGGCTGTATCTGCAGCTTTCCTTGGGACTGTTTGAAATGAAAAGTGATCACTAATGAAGTCTGTGCCAGCATCAAATGAGGAAGGAGCTCCCTTGGGTTAGGAATTACCATGTCTGCACTGCTGTCCAACAGGGAGCAAGCACTCTCAGTATAATACCCCTGGAATAATTCATTAGCGCTCACCAAGGTTGCAGTAGTTACGGGGAATCCTTGCTTTACACTCCAGCCCACGTGAATTCCAAACCTTACAGTGAAAGAGTGGGTTTAACTTGTAACCCTGTCTTTTGGTGAAAATCCAGTCACGTCACATCCTTCATCCCAAAACTGTTCCTGAAAATACATGAGGTCTACCACAACTTGGACAGGTGTTGTGGGTAAAATCTTAACACTAGCTGTGTCCTTATATGCCCACTAATTTTAGATTGTCTGCAGTTCTTGCATGTCTTCCAGAAACTGCAGCTCTAACTGTTTCTGTAAATGCTGACCTATCTGCTTAGGCTGGAAACACCTCACTGTCCAAACAGCATATTCATCCCATTACATCCTGCTGGAGGAGATGCTGCAGTATTTTCTTTCTTTGGAAGGCACTTTTTGTGGAATTGAGAGCCTATCTAAGCCTGTGTTTTCTTATTTAAAAATGGAGACAGGGTGAATGATTTTCAGAAGAAGGGGAAACTGAGTTTTGTAATTCCCGAAAATCTGAGTCATTGCTACTACCCACTGCCAGTTACCACTTCAGGAGTTCAGTCTGGCAATTGTCCCAGTAGGCAGAGGAAGTGGGAAATATTTGGATATTGCCCAAGAAGAGAAGTTCTTCACAAATATTTCTTGCTGTTACAGTGGTGGATGGGAATCAAATGTGTGTTGTCCAGGGTTTCGAGAAAGCCTGCAAACTTTGCTGTCTTGTGTGCAGACAGGCACTGCATTGCCCTGAGCTATTACTGCACAGTAGTGCCTAGGCTGAATTTGTCTTTACTGCAAATGCCATTAGTTTCTCAACTAATGCAGAATTCTGCCATCATCTCTGACATGTTCTAAGTGCAAATTGGGTGTGACAGAGTAAAGCTCTATATAAAATGCAGCAGATCATAGGCCTCTTCACTTTCAAACGAAGCTGCAAGCTTACAGCGTCTCTGCTAAGCATGGTAGTCTAACCACATTCTAACACTTTGCAGACTCTAGCAGAGGGAGTGCCTGATGCATTCAGCAGCTTCAGGACTTTTTAGCTTATTTACCTGAAAAAACTGAGCCGATGAAGATTTGGACCAGGCTGGAGGGCTGGAAAGGAAGAGGAACCATCTTCCCACAGAGAAGATCCTGGCTTGTGTCTGGACTGAAGCTCATGCTGCTATCTCGACTCCCTGAGCTCTCCTCAGCAGACACTGCTCGTTAGAGGGGAGATGACTAATGGCAGCGAACACCACGCTGTGGTGCCTCTCTCCAGAAAGCTGGCTTGCTCCTTTTTTTAAGGAAAACCTGGGGAAATTTCAGCTGCTTTGACAGGAACAGTAGGAAATGGTTGACTGTCTCCACTGAGATGCAGTGAAACTTCACTGCATCCTGGAGCGATCCATCTGTATTTGAAGAGGACCGGTATCTCTATAGCAACCAGTGTTTGTCACTTGGGCAGAATCCCCAGGGTCTCTTTCTAAAGCACTAAATGCGCTCCCTATCAGGTGCCGTACACTTGAGGTCCCTTTGTTCACTACCCTCAACTATTTTAGAAATAATTGTCTCGGTATTTTAGCATCACATAAGTCTGCCAGTACTAGTATCATGGATGGTTCAGGCACTCTCAGCATGTAAAGCAGGTTTCTTAATACTCAGGGAGTATGCCAAAGCCCTGTCACTATGTGCCTTCTGTCAGGCTGTGCAAGAGTGAATTTACTAAAAGGCGTTTAAACTGTGCACAATAAGTACTTACTACTTTATGGCTATGTTTGGACTGGAGTACCATCCCCAAAAGAGCAGCACATGGGAAAAGAGAGAAATAAAAATTTAATAATAATAATAAAAAAAAACAGCGAGTAGGTAGAAATCAGAAAGAGAGAAGAAAAAAGATTTCCCAAAGGATGCTACGGATAACAGTAGAACTCCAGCGACAGAAGCTGTTTGGCTGTTGCTCCTAGTTTTGTGTTATATAGTGCAGGACAACATCCATGACCCACCTGCTAATCCCACCCCGAGGGGATCAGTGCATGCTGCTGCAGTGCTCGCCCTTAGAGTCAACTGTTGAGCTCAAAGGCAGGAAACTGCAGCTGTCGATGGAGAACAAGTAGAAAAATAACATCTTTGCCCAAACGCCCTTGGAATGCAGAGGGAGAAAAGATAACTGGTGCATACATCTCAACAGAAACCCTAAGAGAATAGGTGTCTCCATCTCATGTTCACAGAGCATGCTTTTCAATGTCTTTCTTCCATGCTGGTGTGTTTTCCAATATTCACAGCATGTTGCTATTTCAGTTTGTTTCAGTATGTGTTTCTGTATTTATTCAGTATAGCTTTTCCCATTAGAAATGCTGCTCTCTCCATGTCCTGTGAAAACAGAGATGATGCTATACCAGCCAAGCAGATTCACTCACTTGGAACCACTTTCTGCTTCCTCATTTTCTCACAGGAGACCATAATCCGTTATTTCTGTGACTTTTTGCCTTTTCCAGGAAACTGAACTGAGCATGTCAGAGAAAACCAGTATCAGCCAGAGCAGCTGCTGTGTTTTTTCTGTTTCTCTCATGAAATGAGATTTAAGAGGCTGGTGTCTGCCCTTGTCTGTACACCCTCTGTATCCCTCTGGCATACAGAGGAATAATTAAAGAAAAATTAGTAATCTGTATTTATGGGCTCCTTTTGCAGACAATACTTGATTAATCTCCACAGTCATCTAGCCAAATAAGAAGAGATTAACCGACATCCTAATCTATCATAAATCAAACAGCCAGGGAGACGAAGCGTCTTACCTTAAGAGACAAACATTACAGAGAGCCTACATTAGGGTTTAGCCTACATTATTCTAAATCTAATTTAAGCCAACATTAGGACTCTAAAGTCATGGCTTTTTAGACTGTTCTTCAGGACACTGCAATCTGTGACGTGCTATGTGCATCTCACACTGCATATACCTGTCATTGTTACTGATTACATCAATTCTTGTCACTAACAAATCAAAGAAAATTAGCTCACTCACTGATTTAAGCAGTAGGTTGCAGTGGGACCAGAAGTCCCCAACTAGCAGATCTTTTTTTGGAAAGTCGAGATCTGCCAGCTCAATTGAGAAGCATCAGGGGCTGGAATAATTGGAAAAGCAGCAGCTTGCTTTCTGCAGGAATGCAGCCTGTGTGTTACGGTTTCTGGTGAGCTTTCTGTAATTTGCAAATCAAAACCAAACAAAATCAACCAACCAAATCTTTTCCAGAGACATTCTGGATTTCCTCAGGCTATAAAAATGTTCAGGCCTCTAAACATATCAGACCTGTTTTCCTGCATTCCACGCCTATAGCCTACCTGTACCCTAAAGCTAAGATGAAATCACTATCTCACACTGATTCTTCCCAAAAGGTTACATTCACAAGCTCTCTAAAAAATTCCCTCCCCAAATTGTCTTTTGGCAGATAAGGGTCGTGATAGAAAATATCATAAATGGTACTTTTTCTAGGGATAATGTGTGAAAGATGCAAATGCACAAGTGTAGAAGAGAGACCAGACTCAAAGATATTAATGAATGTTGATCTTAGCGCTATCAACATCTCCTTTTTGTCAGAAATGTCATCACAGAGGTGAAGTGAGTAGCAACTGTGAGTCACGATGGCAGCGTGGGCTCTGGCATGATAGGGAACTTGTTTTCTCACCGTCTGTGTGTTCCATGAGCCATCATCCATCCCCCAACAGCTTGCTCACAGACCACATGAGAGCAGGATTAAATTCTTAGCTGGGAGGTAATTTTGTGGGTGTTTACCAAGTAAGAACCACACTGTGTCTGATGAAATCCAAACTCCTTTAATTGGTCTTTCCTTACAGTGGATGGGCACACAGGACAAACCAGATCTCCTTGGGGCTGATAGTAAGAGCATCCTAAAGAGGCAAATATGAACCCTCTGTGTGCAGAGTGACTGTTTCAGCTTCAGTATCAACAGCATATTTCCTCCACTGCTAGTAGTTTACTTTGTCAGTGTCCTGTCTTCCTAGTAGAGATGGAAGAAGCTCATACTAAATCCAAACTATCTTTATGAGCTTTCTAGAAAATCTTTTATAGATGTATGTTCTGATTTCTCATTATTTTGGTAAAGAACTAAAATACCTTGAGAGAAAAATTGTTGCTGCAGTAAAAAGCTGGGTGTCCAAGGTTGTAGGAAATGCCATGCTATACCAGCCTTACCTTCCATATAATCCTCCGTCTTGTGTCTTACAGTAGGCAGTTAGGTCCTTTAAAGAATAGCACAAGAACCGTAAAGTAGACAATTATAGCTAGGGGCTCAAATAAAGATGTGCTACTGTGAAATGCATAAAGCTGTAATTTTTAATGCTTCTGTGTGTCCTGTGTGCTATTTGGACTGACACTCTCAGCACTGATCTAGCACTTTACACCTTTAAAGCATCATACAGCTGTGAAATAGGGTGCAGGAAGAAGAAGCAGTCATTTGGCAGCTAATCACCTGGCAAGTGTTAAAAGGAACAACTTCTCTGTTGCTCAGGACATGGCCAAGGTAGCATCCATCTTTATCTCCTGGGTCTTTCCGCTTAGCCGGATTATGTAATTTGGTTACTTTTTGCACAAAATGTGGAAGAATGTACATACTGTCATTAATAATAAAAGGAAAAGGGGAGAACAAGAACACTGGTTGTTCTAGCTTGGCGCTCTATTATATTGGCTTTACCCTTTCTCACATAAGCTCTTCAGCATAGAAATTCTTGCCTTTGGCCTCCCATTTTTTTTTTTACTTCAGTTCATTTACTGTGAAGAACTATTAATGTTTTCCGTAAAATTATCCTGTGGGTTTGGGTTTTTTCTACAAACACAGTAAGGGCTGTAGAGCTTTCCGTATCTGTGAAGCTGATCTGCAATGATGAAAAAGTTGTAGACACTGGGTTTTGCTCGCTCTGTGTAATAGAAAAGGGAAACCTGTCAGTCAACAAGAAATGCTGAGAGCAGCAACTGAAACACTTTGCTTTTTCCATCAGGCAACCAGGGCCTCTTTGAGGATTAAACCTATTGCTAAATTTAGCTACGTCTCACTAGAGTTAGTATCAGGAGTTATCAGATCAGAACATCTTTGGAGGGAATGACGTCTGTCCCATGGAAGTCTAAGCCCTGGCATGCTTCTCTCCTACCCTGTGCTGCAGCGGAGTTCGAAGCCGAGAACATTCTGCACAGCCAGCATGGCCTGGGACTCTTGATAAGACATTGTAGGATTTTTCAAAGCACTTGAAATACCTACTCTTATCAGCCTGCTCACGTATTGTTCCGTCCAGGTCCTGAGCACAATTTACTGATAACACTGAAATGGATGTCACAGGAGAGGTTAAGCCACATGAAACATTCTAATGCTTTTTTCTGGATTTTTTTTAAAATATGCATAAGGCTTGCACTGACCTACTTTTCCATTGGTTGGGTCACACAGAGACTTTAAATCCCACACTCCAATGCAACTTATATTCTCCACTGCTCTGATAAATTAAGGAGTATTAATAAACATTTGACAAGAGTTAGATCTGGGGGGAATCAAGAGAAACCCTTCAGAAAATAAATAGCCCTTTACAGGTCCTCATTTAGTGAGCCAGGTAGATTGACTGTGTCATGTTTTCCTCACTGCTCCCATCTCTGTGCCATGGCAGCGAGTTACTCCATCCCTTACGGAAATGCCCAGCTACCATTTTCATTCTGGTTGGAGAAGAGTCTTAAGGAAGAAGCGTATGTGCAGGTGAAGTATGGCTTCCCAGAAATGTAGAAGCAGCTCTGTAGAACCCTACGTCCTGGCAGCAATGGTTAAAGTATGCTGCTTTTTGAAAGATCCATCTTTGCTTCTTGGGATGAAGGACGCCTGTCTGGAATTGTACCAAAGACTACCGGTGCTGAGCCATGGAAATTCAAGAAAGGTTCTGTATCTCTTGCTATGAAAGGCTTCACTAAATAGAACTTGTGACTCTTCTTTATGACAGTTGTCTTCTCAATACTAATCCCATTCCAGATAAGGTACTTTGAAGGTGTACAGAGCTTTAATTTTAACATCTCTTGGAATATTTCTCCTGTCTGTTCTTGGTAGGCAGCTATGATTTGAGTCAGTCCAAAAGACTTTGAAGAGCAAGGACTCTGGCACTTAGAAAGGAGAGCAGCAGCTAAGAGTACGTTGCCAAATAAACACTGACCCTCATTCAAAGCATTTTGATTTTTTTCAGTTTTAAATAGAAATACTGAAAATCCATATAAATATGCTAGAATTGTGTGTGCGTGATTGTATGTGCATGTGTATGTTTACCTGTCCCAGGTGAATGTCCTCCTTCCTTTTATAGCGACAAAAGGAAAGACAGTCAACTGCTATAAACACCAAAGGAAGTTAGTTTCCTTATTTCCCTCCCTGAAATCTCAGAAAGTCTGCTTGGATGCCAACACTACAAATCCAACAAAAGCAATGGACCTTTTACCATGTTGTTTCCACTTATAACATGCTCAGGCATACTTGTAGGACATATCAAAATTTGATCTCTCCAGTTGGAATCATTTTGTCAACAGGTCAGGGAGAGCTTAATCAGATCAAGGAGTGTGTGGCTTCTGAGACTGGTGAGAGTAAAAGAAACACGCATATTTCTTCAGGTGTCAGTGGACAATCAGAGTCACTTCACAATTTTTATTTGTTGACAGCTTTTATAAAACAAAATTCCCCTTGAATCAGACATCTCATAAAACATTTATAGTCTTGTGCATGCTAGTGATACATCAGGTTTCAGTAGACCAGTATCTGCAAAACCAGACAGTTGTATTGTCAGGCAGGATTCCTGTTTTCTACTGAAGGGGAGGGAAACTCACAAAATTAAGGCACTGTCAAAACCCAAGCCCACAAATCATTTGACCTTTTGTACTGGCTTTCATCTGGTTGTATACAAGAATTTTTTTTTTATTATTAACTGTCAATTTCAATTTTGAACAGGGACAGAAAAAACAAAATGAAAAGCACTTTTCTTAAACCCTCCTATTTATATTCCCGGTTGCAAGATGACAGCAGCAAACCTTATTGCTAGGGATGATAATATGCTGCTTAACTGAAAGCCCAGGGCTACATCCCCATGCATGCCATTTTCACCACAGTGATCCCAGCCCTTGGATGATGACACTTTTAAGAAGAAAATCAGTTACAAGAACAGCTTAAAACTAGTCTAAATGCCAGTATTCACTAAGCAGAACATGAATGAACTGACAGACTCCTCCCTCAGCCATGCAAGGCATTTCATATTCTTCTTCACTCATTGGGCACAAGCTGCTTTCACAGACCAGTAGTTTGGCCAAAAGGGACCAACAAAGGACAATCGATATCTTCAGCTCGTGTGCTTTTATTAGTCCTTTAAAGTAGTTTTAATCAGCTGGTGTGAAATCTACTTCTTCAGCCTTTATATCTGAATTTAAGAATATAGGAAATGTTCCTTCCTGCATCCAGTGAGAGTGTTCAGGCTGTCCTTTAGCACACCAAAATCACTGCTTCAAGCACAAACCAGCACGTAGCTGTGGGCTTAGGACCATACTTAGAAGTATCCAATTCTCTATATAAAGATGCAATGTTTTAAAAAAGCTAGTTTCAGGTCCATGAATTAGATGCCCTGGCAATTATAAATAAATAGTAATAAATACTTACTTACACTCACACACCCTTCTTGTATCCCCTTGGATTACAAACAAACCAGAACCATGCTTCTTCCCTAGTTGAATATGATCAGGTTTGAGGTGGGACACACTATTATTAACAACGTGCAGCAACGCTACACAACAGTTGAGAATAATAACAGTACCAATACATAGCACTCGGAGCATTTCACAGCTTCAAAGCTCTTGCGGAGACAGACTTAGTTAAGAAAGTGACAATGTTCTATCCATTAACAATCAGCGGGAAATTAGGTGAGAGAAACAGAGTTTGGCTAGGACACCAGAGTCGATGTCCTTATTGCATATAAAATGTCACATGAATTAGAGGTATGGCAGATGTGGGAGCTAGGAAAAATTAGATCAGGCTCATATCAGACCATTTAATTTCCTTGACTATGAAATCCAATTTCCACATTGATTGTGTCTAAACACTTTGTTGCTTTGGTAGACATCAAAAAGGTCAATGAAAACTCAAAGGAACTTAGGAGTTGCAGGAGCACAAACCATTACCTCCATTCATAAATAAACACAGTGAAAGACTTTTACATCAATTGAAAATGCTGCATCATAATTGCTGACAGCTTGGGAACTGGCACCCACTTATCATCTTGGCACAAATCTACAAATCCCTGAAAATATGATCAGAATAGAGAGACAGAGACCAAGAAGCAAGCAGCAGCACAGACAGCACAAGTGAAATTCAGGGACCTGCCTGGCAGTGTCCTGGCTTCCACCTCTCCTCTGCAGTCTGAGAGAGAAGGACTGGAGAATAAAGGAGGTCACAGGTGGTTTTGAGACTCAGCTCTGGAAGAATTTTCTTGGCCTGTTTACTGTGTGGCTGCTTTTTTATTCAGCTTTTTTTGCTTTCCGTTTCCTTGTGCCTTCATTTAGCTCCTCTTTTGACTTTGCAGGAGGAGGCGGAGGATGGGAAACCTCACGGGAGGCCCCATGCTGATCATGATGATGACTAGTGTGTCCACTAGAAACAGAGCCAAAGAAAACTGGACAGATGAAGCTTTCCACTGGAGCAAAAGGCGAGGCGTGAGAGTGAGTTGCCGTCATGAAAACCTGCCATGCAACAGTGAATACTTAAAGATTATGTACATCAGCTACAAAATACTAACTAGTAAGGAGCATTCCACTTACCCCAGATAAAAGTCCCTATTGCTACATGACCCAAGGATATATCACGAGGATCTTCTACCATAGTGCCTATATCATGGAGAATTTAGCCTATAATTTCCTGAGCAGATCTTTCCTGGTATGTACAGCCAATGCCTTCGATAGTGGCTTAGGAAGGTGAACACCCCCCGTTTAAGTCTGTACCTTTTCTCTGGTTCTGTAGATCTGTTAGCAGCACACCTGCTGTAAACTTACCTTGCAAACTATCATGAACATGGTGAAAAAGAAGATGAGGTTCGCTTCAGAGACAGGGAGCCAGTGAGTTTGTTGCAGAGTGAAGAGGATTGTGCCATACAGACTAGCCTTTGTAGGGCTAGAAGAGAAATAAAGAAGTTTTCTAAGAGGTTTGCATCATTTGCATCCAGTCCTGAATGGTTCTTTAAATTCCATTTTTTGTCTGAAAGAGAATTTACAGGCTACCTACTTACAAGGACATATGAAGAATTTCATTTGTTTCTGGCTTCCAGACCCCACGCAGCAGTTGCTCAAAGTTAGACATCAAGGCAACACCAGAACCTGTGAAACAGTAAAAGTGAACGGCTAGAACTGCCACACCAGAAGAGAGCTCTGCTGTTTTTTCTAGATCCCCAAGGGATAAGGATAACTTAAGGAGAATGAAAGGTTCATGACATTCTTCCCAAATGTAAAAGAAGTTAGCCTAGAACAACAGAGCAGGGCAAACACTTTCTAGACTTTCTATAAAGTGTTTCCTGATGCAGGGAAAGGGCATTTGGCTCTGTTCCATTTATTGATGCTCAAATGCTTGCTCCGAACAAAAGCTAAAGGAAAACTGACTGGGCTGTTTCAACACTGATAGAAACCCCCCCAAAAGGTACAGGTGAGGCCAGAGATGGTAGAACATAGGAGAAAGAACAAAGAATTCTACACCCATATTTCATAGTGACTCCAGTTCTTCATGCCTCCATTAAAGTTAGATGATGACTTAACTGACAACCATTCTGCAAGTATGAATAAATACCTGTGTTCTAGGGAACTTGATTGATTGAAGCCAGCAGACCACATCCACTAACCCACCTGCTGGTCAGCACTGAGTGATGTGGTCACCTTAAGCTTCGCTTACAGATTCTCCCGTCCCTCCCCACAGGGCTGGGTGCCTCCCTGCTGCATTAAGAGTATCTCATGTTTCACCTTTGACCCATCCAGTAGCCATCATAATGAACCACCCATGGTGGTAATGGTGATGAGCGTGGTGGACCCCAGCTGCAATTTTGCGAACTCTGACCACCTCCTTCATTGCCACAAAGATGAGTTTCATAGGCAGAAAGCTAACACATTTGTAGAAGAGGTTCATGGGACAGAAGAATATCAAATACCTGGAACAAAACCACAAATCGTTTAAGGACGCATCTATTTGTCCTGATCTGGGACGCACAGAGAGGATTGATTAAGAGTACTGTGGTGTTAGCCTGAATTATGTCAGGGAGAAGGAAATGCTGGTTCTGTCATGCAAAAGTACATACAACCCAAACGCACCAAGGAAATTAAACTTGGAGTAACTGTGGTTAATTTGTGCATATTTCACTAACATGATGAATAAAATGCCCCCAAATCTTCAGTGTGTGCCACTCCTCTACTCTAAGTGGTATCGGTGCAGTGCATGCTGCTTTTGCGGTTTGGCCACAGTTCAGCTGCAGCAGCTATGAATAGAAACGCCTGGCGATTGGACCGGACCCAACCTGTATAATCAAAGCATTAGACAACTGGTCAGAGAAACTGGAAACTAGATCTAGGAATACAAAAGACTCAAAGACTACCTCACCCCACCTTTTCTTTCCCCAGTTAATCCAAGCAAGATAATACAAGTGTGTCACACAAACAGAGTACCTCCCTTCACACCAGATGGTTTCGTACACAGCCGGCAGTGTCTCATGCTTAATAAATTAGGTGAAGTGCAAAAGACTCACCAGACTGCTGTGGCCAGGATGACACTGGAGTTATTACTGAAGTAATCAATAGGTGGTTCTCCAAGTAACAGATCGGCAAGTATGTAACTTCCAAAGCAGTGGAGCATAGCACAAAGCCAGGAGGCAAAAGGGCTCTTACGAGACATCTCCACAGCTCCTGTGAAGCAAATTCTGAATGAGAAGGCGGATTCAGCAAACAAGCAGAAACTTCAAGACCCTCTAAGAGGCTTATGGTGCATGTTCTCCAACAAAATAAGTCAAAGAAAAGTGCTCGTAAACCAAAATACAAAAATGTGTATTCTGTGCAGCCTGAACAAGTACTAGATATTGTCAAGAAATGATATCTGTGATCATAGCTTGCAGGCCCCCCGTAAGGTTTCAAATGAACTGAGTCATTAGACTTTTATGAACTGGTTAAGAGTTTATCTCCTGTATCTGCTGCTACTTACTGCAATCAGAAAGAACATTTTTTTCTCTTGAAATCAATGTCTTTTTACAGTCTAAAAATAAAATGCATACTAGTACCATTCTCTCCATTGCTTCAACCTAGGTGCCCTCTAGAATTCATGAACAATCTGTTCAGCTCTTTCATTCATAAGATAACCTGTAAAAATAGAACAGTCATTTTTAATCTTTATTTGAAATACGAGGATTTGAGGATTCTTCCCTGCTCCTGTAGTAGTTTGGAAATGCCCTCTGAAAATACAACTAGGTATTAAAACAGTGTTACTATTTGGTAATACATTATGGTCTCCTCTCACAACCTTCTATTGCCTTTTTTTTTAATTCCTCTAGCCATTTTCATCCACCTCTGTACTTCTTCAAGGAAGTCTCTCAGGAACATCAATTCTGCAAGATGGTTTCATCACCTTAAATGGCTCCAGAGGCCTTTGTGCAGCCTTTCAGATACCAGACTCTGTGCAGTAAGCCGGTAATAGGCAGTCAAGAGAGAATGCTAAAATGTTATGTCAACGTTACTAACAGTGGCCTACCTTAAATAGTAGCAAATGAATCAGCATATGCTAAAACTATTGACTGCTTAGACTCTTCCATCCTCAAAGGCATTTGAACCAGCTGAAAACACAGTGGAAGTGAGACAGCTGCCACAGCCACGATAGGAGGCTGGTTCTATAGGAACCTGAAGTTTAGCTTGAGGCTTAAATTTAGTAACACTTGTTTTTCTTTGGCTCTGTGAAGCCATGCTGTCTCCGAGGAGGAAACAGGACAGACACTTGATCTTCAGCATAGGAGCTGTGGGATGAAGCAGTGTAGGAATCTAGTGAAAAGTCCACCCCAGCCTTACCCAGTCCAAGTGGATTACTGGGCTTACATATTTTTAAAAGTTGTTTTCATAAGGGTTGCCTGTTAACTGTTCCGTTCAGGACTTAATGCTGGAAGACAGCTGTAAGTGATCGGGCCTTGAAACCCCAGCACTTCTGTTTACATGGAGTTTAAATAGAACAAGTATGCAGGTTGTACAGCACGGAGATCTGACAACTGGAGGATTTCAAAATCATACCAGAGCGGTTTTTCTTCTCCCCTCAGTCATCAGGCAGTTACACTGAAACCGTTAAAAACAGAGCACGAAGAGTGCACACGCTATCAAAAATACATCGAGAAGATGGCACTCAGAAAAGACCAAGGCACCGTCAGACTGCTAACAGGGCAGAAAGTGAAAGCCAAGATGCAGATCTATCGATCTTTACAAGATAAGCCCAAGAGAACAAACGAAGCAAGGTCAGTTAGGGTGCCTGAGAACAGATTACGGTATGTTCTGGAAGGTGGGAAAGAAATAAGGTTTTATTTACAGGCTTTTTGTACATAAATAGGAGGAGAGTTATTGCCACAAAAATAGAAAAGCCAAGCAACTAGACTAAGTCCTGGGATAGCAGCAAAGAAGTAATTGGACTTAAAGACTTCAATGTGGTTGGAATCCAATCTTAAATAAAATGCAAGATTAATTTCCAAAATCAGATTGCCTAGTTCTTGGGGGGTTTTTTTCTGCTTTATATTTAGGCACGTGTGTCAGAACCTCTGAAAAAGCAGCGCAGCGAGCCCTCAATCCAACCACCCGCACGGCACTGCGGCCGATGACGGCGAACACCGAGGAGTGCCGAACAGGATTACCTGTCCGTGCACAAAACCCGCCAGGTTTATACCTCGGACAACACGACCCCAGCGGTACTGCCGCTCCCCGACACGCACGTACAGCCCCCATGTCATTCACCGCCCTTAAAAAGCGGTTTCACCCCCACCACCTCAGCCCAGCCCTGCCCGGCCCGCCCCCGGCCCTGACTGACGGGGCTAGAGCCGAGGCGGCCGCCGGTTCTACCCGCCTCACCCGGGCCCGGGCGAGACCGAGGGGGCCGCACTCACCTGGCTCGTATTTGAGGTAGAGGACGGAGACGATGAAGTAGGCCGTGTCAAAAAGCGGGAAGACGGGAAGGGCGGCGAAGGCGGCCGCCAGCTCCCCGAGCTGCAAGGCTCCCGCTACCTCCATGGCGCCGCGGTAGCGGGCACCGCCGCCCGTCCGTCCTCCCTCCCTCCCTCCGCCGTTCGGTCCGGACCCGCCTCCAGAGGGACGTCCCGGGGCGCGGCCTGGCCTCTAACGGAGCTGTGGCGGCGGCGGGAGGAGGCGTGACCGGCGCAGCTCAGACCCACGGGGCGGTTCGTTCTCCCGCCGCCGTCGGCGGACAGGGTCCGGCCGCCGCGGCGTCCGTCCCCCCCCCCCCCCGCCGCCGCCGCCGCCGCCGCCGCCGCCTCACACGGTGCCCTGAGGGAGCGCAGGCGCCGCAGCCGGTGCGAGCAGTTCCCGCCTTTTCCGCTTCCGCCGCCGAAGCCGCCGCCATGATCGGGGACCTGCTGCTTTGCGGGTACCGGGGAAGGGGCCCGGGGTGGGGGGGCGGCGACGGCCCGGTTCGGTCCCTCCCGGCCGTGTCTGACGGGTTCTCTCTTGTCTTTTCCTTAGGACGCTGCTGATGAACGCCGGCGCCGTGCTCAACTTCAGGCTGTGAGCGGGCAGGGAGGGAGGGAAGGAGGGGGGGTTTGGGGGGTGGTCTTCACCCTACCTCATACGGACCCCTCTCCCCTCGCTGTCCCGCAGGAGGAAGAGAGACACGGAAGGCTTCGGCGAGGAATCGAGGGAACCCCCGACCGGTAACGGAGGGGACCCGGGAACCGCGGAGTGGGGTCTGGGCACAGCTAGCCTGCACCCTTAGGCCTGGACTGTCTGCTCGGGGTTGTCGAAATAGATACAGGAACGGGCGTTTTCTGAAGGAAATTGTTGGTTAAAGCATGTTCAAGGCGCCAAAGTACAAGTTTAACCCCGTTTTGTGTGGATGTTAATTACTCTGTGGCTGGAGTAACTGGTTTACTAAATTGCAGCCTAAAATTGTCCTCCGTGATGTTTACGTACAGGCATGCTAAGCCTAACTGTTGATCCCAAATTGGTGATTTCAGAAGAAATACAAAGCCGCACATTTCCTTCTGCATTTTTGTGTGTGGGTGCCTGTGCTACAGAGGTAACGCTCTGCTTACAGCCCAATTTCCATTTTGGTGTCTGTGCACGCGCATTGCTCCTTTGTATCTCTGCTTGCTGGTTGAAAGTGGCAGGAAGGCTGTAAACGACAACAGGGGGCTGTCCTTCCCTAAAACGTGACCCCTTTTTATCATTTATTGTTTATTTTGCCACATGCCCTTGTAAGGATGCACTGAACGTAGCACAGATCATACACCTAAAACTTCAACTTTCAGTTTTTTGTTGTCTTGACCTTTTTGTTTGGTTGGGTTTTTTTCTCCTGTCAGAGTTGCTTATGTTTTTCAGGCAGTGTTGAAAATATGACTTGTCAGTGTGTTAGGTGTTTTTCACATCGAGGGCTTCTCCTCTTGATTTTTAGGTGACAATATCAGAGAGTTCTTGCTGAGTCTCAGATATTTTCGAATCTTCATTGCCTTGTGGAACGTCTTCATGATGTTCTGCATGATTGTGTAAGTAACGCCGTGCAACATCTTGTCATTTGTTTATAGGCAGTCATATATGTTGGGATTGTTCTTGCACTTATATTTCTTTTTGGATCTCTTTTTATCCCACTCTGTTGTTCAGTAATTCCTTTTCATTTCACTTGTTTGTTTCAATCTTCAAAGAGACATTGGTTGACATCACAGTTTTTTGCTAATGTGGGCACCTGTAGTGCATGAAAACCTTCTCTGCCAGCGTGTGAGTCCTTTAGCTGTAGATGTAGTGTTCCTTGTTGTGGGTTGCTAAGATAAAACATCATTTGGGTCAGCATTTCACTTTAACTTTTGGGATGTTTTTCATTTTCGGGGGGAAAAACCCCACCAAGTAATAGAATGGAATTGGCCTCGAGAACAGTCTCTGGAAATAACAGGTTTTAGTTCTGATAGACAAGCCAGCAGGCTGCTTTCCTTTCACTATATGGTCTGATGTATGGGGGAGCAAAACCAATGGCCAGATGTGCACTGGTGGTGTGAGTTTGAAGGGCATTGGCACGACGGTTCACAGTTGCACCTGGTTCTCATCTACTTTTTTTCTGTTGCATCCACTAGGTTATTTGGATCTTGAAAGTCATCCACAAACATGTCTGTTAACTTGGAAGAGACTTTTGGCTGGAAACATAACTTTTCTATAAAGTAAAATATTATAATGCTTTCAAACTTCAGCCCTGGGATTGCGGCCTGTTCTTCGGTACAAACTCCTAACACGCTCAAGGGACGGGACACGTTCATCTTCAGCCAGTCATGTAATAATACGGTGCGTGCTGGTTTGCTTGCTGTCGGGGGGATTGAGCCTTTAGGTCCTTAAGCCAAAATCTTCAAAGTAAAATTATTTCAACTTTACTGAAATAAAGAGAACTTAAAATTGTTTTGCTAGGCTTAAAGTGCGGTGCCCAGTATGCGAGGTAGAATTGGGAGCACGACTGAAGACCACAGTCTTAAAACTCTGCATTGTTAGTCACTCCCAGCTCTGGATGTGTCTGCTAATGTCACCGTTGTGTAGGGTACTTGGAAGTCGTACTTCTCAATTCTCGTTTTTACAAAGTTGAGCAAAGTATTGGTGTAACTTCTCACTATTCCATTTAGTTTTGTTGGAGAAATAGAAAAGGATGGTTAAGAAAATGGGATTCTGACCTTCTCACTGTTTTTCCAACGAAATGCTTTTTAAATTAAAATCTCAAGGGTTTTTTTCTAAGCAATACGTAAGGGATTTTGAATAGGAACAATAGCAAAAATAATTCTATAAGCCAATGCTAAGGAATAATTTTGGAATAATCTTGGATTTGGTTGAATAAAGTTGTTCTTATTTAAGGGTAAAATACGTATTTGATGCCGTGTTCATTTTGTTACAGTAGAAATCAACTCTGTATTGGTGCATTTTGTGAAACTGTAACTAGTCTTGTAATTGTGTCTGGATTCTTGTGTTATTTTTATTTATGGGAAGCTAGCCTCTTTGACCAGAAACTTTTCCCCAGCCTCACCAAGATAATTTAAGAGAGAGTGCAGTGCTGGGTATCTTTTAAATCAAACTGTAAACTATTAGCGGAGCTTCCTCAGCTTCAGTTTCTTTAGCTGTCTGACTGTTGAGAAGGAGAGAGAGGCCTCACTTAAATGATTCTGAGGCTCAGGTTTTAGTGAATACCTTGAATTTTATCTGGACGCAGTCAAGCAGTCAGACACAAGTGTTGGGAACTCACAGCAATTCATTCAAGTCATCATCTTTTGCATTAACTGAAGTTTTCATGTTAATGAAACACAAAAAGGGAAGGGTAGTTTGAGGGAAGATGCCTTGCTATAATGAACATAGAAAAATGAACGGAGGAAGGGATCCTTCAAGTGTGGTTTGAACTGTCTGGAAATACTTACCATCCTAGGTTAAATTTAAACATATTCCTTTTCTTGTCTGTAATTTCTGTGTTTTATATTTTAACCTCTTCCCAATTCTTTTGAATGAGAAAAAAAACCCCAAGTAGCATGCTGCCTTGTCATGGCATCCAAACAAAATCCAGTGCTTTATATAGTTCTTGGAAAACATTTGCTCCCTAATTTTCATTAAGCCAAGTCTTCCCCTGCAATGTAAAGGGGAGGGGTGGAAGCGGCCATCAGTGTCTGTGCGTAACACATTAGAGGCCCCTGGACTCAGCACCGCAGCGCTGGGGCTTGGATTTGGACTCGGGGGGGCTTTAATTCTTACTCGGAAGAAATGGTTGATCCTGTGCAGAACTGACAGTCTGCTTTCTGAGCAACGCTTTGAATAAAGTGAATACAGGAAATAGAGGATGATCAGGCTCTCCTGGTAAAGGAATACAGACGATTTTACCGCTCTAAATAGATTACGTGGCTTAATAGCGTGCTGTCGCCTCCAGATTTCAGTTGCTCACAAGAATAAAAGTCGTCGTTCAGCTCCTAAGCAGGTGCTTTAAAAATTACCAGTTAATTTGAAGCTGCTCTTAAATGTTTTGGAAAGTTTAAATGCTGGGCTGATGGCTTACCCGGCGTGGTGCAGGATGTCTTTCGCCGTCAGTCAGTGTTTTTTGTGGTACGGCTGCTTTTGTACCAAGTCAGTTTTTGTACTCTGAGCTTCTGGAAACCTGACTTGCTTTTCACTTGTGCTTTCTTCTGAATCGAGGAGACCAGTGAGAAGGTAAACCCGTCTGTATAAAGAACTACTTGTTCAGGTTTTGTAAGGTTAACTCTTTTTTTGTAATGGTTGCCTGACCCATTATTTTGAAAATAATGGAAATAAAACGTTCTGCCGCTTGGCAAAAACATTCAGTCCTAACACCTTCTTCCAGAACACGCTGGGTTTTTCGCGACCGACAGGACCAGGGCCCCTGCCTGCGACCCTGAAATAAGACACATACCATGACGTTAGGTCCGCGGTCTCCGAGGGGCGATGCTTTATTCCCCAAATTAATTCATTTCGGCCCTCTCTCCCCCACGAGGCTTCATCCCCCCCACCCGCCCGGGGACCGCCTGCTCAGCCCGGGCTCCCCTGTAGAAGCACCGCCGCCCACCTAACCCCGCCGCCAGCCGTCTCTCGGGGGCTCAGCGGGGACGCAGGGCTCGCTCCTCTCCCCCCCGAACCGAGCCCCGGGGGCTCGGCGCTCCGCCGTCCGCCATAACCCGCCGTCCTCCCCCTTCCCTCCACCCGCGCAGGCGCGCCCCCCCCTTTTCCCGCCCCACTGCGCAGGCGCGCAGCTCCTCCCGCAAAACCCCCACTGCGCAGGCGCCCTCCGTGCCCGCCGGTGCGTGCGGCGGGGCGTCAGGGGCGCGCCGTGCGTTACGGCGTCGGGCGTGTCCCAGGGTGCCCTGCGCGGGGCTGGCTCCTGCCCACAGTTGAGTTTGGCCCCGAGCGGAACAGTCGGGCCCGGGCCCGGTCGCGCCGTCGCGGTTCCCTCTTTTCCCCCCCTTCCCCCTTCCCCTCCCCGCTTCCCCCCGTTCCGACCGCCGCTGCCCGTTCCCTTCCCCTTCCCTCAGCCTTTCCCTCTTCCCCCCCCCCCCCCCCCCCCGCGCCTGGCGGGGAGCGAACATGCGACTCCGGCTCCCCGAGGAGGCCGCCGCCGCCGGCGAGTGAGGAGCCGCCGCCGCCCCGGCCCGGCCTGGCCCCGCCGCCGCCCGCCCGCCCCGGCCGCAGCCGCCCCGCTTCGCCCAGGCAATGACAGCGGCTCCGGCCCCCTCCCCGCAGCAGATCAGGGACCGGCTGCTGCAGGCCATCGACCCGCAGAGCAACGTGAGTACGGCCCGCCGGGCCCCGCGGCTCCCGTGCCGGCGGCGCGGGGAGACGCCGGCCGCGGGCCGTCGCCCCGGCCCCCCCCCCCCCTACCCCGACACACACCCGCCCCCCCCCCCCTCCCGCCCCGCACGCCGTCCGAGGGAACGCCGGGACCGCGCCTCCCACCGGGACCGCGGTTGCGGCCGGGCTCCGGTTCCTCCCCGGGCACCGGAAGCCTCCGCTGCGGGCGGTAGCGGGGAGCTCCCCAGCGCCCTGCCCGGTCGGGGTCCCGCTGCCAGCGGCGCCTCGCCGCCCGCTTCCCTCACACACACCACCACCCCCCACCCCCCCCCACCACCACTCGCCCCCGAGCCGGGACCGCGGGGCCGCCCCGGCGCTGGTACCGGAGGCCTCTCCCCCTCCTGCCCGGGGGGAGGCCGTGTCCGTCCCTCACCCCCCCCGCCGCCGCTTCCCGCCGCCGCACGGCACACACACACCACACACACACACACCCCCCTCCGGGGCCCGGCTCCGGCGCTGCCCGGCCATGCGGCGTGCGGCCCGGCGGCCTCCCCACGCCAGGCCGCGGCTCGGGTGCGGCCTGCAGGGGGCTCTGGGCCGGGCTCCGTCGCGACCGACCGGCACCTTCCGGGGCGCCCACCTGTTCCTCGGCCCCTACCGCCGCTTCCAAGTCGGGGTCGTGGGGTACCCCGGGCTGCGGGGGCGCCGGGAGGGCTTCGACGGTGGCTTCGGGGCTTTGGAGCTGCTTCAGCACCGAGCAGCCTCGGTCTTGGCTGTTATCCTTTCCTGCAGCACGCTAATGAGCTTATCTGCTCCTTCTGGGATGCGGTGTAAGCACAGAAGTCGGCGTATGTTTTACCTGTAAGTGGCCTTCACGTCTAAGTGGCGGTTATCCGAAGTATCATTCACTCCTTTTAAGGGTTTTTGGGGCACATGAAAGCGGTTCTCCGCTTAGGTGTTGGTTACTGTGAGAGGACCGCAGAGCCTGCGAGCTGTCAGATTTTTAAATCTTAGATCAGCAGTCAGTCACCACAGCAGGACGCAAAGGTGGGTTTGTCTTGGCCATCTGCAGTTTGTGGGGGCAGCTACGGGTGCGTCAGGCTGAACGCACGCACGTGCGTGTTATTCCAGGAGGCTGGGTATGTGAAATGGTATTTTGGTTCTATTAAAGTCATACCTGCTTCTGTCTGAACGAGTATTTTTTTTTTGTAATAGACCTGTATGGAAGTCTTAAAGTAGGTAATGAAGTTGTTGCCCTTTGGAGATGTTCTGGAGTGGCCTGTGTGTGACATGAAAACTGAAGAAAAATCACTCTGACCTTGTAGCTTCTTTAGTAATCCCCTGTGATGTGTGTTTGTCGCGAGCTGCAATGTTACATGTTCGAGTAACAGTAATGGATTATAATGGTAATTGTGGGCTTTTAAATGTCAAAAGTTGTTTGAGTTTGCAGTACTTTAACATGGATCTTGCTGAAATGTCAGTTAGTACACTTCATGAATTTTGTTTGCTCTGAGTTCTCTTCTTGTAGCTGCAAATCTTTCACTTTATGTTAGACCAAGTGTCAACCTAGTAATAAGACTCTAACAGATCTATGGTTTCTTTTAACTTCAAAACTGTCAGTACCTAATTCTGGTGTTACTTTCTAAAACGCTGTGGCTGTGCGGAATTAAGCAGCCAGGAAATATATTTTGTGATGGATACGTTTCCCTTTCTCCATACGTTAATGTTATGTTACGCTGCGAACGTGCTTGCAGTTTGGTTGTGATAAGGGGGACCAGAAATAACCAGGCAGCTGTCTGTAGGGGGAAGTTAGAGCATCAGCCAATAGCTCTGCTGAGCTTCCAACAGGTCAGTAGCCCCATAAGCTTAGTAGTAATGTATGTTAAATTATAATTCTACATACTTGATACTTATCCAGGGCAATAATTGGTGGCAGAAAAATCAGCCCATTGTTTAGAAATGCCTGTAGGCAGAGGGCTGTCTTCCATTTTAACCTTTTCTTCGAAGGAGAGCAGAGGTGGTGTAGTTGAGATTCATTGTGCAGGCTTGGATCTTGGACTTTTTTTCTCCAAAGCACATAGAATATGTGGTAAACAGTCAATAAAACTACCTGTCATGCCACTTTCACGAAGAGAAGAAAAACTTAAATTTTGAACATGCTTAAAAGCAGATTCTGAATTTAATCACACTTGGGCAGCAGCGTAAAAGTATAAGAAACTGTTCCGACATTTTCCTGCAGGAAGAAGTCAGTGCAGCTATGAGCTGTTGCACTTGCGGGTACTCACGGAAAACCCTGGCTACTTTCTTCTGGCTTTTAGAATCTTCTCCTAAAAGAAGTGGTTGCATTCAAACTTACAGTATTCATTCTTGTGATCGACTTCCTTGTTTACCAAGCAAGTCAAGCTTTGAGGCCTGGATTTCATTCAGGCTTTTCAATATAATTGTTGGTGTGTGTATGTGCCTGTTTCTGGAGAGGGGAGAGGGTGAAAACTGCGCTAATGTTGTCAAGTGTGCAAAAAAAAGTCCAGTTTTGTGAGGTTGAGGAGGAGGATGTAGTTCTTTATAGTGCTTTACTGTGGGACGCTGTAAATTTAAGCTTCACTGATACGTTCTCCAATACAAGCTGTTTCTCCATTGTGGATATTCATTCCAGTGTAGCTGTAAAGGTCTTTGTGGTATACACAGATCTCAGTTCACTCTGAGGTCCTGCCTTGAATTAAAAAAGAGAGAGAGAGCGAAGTTTCCCTACCTGTATTGAGTTGAACTGGTCAAAATAATCTTTTCCCCAGGCTTTCAGAACCTGCTTGCTTTGAGAAACCATCTTCTGTGCCAATTGTTCATCTTTGTTTGGACTGCTGCATAAAGCCGTGCTGACTCAGGAGCAATGTTTTAATTGTACACATGCATTTAGCACTTGAGACCTCTTCTAGTAATTGCTGCGGAATATATTTATAACTTAGTTTCACACACTTAGTTCAGAATTTACAGGGGTAACCTCTATTTCAAAGGAGGCCTATAAGAAATAAGCTATTTTAAAAAAATTACATCATCTTGGAAGCCACCCGGGATGTCTGGTATTATGTCTTCATTTATCCAGCCTTTTCCCCTCGAAAAAACATATGGGCAAACTACTTCTGCTACATGACTTAAGCACTGAGTATCAACATCAATTTCCTTCCAAAGCCTGTGTGTTAGCAAGAATGTACCACGACTCATGTTGGAGGAAAGCATGAGTTTAGTGGTATCACCCACAACGATGGGTGATACGATTTTCTTGCAGGAAAATCCTTTTCCTGGAAGAACCGTGTAGAAACAGGAACTGGAGAAGAGTGTCCGAAACCTTATGGTAGCAGTGGTGTGAGGTCTTCTAGGGGAGATATTCCTTGGTTCTGGTAGAAGCAATGCTTTTCCCTTTGGGCTCAGTGTGGTGAGAAACCGCCTCTTTCACCAAGCAGAGCACCTTTGCCTTGTTAAATCGCGCTCTGTACTCTTCAGGGAATTTATTACCTGATGTCAGGAATAATGAGATCTGTTAGTTTTTGCTCTGTGGGAAAGCCTGTCGTTTCCAACTGGCTGTTAGAATTGTGCTTGCAATTAAATGGTTCCTCATCCTGAATATGTAGCAATCTTTTCCTGATTTTAAATATTAGACGATAATTTAATTATTTGCCATTAATACATCTCTGTGATGCAAACCCAGCTTTGGTTTGAGTAACAACCCATTATTTGCTCACTGTGTGGTTGGAGTTGATTGTAAATCAGGCTGCCATTTGTGCAGTATCTCAGTCGGCCTTGCTGCTCAGACCTTCAGGAGAGGTCCATGATCTGAATTATTAATAATAAATTGGTCCGCCTGTTGTAATATGTTAAGTAGTGCATTGGCCTGGGGTGATCTTCCAGTTAACGCATGAGTTGCATAGTTAAAGATGCTTCCATGGCTGTTTTCTGTATTGATTGCTTTACCAAAGTCCTAGAAACAAAAGCCTCTGTCATCGGTGATAAACATGCCTTCTAGAATTGAGTTTAAAAAGGGAGGGAGAAGGTTCAAGACACTGCCGTAATAATGTAAATGTAGGGAGTGGAGGAAGGCGATGGGTCACTTTGGGAGGGTCTTGGAGATTTCTTTGGATGCAGGGAAGGGTTACGTGTGGGCGAAAGTAGACTAGGCATGGCTTTTGCTTTAGCTTTATCCTTTTCTGTGAGGCCTTAATAAGCTTATCAGTTTTGAGGAAGCTGCAGTGCGCAAAGAGGCTGGAACCTGTTGTACCTCTTACCATTTTTGTTTATTTCCTTATTGTAGCTTGTCTTGTTTAAGTATTGCATTTTGCGCATCAAGGCAGTGGATTCAGTGTTTCAGGTGTGTGGTGAAACATGTGGGTGATTGTGGTGTTTCCTAATGCGTAGGGTCTGAAGTGTCATTACCGTGTGAGTCCTGGGTTCCAGATAAAGATTTGGGCCTGTTGCAGTAAGTCCCTTTGTATTCAGTTTCTTCATAATTCTAAATAACCTTAAATGAGGATGATGGCTTTTTTTGATGCTCTATATTGTAAATGGCTGGATACACTTGAACTCACCTGTTTGAGGGTGGTGGTACAGTTAGTTTCTTGGCCTTGCTTTGCAGCTTTCCTGTCCATCTCTTTCCAAAACAGCTTTTTTTTTTTTGCTTGGTCAAAGTATATTCCAACAGTGCCTGTGATGCTTACTTACATAGGTACTGAGTTTAACTAGACCAAGTTAGCATTTGTCTGGTTAGTTGCCTGGATAGTCCTGGATAATTTTTTTGGTGGTAATAGGGCTGAGGGGTTTGGGGGGGTTAAAAACTTTTCACTTGCACAGTACCCCTTTGCAGTAGTGAGACCATTATAAAGTTTGAGGCTGCTAAGACAAAATCTGAGCAAACAAAAGTGGCTGGAAGTTTAGGTTGAGGGGTCAAAGCAAGGGGAATGCCAAATTGCCTTTCTATTGTTAATTCCTTGAAACTCCACAGGTTGCAGTGATGATGGCAGTAGTCATTTGCTCTTAAGCTGTAATTTGAGTGTTTGTTTCGGCAGCAGTGACAATTTAAATAACACTCACTTCTTACTCCTGCTACACACACCCATTTTATGTGGGCCGATGCAGCTATTTGCAGGATCATATGGTGAACTGAACTGGGGAATTGATCAGGGTTTAAAAAAGAAAAGGCAGTATTTTTTTTCTTTTTCCCCAGGTAGTTTTTGATGTAGCTGAATTATCTGGTAAAACTTCTGGTGCATCACAAACAGTACTGGCACAGGTGTGGCAGCAGAATTGGGTGTTAAAGTGTTTAGGTATGGAAGCTTAAAAAATGGAGTGCCGCTTGCTTCCGCTTGCTTCCTCATGCTTCCCTGCTGCCTTAGGATGGATTGGGACCTCGTAGGAGAGAGGTATGTGTTACCTGTAAAAGTTAACCACACCTGTCTGTGCTTTTTAAGGTAAGAGTGGATGCCTTATGGTCAAGTTTCACTTGTAGAGGCTTTATTGTCACTGTCACTTGGGGGGGTTCACAGATGTCTGGAATCATCCCCCATGTTCGTTGCAATGCAGTAATGCAAGGGCTCCGCACGTGTCCCTGGGATAAATGCTGGGAAACTTCTTTATGGATAGCCAGGAGGATGCTCCTGAGTAGTAACTGATGAGTGAGCTTTGCAACTCAAAAGTAAATCACCTCACACTAAAGGTTTTGTGTGGCTAACGCTCCGAATAACCAAAAATTGAATTGACTTGGCTTAAACTTGCATGCTTACACCAGCTGAAACTGCCAGCAGAGCCGCACCTGGCGGGAGAGCTGCTGTAATACCTGTCCACTTCCCCACCTCCAGCTGCATGTTCCTGTTACCTCCCTTGTGCTGACCCTGCACTGGGCCAGCCGAGGAGCTCACCTGGCCAAACCCTGCCTGAAAGGGGGCTCGTCTGGGGCCTCTTTCCCTGCCCTGGCTCATCCTGGGCTCGGGGAGGTGGTAGTTTTGGCACAAAGCAGTAGTTGGGGGAGTGTGCTTGGCGAGGAGAGGTGACCGTGGGGCAGTGGCAGCCCCAGGTGGTACGAGCTCAAGCTGTTGGAGAGCAGCACCCGCCAGCCAGACACCCCTCACTTTGTCGGGTTGTTTCTTTAAAGGGGATCAGGCCTTTCAAATCCAAAAGATAAAACTTTGCAGCAAGTACCTGTCTGCACACGCTGTAGTGTGGACCCTTGGTGGGAAATGAACACTTTGATTGCTCAGAGCCTGGAGGGAGGAAATGCTGGGAGGGAAATAACTAATCTAACACATTTTTCTTGGTGTAGCCATGAAGCAGTTTTACTGAATGGAAGAACCAACTTTTTGTAGGTAGAATAAACATCAGGAATAATCTCTGACAGTCACCATGAACCACAGCATGGAAAAGACAGCTGGTGTGCAAGATGCACATCCTTCCAGGAGAGATGTGCTAAACCAAACTTCCCAAACAGCAAAGAACCCGAGGCTGCAGTTTCCCACGTTGCTGTGACTTGGGGCAGCTGTGTTCCTGCGGCCGCTGGTGCACCTAGCACCCTGTGTTAAGCCATTTCTGTGGACGTTGGCACACAATTAACCCAAGAAAGCAGGGAGCTGAGGCAGCTGAGCACGGGGTCCTGGGAGGGCTGAAGCTGGTGTGGGGTGGGCATGGGGTGCAGCTGGATCGGCTCCTGCTGCCGAGGCACCGCAGCCTGATGCTGGCATGGGTGGGAGGGAGAATATTTGCTGTCAAAAGCCCCCAAGCAGGGAGAGACCCAATCTGTGTCAGAAAATATGAAGACCTTCAGCTTAGCCCATGTTTCAGAAGTCTGGACTTAGGATAGAAACTCTAATTTGTCATTTGTTAGGGTTTTGTATAATAAGTTGAGGGTGAGCCCAATTTAGGAGTGCATAAGGTGTGGGTTGTTGCCTCTCTTCAGGGTTTTTGGTATGGCCATATGACACAACAGTGCTGTCATTCTGGCACCTTTGGCTGGTGATCAAAGTAGTTTCAGAGCAGCTGAAGCTTTTTCTCCCAGTATGCTGTGAGGGGAGATCCTTTTCCAGTTTCTTCAAGGAGCTGCTGCAGTTGACAAGTAGTTTTCTTTTTTCAGGAACCACAAGTTTCAGTATAGGGAAAGAAGGAATTGATTCTGCCTGCTGTGGAAATTTGATGTTAATTAAGAAGCACTTCTTTTAAGGCATAGTTACTCCAATATAGTAGATTTGAGTTCAAATTAACGTCAGTATAGTTTTTATAAATGAAGAGAAAAACGTGTCTGTTTTGGCTGATAACGCTTTACTGCTATCTCGTCTCACCCATTTTGCACTTGCTGATAACTTCAGATAAACTTTCTTCGGTCTGTATAACATATGGTATGATGTGGCCCCATTTACGCATTTGGTCTTTAAAGAAATATTTAAGGTAAAAGTGATTACATCACATTCAATTTAATGTAAATGTAGGTTTGTTTGTTCAGTATTCTAACAGCTGAATTATTCTTTCTGCAGGTAATTCATGCTTTCAGTGTTTGGAACAATATTTAAGTGCTAGCAAATTGCTTTAATTTGAGGTGCAATCTGCTAAATTTAACAGCGTGTCAGTGTTTTCTGGGGCATGGCTTTCATGGGGCAGCGGTGCATGCTTAAGTGTGACTGTTAATATCAAAGTATAGAATTTTCAGCATGTCCAAACAGTCGGTGGTAGAAATTTCTACTGAGGAATCACTGGAAGTAGAATGTAATTAGTTCCGTTTTATTGAACAAAGTGGTTTTCTAACATAGCAGTTGGGGAGGAGAGGAATCCTACGTCCAAGTCGGTCTGTAGTATTCAGCAACATACTCAACTGGGTGTATTTTGAAACTTTGTGCTGTGAAGATGATTGTGCAGAGGTGGAAGTCTTGTCTGAGAGTGACAGCCAGCACTTTTGTGGAGCTGCTTTCTCACATACTGTTTTCATGCAGAATCAGCTTGCAGAACATCATGATTATGCTACAGGGCTAAATTGATTTATTTTTTTAAGGAGTGTAGAACTTCTGAAGGTAGAGGAGCATGTTTTTTCCCCAGGGTAGTGATGCACATTCATAACTTGCCTTCAGTGACCAAACTTGCAGCTCATCTACAACCAGCTCTGTGCTTCTGTAACTCGAGCTGTTGCTTAAGCAAGCTCTGAGCTGGCTAGGATGGTCAGTATGTAACACTCCTTGTGCTGTGTAAATTAATTGCATGGGAAGGAACGTGACATTTTTATGTCTGTACATAAGTTATCTTGAAAGTTCCAGAAAAATTTATACCTCGAT
The DNA here is from genome assembly GCF_964188355.1 of Buteo buteo. Lineage (NCBI taxonomy): Eukaryota > Metazoa > Chordata > Aves > Accipitriformes > Accipitridae > Buteo > Buteo buteo. The sequence continues at coordinate 2,640,014 of NC_134180.1, forward strand.
ATTATAGTTTATCCTTGGAGAAACTAGTTGATTCTTGAATAGAGTTGAGCATAGTGAGATGGAAGAGAAGGTGATGTTTCAAATGTATTTGCAAAGGTGGGGTGCCTGCAGCCTGTATACTTACCGTGACAACTCGGTCTCTGTTGTCATGTGTGTAAGACTTTGTCTATCAAAATATGAGCTATTGGGTTTTGACTTTGTATGTTATTTTTTTCACTGGACATTTTAAGACAGGCTGCCAAGGGGCTTAAGCATCAGTGGGGCTTTTTTAAGTGGAAATCATGAAGTTTTTTGCTCCTAGATTAGAAATAACTTGCGCCAGGTTGTAGTTTCCTAAGCGTTCTGTATTTAAATATAAATAAAATGCTGATGGGGTACTGTGTTCTTTTGTCATGTCATGATCACACTTGGCAATTGGCTCTGGAGTGGAACTGGTCTTAAAGTAAAGTAGCTCTCCAATCTGTAAGCCCCGAGATGAAAGGTGCTGTGCTTACGGTCCTCTGGGGGAAGATTTTTTTCCCAGCCAAAGGTAGAAAACTCATTTTGTTTCCAAGTAGCTGCTAATGATCCTGCCGCTGAATGGAATGGCCGAGCATTCCCGACTGATTATCAGGGGGGTCATCTGCTTTCCCCGACAGGTTATATTCTCCCGAGGACCAGCAGAGTCTTCAGAGAATGCAGGCATTTGGAAATGGTTGACTGGCAGCAGCATTTTATCTAGAATTTGGCGAGCAATAATTCTAGGAGATGAGTAAATTGATTTAAACTTTTTTTGCATATCCATAAAACTTCTCTATGGCATGTGCTCACAGAAATTCTGTATTAGTAACTGCTGTTGAAAGGATAAAGGGACTTCTCTCCAAAGTTAGTATTTAAAACTTTCCCAATTTGTAAGACGCTTTTTCTCGGGTTTTGTGAACAAATATGCCATGCTTAAATTCTCATGAGCAGTCATGCAAGCATACTGCACTTCAGTGTGATGAATTAATAAATTCCACAATGCAGTGTATTCAACAGGCTCTTACCTTAGCCTCCTTTATCATTTAAGGAATCAACTGAGAAGCTTCTCTAGCATTTTGAAAAAAGTTGGTCTGCTGCATTTAGAAGTATACCAATAATATGGTGATAGATGTTTCTATTTTTTTTAAGAAAAGAGTGAAAAGTCTATATTGTGGTGACATAAGTAGGGCTTTTCTGTATATTACTTTCAGATATAAACAGCTTCATGATAACAGCTCTGGGTAGATATTCCGTGAGATGGGTAACATAATATTTAAGAACTTCAGAAAGCTCTTGACCCTTTGAAGCCATTCTCATCAAGTCCTTAAATGCGTGTTGCATAATTTTAAATCTCCACTAGTTCTCTGGAGTGCATTAAGATTAAGCAGGTGATTGCAGAATGATTCTGTCCAGGCGATGCCTTTAAGGGTCATTCTCATAATCTAGTTCGGTGTCTGACTTTGCTCTTACCGTAACGCAGGTAGATAATAACAGCGAGCTCAGGTGAAGTGGAGAGCTGCTGTGCCAGGAGCGTCCTCGGCTGCGCTGGCACCTGCCTGTTGTGCATTAACTCTCAGTGTTGGCTTTTCACTTCCCTGAGTAACTGCAGTCAAAGTACAGACTTATGGCTGAACGAATGGATCTCTGCTTAGCACAGAAAGCAGCAAGATCGTGATAAATCAGAAGGGGTGCGTTTTAAGGCTGAATTTTCTGTATATTCTGTATTATTCTGTCTGAAAAATCAAGAAACTCTGTGATTCTCTCTTGTTGAAGTAGGACCAGTTGTTCCTGTGACTTTGATTACACAGCAACCTCATTTTATGGCTCTCTAAATTTTTAAGCAATAGTATTGAACTTCAGTTCATGGCTTATAATAAATAATAACTACCCAGATTCATCTGGTTAGAGTTTCTGTGCAGGTGGAAGAGGAGGAGAAATGGTTACTGTTTATATAATGAAACTGTATCCTGTTTAGATGTTGGTAGGACCAGTGTAGTGATTGGGTTTTTAGGGCTTGTGTTAGTGATGTGTTCTATGGGTGTTAGGTATTGTGCTGAAATAATCTGTAGCAATTGCTACACCAGTGGGGGTGTGGGGGCCATGTTGCATTATTTTGTGCTCTTTCGTTGTGCAGCTCAGCACTTGACAAGTCTCCTTCTGTAAGACATGGTACATTTTTTCACTAAATGTTAAACACGTTTGTAGCTGGCCATGTGATCGGTAGGATTTATACCAGAAGGCAATGGATGTATAGGGCTGGGTCAAACCTAATACCTTCCGTGGATATTCTTGTTTCATTAAGCTTTGTTTTGGCAGGACCATGCTGTTTTAGAAATGTGCTTGGGTGTCAGGATATAGAGAGGAAGGCACCAGGTGGTTGGAATGATACGAAGTGACTACAGAGCCTGAGTGGTGCTGAGCCGCCTGGGATGGCTGGGGCAGCCTTGGGTGTTTCTTCTGGGGTCACGTTCCCTCGGGGCACTGCGCTTGGGAGAGTGAGCCTGCCCTGTGTGGTGGGGCAGCGAACTGTGAAGTGTCGAATTTTTTCTAAGTCCTTTATAACACAAACTGTGTAATTACCTGCATGTATCTCTTTGAGGGGACAAATTTCTTTTGAGTCTAGCTCGGACTAGGTAGAAATGGATGTTTCAATGTGTTTCCACTACTTGCTGTTCAGTATCTGTTCTCCAGGTGTGAATCATAGGGGTGCATGGCTGGAAGGGACTTCATGAAGCTATGTGGTCCATCACCTTCACTGGAGTAGCATCACCTATACAAAGCAACTCCTTCCAGACTTGTCTAATCTGTTCTTAAACCTCTGTAGTGGCTATGGAAACTATTTGGGAGCTTGTCTGAGTGCATCTCTGGTTACTCCTAATATGTAATCGGTATTTGTCTCATTGCAAATTAGGCCAGTGAGCATGAAAACAGTTGATTGCTGTTTTCTTTATTATGACTAATAATGCACAGGAAGGCTTATTTCAAGCTTTAAGTGTCTCCTCCCTATTTATTTCAATACTGTGTGAACTGAGTACTTAAACTTTTTCTTATTCACTGTGTTTTCAAAACCTCTTATCACTGTTCTCCTCTGAACTCCTCTTTGTATATGTTCTTGAACTGTGGTGCCTTGAGATGAACATGTAATTCCAGCTGATTTTGATGCCTATACCATTCCTTATCAGTATGGTGTTGAGTGAAAAAACAAGACTAAAATTATCTTGCTTGCAGTATGCCGTGGTAGGTGCCATTGAGGCTGTGTTCTGCCCTGCTGTGACAATGACTGCCTGGCTTTGTGGCAGTCCACTCCTCTTCTTACTCTGTTCCCTTATCTTGAATTTGTGCCACACGTGTCTGTCCAGTTTAATAGTATTTCATGTAACTAACCTTCAGTTCAACTGCTGGGCTTTTTAAATAAATTTGTTCCCCAAAAAGGTTTTGCCCAACTTCATGGTCTGGTGGTCTGGGTTTGGTTTTTTTTGTTGGGGGTGGAAGAAGAAGTGTTGGGGGATCACACTGCAGTGAGTCTTCTGTGTTTCATATACAACTGAGGGGTAGGCACTACAGGTACAACTCTTATGATATTATATAAAATGTTTAGCAAATGTTGAAGTTGACAGACAATTATTCTTCTCTGTAGTAACAAGAATGTTTTCCAATTATTGGCTAATAAATATGAATGGAGAAAAGTGTTATACTGTTGACTGTTTTCTATTTGCTTTAAAGATCTCTTCCTGTAGAGCAGGAAGACTTCCCTCAATGTGCCACTGCTGTCCTGTGAATGGTCATGTTCTGGGTGTGTGTCTTGTCTCCATAATCTGTATTTTACAACCACTTATATCTTACCTTCTAAATGACTCCACCGACAGATACTCTTTCGTTGGGTGGTTTCCCCTGCCTTGCCAAAGTGTGGAGTGTTTTCCTGCTATGTTGAGGGCCCCTGGCAGGGTTAGACGTCTCCTTTGGAGTGGACCGTGTAGAGAAGAGCTAGAGTGTTGATGGCACTTACCAACTGCTGTGGATTTGTGTCTCGAGGCTGTAACTGCCAGGGCAAACTGCGTTTTCTGCTGGCAAACTCCTCTTGATCTCTTGGCTGTTCTAGTCTCTCTACACCTTACTTATGTGCGTACATACTGCCAAAAGGTAACAGAGGGCTAAACTGTTGTCTCACTCAAGTGAAATATTTCAGGTCTGCTGATTTCTTTGCAATGCGGTATTTTGTTGGAATCTGACCTTACTCTTGTTTGATGATCCTGGCTTTGTAAAGTGTATCTGGGAAGGTGTCTGGATGATGTTACTTTACCATTAAATAAAGCCTAAGTACAAATAAAATATATGCAAATTGTTTTGACTCTTTAAATTAGACCCGGAAACTTTAAATCCAGAGGTAAGGATAACTGCTTGCTGTGCTTAGCCACTTTTTTGACTGTTCTTGGTAGTCAAGGAGCATTTCTTCTACCTGTTGTTTTGCAGCACAAATTTCTGATCAGTTTTCAATGTGTGGACTCCAAATTAATTTCTCTGTCATAGAAGATACTCTCAGTGGATGACTTTGAACCCAAATCATTGATTCCTTCATGTTTAAACATCTGCTTTACTAAATACTATTAGAAAACTCGCCTCCACCTTTAAGAATATCTTTTGTGTACTGGTGAATATTTGAACTCTGCTTAGCACACTGACTTTCAAACATTTTGAAAAATTATGAACAAAGTAGTGCATGGTCATCTTTTTGGTATGTCATTTCTGTGAATAGTATCTCGTGTACCCTATCTTTAGACAACATCATGTCACATTGAGGGTAGGGGAAACTGTTAATAGATCAGTTGCAAGGGAACTGAACTACATACCAGCAGGTTGTAACCTGAATTCTAACTTTGTGTGTTTGGTCTGTATCATTGAAAAAATTACATTATAGTTTATTGTTCATGATATGTATTGTTAGTGTCTGGTATCTAATGCATCCTATATGAAGTGCTAAATAAACACTATACTACTGTATTTCCATTGCCACGTTTAAATAAAGCCTACTATGAATAGCAACTTTTCTCTTCTTACTTCTTATTCCATGTTTCAGATTATTATGCAATGAAGTAGCTTTTATACAAATGCAGTGCTGGGGGCAAGATCTGATGCTGCTCAGAGACCCCAGGCTGGGGTAGGAATTGGTGCTTAGATGCAGGTAATCAGTACACTGCTTTGGAGAAAATAAACGTGAGCGGATGACCTTGCTCGTGGTGCTGTTTCCGTACCTGCCTTCTGAATCAGTTCTGCCTTCTTGGTCATTTCAGCAATATCGACCTTGAACCTGGGATTTTCTTGAACGTTATCCTGTGCTACTTAAGATATACGCGGCCCATAGATACATGACAGTTTTTATAACTACCCAATAAAATGCTGCTGTCCCTAGGAGCAGAAGGAAGGCAATAAAATTTGTACAAATGCTCCTGTGAACTTCTGTATAGACCATACTGCACTTCTTATATTAATTGCCAACAGAAAACACCAACTTGGCAATGGAGATCTGGATTTGTATCCGTAGGAAAGGTAGAAAAATCTGTTTAGTCTTCCACAGGGGGTCTACTTCTCTGCTTGCTTTTGTGAAATTACTTTGATACTACAGGTGGGAAAGTGTTACAAAAGTACTTTCTTTGAACCTAGCAAAATATTGAGTATTTATAGCATATTCTGAGGAAGTAAGTTGAAGTATGATGACAAATACATTCTCTCAAAGCCAGTGTCTTCTGATACAGCTGTATAGTCTGTTTCAGAATGCCTGCAATGGAGTCAAGATTATTGATTATTATAACCTGTGATTTCAGGAGGATAATAGCTTTGTTTTAGAAAAGTTTCAGTGATTAGGGATTCTAGACATACTAGGCCAAGTTTAAGTACCCTTTAGAAACTTTTAAAGGTACTAGTGTGACCCATATGGATGATGATACTATGTCAAAAGATGCCTTTTAGTGCTGTTTCGTGAACTTTGTGCAAGTGGTTAAAAAGAGCCTTTCTAGCCAGAATCCAGTAGGATAGGAATCTGTATTAGCAGTTTCACTGCAATTTTTTTTGTATTTGTGCACCTAGTGCTCAGGTTTTCATGTTACAAGGAAATACCTACTCCTTCTCCTACTTGAGGCCTGTATAACTAAGTGTCTCAGCAACATCAGCCTTGCTAACTCAGTTCTGGTTTGTCATCTATTGTGGTCTAGTCATGCATGCAAAGATCTTTAGAAAAATCCCTATGAAACATTAAAAAAAACCCAAACAAACCCAAAATTGCTTTATTCAAATGACTGCAATTGAATGTTTCTGTAACGTTTGTTTCTTAGGCAGCAGTGGAGTGAGATGGAGGTTGTCCTGTGTGTCAAAGCAGTCCTGAGGAAGAAAGAAAAGTATTACATCAGTGCTCATTTTGTGTTTTGTATCTGGACTGGTCTGTAGATGAAGGAAGAGAATCAAAGCATAACATCTGAGTGTGCTAGTCCAACATAAAACGCCTCCCAGCACGTGGAAACAGTGATACCAGCTCACGTGCGGATGCCAAGTTTGCTGCTATTTTCAAGTCTACCAGGGAAGGAGGCAGTAGAATTGGAGGTGGCAGGGAACAGCTGTACATTAAACTTCCCGAACCCTAACATGCTTTTTATCCTTTTAAACTGCTGTATAACACTTACCCTGAAGTTAGTTACTGAATTGTTCTTAATCTTATTTTAGTTTTTATAAATCAAGATGGCAGTTAAAGAAAGGAAATTAAGCTGCTTGATCTTTTCCAGAGAGTTCAGAAACCCATGCTTTTGTCTGAAGCTGTAGTAAAAACATTTAGTGCTTACTTGGAAAAGATCTCAGATACCAGTAGTAAACTCCAGAGTATAGCTGAATGACTTAAGGAGACTTGCGTGGAATAAATAAGATTTGTTTTCTGTGACTGTCATTAGGGTTGGCTGGAAAGGATTATCGTAGATAACTCAAGGCAGATGTTCTCCAGTAAACTTTCGAGTGAATTGGTCTGTGTGCCAGTCAATCTTCACAACATGGGAATAGCATGAGATAATTTGAAATGCCATATGAATTATTTTTAGCTGATTTCTGCAAGCTCCTAAAATGCGAGGTCCTGGGGTTGCTTCATGAAAGTTCTTGTTTTGGGAGGGTAGTAATGGGTTGCACCGTAAGTAGACAAAGGCAAATAGAAGCTAAAATGATGTGCAAGTTCCTGAGATGCCATCTTACGCAATTGTACTCTTAACTATCGTCTGAAGAGAGCAAGGTTGCCAAACTCCCTTTTCCCACTCTGCTTTATGTTACTTTGGCTATCTGCTGTGTAGCCAGTAAATATTTTTAATAGCAGCTTGCGTTAATAAATTATCATTTCTGGTGCTGTTCAAAGTAGGATGATGTCCTGGTAGGTTTTGTAACTTCAGTCTCATGTCAGTAGTGTGACAATATATTAATTTTATTAAGCCAGTAACAGGTAGTTTAAGGTAAAGGTACTGATGTGCAATACTGATGTGCTGCTGGTACCAAAATAGATGTCTTCACATTGAATAGATGATACTTGAGGCATTTTGGGGAAGTCATCTTGTTTTCATCATAATGTTTAACTATACCACAAGAAATTTCATAGTCTGCATTATTTTAAAATAGGTGAATATGATTTTTATTGTAAGCTTCTCTTTGTGGCAGTTTGGGTGAAGCATTCCAAGAAAACTACACAAAACTACTGGGGAAGGGTGGAGAAGCTGTTGAACCTGCCTGAACGTTTTATTTTTAAGAACCACGCTTCCCTGCAGGTCAAAAAGAAGGAAAAAAAAAAGACGAGAGGAGCTTCCTGCAGTTGATCTCGAGTGTGAGCCTTCGTGCTCCTTGCAGCGATTGCTTCAGTGCGACAGCATGTTTTCAATTGGTTACAAATGTGTGAAGAATCTGAAATGGGTGTTTTGTGTTTTACCAGAAGTTGAGCGATCAGCACAGACTCAGTGGTGTAAGGCTGCTTTCACTGTCTTAATTGGCACCATGTGTCCCTCAAAGGAGGGAATGAAGTAAGAGTCTATCAGTCTTGGTGTAGACCTGGTCTCTGGTAGGTGATTTAGCATTCAGGGGTATCCCTGTATGTGTATTTGGATATATTGAACAAAGGCAAAGCTGTTACTGGAAATTCCCTGACCAATTTCATCTTTCTGTAGGTGTGTATATACGTGAGTGTATCGCTTTCCCCATCTTGACCTTTTGATAGACTAATGATCCTTTTTTGCCATCGGTTTGTCATTTAGATAATGAATATTTGGGGATTACCAGTAACTGCAAAAATAATTGCACCAATTATTGGTGTGTGCAATACACAGAGCCTTTTTGCACCCTGGTAATTCATAGTCTAAAATATGTGTTGGGAAGGAGAGTATCATGTTTTGCAAGTCTAAAAATGTTTGTCTGGAAACTCCCAGAATTGAGCATTAGCTATTCTAAGTAGTCTGGTTCTAGAAACTGAAAAAAAAAAACCCTGGTGTTATGTATTACTTAAACTGTGGTGCTAAATCAGCCTTCGTAGGCACCGAGGGCAGTGCAAGGATCAAAACATGGAAGAAAGTCAGTGCATTGAAGTGAAATAGTAAGAACTAGAATATGTCAAAATACATGCTATTGCTGCTTTAAAGCTTAAGCAGAGTTTTAGCAGACCTGACCGGATGGTAGGGCTTTAAATATCTGCAGAGGCATTGTCGTTCAGTGAAGAAGAGACCATGACAAATTAACTCATCTTTGGTCTGAATTTGGTTTTACAGCCTGTAACAGAATCATTCAAAGCCTATATAGACTTTAAACATAAGTTTGATAGAAGTGAATCTAAAAATCAGGTAAAGTGTTTAATTGCCGACAGCTTTATCCAAGTATCTCCTACATTAAACAATCCTGCTGTGATGGAAAAAACATTGTCTATGCACAAGACTTTCTGAAAGGAAGAGCCTTCGGCTCCTGATTCTCTTGCTTTATCTTAATAGAAGGGTAGAATTGACTTGAAAAAAAGCTAATTCTTCCAAACTTGCAATCTTTTTAAAATGAAGAATCTTGCAGCGGAGTGTGTGACTGGGAGGGTAGAGCGACCTGATTATGCTCCTGATAAGACTTCAGGATAATGTGGGATCCCTGCAGAGGTTCTTGCTGAGAGATTTCTCTCACATGCAGTTCATGTCCAGTTGAGTCACAAATGCAATTAAGCAATAAATGAGACTGTGGTTCAAGTTTTCCTTTGCTTACCTTTTAAATCTATCTACAAAGGTGAATTAGAAATTCCACTTTTTGGTGCTCTTAACATCAGGTAATGGAAATATGGATCTCTGTGTAGTCTGGGGTTTCTCATAGAAATTACTAAAATCACACCTATGCTTAACATCTACGGATTGTGGCAATTGCTTTTGTGTGAGCTTACTCATGCCTACAGAAATGTTGCAGTGAAACCCATCAGAAAAGGATGCAGGCTTTGTTAACGTAACGTGAATATCTGCAGTTACTCCTCACCATCTTACATATGAGGAAATAGAGTGGTAGAATGATTGCAGAGTTTTTAGGGTGGCTCTGTCCCACGCCTGGTGCTGGGCGATGGGCTGAGGACACCTACTGGGCACAGCCTTTGCTTCTCTGCTCTTCAACTTGGAGGAGTTTGTGCCTGGGATTTTAGACTCTTGGTGCGTAGCTACAGGAAACATAGATACTTTGAACAAAATCATAGGACGGTGACTTGCGTAAATCTAAAGCAGTGCCTAAAGGGATAAATGCAAGAGTTCTGATTTGACTCGTTGCTCTTCTTGGCCCACTTGGCACTTAACGTTTCCAGTTAGGCTGTAGGACAATTAACTAACACCTTGGCTAGGAGTCTCAGAACTTTGCTAGTAAGTCTGGTTTTATTGCTAATGTTTCCTTTAGTTTTACATAAGAGTGTGTTTGTTACAGCTCCTGCAGTTTCCAACTAGGTCAGTAAAGTGTCCTTGTCCCTATTCTTTGAACAGTCAGCTCCCTAAAGCCAGACAGTGTGATAGCAATTTTGTGATTAATGCTTCCAGCAATTATAAAGTGGAAGGTCTTAAATTACATTTGATAACTAAGACCTGTACATGAAACATGAAGTGACTTTGTCTTCCTTGTTGCAGATCCATAACATGGTGGCAGTGCTGGAAGTGATCTCCAGCCTGGAGAAATATCCCATTACCAAAGAGGCACTTGAGGTATGTCACCCTCTAAACATTACTTGATTTTTGTGTGTATAAAAGGACTTTCTCTGCCGATCTAATTTCCATAAGAGCTTTTCTTGAAACAATAGAATGATTGCAAAGGATTCACAATTAAGATATTATTTTGTCCCTCGTGCTGCTTCTGACATCTCAATGCATACACAGTGATTCTTTCTGGATTCAGATCAGTATTCTGTGCAGCACAGTTCCTGTTTGTGTAGGGCACTAAATTAATCATTACTTGCTACTGATTAATTCTGTTGCATTCAGCAACATAACTCTGCTTGCTGAAGTACTGGTCACGTTTTTAGATGTTTGGTGACCAAGCACCAAAGAATCTGAAATAGGAATATAGTTACTCTGTGTCTACAAAATTAATCTTAAATTCAGCTAAGCAGGTTTCAGTGCCTGATCTAGTTGGTGAGATTAGTTGTATTAAAAGTTGAAGTATCAGATGGGATAGCTGCAGTCTCACTGGCCACTGTTAGAAACAGAGCCTAAAGAAGTTTTTGTGGCTAAATTATAAAATTCTTTTATATCTTTATATTGAAATTATTGGTGTTACTTGCTTTTAGCTGTTGCTTAATTATAACTCCAGCTGTATTTCAACGTATGTATCGCAATGTGTTGCATATTTCTCTCACAGACTGGTCTATGTTTTCCTTTGAAGTGCTTTTCTTAAGTAATCTGACTTATGGAACAATTCTTTGTTTTCAAATGTGCTTTGGGAACAATCAAACACTTCACTTCCTTCCGCTTATGAAACCACTTTGGGACACCCTAGGAATGCTTGTTTAAATCGGTCTTTCATACCCTTTCAAGATACTGGGGAGTGAAGGGAGAGGAGAGATGGAGGAAGAAGGTAGGACATAAGTCACACCCTGGCTAGTCAGGTTTGTGAAATGGAGATTTTTATTGTCAACGTATTACTGTAACAGGCGAAGATTCTGGAATTTTCTTCTCTTGCCTCTTTCTGCAGATCTTATAATTTCATTGTGATAAACATGCACCTTTACTGCCTTGGGTGCTGCACTTCCCCTTGAATCCGAGCTTGCACCTTTATTCTCAAGATTCTTGCTGATTAAAGAATTCCTTCCTGATGTTTTTCACAGCTAATGGCTCTGGTGCTTTAGCTGGGGAACAAAGACAGGGCGACTGGAAATCTACAGTAGGTTTCATGTTGCGTGGCAGAGCGCTGAACCAGCTGGGCTAATCCTTTCCAAAAAGATTAATTCAACATTTAAACCTTTAGTGGATTTTAACTAGGTATTTCTTAGGGTAAGCATTACAAAGCAGAAATGTACCTTAAGAATTCTGTTTAGAATGATACCTGTTTGTAAAACAACTTTTCTTTCTTTATAGGAAACGAGACTTGGGAGGCTTATCAATGAGGTGAGGAAGAAGACATCCAATGAGGAACTTGCCAAACGTGCCAAGAAATTGTTGCGGAATTGGCAAAAGTTGATAGAACCTGTAACCCAGAATGAACCAGTGCCAAGAGGGTTGCCGAATCCACCTGGATCAGCAAATGGTGGTGCTCACAACTGCAAACCCGAAGCACAACTTCCTGCTGTGGCTGGATCAAAGCCCATCAGCGAATTGAAAAGCAGGAATGATATACAGAAACTAAATTCTCCAAAACCAGAGAAATTGGGAAATCGGAAAAGGAAAGGTGAACACAGGGACGGGCATCAGGGCCCTCCTCCCCCCAAAGTCTCCAAAGCTAGTCATGAAGTATTACAAAACTCTTCACCCCCTCCCACAAATGGAATTGGAGGTAGTCCTGAAAATTTCCCTAGTCCTGTAGACATAAATCTACATGCAGGGCCCGAAAGCAGCAGGACAGAACTCAGTGAAAATGATAAACACAATAAGATCCCAGTCAATGCTGTAAAACCTCACACCAGTTCTCCAGGACTTGTAAAACCTTCAAGCACTTCCTCGTTATTAAAGACTGCAGTGCTTCAGCAGCATGATAAATCAGAAGAAACCACAGGACCGCACCAACCCAAGAGTCCTCGCTGTTCCTCCTTTAGCCCCAGAAATGTTAGGCATGATACTTTTGCTCGGCAGCATACTACGTACTCACCAAAGGATTCAATGCCTAGTCCATCTCAAAGGTCTCAGTTCTTAGATACTGCACAGGTGCCATCACCGCCACCATCCCTGATGCAACCGTCGACACCTCCAATGCCAGCAAAAAGACTGGAGTTCTCTCAGCAATCGGTAACTGAGGTATCTCAGCACTGGCAGGAGCAGCAGGTACCTTCTGAAAGCCAGCACAGGCATACAGCAGGGACACTTCAACAGCACACATCTTCCAGCTGCAAAACCAGCTCCCACCCTGGGGAATCTCTCACGCCACACATGGGCTTTTCACAGGACACTTCAAAAATGGACAGTGATGATGCTGCTTCAGGTTCCGATAGTAAAAAGAAGAAAAGGTACCGACCCAGAGACTATACAGTCAACTTGGATGGGCACGTGACAGAAGGGGGTGTGAAACCTGTGAGATTAAAAGAGAGAAAACTCACTTTTGATCCCATGACAGGACAGATAAAACCTTTAACACAGAAAGATCCTTTGCAGGTAGAAATCCCTGCACTTACTGAACAGCACAGGACAGAAACGGAAAAGCAGGAGCAAAAACCCAACCTGCAAAGCCCCTTTGAACAAACGAACTGGAAAGAATTATCCAGAAATGAAATCATTCAGTCATATTTAAACAGACAGAGTAGCTTGCTGTCTTCATCAGGAGTACAGACTCCAGGAGCTCACTACTTCATGTCTGAATATTTAAAGCAGGAGGAAAGCACTAGAAAAGAGGCTAGAAAGACTCATGTTCTAGCTCCTAACAGCAAACCTACAGACTTGCCTGGGGTCACAAGAGAGGTCACAAGTGATGACCTCAACAGAATACGTGAACATAACTGGCCAGGCGTGAACGGTTGTTATGACACACAGGGTAACTGGTATGATTGGACACAGTGCATATCTTTAGATCCACATGGGGATGATGGTAGATTGAACATCCTGCCTTACGTCTGCCTAGACTGAGTACAGTTTTGCTAAAAATGCTTTTACATCTGCAGTTAGCAAAAATGGCAGACACTATGCCACTTAAAGATGGAGAAAGCCTCCTGTCCTGGACAAACAGGCCCAACAAGCAGAGGGTGTGAGGGAGCTGGTTCTTTACAGCTCTTCCCTTTAAATTCTCCTTTTGTGAAATGCTGCTACCAGTTTACTAACAATTGCAAAGGAAGGCATACGAAGGTTGACAAATTGAGTTCAAAACTCTTATAGCGAGCCAGCTATAAAAAAGTGTTAGTCCCCAAGAAGTGAAGAGGATTTCCAGCACTTTCTGAATGCCGGAATCTTATTACAGGCAGGTACAGAGAAAATTGTGGAAGTTACCTTAACAAAATATGCATCTATTTATTTGACTTGATTTGGGTTTTTATTTGGCAGTGAGATATTCGAGAGACAATGTGCAAAAACTGTAGTTTTATTTGTATCACATCTCTGAACATGATTGCGTTTTTTTTAAAGTCATGTGGTACGGAGATTGGGTTTTAAACAGCAGGTGTTGCACTGCAGGCTGGGAGACCAGCTTCAGCTCAACATTCCATAGGCATCCACATATTTTAGTCTGGTTTCAGTTTAAATCCAGTCTCTGAGAAATGCTGCAAAAACTAGATGTTTAATGATATTTTTGATCCCACCACCACCAGCCAAATATTTTTCCTCCTTTTCCCTTCCTGCAAACTCCTAGGAAAAAAAAAAAAAAAAAGAAAAATCACCTTTTCTAGAATCTAAATGTAATGAGGGTGCTACAAGTTTGTAACTGTACTGTGAGAGGGAAAAAGGAAGCCTGTTTGTATGCTGGAAATATACTTGTTACCATTCCTTTAGATATTGTTTGCCTTATGGATATCCATCATAAACGCAATTTGCAAAAACAAAGAGCCTTAGTGAATGTACAGTACCTAGACTTCTGTGTTCTTGGGATGCAGAAGGGAGCAACTTTGCTATTTGGTCCTTTAAGTGGACACATTGTGATATAAATGTGGAAATAAAAAAAATTTGCACAAAACAGTTTGTGAATTATTTATACTTAACTCATTTTTTTTAAAGTTTGCTCAATTCAGACCAGCTAAGTGATCATCAACACTGAGAATCCGTCGGAGCAGTGTGGTGAAGCCGAATCCCATCCGACACTGTCGAAAGCAGCTGGCTGTTAGGGATATACAAGATGTCTTCCAAGTACGTTGGTGGTATTCAGTCGCACAGGTTGGATTTTTTTTTTTTAAACTCTGGTTGCATCCAGGGTCTGGAGACTGATAACCCAATTGCTGTTAATGTACCTCAAAGTCTAAAAAGATCATAGTTCATCTTTTTTCTCAGTAACTTTGTAATATATTATTCCTAATTGTTAAAATGCTTTCTGAAGCAGCCTGGTTCAGTATAGAAGGCTAAGAATTTCTATTAACTGTAATTGCTTTAACATTCGGGACTAGTTGTTTTCTGCAGTCCCCGGTGCTGGGCTTCTGTCCAGGGGAAAAGGGGAGGGGACACTATACCAAAAATATTTCTAGGCTTAGTGATGTTAACTCTGTTAACCCGTTTGTGCTGGATCTCGCTTCTATGGAGAAGAGCCTTGGCAAGAGTTCTCCTGCCTTGAGAGGAGAGTCAAGCTCTTATGTGATTTTAAAAGGGTGTTCCTCGCCAGGTATACATTAAGTTGGTTCATTCCCTGGAATACAACCGATAAGGTTTGGTTTATTTTTAAGTCATTCTTGTTCAAACCTACCGCTTTTGTGATCTGACTGGTATTGAAATGTGTGGGTGTCTCAGAAATCTTAACTGATGTCTGTGCTTCCATTTCTGAAATCTGGGGTCTGAGTGTGAAACCAGAAAAAGTGGTTACCAAAAAAATGCTTCCAAGTATATTTTCAGTTTACTTCCATTTTGTCCTTCTGCAGTTGATGAGGTCAAGCAGTGTGTGTTAAAGTTGGGGAAAGCTACTGTCCTGCAGTTCAGAAAGGTAGATTTGATGGTAGAGGGCTGAAAAGCTGGTCATTTTGGAAAATGCTTGGGTTTTGTTTATGTAAAAAATACTGTGCATCTTATCTCCCCCCGCCCCTTGTCCCTTTTTCCCTGAATGGTCGCATTTAGGAACAGGGTCCGTGCTCTTCTGAGGCCTTTGAATATAGGGCAAATTTCAGGAAATGACAAAAGTATTACATTAACACTTTATAAAACCCATCTTTTTCTCCACTGCTTACGTTTCTGATGCAATCGATGGCCCTTGTGGACCACACTCGGTGAGGTGATGCCGTAAGGTCATCACTGCTTTCAAATTACGTCCAGCTCTGGGTAGCAAAGTGACCGTGCCGATGCTCTCTTTGCTTGAGGGAGCGTCAGGTATTAGAGCCAGCCCTTTCCCTAGCGGTACTAAATCGTTAGAGAAATTCACTCACAATGCAAGCTTTAAATCTTGTTCCATACCGAGTTTGTTTCTGCTGTAAGGGTCAACTCACTGGGATGTCATCCAGGGTGAGACGAGGCTTGACAATCTTTATTTCAGCATGCTAGTATAACCAGTTCTGTGAGCTCCAACAAATGTGAATAAGTTTACAAGGTGATATTTTTTTTGTCAATTTTGTAAACAAGTTCAAATGAAGTTTACCGTGTGCGTATCTGCTGTGTACTCTCATTTTTGCATGAACTCACGTTTCTCCGCTACTGGTTTCCTCCTGCCTTACAAAATTTATTCTTCTAATCCTAAAATCTTAAATTAATACACTGCCACCTCTTTCTTGTCACTGGATGACATGAAATGGCTCATCTGCAAATCTTTTGGGAATCGCCGTTACCTAAAGTGCATGTTCTTACAGGTAGATTAATGCTGTAACAATGTCTTTTGATGGAGTGCATGGATGGAGTAGGCTCTAGTAGAACCCCCTCCTGCTTGACAGGTACTCACCCATCTTTTACTACAGCCAGCATTACGTATTCCTTGAGTTAGTTTTAAAGGTCAGAACAATTGTCTCACTACCTTCCAGTACGTGACCTTTGCTCGGTCGCTGCGCTGACTGCCCTTTTGGTTTCCTGCGGCAGTCTTCAGGGGTTGGGGCCTGCCTCCCCCTCGGGAACGCTCCCAATGCTGTAAAACCAGATCAGAAAAAAAGAGATTTTTTTTTTTTTTTGGTGTGTTTCTTGTACACCACGCTCCCTCCTGCGTTATTTTAACCCGGGGCTCAAGCACCCAGTGCTGTGACGGGGGGCGGGCTCCTGCCTAACGAAGGAACGGGCTTGGACTGAGGGGAAAGCCGGGCCCCGGCCCGCTCGAACGCGGCCCCGGCTCCTGCTCCTGCCGCAGGAGGGGCTCGGGGTGGGGGCGGAGGGGGGGTGTACCCGGAGGAACGGTGAGTGCGGGGCGGGCGGGCGGCGGCCCCTCAGCGGCGGCTTCCCGCCGGGGGGGGGGGGGGGGGGGGCGGTGGCGGAAGTGACGCGCGGGAGCGGCGCGGCAGCCCCTCCCGGCACCCGTAGCCGCTGAGGCGGTGGCGGGGCCGGCCCCGCCTCAGGAAGCGACGCGTTGGCGGCGGTGACGTTTCGCCGGCGGCCGGGCGGCGCAGGGAGCCATGGCGGCCCCGCTGGCGGCGGGGGGGGCGGCGGCGGCGGCGGCCACGGCGGCGGGGAGGGGGGGCGGTCGCGGGCCGGCGCTACGCGAAGGAGCGCGGGTGTCGGCGCTGTGCCTGGCCTGGTACGGGCTGAGCGCCGGCGGGAACGTGGTGAACAAGCTGCTGCTCGGTGGCTTCCCGCGGCCCGTTACCGTTTCGCTTTTTCACATCCTGGGGCTGTGCGGGCTCTTACCGCCCTTGCTGCGCGCCTGGCGGGTACCGCCCGCCGGTCCGGCCCAGCTGCCGCCCCGCGCCTACCCCCGGTACATCCTACCGCTCGCTTTCGGCAAGTACTTCGCCTCCGTCTCCGCGCACGTCTCGCTCTGGAGGGTCCCGGTCTCCTACGCGCACACAGGTGAGGCCCGTTGTCCCGGGTCGGCGGGGATGGGTAGTGCCCGGTGGGGCGGCCTTACGCCCGGTGTGTGCTCGGGAGGGTGCCCGGTGGGATGTCCCGGCTCCGGTTGTGCTCCTATGGGGGCCCGGCATTTGCTTATACTGGTGCCCAGTGTTTGCTTGTACTGGTGCCCAGTGGGGTGACCTGAAGCCCGGTGTGTGCTCTTACAGGTGCCCAGTGCAGTGTCCTGGTCCCAGCGCACGCTTGTACTGGTGCGGTGTCCTGAAGCCCAGCGTGTGCTCTTGTGGGCGCTCGGCACGGTCTGCCGTGCCCCAGTGTGTGCTCCCGTGGGTGCCCGGCACGGTCCCCCGGAGCGCCAAGAACCGGCCCGCGTTTGTACGAGCGGCCAGCACGGTGACAAGGAGGGATTGACCCAGCGTGGGCTGAGGTTACGGCTTTGGTGGGACCAGAGCTGAGCCCCTCCTCTGTCCCCAGCGGATGGTGGTTAATGGAGTTGGCCCAAGCTTCGCGTCCCCACCGACATTTTCTTTCTGTTCTCAGTAAAAGCGACGATGCCAATATGGGTGGTTCTTCTTTCGCGGATCATAATGAAGGAAAAGCAGACGACGAAGGTGCGGACAGGTTTGCTGAAGTTTCTTCACTTGGTGGCGTTTGCGGTGTGCTCTGCTTGCTGGGATCGGGAAAGCTCAGGCTTCGGTTAGCTGGGTGAATTTTGTGATTGAAATTAGATTATGCAGTTTTTACAAGTTCCTTTCCTTTTGTTGTGAATGTAAAGAAAGCATGTCTAAACATTGAGCGAGGTGATGCTTTCTGACACACTGGAGTTGTTATAGCGTGTATTGTAGTCTCTTCATTTCTTCAAATTACGATAGTATAAAAGTTGATCCCAGGTTCTGTTGCTTTACTCTCCCTTCTCCTTTCCTCCCCAAAACAGTGGTATGTATAAACTCAGATGAAACAAAAATTCTTAGAAGACGTAAGCTGCTCCTCTCGATTCCTCTTTCAGGTGTACTTGTCTCTGATCCCCATAATAACTGGTGTCTTGTTGGCCACCGTCACGGAACTTTCCTTTGACATGTGGGGACTCATCAGTGCGCTTGCTGCTACTCTGTGTTTTTCACTTCAGAACATCTTCTCAAAGAAGGTAGTAGTTTTGCTGTTCATAACTTTGGTCAGTAGTATCATCCTTTAGCAGGACAGTGTGTATTTTCCAGTATGTATAGATGTTGGGGGTTTTTTAAGCTGACTTTATAGTCAAAGGAGCCCAAAGTAATGGTTGGTTATTCTGTATGCCTGTTCTCTACAGCTCTTCCTACCTGTCAAAGTGGTTAACTGAAAACTGGGCAGAACTCAGAGTCTATCCTAAGCCTTTTATTTACTCCTTGGCATGGAGGGTTTTTTTCGGCTGACTGTTCATGGAGGGTTTTTTTCGGCTGACAGTTAAATAGTGCTTAAATTTAACAGTTCATTTGAAAGCTTTTAATGTATCTTGCTGTATCAAATCCTTTCTCTGTAGTGAATGAGTCAGTGTTAACACTGGGCACTCCTTGGACTCCTAGAAACAAAATTAAAATGTATGTCTTGAATCTATTTAGTTACAAAATGATTTTTGGTTTGTAGAGCGTTTTAAATGTATTATTATCTTGTTAATACTAAGAGTCACCACTCAAGAAACCATTGTTTTTCAAATGGACATCTGTTTTTCTTTAGTCATCTTTATAGGAAATTCATGCTATATAACAGTATTTACTTATTTTTGTAATTTATCTGTTGTCTAAAGCTGTTATTGTTACACAGCTTCTGAATCTCTGCTGATAATGTGGGCAGTAGTAGCTGAAGAAAGTTTGTTTAATAATGTTTTTTTTCAGGTGTTAAGAGATTCCCGAATACACCATCTTCGGTTGCTGAACATACTTGGGTGCCATGCTGTGTTCTTCATGATCCCAACGTGGGTTTTGGTAGATCTTTCTTCCTTCTTAGTAGAGAATGACTTGGTAAGTGTTGTATTTGGGAGACTGTTTGCTATTAAGAAAAGAGGAAAAAAAACCCAACCAAACAAACACCAACACCCATGCCAAAAAAGTGCACTTAAGTGTTTCAGTGTAGTTCCTCATCAGCACAGGAGAAACTGTTGTGAAATACCTGCAAACTGTTTCACAAAACAATATAAAAAAATAAGCATAGTGTTTATTGTGAGAATTCATGTCAGGATTAGGAGAGGTAGCTTACGTGACAGCATAAACCTCAGGAATTAGTAGCTGGAGACAGGAACAAATGCACCCGGAACATGCGTTACAAGTATGTAGAGAGATGTTTTCTCAGAGCTGCTAGTTGCAAAATGTAACATACTTGGGTGCTTCTTTAGAGTTAAGTTGCAGCTGTTCTTCCTATCAATGGCAGGTAAGAAGTGACTCAAGTTGTATTTGTGTTTCTTTGTCTCTTATGTGAAACCTGAGATAATTTTTGTTTCTTCTTGTAATGTCTGTCTTTGTAACAGAGCACGATGTCTCATTGGTCCTGGACCTTGATGCTGCTTATAATCAGTGGATTCTGTAATTTTGCCCAGAACGTCATTGCCTTCAGTATTCTTAACCTGATCAGCCCGCTAAGTTACTCTGTCGCAAACGCCACAAAAAGAATCATGGTCATCACAGTGTCCCTTATAATGCTTCGCAATCCGGTTACAAGCACCAATGTCCTTGGAATGATGACAGCTATCTTAGGGGTCTTCTTATATAACAAGGTAAGGGGTGGGTTGGTTGGTTTGTTTATTCAGGAAACTCACTAGAAACGGTCCAGTAGCTTTGAGCTATTTTTTGTACAACAAGTTGACAGCTAGCAGAACAAAAATGTAGAATGCACGGCATAAAACTTCATTGCAGAGGAAGTACGTGTATCACGTAAGTGAAGTACTCAGGTGCTTGGGTTGGGCCAGCTGTTACACCTCTAAAAAACTTAAATTTTGATCTTAACATTTTCGTGAAAAATGAAGATTGGGAAGTAACTCACTCAAATCCCTTAAGCAAAAGAGCAGCTTACTGATTTGGCATATGAGATGAATGAGCTTTTTATTAGAAGCCACTACTATTGTAAGACTCTAACAGGCACAGCGAGTAGTATAATTGTAAAACTGTATGCTTTTTTCTAGGTATATGAATATGTTAGGTGACATCTAAGAAAAACATTCTTTCTTTCTTTCCTAGACAAAATATGATGCAAACCAAGAAGCAAAGAAGCAGCTACTTCCAGTTACAACTGGAGACCTTGTGAATTTGGACAGGCATCGAAACACTCCTGAAAAGTCTCAGAACGGACTTACGGCATTTGCACAACACGGAGACTATCAGTATGGTCGAACCAATATCTTAACAGACCACTTCCAGTATAATCGGCAAAACTATCCAACTACCTACAACTTAAATCGTTTTGATATATAGAATCCTGGCAAGCAGGTATAGACTGTGATATCGAAGTGTCCCCAACATTATCAGAAACTTTCAGTACATCCATGAATGTAAAGCCATTTTATTGTACAGTTTTTGCAGAAGGGAAGGTGCATGTGTAGTGAAAGCGGTACAGACCTTCGACAACTTCTAAGCAGACCTTTAAACGTGAAACAGCTAGATCTGACACTGGAACTAAATGCACAGTGTAGCCCTTGTACAGAAACTCTGGTGAAATGCACGTATGTAACTTCGGAGTAAAATACCTGCTGTCACTGCTCCTTTTCAGAGCCTGTCAACTGATTATTCTTTTGGCAGCTAAATTCTGGCCAGTATTTTGTTTCCGCGCTGGTAACGTCACCTTTGATTTGTTCTCTAATATGTTTTAATGATCCTTTCTTTTAATGAAATTTTCAGAAAGAAGTGAAACTAAGGCATACTTCTGGTTATCAGGATTTGTCTGTTTGAGGAGGATTTAGTTATGTCTATCAGTTGCAGATAGGTAGAGTTGAATTCACCTCGAGCGACTACGAAACTTCATGTGGGTATTAATTAACTCCTTTTGTGCCTATGCCTCCGGTTCTTGATGACAAAACAGAAGTGTTTCTGAAAGAGTAGGCAGTGGAAGGATTGATCTCTTCAAGAAGCATATTTCAGGCATAGAGAAACAGAATTCTCTGAAATCACTGTTGTCCCAGTCACTGTAGATAACAAACAAACAGAGCTTAAGACCATGATTGTTTTCTGAATAATGTAGTCCTGTAACTTCAGACATTGCTCTTCCTTGGCAATACAGAAAACACCTTCATAAATAAAGTGTTTGGAATAATACGATTTTTTTTTCACTTGCTTCACACCTGTTCTTAGAAAACTCTTCTGTTGCTTTAGAAATTGAAAGGTATCAGGTGTTTTCTTCTCAGTTTTATGCACAAATTATGCTATCTTACATGATTCTTATATTATGGATGCATTAATTTGAATAATCATCATTCTTAATTGTTTCTTAAGTCTACCTTTTTAGCCCCTAATTGTTTAAGTTTCTTAATTACTGCTGTTGGAGTTGCTGCGTGCATTTAGCCCGACTTCCACTTCCCGCTGAAAGAAGTTAAATTTTGTATCCTGCTCTGTTCCTGCAACTCCCCTAGCTCAAATAGTAAATTGTTAAGAAAAAATGATTTGAATCAGCAGTAAATAGATAATTTATGGTTAAGAAGAACTGATTCAGTTAGTATAAATGAACGTACTTAATTCTAGACAAGTTGATTGTTGTGCATCAGATACTGCATTTGTGCGTGAAAGGAATGAAACCAGTTGAACTTGGGTTTCACTGAATCAGATTTTGTTATTGTTATTACTTTAGCAAAAGAAGATTTTAGGGGCCTTCTTTCCTTAACAGAAAAGCTGTTGTACAGTGAGATTTTTGATAGCGTATTACGTTTTTACTAGAGAGCTATTAGACACCAGTGACAAAATTTAGGGTGTGGTACAGAACACCCCCTCTACTTATTTATTGCTTTTTAAATGACCATTTCCTTGATGTGATGTGATGATTTGGCTCCTTTCTGGATAATAAAGAATTTATTTTTAAGTGCAAAGCCAACCTGATCTTATTCTTTTGGCTGACTGTGGAGGTAGTTACGTAGAGTGCCTTCCTCCATACAGCCCAAAAGAGGAAATGGTCCTTCTGAAACTTCAGAGATGGTTAAATATGCTGCTAATGTTTGTGAACAGAACTTCCTTGACTTGACGAGTTGAATCTGTTCATGCTAGCTTAGAACTTGGGCTTTTAGTTTAGAAAATCTAAATAAATTATTCCCTATCCCATGTTAACAAGAACAAGATAATGAGGAAAAGCATTACTTCAGATGAAATTTCTTTTGCCTGTTCAGCATTAATTTATGTATAATTCTTTCTTTTCAATATGGGAAAGTGCAAAATGTGTGTTTTTGAGGCTCACTTCCCGATATTCAAGTGCTTTTTACATACATGTAAAAAGGATTGTGCGGCCTCTGGATTTGGATTAGGTCCTGGCTCTGCAAAAGACTGATTTGAGGATGAGATATTTAGGCTGAGATTTTTAAGAGAGGCTGAAGTTCTCCAGCTCCCTTCAGAGGGAGCTAGCTGTAAACTGTTAGACTCCTGCAAATGTTTAATTGTGTTCTTTGTGCCTCAGTCTCCCATTTGGAAAATGGAGATGATTCTTCCCTACTTCATAGGGGGGTGAAATACCAGAAAAAAGTAGCAGTGGGGGCCCCAGGGATGTACAGGCATACTCTTGAGTTTATCTGTACATCTTCTGGTATGTCTACCGCTGTACCATCTTGATACAACTTGAACTGTTACTTGGAATAAAGCTCCGCATACTTTATTCACAGATCGGAAGCTTTATTAAATACATGTAAATGGTTTCCTTTTAAAGAACATAACCAGATCTTTTTTGCAACTGTTTTCAGAGAAAGCTGGCATTGTGCACGTACTGTAGGCAGGTCTTTAGCTCAGTTTTTTATTGTCAAGAGTACGGTAGCAGGTGAGGGCTTTCTGTTGAAAATACCTTGTCCCAAATTCTGGTCTGGGCTTGTGGCCTCACTGTGTCTCCGAAACAAAACTACTGTACTTGCAGAGCAAAAAGGGACCGACCCAAAACAAGGATATCATCCGTTCAGGGCCCATAGAGTGAATCTCTTCCCTGGAGACTTCCTGAGAGTGTCAATGCTCTTCTAGTTTAGGTCTGTGGTCAACAGGGTTAATTTTGTACGGTAAAACATATAATTAAAACAGTTAAGTGAATCAGTTACAAGAGGTGGTTTTGCTGAGTACCTGAATCCAAGTCCTTAAGCAATATTGCCCACATTCAGGTAAAGGAAGTTTCTGATACTGTTGTAATATATATTTTAATCTTGGACCTCTGCGAGACTTTGTTTGGCAAGGTGAAACGTTTGTTTTAACATGGTTTGTAAATTAATGACATATTTAACTATGTACATAGGTCTGTAGAAAGTATGGAAACACTGGAATAAAAAGGGCATATCTAGACATTTCGTGTATAATGACCCTGTAATTAAATCAAAGTGAAGGGGTTGGTTTGCGTTTTTTCCTTGCAGGAAGCTTTGGGAGTGCCACGCATGAGTAGTCATGGCCACTTGTGAGAAATCGGATGAGTGTGTTGCCGTGTGGGTGTGATACCTTACTGGATGGTTACGTAGGCTGAAACTACGATGATTTGGATGCCGTAACTAGTGTTAGCACACGAGTCACTGGTATCCTTAGAAATGTTTTGATTTCCATTGTGCATTTCTAACATACATGTAAATGCATCACAAAATCGGGAAATTCTTTCCAAAACAGTCCTGGATAGTTCTAGAAAGACCAGTGTGAAAGAAACCCATCTCTCCCCACTACGTGTGGGTTTTCTGTTGATAGCTCCATGGAGTATTTGGTGCTCTTTGAAGAGATCTTCAAAATATTTCCCTTGCAGATTCAGTTTTAGTACCTAGTAGTGATTAGAGCATCTTCATCATCTGGTAAAATGCTTGTGTTTTTTAAATAACTGAATGCTAAATAAAATTGAGGCAATACTTAGGTTTTGTAGGTGTACAGTGATTTTTAAAAATAGTGTTGGTAATTTGGGGTCAACTCATGATGATTCCTGAAGCTCAAAACCTTTTCTTTCTGATCTGTGTTCAAACCCACATTTTTCTGATGTAGCATTTTGCAGCAGCAGCGACCTCTGCCATGTAGCTATTTGTGAAAAAGGTGCAATATAAATAAAGGGAAAGTTTTGTTTTTCTAAGGCTTCCATCTCTGAACCATGTTGTAAAAGCTGTTAAAGATAATTCTGAAATATCTTTGTGGTGATGGTACAGGCCAGTAAAACAAATTTGTCAATCCTGAGATGACAGGTGATACAATCACATTACATAGATATGTAAGGGCAAATATGCAGGTGGCAGTCGCCACCCTTTTTTGTCTGTTTGTTTGATGTTGGTATTCTATAAATTGATGTGACTATGGGTGATTTTACGAAAAAAACCATACCCCGCGTTCCGTACTGTATGAAATCTGGCACTTAAGCTAAATGAACACTTTTGTATTGTTTTCCTGTTCTTACTTCAACTCTGTCATTCTGCAAAGTTCTGGATGTTCCTCAGCCAGATTGCCTGCGACACACCCCTCCAGCCTGTCGATAACTGCTGCTGAAGCTGGGATCCCTCATGGGCTGACAGGAAGAAACCACACTGGTGACTTCTAGGTACTGGGACTCTTCCCTGTCTAAAATAAATCAGGGGTTCAGATGGTTTTTGGCAGACACCTCTGTCAGGTAACTATAGCTTTTGGGGCATTTTGCGGATAAACCATTGCTGCATGCTGAGGGACATGGCAGCCTGGACGTTGACTGTGTGGGCTTCAACGTGCAAAGCAGTAACGTTTGCGTTGGGATGGAAAGCGACAGCAGGAATTTTGAAAAGTTTCTTATTTTTAAGTATGACTCAAGATTTGAACTTAATCTGGTCTTCTGGGATCTGTGTTAATTTCCAGGACTGCAGAGTGATGTAGAATCATGGTCAGAGTCTGTATTTTTTTTTCATTTGTTATTTGGATACATGGAAACATCCCTCTTTCTGAGATTTTATACCCTGTAGATAATATAGAGGGGTCTTCATGGTATGTCTTGTTAAGAATAAAAAGTTCTACCTTTTTGTGAGGATGTCTGTGAGTGTTACCTGTGTGACTGGAAATCCTGTAATTTAATGCCTGAAACTAAAATCATGATTACAGCTCCAGGTGAGCATTAGGATGCTCAGGTTTGCTTTTGGGCTCATGTAATTCGCAGATGATCACTTTCCACTTGTAGATTCAGTTTTCCTAAAATATTAAAGGACACTAAAATTATTTGGGCCCCACTTCGAGTTTTGATGTCTAGTTCTCATGTCCACGGTCTTCAAGTGTGGTGCGGCTTTGTGGGGTTTTTTGAATTGCATAAGTAGAGGAAGCTGAGCAATTTCTGCCATGCCTTGTACCTCTTGACTTCGGTGTGAAACTGATCAGATCAGTACCTTGCTTTTGAAGGAATGTTTTCCTGAATCCAGCAGCCATGTAAATATTTTTAATCCCACTCTGAAAAATAATGGGGTATCAGGTACAAAAGGGAAGTTAAGAACCAGAAATGATTTGAACATTCTCGTTTTAACTGCATGAAGAAATGAAGTCACTTGAAGAAAGCAACAGTCCTTAAGTAATGTCCCTGCATAGCAACTGCACTTTCTTAACAGTTGTATTTTAGGTTCAGTTTGCTCCTGCTGAGCTTCCTACATATCCATGTTCCTTATTCCATTGTGCCAATGGTCTACGTAGCTGAAGTGCCGCTGCGATGGCTTGTCCCCCGAGATGAAACGGACGTTAAATGACATGCTTTCTTTTAATGCTCTCAATTTCTGGCAACTGAACTGCCGCTTGGACGTGATGTTTTAAAAGTAGAGGAACCGTGCGCTTCTCGAACGGGAGTGATCCGGCGGCCCTGCAGGTACTCGGGGAGCCGAGCGGGACAGGATGAGGTCTCGCACACCGCAGCCCAGCAGCAACTTCTCCTTCATGCACGGGCCGGCGAAGGCGATGTGTGGTGCGAGCTGACGTGCCGAGATGGCTCCCGCAACCCTCACAGAGCTGCCTCAGGCCTTGACTCGCGGGCTCCTTACACGGCCGGGCCTTGCCCTGGGCCTGCCCCAGGCCTGGCTCCCGCTCCCGGAGCCTGCCCCCCACCTCGGGTCCCACTCCCGGGACCTACCCCGCCATCCCCGGGTACTTTTTCCCCACACAGACACACCCCCCGACCCTCGCCCTGGGCCGATCCCCGGTTTCTCCTCAGGACGCTTCTTCCCGCCCGCCGCGCGCGCGCGGAGAGGGCGGCGGGCGGGGGGGGAGCGGCCGCACGTGCCCCTGCCGCCGCCGCCGCCGCCGCCGCGCGCCGTCTCCATAGCGACGGGGCCGTAAAGCGCGGCTGCGCCGTGTGTGCCGCCTTGGCGTCTCGCGGCACTTCCGGCCGGTGCGGCCTAGCAGCGGCGGCGGCGGCGGCGACCGTGCCCCGTTGTCCCGCAGCCATGGAGATGCCGCTGCCGCCCGACGGTGAGCCCGGCCCGGGCGGGAGGGAAGGGGAGGTGGAAGGGGAGAACGGGGACGGTGGGGTCTGACGGCGCTGCTTCCTCAACAGACCAGGAGCTGCGGAATGTCATCGACAAGCTGGCGCAGTTCGTGGCGCGGAACGGGCCCGAGTTCGAGAAGATGACGATGGAGAAGCAGAAGGAGAACCCCAAATTCTCCTTCCTCTTCGGGGGCGACTTCTACGGCTACTACAAGTACAAGCTGGCCCTGGAGCAGCAGCAGCGTGAGTGGGGCCCGCGGCTTACGCGGGGCCGGCACAGGGCCGCGGCGGGCTCTGCTTCTCCCCCCCCTCCCCGGCCACTGGTTCCCGGCCCCCGCTGGCGGACCCGCTTTTCTCCCTCCCGGCCTTGCTGTGACCCGCCAGCCCCGGTTTGCAGCCTCCTCCCGTCCTCTAAGCTCCAGGTAGTTGACCGAGCCCTGCCCGTGGCTCTTCACGCCTTCCCCCCCCCCCCCCCCCCGCCTCAGCTCCCCTCCCCGTTTGCGGGTTTTGGAGGTAGGCAGGGCTGCACCGCAGGGAGACGGAGCTCAACACCGGCAAGGGCCCTCGGGAATAGGGTGGTGCAGCGCAGCAGCAGCAGCTCCGGGGGCTGCTCTTGTGTTGGAGTCATTCCTCTCAAAGCGCTGGAGGAGTTGCTGACGCTCCTTTTCTGCACCATCCACCCTTGACTGCACGATTTTTGTTTTGTGTTAAGCAATTATGCGAGGGTCTGTTTTGGAACTTGTACGGTTTTTGTGTGTGGGTTGGCGGCAGCAGGTTTCTCTGTGAGGCTTACTTTAAAAGTTTGCTATGTCCGATTATAGTGTTGTGCAAGCAAAGTCAAGATATTGAGGCCACAGCACAGATCCAGCCACTGCCACAACCATCTCTCCCACCAGCTGCACCTATCCCAGCTCCTCAGGGCACTCCTTCCGTGGAGGAACTTATCCAGCAGAGTCAGTGGAACCTGCAGCAGCAGGAGCAGCATCTCCTTGCCATGAGACAGGTTGGTTGAAGATAAGCACTCACCTGGTTTATCCTAGACTGCCAGTGGCTGTAGAAGTTAGGAGCAAAGCGGGAGAGGAAGGCTTCCTTCTGACTAGTGGTGGTGAGGACGAGGAGTATTACTTTGCTTATTTTTGTTCTGTGGTAGCTGCCGTCATCTCCTTACAACAGACGTATCTGATGTGCTAGTGAGATTGATCTTTGGTTAAAACAGTTTATTTACTATATGAAAAACCTTGTTGGTTTGCAGAGCGGAATAAACTGTGACTGCTTTAATCTTTGTTTAATGCTGCAGTTGCTGGGAACTGCAAGACATTCCAGCCTGTAGCATTCTAAGGTGGTTTCTTATTAGGGGTGGAAGGGAACTGCGTGCTTTGAACTAGTTGGTTTTTGCAGGTGACGTTTTGCTGTTAAGACTAGTGGGAACCAAACTGAAGAGTTCCTGGAGGAAAGCAGTATGCCTAGATTGTGTTCTATACACTTAGGAGCTTCCCACAATTATTTTTTGCATGATAGGGAGATTTTAGAGGTGAAAATTAACTGGACTTTTCGGGAAGAATGAGAAGAATCTTCTCAAAGACAAATAACTGAAACATTTTTATGGGGTCACATTGCTTGTAAAAGGTCTTGGTTTTCGAGCTAACTACTTACAGTTAAGAGGACAGGGATACAGAGGCTTAGTTCTTCAAAAGAACATTGGATGTAATGTAATTCTTGTTTTGTTTTGTTTTTCCTTCTTTTTTTCAGGAACAAGTCACATCAGCAGTAGCCCTTGCAATTGAGCAACAAATGCAGAAGGTTTTGGAGGAAACTCAGTTAGATATGAATGAATTTGACAACTTGTTGCAGCCAATAATTGACACTTGTACAAAAGATGCAATTTCAGTAAGTGACCTAAATCTGAACAGTTGTTTGATGGTGTTGTGGATTAAGTATAATTTGAATGTTGAGATTGTGTGTATAGTAAACAGCAGCTTTATTGTTTTGTTGTATGGTAGGTAAGATGATAGCTGTTGCTTGAAAACTTCACTTCTTGCAGTTATTTCAGAGTTCTAGGAAGTCCATATGATGTGAACACGTTAGACTAGCTTAAAATATTTTAAATTTGCTTTTCTAAGGCTGGCAAGAACTGGATGTTTAGTAATGCAAAGTCTCCTGCACACTGTGAGCTGATGGCTGGGCACCTGCGAAATCGTATAACGGCAGAAGGAGCTCACTTTGAGCTTCGGTTACATCTAATCTACTTAATCAATGATGTATTGCATCACTGGTAAGAATTAAATTGTGGGGTTTCGTTTGATGTTTTGATTAATTTCGTGAAGTCTCTCTCTGCTAGATACATTGTTAGGTTGACTTTTTATCTTTAATGTATTAATCATTTTTAGCAGCTGTCTTAAGATGCCCATAGCTGGCACAAATACCTAGTGCTTTAATAATCAAATCCAGCTTTTACCTGCTTTGTGTATTTTTCCTCCAGACGAGACTTGACTGTAAAAGTGTAGAGAACTCCATTTTATGAATCCACTACTTCTAGTATAGCAGAAGTTGAAATGACCTGAACGTTACAGTGCTCTTAGTGTTATAGCGAAAGGCGGTAACTCTTCTCTTCCCATTCCTTTTTTGAAGCCAGCGGAAGCAAGCACGAGATCTCCTGGCTGCTTTACAGAAGGTGGTTGTGCCTATTTATTGTACCAGTTTTCTAGCAGTGGAAGAGGACAAGCAACAGAAGATTGCCAGAGTGAGTATCTGGTTTTGGTTTTAACTGTATGTTTTGCTTTGTTAGGTTAGTGGTAGGCAAATTCACAGATACGAGGATGGAAGATTTTTCTAGTCTGATTGTCTTCATAAAGTCTATTACAGGATGTGCTTTAATCCATGTTTAAACTAGAACTTAAAAGTACCTAGCTTTATTTAAAAGTTATTGTAATGATGAATGCATCTTTATCTTCAGTGGTTCAAAGACAAGTGCTGAAATCCTAGGTCTTTTGACAAAGTAGAGACATAAAAATGCAGTGCCTCAATTTTTCTTTTATTGTTCTGCATTTCTAAAAACCTTTCACTCTTTAATTTATGCAGCTTCTTCAACTATGGGAGAAAAATGGGTACTTTGATGAATCAATTATTCAGCAGTTACAGAGCCCGGCTCTTGGACTTGGCCAGTACCAGGTTAGCCACAAAAGAAAAGTAACAGTTTTCTTATTTATGTAAATATTTTGAAAACAAATTTAGGAAATGTTTTCCTTTTTTGAAAGGTAAATATTAATTCTCTCCCTTCCCCCTCCTTGAAGTTGTTTACAAGGGATTACAAAAATAATGTAAAACGTAACCTGGTTATTTCAGACATTCAATAATCTGGCTGCTGATATGCTCCAGGAAAGTCTATTTGCATTTGTAACTGCTACAGTCATGTACATATTTGACAGTGTGTTCTCTTTTTATGGAAAAGAATGTTTGGTAAAAAGGAAACTAAAGAAACCATAGCTTTAAATTGGATACACTAAGCATAAAAATTGTTGTGGCAGCAGGAACTATTCATTTTTAGCATTAATAATGAATGCTGTTGATTTTAGCTATTTGAAGCTGTATTGAATATAGACAGTGGATTCTAGCCAGCAGAGAATATCTTGTAAATCTTCACAGAGCTTCATAGTGTGGCCAGGTGGTTCTGCCAGCAGGTTATGCTGCATTCTCATGCGTTTTTGGGAGGGGGTGGAGAGCAATATAGGAGGTTCTGAATGAGCAGATAGGATAACTCTTTTAGGTACAGTCTTAACTTGTTCTTCTTAATTTATCTCATTTTATCAGGCAAATTTGATCACTGAATATGCAACGGTAGTACAGCCCGTACAAGTAGCCTTCCAACAGCAGATACAGAACCTGAAAACTCAACATGAAGAGTTTGTAAACAGTTTAACACAGCAGCAGCAGCAACAAATACAAATACCACCACTAGAGAACGAGGTGAAATCAACACCCCCACCTCAAGCCCCCACAGCAGCACCAGCCTCAGCTCCACCGTCTGCTCCAGTTACGCAAGCAGGTACTAACCTGTTCTGGGGACCTGAGCAGAAATCAGTGGGTGGCAACACTGACTTTTTTTGTTGTTGTTGTTCCTTTTCTAGTAGCGAGGTACTGGTTTGGTTTAGGCAAAAGCCTGAAACTGTTCTGAGGCTTGCAGCTGGTGCAGTCTGATGCTTGAATATAAAAAGAACCAAAGAAATGAATGTTAAACGGATCAGAAATCCTCTCTCCCAGTAATAGATTTCTGCAGAATGTTTACACATCCAGCGACATTCAGATGGAGCCTGCTGTAGGTGTGCGGGTGTTTTACTAACTACATGTGACCTGGATGCTTGTAATAGTCTCCAATTTGTTTCAGATGATGGTAAATCTCAGCTGCCTCTAGCTGGTTCTACGGAGTATGACACGACAGGGTCTGGAGTGCAGGATCCAGCCTCTGGTGGACCACGTGGCCCTGGATCTCATGATCAGATTCCTCCAAATAAACCACCCTGGTTTGACCAACCTCACCCTGTTGCACCATGGGGTCAACAACAGGTAAGAAACGCAGTTCTGAAACAAGGTGTAGAGGGAGGTGGAGGTTCAGCATGACCATCTTGGTTGTGGAAGTGTGGTGGAAAAACTGTGAGAGTTAGAAATCCAGATTCAAATGCCAGGCTTTCTTATTCTGAGCCCAGTTAAAGGCAAAGTATAAACTGTATTTCAGTTTGTCAGTCATCACACTTTCCCTATGACCAAGCAGAACAAGAAGGTCTGTCTTGAGTACAGAGCTGTTTGATTCAGTAACAGTTTGGTCTTTTCCTGTCTTTTCTCTGATGCTGCAGTTGTTCAGACCTTGTATTCAGAAAGTTCTTTCACTTCTGCACGTTGCCTACAGGCTATATTTACTTAAAAAAGGTAGATTGTTTTTACTGCATTCTTTATTTCTGTAGTCTAATGACCAGGCTTCTTTTCTTCACCACTAGGGACCACCTCATTGTCCTCCGTGGAATAACAACCATGAAGGAATGTGGAACGAACAGAGAGATCAAGGCTGGAACAATCAGCGGGAGACACCTTGGAACAACCAGCCGGATCCTTCTTGGAACAACCAGTTTGAAGCACCGTGGAACAACCAGCATGAACAACCTCCATGGGGTGGGGGTCAAAGGGAACCTCCATTTCGAATGCAGCGGCCACCTCACTTCAGAGGCCCATTTCCTCCACATCAGCAACATCCCCAATTCAACCAGCCCCCGCATCCGCATAATTTCAACCGCTTTCCACCTCGCTTCATGCAGGATGATTTTCCACCTCGCCATCCCTTTGAAAGGCCTCCTTATCCTCATCGTTTTGATTACCCCCAGGGGGATTTTCCTCAAGGTAAAGTGTGTACCAGGCCAGGTTTTCTTATGTTGCAATGCTGATTGCCATTACAAAATTATTTAGCGCTTTGGGTGACAGCTTATTCGTGGTGGACTGTTACGGTTTTCCTGAGAAATGTTGAGTTCGGGGGTTTGGGAAGCTACTGCTAACAACTCGGTAGGAAATAGATGCAGAGTTCGATGCTTCCTTGCTTTTTGAGTCTTCCTTTTCTAATGGGTGCAGATAACCAGAAATTGTAATCCAAACTCAAGTCAGCATC
Organism: Buteo buteo; assembly: GCF_964188355.1. Classification (NCBI taxonomy): domain Eukaryota; kingdom Metazoa; phylum Chordata; class Aves; order Accipitriformes; family Accipitridae; genus Buteo; species Buteo buteo. The sequence continues at coordinate 2,672,492 of NC_134180.1, forward strand.
TCTACAGGCACCCCTTTTATGACTATTTCACTTCAAAAACAGTAAGCCCAAAGGTGAGGAGCAGCATTTGCTTGTAAATTCAACCTTCTGCACATCAGGCCATAGATGAGGGCTCTTCAGCTGTGCCCTCCATAGATGGAGGAAGTTAGAGGAAGCCAGGCTGGAAGCATTTGTTCTTGTGCATACATTCATCCATGCCCTTCTTTTCTTCTTTTTATTTTTACTGAAAAGCTGTTTATCTGCCTTAATGTTGTATGGCTTGATAGTGTCTGGTGAAATGATCCTTACCTCCTGTTTTCCCTTCTTGTTTGGTTTGCTCTCTTGCTGGAACATGGGGGTGTCTGAGAGCATAGTCAATGCACTGCTTGTCTGGCCTTTGTGGCTCAGACTTGGCTGCGGGCTCCCTTGTGAAGTCTGGTATACTTCTGCGCCCATGTAGTTTCTATTCCACATGCAGAAGTTATGATTATTCAGGAATGATCCTTATCAACATAAAGTCTAAAGATCACTGTGGTTCTGTATGACAAGCCACTTAAAAGAGCAATTATGTTGCTATGTAGGAGTTGCTGTTTTAAGCTTAAAAGATTCTCGATTCCTCAACTGCAAAAAACATTGAAAACCAATGAATTGGAGCATATATATTTAGAATTGTGATTAACTTCTCCAGTAGAGACTGGGTTTGGGTTTTTTTTGGGGGGGTGGTTTGTTTGTTTTTTCCTGTTTCTTTGGGTTTGTTGTTTGTTGTTTTGGTTTTTTTTTTTTAAAAGTTGTGGTAGTGAGTAGGGAGAACAGCTTTTCTTGTCCTGGGAGAATTAAGGTTTAAGCTCAGAAAAGATGCTCTGTTTTGGATTGTAGTGGTGATCCAAAACATCTGTTGTTTCATGTAAAGTTGTTGGGAGGGGGTATCTACTAAAACAGATGGCTAAAATTAGGAAAGTGGTGAAGCAATGACAACACAGACTGTGCCTAAGTTCTGATGAAGATGCATCAAATAATACTGGCTGAAGATTGGGCAGTGACTGTAATGGCTTTTCCTGCAAAAACTGTTGGTCCTGCTGCAGAAGATGCTGATTTTCAGTCTTGCATTTTTCTCTGTATAGTGCAATGAGTTCAGCAGGGTATCCTGGCGTTCATGGGAAATGGTTCGTCCATCAGTGATTGGATGGATGTCATTCACTTCTCTATTTTAACAGGAAATTATCTCTACTTCTTCTCGAAACGCCTCTTTAATCAAAGTATTTTCTTGTCACCTACTCATGTGAGTTAATTCCTGCCATCTTTATTTCTTTATATATGATGATTTGGCATAGACACAGAACTAATTACAGGTCCATGCAAAGCTGCTGATTGTGTATTTAGGCTTCAGAAACAGATCTCATCAGTAGCTGCCCTGCTGCATCTGAAACCTTTTGTTCTTGAGCGTATCTTTCTTGTGGTACTTTTTGACCACAGTACGTCCCAAAGTAAGCAGTGGCTTAGGGTTAAAGTATCCTGTTGTCTTGCGAGCGGTTGCTATGGCCAGGGAGGGAGAGGCACTGCAAGATATTAAGGAATGTGGACCTGTAGCCCGCCTCTAGTTCTTCAGTTCTGTTGCTTTTCTGGATCTGCAAGGCTGTGGGTGCCAAGATTGTTTTTTAGGATAAATGCACTAATTGAAGTACATGTCTCTGCTTTCCTTTCTCTATAGCTAAATAAAATGTTTTAATCCTCCCACTCTGCAGAAATTGGACCTCCTCATCACCACCCTGGTCATAGATTGCCTCATCCTGGAATCAGCGAGCATCCTCCCTGGGGGGGGCCACAGCACCCAGATTTCGGGCCTCCCCCGCATGGATTTAACGGGCAGCCTCCTCACATGCGGCGACAAGGGCCCCCTCACATGAACCACGATGATCCTAGCCTGGTGCCAAATGTTCCCTACTTTGATCTTCCTGCTGGACTGATGGCTCCACTTGTAAAAGTAAGTGCTTGCAATGGGCCCTGACTAGTAGAATTAAAAGATCAAAACCCCATGGCCAGTAATAGGGACAGTTTAACATGGACATTTATAATTTCAAATCTTTCCATCCAGCAACCATCAGCCAAAGTTGTTGTGGGGAATACAAGGGCAGGAGCAGGGGGAGAAGGTAGTGAAAATGGTAAAATTTTCAAGTGTCGTGTCCCCGTGAAAGCCGTTTGAGCTCATATATGTGAAAGACTTAACTTACTCTTGAAAATCTTACCCCTGTTTTTAGCAAATAGAAATCACCAGTGATTTTCAGATGGGCAGAGGGACCTTGCAGTTCTGATGTGGCCACTGTGTACTAGTTTTTGGTATTCAGAGTTCTTTCTTACAAAGATGTTTTGCAACACTAATGTTACATATACAAAGAGTGATAGAGAACAGGAGAAGTATCTGTATCAGCATCTTCGGGGATATATACATTTATGCCTTAGGTCTCTTCCATCTCTAATTTTGTGTTACACTCAGCATACACCAGCTTTTGCCAGGCTTCCATCCAGGCACTGTTATCACAAAGGTGGATAGGTGAGATCTGCATTTTATCTACCTGGTGATCCAGTTAATGCTGCAACCTGTGTAGTGCTGGCTTTTCTCATAGAACTCAAAATGGTAGTGATCGCAGGAGAAAGCATTGGGTCATCTGCAGAATACTTATTTCTGGACCATTTGTTATCCAATAGTGAAATGTGAGGTCCCTACACAGTTAAATCTATATTTCTCTCTTCAGGTAGCCACCCCATGACACATGACACGAATGTAATTTGTTTTGTTTCCGGCAGCTTGAAGATCATGAGTATAAACCTTTAGATCCTAAAGATATACGTCTTCCACCCCCAATGCCCCCCAGTGAGAGACTACTGGCTGCGGTTGAGGCATTTTATAGTCCACCATCTCATGACAGGCCTAGAAACAGGTAAGAGTAGGTATAGCTAACAATATGGTAAGGAAAATGCCCTAAGAAGCTGTCTCAAACCACGAAGTGCCTCTCTCTTCCTTCGCCTGTGTCTTGGTTCTTCTAATGCTGAAATGAGTGCTCTTGTTGTATTTTAAACTGCACACGCTGTTTGATCTTACGCTGAGATTTGTGAGACCTTTTTGCCCAGGCCCTTTGTTCCCCGCAAAATCTAGCGGAAATCCTGAACGTCTCCATTGATCAAAGTAGAATTTTACAGATGTCGGTTCTATGTGTGGTTGATCTATTGCAGTGAAGGCTGGGAGCAGAACGGACTGTACGAATTCTTCAGAGCTAAAATGAGAGCGAGGCGGAGGAAAGGTCAGGAGAAGAGAAATAGGTGAGAGATCCTGTCTGCTGCCTTCTGATGCATGCTTTTTGTTTGGAAGCTGCTTGGGATACCTTGGGCTAAATGCAGAGGGAACGTGTTCAGCAACGTGCTGATGGAATAACTGAGTTTGAGCTACTGGAATTTCTCTAATCTGCAGAAAATAGTTTTTGCCACACTCCAGTCTTCACTGGATTGTCTGCAGAAATACAGTGCTTGTGTGTAATTTGAATTTAATCAGGGGTATATTTCCATCTGCCGTGCTTCTCCCAGGAGTTTCACTGAAGTTTCTCTGCTTTTATCTGTGCAGTGGGCCTTCTCGGTCTCGCAGTCGGTCTAAAAGCCGAGGTCGCTCATCCTCCCGGTCCAATTCACGATCTTCAAAATCATCTGGCTCCTATTCGAGGTCACGATCTCGCTCTTGCTCCCGATCACGATCGTATTCACGCTCCCAGTCCAGGTAGAGTGCAATGGGCTGAATCTCGGGAACTGGCAGGGTGGGAAAAAAACCAGCCCTCAGGGCTGAATGAGGAACCGTGGATGTTGCTCTGGTAACTTGTGCATCTGATCTTGTGTGCTCTCCCTTTCCAGAAGCCGGAGCAGGTCCCGCTCTTCTCATAGCCGCTCGCGATCACGGTCACGCTCAAGGTCGAAATCGTACTCCCCAGGAAGGCGGCGCCGGTCCCGCTCTCGCAGCCCCACTCCTCCGTAAGCTTTTCTCATTTTCTCTTTTTACCTGGGTTGTTTGGAAAAGGACTGACGAGGGTGCTTTCTCATAAGCTGGGTATAATAAGCATTTCAACAAATAGTAGAAAAGAAGATGGAAAGCAGATTTAGAAACAATTTATATGCGATATATGCTTATAGAGAGAATATTGCTCTGTTGTGGTGGCTTTTTGTTAAAACTCTGTGCAACTATGAAGGTTTTGTATGCCTTTCTAGGAAGCAGGAGGAATCCTGTGAGTAGTCTCTGTTAGGAAGACCGTAGTGTTTTATTTCCCATGTATTGAGAAGCAGGTAGGGTGTTTATGGCACCTTTGTGACGCCATAATCCAGTAGCCTTATAAAAGAATTGCTTAGTAGAGTGTATGGGATTATATTGGGCATTAATGTTTAACAGAATATAAAAGACCTTGCTTTTTGTCAGAACAGGATCACTTGTTCTGAATTTGTTCTTTTTATTTCCTTAGTTCTTCTGCTGGTTTGGGCTCCAGTTCTGGGCCTCCTATACCAGAATCAAGACTTGGAGAAGAAAATAAAGGCCATCAAATGCTAGTGAAAATGGGTAAGATGCTGTTCTGGAATCTTACACAAGCTAGGAAACAAAATCAGGTACCAAACTCTTGGACACAATTAATTAATGCATGTTCATAAGTAATTATCCCTTGGTATTCCAAGGTCAGCGTAAGGATATTCAGAGGTGTAAGTATACAGAACATGGAGCAGTGGTGGTAGTTGCCTTTCTGGGAAGGATATGGAAGACAAGGATCTGAGTTTGGCATCAGATAGAACCTACCTGCCCCAAGGTATTTCATCACCCTGTAATGTAACTAGCAGGGTTGACTGGACAGATCGGGCTTGCGCCGTCTTTCCCCTTGCTGCCTTACACATTTTTAGGGATAGTGCTGATGTTTGCCAGCTCCCAGAATCTCTGCATATTAATGCTTTGGAAATAAACGGGACAGTTCATATGTTGCTTCAGGCAGTCTGTTATCATCCTGCTATATCAAACTGACGCTTGCTTTGGTTGTTTCCAAAATGTCTGTGTCTGTCTGTCTGCAGAATTCTAGTAATAACTAGTTACAGGATTGCACTGTTGTGTCCTTTCTGCAGGATGGAGTGGATCTGGTGGATTGGGAGCCAAGGAACAAGGAATTCAGGATCCAATTAAAGGCGGGGATATCCGAGACAAATGGGATCAATATAAAGGAGTGGGAGTTGCATTAGATGACCCTTACGAAAACTACCGAAGAAATAAAAGTTACTCGTTTATCGCACGCATGAAGGCCAGAGATGAATGTAAGTGAATGTTTCTAAGCAATTTAAAAAACTATGCAGACTTGATAGCGATTTGTCCTATTTACTGTAGACTGTAAACCCAAACCAAAAGACTAGTAACTCTTAATTCTGTCTAATGTAATGGACACAATAAAACAACAGGTAAGTAGACATACACTGGGATTAACCCAGCATCTTTGCCCTTTTAGGAGTTGTGTTGTATTCTCATTTCTGAAACATTAATTCATTAGCCTGTTTGGTGTAAGCCACTTCCTGGCTGCAATACCAAGAGCCTGCATCTTTGAATATTACCCTTAAAAAACAGGAGCAATCCCAAAGGTAGAGGAGGGAGCCATGCCACAGGAGGGATGGTTGCCAGAGCAGGAAGGTATCTGTGGTTGGGATGAAGTTAGACCATGCTTACTGTTCTTCCCTGCCCAACTCCTGAGTTTCCTACAATTAGCGCCACGTTCTGCCAAAGCCAGAACTGGTAGTAAATTCACTGTAGTGCAGGAAGGGTTCTGAAAAAGTGGAGGTGCGTCCTAAGAGATGAAGACAATTACCCAAATGATGGATTCTTGCAGAGAGTCTGTGTTAAGTAGAACAACTACATTTGGCAATGACTAAAAGGAAAAAAATTGGCATGCTAAATGAAAAGTCACTTCTGCCTACGGCTGCAGTAGATCTGTGTAATCAAATGGGTTCAAATAAAAGCCCAAAAGGAAAAACTCCTTATTAATAGAGCCCTCATTCCATGAAACATTTCAGACAGCTTAGGTAACTGCAGAATGTGTAAGAACTCTTTTCCCTATTGTTTCAGTGAAGCGTGAAACGCAAGACCCTCCACCACCTGAATAAGACTCTCTGAAGAAAGATGTCTTGCATCTTCTACAAAACATTAAACTTGTATAAATCCGGATTAAAGTCTGGAGGAAGTGACAAATGAATTACTTTTAAAACTATGGTGAAAAATGGAAAGCTATGACATGTACTTCAACATTTGTCGTTTAGTCTTTAAAAAAAGGCCAGTCGTTACTATGACATGTCTAGCAAGTTTAAGAATTTCCATTTATTTTGCAAAATTTTTTAATTAGTTACCCATTTTATACTAGAATTAAACCCCAGTCAAGCTATCCCTGGTGCAGGATTGTGATTCATTCATTCCTGTGGAATACAGAGGTTATCTGATACGGTTATATGTTCTCTAGTTCCATAATGTATGTTTATTTCTCTCAAAAGGTTAATTCTATTTGAAGTGGAGGGGTGCTGCCTTGGGATCAAGTCAGACTGATGCTGAGCAGTGTATCCTAATGTCTAAATGGGGAATGAAGCATCTAGTTCCAGTACAGGTGACCTATGAGCACTGTGCAAGCTTGTTAGAACCTACCCTACAACTTAACGCCCCTACACACCAGCTGCTGCAGTCACAACTCTGGTCAGAACACGAGGGTTAACTGTTCTAGCTTTTCAAGCGCTCTAAGGGATGTTTCAATGCTTTGTAATGGAAGACATTCTTTAAGCTTTTTATATTTTTGTATATACCCTTTAATAAAAGCTAATTAGTTCAATAGAAGAGAATCCATTTTCTCTGCTGTGCAAGTTTCTAACAATGAAACGTTCTTGGAAACTTCCTTTAATCTAAATGAGAAAAAGAAAAACCTTTTGTAACTGTTTCCAGAGACCACCAGCTAAAGACGTTAGGCCCTTGCACTGCACTTCCACTCCAGAGGTCTGCGTGGTGGTAACCTCTTCCAGCGTCATTTGTTTGTATAGCAGAAAGCCTCTTAAAACCATTCAGTTAATATGGTGAAATATCAGTTTGTTCTAGATCTACTGTAGTTGTGGAACTGTAACTGTCTGTGAATCAGCATACAACACCTGTATGTTATCAACTTGTGAATTTTATTGTTTTGCCTTCCAATAAACACTTTTTTTTAATAAAAAGAAAACAGTGCCTCCTATTTCAGAGTAAATGGATTCCCATACAATGGCTTTAAGCCTTCCTTGTATTGAATTTATCTTGACTGTGCCTGTGTTTGGTTTTGTAGTAATCTGGCAGGGCTAATTATACATAAACACTGCTTAAATATGGTACTGAAGGCAGGACTTGGTATTTTTCTACTGTGATCACACTCCTCTGGTGCCATAGTACAGACTTTCATTTCTACCATGATCACAGGTGTGACCAGAGAACACACCATCTACACCATAAGCATGCATCCTTTGATGACTTACCACACTCCCTTTGGAGAGAAGGGTTTTCTTGGTTTCTTTTTTGCTGAACACTGACATAGTCTGGCTGAAGGTTCCTGCCTATCCCTGTATCATGGACATTAGTACGGAATTCAGGTATAGGAAAATAACAGTAAAATACATAGCAGTTAGTGCAAATCCTTCTAGTACAGAGTTTATAGCTTTTTATCTCTGCAATTTGGAAGGGTTTCTTGTTCCAGATTGACTTCCATAAATGTAAATTTTACTTAAAATTCAAAGAATCAAAGCAGTTTTTCCTCCTGTGCTTTCTGAATTTCTTCACGTGCTTGCTCAATTGTTAGAGGTGGGGATTTGTGATTCTTGATATACTGCAAAAAAAAGTTAATATACAAATTTCTTTATTATGTAGACAAATATTTTGTAGTATTTAATAAATAATAAATCTTCATGTCAAGACACCTGCACTTTTCTATAATAGCAACAGAAACTGATACTTCTGTTGCAGCATTAGGAAGATCCTTGCTTGCTGAGAACAGCTAAATGCTACAGCAGAAAGCTTACGTTTTCAAAACTATGGCTTTCAGTAAGACTTCAGTCTTTTTTTACTGTATAAACTCCTGACTTGTTATTAATATGGGCACAAGCATTAGAGTATTCTTCTTCTACGAAGTAATTTATTCAGTGATAATATAAACTTTATCTCATTAATGAATAATATGCAATGAAAATTTGTTTGCTGCAACTGCTAGAAGTGTTTGGAAAGGAGTAGATGCTCGCTCTCTCTAGGCTGCTGTCTAGGCTATCAGAAATACCTCTTTAGCCTCTTCCAGGGTATGGTAGTAGAACTTCTCGTTCTCTAATGACTCCACAAGGGATAAGTGAAGGTGATGAATGTTCTCTACAAACTGCTGAGTCAACATCAAGTGCTGTTTCAACATGGTATTTAAAACGAGAACTGATGGGCTGTACGCTGTCAAGGCTGCAAGAAATGGAGAGTGTATACTTTAGTGATATGTTACCATCAGATAGTAAGGGCTAAACAATCCAAGAAGGGCTTAGATGTGTAAAATGTAGTAAAACAGAATAGTAATAAACGTGTTTTTCAGTACCTTCTACTGCATCCATGCTGACAACGTGACTGGCAATAGGTACTGGATCAACGTAACTGTTTCCTACCGGTGGGTCAAGTACTGCAGAGGTGTTTGCTGTGTATAGGAGAAAATCAGAATTACTGGGTTTGGAGGGTGGAAGGGTGTAGTACTAGAACTCGGTTCATCTTCAGCAGTCTCTTGGGACATCAGTTGCCATAAGAACTGCTATAGAGCCTAACAGGAAACTGTCAGCCAAAAAAATGCTAGAATAGTTCTATGACCTCCACAGTTTCTTTACTTTCATGTTCACAACACATGCCATTGCGGAAGGCATCTTTTCTAACCCTAGACAGAGTAAAAATAAAGGCTTTTGTACTTGACAGAAGCTCCTGGTTTCAAGCACACCCAAGTTTCTATTTTCTCCTTGAATGTGGCAAGAAGTGGCTTTTCCCACTTTTTCCTTTAAGTAAAGAGAGGTAGGAACAGAGCTACCCCTCAGAAACAGTTAAAGGTTATGGTGGTCTTTTGTAAACAGGGCCATAGTGTTTTCCCAAGAAACAAAGACAATGCAAAAAAGAACTCTATGATGGGTGATCACTTTAGTAACAATACAATGGTATTGTTTACAATAGTGAAGATACAATAAAGATGTTGAATTCTGTTTGAGAGTATTACTGGGGCTATTGCAAGCTCTGCCACTAACACCACCTCATCCATCCACCGTTCCTGTTGGGGGTTTTTTCAGCAAAAACCAGTTCCAAGTTCTTATTCTGTTGTTCAATCCCAATCTTTTCTACAGACAGCAGATTAAAGTGTTGGGCTTTAGAAAGTTTTTAATTTAACATCAGCCAGGAGAAGCTAGTACTGAAACTAAGAACTCTATCAAGGCTGACTAAGGCTAGCATAAAAATATTTTTTTATATATATATATATTATTTATATTCCATATAAAATACAAATATGTAAAAATTGCCTCAATAGGGCAATACCTTGTGAACTTACTCTTTGACCAGCAATAGGTGAATGGAGGATCCACTGTCTGAACCGCAGTTTCTTTGACAGTTACTCTGCGTACCTGGTCCTGCTGCTCTCTGGTAAATAAAGGTGACGATGCTGAAGATGGGTGTTTTCCAGAATACATGCAGCTCTCAGAAAGTTCCTCTGACACTTCTGATACAGATTCCCTGCCTGTTGTAGATGGAGACTTTTCAAAGTCTTCAGAATATTCTGAATTAACAGTTCTCTCATCAAGATAATCCTGTTTGTGTCCAGGGAAATCTGCAGAAACTCCACTCAAATGCTCAGAGATTTCAGCTTCAGTCACAGTTTTTTCAATATCCCCTTTGGAAGCATCATTCACACTAGTTACTGCACTTGTCATTTTAAGAGAAGTTTGGTCTTTTTCCACCAGGAATATATCTTTTTTTTGATTTCTGTTTGATTCTTGAGTAATTTGAATGTCTGTCCCCTGTAAAACAAAACAGCTGTATGTTAGAAGAATCAGCAAAATATAACCTAGAATATGCCTCCGTTATTCTTCATCTGTTCTGCTGTGTATCACTGAGTTAGCTACTGCTTTATTAGGAAATAAAAATGTTGCTCTTCTGTGTCACCCCACAAACTGTGCAGTGCTGTTACATTTAGTAAGGAAATGCAGATACTAAAAAAAAAGAATTTGGTCAGGTTTCAGTAGACCGTAAAATCCTGAGGTAACCCTTACAGCTAGTGAGACATGCCCACCGCAGATAGCCTATGAGTAGAACAGAAGTATTTATTTTAGAATATTCAACCTCCACCAAACAAAGGCAGAATGGAAATATGTGCTAGTAGGGAATTTCTACTTACTTTCTGCTTTAATTCTGCTGCCTCACTGGTGATATTTGGTGCCAAATCATCGAGGCTCAGGATATTCAGTCTGAAGTCTGCAATCAAATGACATATTGTCATGAGAATTTGCATGAAGATTACAGTACACTTTCCCTTAAGTGAGAAAAGCAGAAAAAAAAAATAGTACTACATTCTAGTTTAAAGTGTAATACTAAAAAATAATAGCAGTCAATCACTCTAAACCTTTAACTTAGCAGCTCTTTCTAAAGTTTCCTCCTTTGCCTGTCAGCGGATCTAACCCAAGAGATTCTTGCTGCCCCTCCTTCACACTTGTTCTCACTCAGACCAATTAGTACATTGTCCCATTGATATATGAAAACTATTCTAAATATTGTGATTCTTTTGATGTCATAAGTAGGTGTCGCCCAGGGAAGGATCATTAAACTGAACCCATTAAGTCAAAAGCCAAGAAAAATACAAATAGGTTACACTAGAAAAAAGAAACAGATCAACATAATTCCTTTGATAAAGCCTTGGTTTATGTAAGATTACACCAATTAATCCTTTCAAAGTGAGCATTTGCCCATGTTTATTAGTAAATTTATCAGTAGATTATTAGTACAGTTCATGCCAAATCTACCGAGATAATATTTTAGAACGAACTTACCATTTGAGCTGCTGCTAGTTGAATCTTCTGCATCATCTGCTTTTGAAAATAATTCATCTAATGATTTTATTTCACTTCTGTCACTTCCAAGCGATGTTTGGCTTTGCTTGGTGTTGCCTGTTCTAGGCAGAGTAATCTTTATGGTATTGTCTTTCATGGAAGAAGACGGCGATTGAGATCTCATGTTATGTCGTACTGACAGGTTTCTGCTGGCTGGTGAAGGTGCTGGCAAATTACCTCTACCAAAACCATTTTTCTCTGAGTCTCTGCTATGAAAAGAAGATGTTTTAGATGCCTCTATCAGTGAAATTTCCTTATGAGATGGAGGAGGTATTCCTGACGAAACTGGAGTCTTACTCTTTTGAAGAACATGAAAAAGAGATGTGTTACTTCATCTATTATGTGTAGATCACTAAAAAGGAAAATAAATTATAATGGGTAAAATGCAGTAATTTTAAAACATGAATTGAAGCTAAGTCGTATCATGAGCAAGCTACAAATGCAAAATTAAAATTTAGTTTCTGGTGTTTTCTAAAAAGTGACCTACCACTTAAAACAATTTCATTAAAGTGTAAATACAAATATATAATCCAGCAAAGTCTGTATTTACCTTTCCACCCCATTTAGAATCACTTACAACAACCTTCCAATTCTCATTTCCACTGGCAAACTCCAAAGAGCCCTCCATCAATTCTCTCATTTCCTCTTCATCACTATCCAAACCAAGCTGTTGTTTAACCATAACCTTCTTTTTAGGGCTCTGGATGCTTTCCTCTTCCTTAGAACATGCATTACTGAGGGTTGTATTTCCACCAGTGGTAGCATAATTCTTCAGATATTTCTTGCCCCTTCCACCATGTTTGTGACTGGAAGCAGACGAGAAGGACTCTTCGTCCAAAGCCTTGTGGCCCAAGTCAGTGTTTTGCAATTCCATCTGCTTTTTTCGATTCATGATTTTGCTTTCTAGCTGGGCCACTTTCCTTAGAGCTGAGCTTGACCGCGTGTGGGAAGCGCTACCCAGTGCACTCTTTGCTTCGTGTCTGTTCGCCGTCTGCCCAGTGCTTCCCGATGTCTGGCACCACCGGCTTCCGGGTCTGTTTTCATTGCGCACCTTTAGGAATCTGCTGGGGCAGAACGGAGCTCTTCCACTTTTCTCCAACTCTGGGTCAACCACAGACAGGTCACTGCAGGAGCGAGGAAGGACGCTGTGCCCGGCTGTGATGGTTCTCCCACAGGGAGCAACGCTGCGTCCCTGCCGAGAAAAGGATGCAAAGAGCCCCCAGAGGCGGACGGCCCAGTTCAGCTCCCCGGACCGAGCGGACACCCCCGCTCCCCACGGCCCTGCCCTCCGTCCCAGCCTGTGCCAGGTCCCCTCCCGCTCTCCGGTGTGGGCCCTCCCCACAGGCGGCTGAAACACCGGCTCGGGGCCCGCCGCTGCCCAGACACAGACCGAGGGCGGCTGGCGCTGAGGCCGGGACGAGAGCGGGCGCCTCACCTGCATTCGGCCTGCGGGCGCCATCTGCGCCCGAGCGATCGCAGCCATCCGGGACGGACCGCCCTGAGGCGGTGGCGGCGGCTCCCTCAGGCCGGGGCGTATCCTGGAGACCGGGACTCCCCAACATCCCGTCCTCTCATTGGCTCCGTGCAGAGTTGCCCCCTCCCCCTGGCGCGCCCATGCTTGGGCGTAACCAGCCAATCCCAAGAAGCCAAACCCGTGAGAGGGCCGACTACAAGCCCCAGCATGCATTTCGCCGGACGGGCACGTGGCAGCCCGCTCCTCCCTCTGGGGCCGTTAAGCCAATCTGATTCCGTTTCACGACAAGCGAGGGAAGCGCAACCAATCAGAGCTCGCGGCGGAAAAGGCGCCAGGCCGATGTTGGTCGGAGGCGCGAGGGCGCGAGTCCGTGTGAGGGCGGTGGCGGCCATGGCGGCGGCTGGGCTGAGAGGGCGCGGTGGGAGAGCCCCGGCCGTCGTCGCGCTCAGGCTGGCCCTGCTCCTCGGGGCCGCGCTGGGCTCTGCCCGGGCCACGGTGTATTTCCAGGAGCAGTTTCTGGACGAAGGTTGGGCGAGGGCGGCGGGGGAGTAGAGGGGGCGGTGAGACAGCTGCCGGTAACGGCTGTGTGATCTGGCTGGGAGGGAGCCCCCCCCCCCCTCACGGTACCGTGCTTATTGACCCTGTTTTTGTGTTGTTGCTGGCGTTGGCCTTGTGGGACAGTCAACTGGCAGAAGAGGTGGATTAATTCTGAGTACAAGGCAGACCTTGGGAAGTTTAAACTCACTGCAGGGAAGTTTTACGGAGATCCGGTGCGAGATAAAGGTATGTGGGTTTCATTCCAAACACGCTATGGGAGCCGTCTCTAGAGTTGGGGGTTTGCCTTTATAGATGTACCATGCATGGCAATAAAAGTATTTTTTTCTTTGCAAGTGGAGAAACATGTAAGTTTGACTATTACACTAATATCTCTACAGGTCTACAAACTAGTGAAAACTCTAAATTTTACGCTATCTCCTCACGATTTAAACCATTTAGTAACAAAGGGAAGACTCTGGTTATTCAGTATACTGTGAAACATGAGCAGAAGATAGATTGTGGTGGGGGATATGTTAAGATTTTTTCCTCAGACTTGGACCAGAAGAACCTAAGGGGAGATTCACATTATTACATCATGTTTGGTGAGTTGATAGTTATTTCTTCATTACTAAAATACTGTCGCTGCTGTTCTGCAGTTCTTCAAAGATGGTTATGGAAATGGTGGAAAAAACATAAAGGAAGGCTGTCTTAAAAAAAATAAGTATGTCGTGACTGTAAGGAGTGAGTTCTTCCATGCTTCAGAGATCTCTAAATATGTATTAACAAAATACATATTTATGCAAACATCATGAGCTGATTTGAAGGACATAACTGAAAATTATTAGAGTGACCTTAGACTAAAAGTAGTTGTTCAGCAGGATATTTTTTTTTTTAAGACTTTTAACTGAAACAACATTCTGTAGGCCATTTTCTGCCCTTATATACTTGTATATAGTTTCCAGTGACTTAGTGAAGTTTGTACATTTGTATGTCAAAGTGAAATTTGTCATTATGTATCTAATATAATTATATAGTTATTCAGCTTGTGCCATAGATAATGTTTATTTTGCCTGGATTTTTGTTTTCTGGGTTTAGTTCTGTAACGGAACTGTAGCAGAACTAAACCCCAAACTACACAAAATCTAATTCTAAGGTAGATTTAGAGACTTTGAGTAGAAACCACGTCATCCATTAGAAATGGAATACATCAAAATACGTGGAATGGGAGAGATGTCTAGCAGTATTAGAAGGAAAAGGTAAACAATCTGTATTTTTCTGCAAAGAAGGATACAAAGCATATAATCTCTTTGTAGGGCCAGACATTTGTGGATCTGAGACAAAGAAAGTCCATGTTATTTTAAATTACAAGAATAAGCCCCATCCAATCAAGAAACCAATCAGATGCAAGGTAAATATACATTTCAAAGATACAAAAACTTTAAAATAAACAAGTTACAGGGATATTAGGAAGGGAAGAAAAAAAAAACACCAAACCCAAACAACTATTCCAAACATATAACACCTTTGAGAAGTTCTACTTTTCGTCATAACTTACGTCATGTTAATTTGGGACGTTAGATATTTCTTAGTTCACAATACATTTGTAATTTAATGATTGCATTCATAATACCTGATACTGATAAAGGATGAAACAAGGTTGCAAGGGTGTTGTATGTTATTAAGAAATGTATGTCATTGTGTTTCTTAATTGTAACTTTAATTCCACGTTTCCTAGTGAGAGTGCACTTTCTTCTGATATAAATGGCTGTATTTTCAATATTTTTCTTTTAACCCATGTAGTAAGCCTTTTTATGTGCCTTTGCTGTACCTATTTGGGATATAAATAGCTTGTATTTGATATTAACTAAAATCATTACTTTATCTGATACTATTTTCAATCTTGTGACACTTCCTCTTGCCAATCAGATATAGACTGTGTTTTCTTGCAACCACTCAGTTTTGTTCAGAGACCCGGATGGGAGGACTAGAAAATACATGTGAAGAAATGTCATTATTTTTCCCCTCTAGGAGACTTTGGGAATTATTTTTTTCTTACTACTGCTTATGAAAAATCCATTAGAAATTAGTATTTTAATTCTGGTGCAAGGCCGTTCCTAAGAGCTATATTTAAGGTTCTTAAAAAATTTTATTTACTGTCTTTAAAACCCAGGTTGACGGATATACACACTTATATACTTTGATTATAAGGCCAGATCAGACTTATGAAGTAAAAATTGATAACGAAGTGGTTGCATCTGGCAACTTAGAAGATGATTTAGATTTTTTGCCACCAAGGAAAATTAATGATCCAACAGTGAGGAAACCCGCTGACTGGGATGATCGAATCCAAATTGATGACCCAAATGACATTAAACCTGAGGTAATTTTCTCTCCTTATTCTGCGTTACAGGATTTAATTTCTACTGAACACACGTTTGATATAGTTGAATTCTGCACTAGTTTTGCTTTCTTAATCTTCCTGTGTCTTTTTAAAGGATTGGGATGAACCTGAATACATTATGGACACTAGTGCTGAGAAACCTGAAGGCTGGGATGATGCTGCGAATGGAGAATGGCATTATCCTATGGTCAAGAATCCTCTATACAGAGTATAAATAATCTTGTATACAGAGTATAAATAATCTTGCAATCCTAGTTATGGATAACACTTAAAGCAACTTTTCTGTGCCTGACTGTATTCAGAACATGTCATTTATCCTAGGGGGAATGGAAACCAAGGCAGATTGATAACCCAAATTATAGAGGAGTTTGGCCTCATCCACAGATTGACAATCCAAATTACTCACCAGACTCCAGCATCTATAGCTATGAAAATATTAGCATCATTGGACTAGATATCTGGCAGGTAAGATGCCTTTACTGGAAAGTAAAGAACTTTTCTCTCACTGAGTATATAGCAACCTGTTTCCTTTTGCATATAAACATTATCTATTGTTTGGGGATCTTAAAGACCTATGTCTTTAACTTACTGTTATGTAAATATGTGTACAAAATTGAAAAATCTGTAAGACGCACTGATCTTCTGTTGTAGTTATTGTTTGGATTGTAATCATCTACAGGTAAGCGAGGGGCCTAAATTAGTTTGTGTAACTATTGTAAAGTATGACTTACTCCACCTGATGTGAGGTGCGTAACTGAGGTTTCAAGCAGCTCAGTTACTCCTGACTTACCCAAAGATTAATGAGGAGAAAACTGCCCTCCTGGGTGCCTCTCAGATCTTCCTCTCTCTCAGGTTTCTTGACTAGCCAGTGATGAGACTTAAAACTTTGTAGAAGAGCAGTGAAGTACCTAAAGTTAAAAGAGGTCCTTTACATTCTTGAAAACAGTTGTCCAAAAAGAATTCTTCATCAAATTCTGGGAAAAAAATCTAATGGGGTTCTTGACATGATTACTCTATATCGAATATATGATACAAACATATTGTTAAAAAAAGAGATGAAAGCTCTTAAGAAAACAAAGAGGCATTCTGTTGTGTTCCCCCCCTTCCTCCCTATTCCTTTAAAGGTGAGAGCTGGCACAATTTTTGACAACTTCTTGATAACGGATGATGAGGTTTATGCAGAAGACTTTGGAGACGAAACATGGGGAGAAACGAAGGTAACATGAAACTCTTGTGCCTGTATTACCCCATTTTAAAAATCCCCTGTCTAATCTGATCAAGAACTTCTTGGTGCATAAAAATTCAGGGTCCTGAAAAGGAAATGAACATAAAGCAGACTGAGGAAGAGCAGGAGAGAGAAAGGGTTACAGAAGAAAAATACTTGGAGCAACGGTTTAAGAAAAAGCTAGAGAGAAAAAAAGAATCTGGAAAGGTTAGAGCAGTGAGGAACACTATCGAGAAGGAAGAGCTTTAATTGTTATTTGAAAGAAGTTCACTTTTTTTTTTACTTAAGTCTCTCTATAGATATTTTGGTTGTTAACAGCTTGTTGGAATCTGCAGTAATACAGTTGTATTAAAACAGGATTTTTTTAAAATTCAATGTTAAATTTTGTGACCAGTTTCGGTTATTTTTAATAAAAATACCATAACATAGTTAAATTCTCTATAGAAAGGTTGGTTTTTTTATTAACTGTATCTTAGCCCTCCTAAAATGTATTAAAAACACCTCTAATAAAGTACTAGGTTTTGAAAGTGTTCTATACTTTCATGGTTTAATATTAAATGTAAAATTCATGCTCATTTTTGTTGAGGAAATATCATAATAATCTTTTTATATTTCACTAAAGGGTTCAGCGTGTCAAATGCGTGAAGCATGTTTCACAACATACTCCAGACTAAAGAGGAGATAAGCTTTGCTAAGCTTCTGTAGTAATTGTGCACCTGTCAGAGTTTCAGGGATTACTGCAGCTGCATAGCTGCCGCGAACACACTGTGGCTGCTCTTGGCTGTTCTGCCATTGCTTATCTGCTGATGGAACGTTCTAGCTCTCTGTCTCAGTGTGGGACCTGAGTGACTATAGACAGACAGTCTGTCCACAGATGTGTCCTTAGAAGTTTAAATGTATTCAGACAATTTTTTCCCCTTCAAAAATCTGAAATGAACACATAACAGTGCTTGGAAGCTGTCTTAAAATATACTACTTTTTTTTTTTTTTCTTTTCTTGTGGAGGGGTTGGAATTTGAAACTGAAAGATGTGTCTATTTTTGTCCGACCGGTCTTGTAACTCGCTCATGTAACTTGTTCAGTCACTTCCTTCATCGCTTCTCAGGCCCTTCTCCTCTTCTGCATTTCCTTCCCCCCCTGCCCCTCCCCAAACTAATGCTATAAATTTAGCAAAAACTGAAGCCAGACCTCCAAAGCCAATGGTTTTGCATTTACATTTCAGCTACCCCGACACTGGCTGAGCAGGGTTTTGTGTGGTAAGGAGATGGGGAGGATCTGTGGAAACCCTGACTTCAGACAGGCCAGTTTCTAGCCTGTGCGGCGACTTGAGGTCAAATTCCTTGGCTTCCGCTTGTCTGAGTGCTGACCCCTGTAGAACAATTCCAATGATGCTGTGGGGTGAAGAACTTTGAAAGCTATTGTAACACACTGGAATGACAGTCGCCCTTTACCTTTTTTCCTTAACAAATTCCTGTTGATTTAGCTTTTATATGGCCCCAATGTGATCTAGCCTCGTTCAGACTGCTCTTTTTTTATACCTTGCAGTCAGGGATTTGTTAACTTTGTTGTATTTGATGCTGAATGTTTGATCACAGACCAGAGGAAGCTTAATTTCAGGAGGTCTGTTTTGACAAGGTTTCATGTAATGAAGTAAAATAACTAGGTTTTTCCAGGAGAAAGTCGGTCATCCAGCTAAAAGGTCGATCGGTACCTTGACTCGGTTACCTGGAAGAATATTCCACCGGGCAGCTGCAGCCTTCCCTAGACCTACTTTGTCCGTAACCGTAGGTAGGTCACTGCCAGCTTGGCTGGAGAGAGCCCTGCCTGGGAGAGCAGAGAGACTGCGGGAAGCAGGGGCGGGACAGCGGGACCAACTCATCGCGCTCGGGAACGACCTGCCGGGCACAGATAAACCCCCGTCGCTTTGTTCCCAGGGTCAAACGCGTCTCCTCAAAGCTTCGCGGCGGCCCACCAAGGCCCCGGCCCCCCGCCCGCCCGCCCGCCCGCCGGCCGAGGCCAGGCCCAGCGGGGCCCCGCGGTGCCAGGCGCGGCCGGGCGGTCTCCCGCCGCCGCCGCTCGCTCCGCCTTTCCCCCCGCCCCGGCCGCTGCCCGAATCACGGGAGGAAGATGGCGGCGCTCATCCCCCTCAGCCAGCAGGTAACCGGCCCGGCCCGGCCCGCCGGCGGCCGGACCCTAGTTGCGGGGGGTGTGGGGGGGGGCGGCCATTTGGCGCCGGTGGTTGAGCGCCGATCGGGGAAGGGGGAGCGGGCCCTTCCCGCTGCGGGTCCCCCCCTTCTCCTCCTTCTCCTCCTCCTCCTCCTCCCGCAGGCGGGTGCATCCGGGGCCGGGTCGGCACTGGGGCATAGGCCCTGCCTCTCCCCGCCATCGGGGGGTGGCTCGGCCCGCGGAGGGGAGAGGGTCGGTGCGCGGCGGGAAACAGGCCCTGTGTGGGGACGGGGGGGACCAGCAGCCCCCGGCTGTCCCCCGCCGTCGGGCCGGGGCTGAGCCTCCCCTGGGCGGGCTCCGGCCGTTTCTGTGGGGGCACAAAAGGCGCTGGCTCCTTCCCCTCACGGAGGCCCCAAGGGCTGTCCCCCGGGGGAAGGGGAACACCGAGGCTTTCTGAATTCTTTCCCTCCCCGAGCTGCAAAAACCCTCCTGGCTCTGAGCTGCGGGGGTTAATGCGGTGCCGGGGGTCTGAGGGCCGGGGGCTGGGCTGCAGGGAGGGATGGGGGCTCGTCGTCTGCTCGGGACTCTCTGACTTGGGTCACGTCACCTTGTTGTTTGTTTTTTTTCTTTGTAACACGGGGTTAATGCCGCCTTCGGCTGTTGGGGTGTCATGACTGTGCTTAATATTTGGGAGGTGCGTGAGTAGCGTAGCCATAGGCGCGGGTACACCGGTAAAAGGACTCAGTCCGTAGGAATGAGGAGGAGGATTTCACCCCTCAGCAGGAGAGAGGGGATTCTGCAGGGGAGACCCTGAACCTTGGAGCTCCTCTCCCACAGGGAGGGTGGCGTGCCTTTTCGAGCTCTGCTTTAATGTTTGGGATCCTTGGGTGGATCATTTTTGTTGTTGTTACAAGTTGGGTTTTTTTATTAATTTCTCACCCAAATAATTTAAACCTGAACAGTGTGACCGCTGTTTACTCTTTTCCATACTGCTATGAAGATAGTCAGTTTACTTATTTCCTTTAAAACAAAAGAAAAGCAACGCCACCCCACCACTCCCCAGTGCCTTGAATTTAAAACTGTTTTCTACACTGTGGCTAGGCCAGCCAGGAATTCAGAACAACAGCTATTGGTAGTTCAAATTATTTAAATGTATCCATTTCCTTTTAATAATGGACCTGTATTTGTGATACTCTGCAAATTTATCTTTCAGTGGAGGTATGTCATACTTGGGTAATTGGTAGTTTGCTGTGTGTCTCATTAAGAGAGTGCACTGTTTTTTAGCTTTTGAATAGCAGTAGGAGTCCTGATTAACATCTGTTTAATTAAATGAACATGTTCTGAAACATCTGAAAACATCCATGCACATACAAACTGTTAGCAAAAGTTTTCAAGTTCAGTAATGTGGTGCAAAATATATATGTAAAATAAACTCTGGACTTGAAAGAGTTTGTTTTTTAAATTCTAATTGATACTTGAGAGATTGGCATCAATGGTGTTTTCTTTCGTATAACTTAATATATTACCTTGAGGGAAAAAGGGCCACATTCTGTGAACATAACAGTTATTTTGATGTATTATTTTCCAGCTAATTCACTGGAAGCATTCCAGTTTTCAAACTTTTTTTTTTCCTATATTGAACTGTCAAGAGTAATCTACCTATAATCAGGGCAGTAAACAGATATTTTTTTTTCTGGAAATTAATAAACTTTCTCTTTTAATAACCTCAATTTCATGATTACTACAGAGATATATGCTAGTTATAATAAATGGCAGAAATGATATTAAAAAGAATGGGAGAAGTTACAGGTGCTGTAATGTTAAAGCATGTTCACTTAGAAAGATATAAAATAAGTATTGATATCAACATATTAGGAGTTATAAACAATATGGTTAATTCAAGCATGTGAAAGTGTTTAACCATATTTGTTCTCATAAATGAATTTTATTATGGTTCTATTGTTCTATGAAGTAATGTTTTTTATGATGCTTTTATGAAAGAGAATTTACATGTCTAACGGTATGCAAATTATTTAACATTTTAGCTGTCTTTGTTTCAACCGGCTACGCCTAAAAACAGTTGAAGAGCAAGCATGTAAAATCAGTTCTTGGAGTTAAACAACAACTGAAACTGGATTTATTTACCTTTGATAATTTTATTTTCTTGAATATTTGATCACCTTATCAGTGGTCTTTCCACTGTGCCACGCATGTTCAACCTACAGCCTCTGGAGGTCATGGAGAGTTATGTTAGAGATTTGGGGACAGCACAGATGATTTTGTAGCTCAGTTTTCTGAGACAACTCAGGATACTCAGCAAGTAGAATAAGGGCAAAGGTAATCTTTCTGGGGTAGCAGTGACCTTCTTTTGGCTCTCATTTTTGTGGGACACGTTGGGTTTTTTCCCTTTTCACAGTACCTATTTTCATCCGTTATAGGATGTGACAAGAGTGGGTGAAAAAAAATTGTGAAACGGGAGAACATCAAGAAAAATAATTCATCTTATCCAAAGTTCTTTGTGGCCCTGAGATGACCTCCGGAAAGAGGGCTGCTAGGAACTGGCTTTATTAATTGTTCTGGTGGCAGCAGCTTAAGCCTGCCTTTTTCCCAGACCTGCATTAAGGGACGTGGAGACTTATGCACGTGCGCGTACTGCGTACCACAAATGCAGTGTACCAGATCTGCTGTGAGAGTGCAAGTTCAAGACTTGAACTTCAGATTTGTACAGGAAATCAACTTAGAGGTCAAACAACAAGGCACAAGGGTTCTGAAGCGTCTGGGAGATGGTGTGAAGCGCTGGTCATAGATGACATTTTGGGGAATATGGAGTAGGCACTGAAACCAGAGCGTTGTTAAACTGTAAGTCAAACTGAACCGCTGTATAACAGGTTATATCCTTTGACCACTCAACTGCAAACTTTTCAAAATGCTTTTCTCTGATTGCTGGCATTGACACTGTCTTGTGTAGGTTCTTCATCAGCAGATGTCATCAAGTTACAGAATCCTCTTGAATGATAGTGATGTAGTCATATGTGGTGACGGGTAGGTAGGCAGCTATGCTATTTTTATCACTTGATCCCATTTTGTCTGGTGTGTTTCATCACAGAGATGCAGTCATTTAGGTAAATCGGTCAGAGAGGCTTACTCTTTGTAAAATTCTACAAGTAGGGAATCGAGTGGTAAAGTGCTTTCCAGTAGCCCTTGGATGCATATATTGCCGTAGAAGAAACTTGACAGCATTTAAGCACATTACCCTGGATTCTTGTCACCTCTGTCAGGTAACTCAGCTGTATGTCATGGCTGACAATATCAAATGAGGATGTCAAGAATGTCTGGTGATGGGATGAGATCATTCAATACTGCTGCTGGAGCGGTTTGCTCTGTATCTTGGTATGAATCCAGTCTCTGCGTGCTCTAGGATACTCGCCAAATTAGAGGAGCTCGTAGCTGGTCTTTGGCTAGCTTCTCTGAGCCATCTGATAAATGAGAGTTGTATAGTTGGGTGATAGTTGGCTAAAACATACTAGATTTTATTCAGAGTTGGACAGACTATTGCCTACTTCCACCTTTTCTCTGAATGATGTGTTTCCTACTTTGTACAGGAACATAGTGCATATCTATGCTGATCATTTACAAGCCAGCAAAAAGATGAGTCAGATTTATGAGTTATGCTTGTAGCTTTCTTCTGAACGACTGTCCAGCTTCTGGAAGAGCAAGAGCTTCTAGAGTGTACGGGTGGAGAATGCAGTGGCTTGTTTTGTTGATGGATGTAAATGAAGTACATTTAAGATGTTAAGGAAGCACTTCTGAAAATGCATGATCTTTCTAACCAAGTAGAACAATTGATCTTGGAAGAGCTCAGTGTTCACTTGCTTTTGATTAATAGGGTTTAGAAATTTTGGATATCTCCTTAAATTAAGATTTGGCATGTGTATTGTAAACTCTACAGAAAGATTCTCTTTGTGTAAAACAAAATTTCATGCTCTTCATCTGTCTGGTTTTTTCCATCATGTTTCTGTCTCCCTTCCCCTCAGTGTAGGCAGAACATCTGGAAATCCATGCAGATGGCAAGGAAGAAGGTAGCATTTGGGAGGGGATATAGCAGTGATCAGAGTTAGTGCAAAATAATAATTTGTCAGATCTCTGACTTGTGTCCTGTAGGTGGAGAGCAGTTGCCCCAAGCAGGCTTTGGGATGTTTCGACTTCTCTGCGTCTCAGTCATTAAGCTGTGTTTATTGGGTTGTTTTGTTGCTTGTTTTTTAAGGCCTTTGACTGCTCTAAGGGTTGACTTGCTTGAGACTGGATCATAATATTTTTGCTCTTGGCATTGAGGCTGGAGAATGGTGTGGAGGTATAACCTGTGTGGCAATTGTACGAGGCAACTGGGAAGATGGATGTTGGGGCTTCTGCCTCTTTTGGCATTTCAGTTCCCATTTGCTTGGAATGTTAGTAAGAGGGAGGAGGAATCTGCTTGTTTAGTATTATGAAAAGGCAGGGCCTACCTTTTGTGTCTGCTGCTTTTGTGTAATGCAGTGATAACACCAAGTCAAAATCCTCAAACAACATTGTCAGGGAATTGTGATCTTTGTTAATTAACCATTCTTTTTTTTTTTTTTTTTTTTTACTCTGTGTCAATTTAAGATCTTAGTCCTGAAAATGCATAAACACAGGCATATTTTGATACCAGGGCCCTGTGTCTGTGTGTGTGTATATAATTGTCTGCTGAAATTATTCCATAAGTATATATACAATGCAGGAGGTAGTAAAATCAGTGTTATGTTGAAAACTCTGCCTTTGATATCAGTAGTTCTCAAACTGTGATCTGAAATACCTTGGCAAATAGTTCAAAGCTGTTCTACAAAACCTTTATTACCATATAAAGGTAATGGTAACTATATTACCATATAGTGTTGTTAATTAAAAGTGTGAGTTTAAATATGAATGCTGGTGAATAAGAAGTTTTAAGAGGTGACAGTAGTCTGTTGGCTGCAAGTTTTGGGGGAATCTCTGTTATCCACTCTTAGATTTCAAGTATCCAGTTTGGAACACAGCGAATTAACATACCGTTTTATATTTTTGATAGAAGTAATACACAAAGTACTATATGCTTTTTTTTTTGTCAGTCCCTGAAGGTGTGCTATCTGTGATTGCAGTTCATTCTTTGTGTTCTTAACATTTCTCTTGTTTTTCAGTTTTCTACTGGGAATCCATTATATGAAACTTACTACAAACAGGTAGGTTGTTAAAAAAGAATTTAAAAATAAAGTGCATTTTCCTCTTCCCTAAGATGTCCCTCTCTTTCCTTTCCCCATTGCAGTGCTAAACTTCTGTGAATTCTCTGCTGAGTGGTAATGCGTGCTTGTATAACTCAACCTAAGACAAGAGGGGTGTCATTTCTTAGCTCTGCTTTCATGACAGACATGCTTCAACTGAATGTGAATTTTTATCTTTCAGGTAGATCCAGCATATACGGGGAGAGTTGGGGCAAGTGAAGCTGCGCTGTTTCTTAAAAAATCTGGTCTCTCTGATATTATCCTTGGAAAAGTAAGTTGAAGGAATTAGGTAATGCAGTAATTGTTTGTACGCTTGCTTAAGTGCGGCTAACATTGAGAGAAGGGGTTTGCAAAAAGGAATTTGGTGGAATGCAAATCAGATCCATAGAACCAGGTTAGGTTAACCACAGATTGGTAATAACTCCAAAGTATTGTTCCAAGTTTCATAGGAATCTAAAAGGAAAAATTGTCTTTTCTGTAACATTTTTGTTATTAACTTGAGAATTAAATAACATTGTGTGTCATAACTTGAAGTTCAAGACATACAATATGAACTCTTGAGCTGAGTTAAGTTTTATTTTAAAATCACAATGGCTTTTTTGTATCTCCACAGATATGGGATTTGGCTGACCCAGAGGGTAAAGGATACTTGGATAAACAGGTAAATGAAATGTGCCTGTACACCTCTTAGTTTACCTTCTACAGATAAGCCTCGTTTCAAGAAAACTCTGATATCAATAGTAGTTATCCTTAGCTTTTGTTTTTTAAAGTTTTTGTTTACAAGATGAGGTTTTATCCTAGCACTGCTCATATCCAAGTATATTACTTGGTGAGGCTGCTGGAGAAGTTTGGATCTAATTTTCTGTCTCTCTTTTGTTTTGTAAATAATCAGTGTGTGTGATATAGAGATACAGACTCACTGAGTCTTTCACAAATACAAACTATGATTTTAAGATTTATTTTAGAAGTCTTTTTTTGCATGGAAAAATATAACTAGCATTACTAAAAGTGGCTTGGAATATCAAATACCAAGTTACTTGTAGATATGGAGAAATTTTTTTAAAACATTATTGATTTTTAAGAAAAATTGGTGAAATTTACTTAATTTTGGGAGAGTCCTTAAAAACTAGCTTTGAAGTTTTCTGCTCTTTGTTCCGTGTTATTGCAGAGTTTTTCCTGAATCATCTTTAAAAGCAGTGAGGTAGTTGCCACTATGCAGTTAACTGAATGGGGCTATAGCACTGTTGTTTCCATACATTACTGAGTTGCACATGTACAGTGTTAGTAAAAATCATAAATGAGTTCTTGAAGACTGATATAGACTGGTTGCTTTTTTTTAATAGAAAACACTATTGTTTGTAGGGTTTCTATGTCGCGTTGCGCCTCGTAGCATGTGCACAGAATGGCCATGATGTTAACCTGAGCAGTCTGAACTTGACTGTGCCACCTCCTAAATTTGTAAGTAATATATACCTAAATGTATGTATGAACTAGGGCTTCAGTCAGAACACTGGAATAATCTTCTGTTTCATAAATGCCATGGTTTTGAGACTTCAGGCTGCTGTCAAACTGTTCCTTAAGACAACTACAGTAATGGCTGCCATAGTCCTGTCTTCCTGAGTAATATGTACCAGCCCCTTCCTGGACTGCAAAACTGATGCAAGTTTAACTAAGGTCAGCTTGTTCATGAAGCTGATGTGGCTAACTGCTAAATTTATGGGGGAAAAAAAAAAAAAGATTATTTTTGGACTAGGTCGACAGGAGTGTGTAGCAAAGGGCATGACTGCAGCTTTGCCTGCAGTAGCTGCTGTGGAACCTCCTTTAGCTTGTCTTAGTTCTGTGTTTGGGTGCCTAATGCACCTAATGTCCTTATCAAAGTACTGTAATAGTATAAATCAGTATGACTTTTTTTTTTTTAATTTGGGTACATGTGCAGCCTTTTTTCTTTTTTTCAGTGTAGTTAAGCTTCATGTCTATAACCATCTCTTAAAGCAATTAGTAAGAATTAGAAGCAGAAGTGTGTGTATTTGTTTTTAGATATATATATATAAAAATAAAAAATTATTTAATTTTTAGCATGACACTAGCAGTCCTTTGCTGATCACACCACCTTCAACAGAGACTCACTGGGCTGTTAGGGTAAGTGTAAAAGACAATACATTCCATCCATTCTTTGAAAGTAAATATTTTCCTTGTCTGTAATTTTCCCAGTGAGAGAATTTTCTGTCAGATATATTTCCCATTTCAGAAGTCCTCCCTTTCTGATGACAGACTTGTGCACAATAGAGAATATTGAGCTGCAGTTTTATATTTGAAATAAGTATTAAACAAGCCTTTGACAACCCCTGGTGTGATGTTTTTAAGACACAATGAATTTTAATCTTTTGCCTGGATTTCTTCCAGGATCCTAGTAGTAGGCACTTTCATGTTTGTGTAAAGGAACCCCACTGAGAACAGCAAAGCATTTCACCAAATCCATCCTGAAGTATCAATTTAAAGCTTGAGTTCTTATGTTCTAATTAGTATTCTGTGATACACGCTATATATATAATTGGGAAAAAGTAACTTTTGATACATACATGAGGGTATTTGTATTTAGTTAATTTTCAATTGCAAACATTTTTGAAAAGGTAGAAATGTAAGAAAATAACTTCTAATGCTGATTTTTTTGTTGTTTTGTTTTTTTTGTATTTGCATGTTGTACTTTAAAGTGGGAAGCAAATTATTTGGGAAGAATAGTTTTTAGTTCTACAGAGTTTGTCAAAGTTTGCTTAAAATCTGATCAGCAGTGTTTTAATCGGAATGCGCTGTCCTTTTAGAACACTACAGAAACACATCTTGTATGCTGCATGTTAAAATCTCTTAGCTATCATAAGCTTAGCTTTGAAACTGAGCTCCTAAATCTAGCTCCATGGGGTTTACATTTAAATACAGCATGGTAGCACTTGCAAGAAAGCTTGGAAATTTAGAATGAATACATTACTGACCAGTCTTAATTTCTTGCAAGATCTCATTTTCAACACTCACACAGGCACACTTTTTTACTTATTCAGGCTATTTCTTACCAACTAGGTGGAAGAAAAAGCAAAGTTTGATGGTATTTTTGAAAGCCTTTTGCCAGTAAATGGTTTACTTTCAGGAGACAAAGTAAAACCAGTACTGATGAATTCAAAGCTACCTCTTGATATCCTAGGAAGGGTAAGTATGCTGTTTAGATTTAGCTATTCTCTATTTACCTTCTTGTAGTTGCAGTGTTAAATATTTAAATGTAATGTATCAACATGGACCAGGTTTTGGCTGAGTTTTAACATCGAGTGCACTGAAGTCTTCCACTTAGAAATGAGAGTAATAGTAGTAATTTGGACCCTGGAGTAGATTGGCTTCATTAACTCTGTATTCATTTTAAGAGCTGGAAGTTTTGATTTTGGTTATTTAAAAACAGAAAAAAGCTCTCTTAAACCATAATAGCTTTTATAACGTTGTATTCCACTGTTTTGTCATTTTTCCAAATACAAGTAGTTAGACATATCATTAAATCTATCCACTGTTTGTACAAGAGAACACTTTAAAACATCCTAGTTTATTGTAGCTGTCAAATTGTCAAGTACTTTTTTCATGTATATTTATAAATACTTTTGATTCCTCCAGTACTTAAAGGGGGCCTACAGGAAAGATGGGGAGGGACTCTATCAGGGAACATAGGGATTCTAGTGATAGGACGAGGGGTAATGGTTTTAAAATGAAAGAGGGTAGATTTAGATTAGATACAAGATGAAATTCTTTACGGTAAGGGTGGTGGGACACTTGGAACAGGTTGCCCAGAGAAGTTGTGGATGCCCCATGCCTGGAAGTGTTCAAGGCCAGGTTGGATGGTGGTTTGAGCAACATGGTCTGGTGGAAGGTGTCCCTACCCATAGCAGGAGGGGTTGGAACTAGGTGATCTTTAAGGTCCTTTCCAACCCAAATTGTTCTATGATTTGATGATCTGAGTTTAATGCTTCCATTGCATATTTGTAAGGGAAGCAAACCTCAAAGTATTTTTCTGCTTCCATTTAAAATACATATTCTTTAATGTTTTGCATATTGATATGACTGAGAATGAATACATTCTGTGTAAGAGCTGTATCTATGTTACACACTTTCATCTCTTCAGGAAGAACTGCCTCTTTGTATTATCTACAAAATCTAAGTACGACTTGTTTTAATTCTGTACTTGAATATTGTGAAGTACTCAGTCTTGAAAGGCTTTCTATTTTATCTTGCTATTGTCACGATAGAAATTCAGGAAGCTTTTTCCTGTTCCAGAAAAGTTTGTGGACGAGATAGGGGACTGAGGAAATAGGAAAAGGAGTACTCAACTAGCTTAAATTTATACAGAGGTCCAGGGATAGAGCTGGGAGTAGAGTTCAGATGACTGAGTCTCAGTCTTAGTTTTCTGTCCACTCTACTGTCTCCAAGTCATATTGATGATTAAACAGTGCTAGATAATGGCTGAGTATTAGAGTACACAAAGTTTTGTATCCTTGTAAATCTGCAAATTTTGTTGACTGTACTTGACCTAATAATGAACTGAAGTTGATAGATGCTTAAATTCTGTCCTGTAGAAAATTCTGGAGGGTGGACATATTTTTTTGACTAAAAATGAAAACTAGAAATTTAAGAGTGGAATGAAAATTGGAAATGTATTGACTTTTCTAAAATATTTTAACTTTCTTATAAGAGACAAATTTGGGCAATCTGCTAGCCCACACCCTCTGGACAATTCTGAAAGCCACCTCTGGATGTTTTTAGTCAGCTTGATGACTCCTTAATTGCAACATAAAAAGATGAAAAACCTGCCTGTGTTGCATCCAGAACCAGTGTAGATTTACATTGCCAGAAAACTCTAATCCAGTCTGTTTCATCAGAGAATGTTTAGCTAGGTGTCATGGTTTAATTCCAGGCAGCAGCTAAGCACTATGCAGCTGCTCGCTTACTCCCCCCAACTTATGGGTTGAGATAAAGACAGTCGAATAGGACAGAAGAGGAAGAAAATAATAATAATGATAATAATAATAAAATGACAATAATAATAATAATAAAAGTATTAGAATATAGAAAACAAGTGATGCACAATGCAATTGCTCACCACTCACCGACTGACGCCCAGTCAGTTCCTGAGCAGCAATCACCCCTCCCTGCCAACTCCCCCCAGTTTATATACTGGGCATGACGTCGCATGGTATGGAATATCCCTTTGGCCAGTTTGGGTCAGCTGTCCCGGCTGTGTCCCCTCCCAACTTCTTGTGCCCCTCCAGCCTTCTTGCTGGCTGGACATGAGAAGCTTGAAAAATCCTTGACTTAGTATAAACATTCCTTAGTAGCAACTGAAAGCATCAGTGTGTTAGCAACATTATTCTCATACTAAATCCAAAACACAACACTATACCAGCTACTAGGAAGAAAATCAACTCTATCCCAGCCAAAAACCAGGGCACTAGGTCTAATATAACTAATATGATCTTCACAAAAATCTATTAGGAGTCTTTAGAGAGCATGCTTAATATGATGACAATTAACATCAACAGCACAAGATATAACTTGTTCTCTAAATCATTGTTTTTGTCATAATTGCTGTAGGTCTGGGATCTCAGTGATATTGATAAAGATGGTCACCTGGACAAGGATGAATTTGCTGTGGTAAGTTGCTTTAAATTCGCAATTCACAGTGTGTCTGCTAAAGCAAATTGCTCAGTTTTTTCTCAAGAGCTTTGCAGCTTTCTCTGCTACAGTTGACTCTTCTAATCTAAGTTGTTCACATGGAGCTATTAAATGATCTTTCTCAAATCCATCTACTGACTCTTGCCTGTGTCATCAAGATTAAACTTTTTGGAATTACATTCAAAATTATCTGCTCTGGTTTATGTCTCTAATCTTACTGTCTTTGTTTTACTGATATGTAAATGACTGACACTGGAAAATCTTGTTACTTTTTCTTCTAATTGTTAATGTTATCTGACCTTTTTGCCTTTGCAGGCAATGCATTTGGTTTATAGAGCTCTTGAGAAAGAGCCAGTTCCTTCACTATTACCCCCTTCTCTCATACCACCTTCTAAAAGAAAGAAGACGCCTGTCTTTCCTGGTGCAGTTCCTGTTCTCCCTGCAAGTCCTCCACCAAAAGATAGCCTCCGTTCTACCCCATCTCATGGTAGTGTCAACAGTCTGAACAGCACAGGGAGTTTGTCTCCCAAGCACAGCATCAAACAAGCACAGGTACAAATCTTTTTTTTTTTTTTTTTTTTTTTTCTTTCTGGTATCAGTAAACTGCAGGAAAAAAATAAAACTGCTTTTTGATTTCTGCCTCATGTGAGTACTTTTCTGAAAATATGTTTGTTGTTAGGTGATTTGGCTGGAGGGAATGAAATGAGAATGGTTAGACATGGAAGAACGGAAGAAGAGCAGGTGAATTTTAGTCAGAGTGACCATGAGTTAGCAAATCTTACAGGGAATTTTCACTTTTCCTAGAAAGTGAAACCATAGAAAGGTTTTATTCATGTATCTGCTTTAATATCAAAGAAATCATTAATCTACCTTCTAAAGCTCCCGTGTTATTAGCAGGACTTAGTATACCTAGTTGGGTCCGTATTTTGAAAGAATGAATGCTTTTCAACTGATGAATAGGAGTTTATCAGTATTGCTAATTCAGATAAAAAGTATTAAGCTAAAACTTTAATGGGAAAAGGGGAAGTACCTATTTACCAGACTTGATTGTGCAAGATGTTCAGCACATCTGTCTGAATAATGTCATATATACTCAGTGTGTTGATAAAGACTGTTTATCTACTTTTGAAATATAAAACTTTGTTTTACAGCCATCTGTGAATTGGGTAGTACCGATGTCTGAAAAAGTGCGATACGATGAAATTTTCTTAAAAACAGACACAGACATGGATGGTTTTGTGAGTGGCCAAGAAGTAAAGGACATTTTTATGCATTCAGGTCTGTCTCAGAATCTCCTAGCACATATATGGTAAGAATTCTCTAGTAGCTGTATTTTTGTAACTTGCTGATCTGGGAAGTCAGATTACCCAGCCAGAATTGTGATCCTAACATTAAAACAAAACAAAACAAAAAACCCAAAACCCCACCAAACCCAACCTCTTTTACCTGTCCTGTTGCTGTACTACACTATGTGGGCTATATGGAAAAACAAGGGAGAAATAAACACTCACTTTGCTTTTGTGGGAGAGGGGTATAGGTCAGTTGGTGAATTGTGATTGTTCTTTGAAGTTCTCGTGCTCTAAATATTTTCTCAGAGTAATGCTGTTCTATCCAGTTAAATATGTCTAATAAAATACTGCTCTGTTTATGGAACTCTTTCACTAGAATAAGCAAGCTCTGATGAGGCTGAATCAAAAGGAAATTACATGTATATGTGTGTTTCAGGCTTCTTGGCAGAGGAGAAATAAGCTTTTCTTGTTTATTAGTATGATCTATTTTTTACCAGGGCTTTGGCAGACACAAGACAGATGGGAAAGCTAAGCAAAGATCAGTTTGCACTAGCAATGTATCTCATTCAACAGAAGGTCAGTAAAGGGATTGATCCTCCACAAGTGTTGACCCCAGATATGATCCCTCCCACAGAGAGGAACACTCCCATACAGGTAAGTCATTGATTATTTGTAGATAATACTGAGCTTATGTGCTTTGAAAGTAATGGGCTTTGAGTATTAATTTTGTAAATTTATTTTTTTTTAATATTACAGTAAAGAATTGCCAATATTTTTTTTTCTTACCTCCTTTTACAAAATTCTTTAAGATTTGAAAATATACATCAATTTTTAACAACACAAGACAGTAAATAAAGAAAAATGCAGTAGACTATTCCATAAATAAGGGAATAACAGCGTTGAGAAAAGTGTAGCATGAAAAATACTCCTTTGTTATAGAGAAGGGTTTTTTTTAACTTCAGGAAACTGTTAAAAGCAACTGTTAAAAGCTGGTCTAGTAGCCTGTCCCTGACTGTGATCAGTACCAAATTCCTCCCATGAAAATGTAAAATTTTTTAATGGCTAAATGAAGAGTGATGACTTCCTAGTTTCTAGGAATTGGTGGTTGATTCGTCCCTTGTAGCATGACAGTCCATAGTTGTATATCCATCTCTGCTAATTCCATTTTACTGGAGCATCTAATCTTTTATTGAACCCTTTCTATAAATTACATAGTATTTTCCTTTACTTTTTTTTACTTTCCCTAACCAGAAAGCTTTTGAGCCTCTAAATATATTTTTGTTGCTGTTGCTCTGGTCCTTTTAAGGTTTTTCCTATATCCTTTTCCTATAGACTCTGTCAGGTTACTTGACCCCTGTAGGAACTGAGATCTCAGCACTAACAGAAATGCGTCGTGTGAGTAATTGTAATGTCCAAAAGAATGCAAATTTGTTTATGTATGCTACTTGTAACTTTAAAGAAGTTTTTATTTCTACCCCTTCTCCTGTCTCTTTGCTCTTGTTCTGTGACACTTGCTCTTGGCATGATGATAATGTCACAGTAGTGTGAAGTTACCAGTATTGGCTGTTGACCTGGTAATATTGCTTCCTTCAACAATTTGAGACACATTGATCTGTCAAGAAGTTCTTTGACAGGCAACTCGGTGTTGGCATGTTAAAGTTACTTGTGTACTAGTTCTCTGAAGCTGTGGGCAATAAATACACCTTAGTATGAGAGCTTTAAGCTTCCCATTATTTTCAATTCATTGTATCTTTTTTTCTCATCTGCTGTGGTTTTAGCTGAATGTAACATGAAATAAACTGTATGCTACTGTGAACATAGCAGATTAGTTTTCTGTTCATGTGGAACAATGAACTGTGTTAGCCTAACCAATGCAGCAGCTCATTTTAACTCATTTCATAATCATACTGGGTAACACCTTATTATGACCCTGTACAGCATACAGTACAGGTCTCTCGGCAAATCAGTATCTGGTCTGAAAATATAAAAGGGATATTAGAAGCTTTTGATTTGCTAGCTTGAAGAATTAGTCTGGATTGTTGTTATTTATGATTACTTAATGGCATATTAACAAAAGGAATGCTCACCCAAAAGTGAGGACTTAATTAACTTACTGAAACTGTATATTCAATTTGTTTCTGCAAAAAATGTCACATTTTACTATGCTATCTGTTTGTGATTTGTTGGTTGGGTTCTTGGGCTTTTTTTTGTTTAATACTGAATAAAGCCAAACTTTCTGTGGTTATCATGGTAATCTCAAAGTGAACGAAGCAAGCAAACTGTACTGTCTCTTTTTTTAAAATGCTTTTTAAAAATGGTAGGTCTCCTGATTTTGTCATACTAGCAGTGAGTTTGTGTTGCAGTTTTTGCTCAGTTGCAGTGATTTTTTTCAAAAAACTAGCAATCCTTTTTATAATAATAACAAATTTTTTATCAAATGCTGAGATCCTTTCTTCATAATTTCTAGTGACAATTTTCTTGTCTAAAAGAAAAGGGATACCCTCTGCATCTTCCTTGATCTGTGCCTGAATGGCTGTAGAAATGACCTGCAGGAAATTGGGTATAATTGTAGAACTTGGCATTAATTTGTGGCAGGGCTCAAGAAGACTGAAATTACAATATGATTTCGTTAAGTTCCCTGGAAGCTTTGCTATTGACTGTAGCAGAGCTGGGGTTTTAGTTTTTTAATTTGAATTCTACCATTGCCTGCAGTTTATTTGTTGACATTGTGCATGTCCTTTAACTGCTGTTTATTTCAACTATCCCATCTGGTAAATGGGCATAGAGAAAATTCTCCTGTCTCACAGGTAGAATTGTGTGGCACGCTCGGTGGTTTTTGCATAATAATTTGATGTCTTCCATAGAATTTTGCAAATGCATATAATGAGGACTGTGTCCCACCTTTGTCCTCAGCCTTTGTAAAGGAAGGTCTTCTGTTATGACTTGGCATTTTAATAGACTATTTCGTTCTTAACAGGATAGTTCAAGTTCTGTTGGATCAGGAGAATTTACAGGCGTGAAGGAACTGGATGATATTAGTCAAGAAATTGCACAGCTGCAGAGGTAATAGTTGTGGACTACTAAGAAAATCTTGGAGTAGGAGAACCAATTAAGAACATAGTACTGATGTGTCTTGTTACTTTTGTTTTCTATTAGTCAGTTTATCATTACTTGTCACTGAAGTTGGTGGCAATCTCCCACTGATACCCTACACTTAGCCAATTACATAAAGCCAGCCTGGGTTCTACCAGGTGACTTCAGAAGATTGATTATGGAACTGATAGTATTTTTCAAAGAACAATTGATAGGTATACACTTTTACTCCTTTAAAGAATATATCAGGATATGGGCTGGCATTTTGGGCTGTGTGGTGTTTCCAGAATACTATTTAATTGATTTTTGCATGCATGCATGTGTATGTTGTATTATTTAACTGTTCATGAATCTGCGTGCTTGTTTATCTTACAGAGAAAAATACTCGCTAGAGCAAGACATTAGGGAAAAGGAAGAATCAATCAGACAGAAAACCAATGAAGTCCAGGTAAAAACTCTATTTATCATATTAGTTTTCATTTTAATCTAAAATAATATATGGGGAATTAAGCATTCTTCTGTCTTTCCTTATGTTGCTTCTGGGCAAACCCTTCCTCCTTTCATGGGATTTTCCTCTAGCTTACAGAAAGATCTTTATTTTCCTGTTCTCCATCAGAAGTGTTTTCTTCTGATGCTGGTTGATATAAGTAGATGATGATAGGTGAACAGTTTGAAATGTCTTTTTTTGTTTGTGCTTGACTAACACTGTAATTTAGGAAAACATTGTTCAAAGAGTATTGGGTTTGAAATTAGGATAGCTCAATGATATGTGCTCTGTGTCACAGTCTCTTTCCATCTTGTGGGCACTGATTTATTTCCTACGGTCTCATACAAGTTCCTGCAGAAACAAAACGTACACATGCAAGCAATAGCCTATATGACATAGAAAATGTTTTGGATTTTGCTAGCCTGTTTGTCTGTGGTTGACCATTCCTCTAAGATAACAGCTAAATGTAAGTTACAAACTGTGGAATTTTCCTCAGGAACTACAAAATGATTTAGATAGGGAGACAAGTAACTTGCAAGAGCTAGAGGCTCAGAAGCAAGATGCCCAAGACCGCCTGGATGAAATGGACCAGCAGAAAGCCAAACTGAAAGATATGCTGAACGATGTAAGGCAGAAATGCCAGGAAGAAACACAGGTGGTGAGTGTACGTTAATTCTGGACATGCTCAAGAGTATTGTGTCTTTTGTTGAAGGAAATTCTATATATTTAATGAATAAGCTTGCTTTGTTTTTCATTTTTACCATAAATACCAATTTGCACACAAATACAGAGGTCCAAGAAAGGATTTTGGGAACCTAAATATCTTTCATAATGGTTGGAAATGGGGGGTTGAATCAGATGATCTCCAAGGGTCCCTTTCTGTGTAAATTGTTATTGTTCTGTGAATATATGAAACATTTATTCAACCTAATAGGGTAGTTGAGAAGCATTATTACTGACCCATGACGCAGTCATCAACATTTGATCACTGTGAACCTCATCAGTATTCTGAGTTAAAAGTGGGTTTTCAGGTGATACAATTGCCAATGTAGCTAGCATATGTTATCTTAATGTAGAAACTTAGTGTATAAGTAAGAAAGCATATAAGGAGAATCATATGCAACTGTGTCATTTTAACTCTTATCAGAGTTAAAAGTCAACTTTATAATACTTGGTAAATGTTTGAATGGAAAAAGAGCCAAATTCTGAAAACTGCAAGGTAACCATCTCAGAAACACCTTTTAATTGCCTTTATAGTTAATGTGGTATTTCTGTAATTTAAAATATTAAAATTTCTTGGTTTTATTGAATGTCCTATGTGCTTTTTTTATCAAGGATTTTGTGTAACATAATAAGTATGCAGTTCTTCATATTAAGTTCTTGTTATCTTCCTTAGCGGTTGATAGATTGCTTTACAACTTCCTATTCTTTATTATAAATTCATGATTTATTAAGGTACATTTATTTCAGATTTCACTCTGATTTTTGTAATGTTTTGTTTCAGATTTCATCACTAAAAATGCAGATTCAGTCTCAGGAATCAGATTTAAAATTACAGGAAGATGACCTTAATAGAGCAAAAGCAGAGCTGAATCGCCTCCAGCAAGAAGAGACTCAGCTAGAGCAGAGTATCCAGGCTGGAAAAGTGCAGCTTGAAACAATAATCAAATCTTTAAAATCAACACAGGAGGAAATAAACCAGGTATTCACTGTAGTTTATACAACTTCTCTTTTGCTTCTTGAAAGGCTAAGAGTTGAACATCACCTAGAAAGATTATTTTTCAGAAGAGAAAAAAAATACTGGTTCATGAAATAAGCCTTTTTGACTGGTGCTTAGTAGGTTAATTCCTAGTTTGAGTCAGGAAAAGTTCAGCTCTGGTGGGGGGAAAATGCAGCTGTCTGGCAACCGTGTTTAATAAGAATGCAAGAATGACAGTGTTATTGAATGCATAACATAATAAAGCATTTTTCGCTGCTTAGGCAAGAAGTAAACTTTCTCAACTTCAAGATAGTCATCAAGAAGTCAATAAGAGTATAGAAGAATATAATGAAGCTCTCAATGGGATTCACGGCGGTAGTCTGACGAATTTAGCAGATATAAGTGAAGGCCTTGGGCAGACGGAAAGAAGCAATTATGGAGCTATGGTAAAAAAAAAATTACTGTGGTTTAGTGTATTTTACAATAATTAGGTTTGTAACTTGCACCTAATCTGAAATAGTTAAGATGTTTGCTTAGGTGGCTTTTGGTATTTTAGGAAATACCGTGATCCCTGCAAGGTAGCAATCTCCAGTGCAAGGCAGGGCAAAGATTTTAATGCTGATGGAAAACCTGATTTTTAAGCGTTGGGTTAGATCTTGTGCTAGGATTTGGTGCCTGTCTAACTGTAACAGTGTGGATACGTAAGAAAACTGTAATTATGGAAACAAAAAGAAAAGGTCATGTTAACCCTTGATTTGCAACCTGTCACATCTTTAGTCTCAGGAACTAGGTAGGACTTTATTTCCAATTCAGGTGTTTTGTTTTTTTCTCTCAAGTTCTCCAGTTTACCAAGGTGACACCTTCTCTTGCTGTAAACTTCCCTTTAATCATGTATTTCTTTCTTATTTCCAAAAGAAGCTATACAAATTTCTCCTTTGCAGTGAGCTATATTTATTACATATTTCAGTAAAAAACACTTTCCCTTCCCAACAGACATCGATAGTTCTCTTCAGCTTAAGCAATTCCAGCATCATTTATCTCATTTATTGTGTTTTCTTTTAATCAGTATTTTTCCCAATTCATAAGATCCTTCAGGTTCTTAAAGATTTTTCCAGTCAATTTCTTTTGGGTTTCAATTGTTGATTTGGATATTTAATAATACTCTAAATCACAAGATTTTTCATTTTTTAAGCCTATTTCTTCAGTTTAAATATGGAAGTTGCATACGTCCTTGATTCTACTTGCACATGTACTTGGTGCTTCCTCATTAGGGAAACATAATTTCCAAAATCCTTGTAAGCACAGTATTTACTATGGTTTTAGTATGAAGTTAAATATGTCGTGTACAGTGTATTAATAAATATTCAGCAGGCATGCTACCTTTATGCCCTGCTTTACGCTTCCTCTGTAAAAATGCTGAAAAGAAAAAAGTGTAGGTTAAAAACAACAATACATTGAGAGACATGGTCTTAAAACGCTTTGGTGCTTAGTTTCTATGCTTGCATGGCTTGCGTAAACATTATGTTTACTTTCCAGTGGAAACTTCCAGATGTTTCTCTTACTTGCAAAACCTAAGAATCACTTACTGGAACAAAACTCCAGTATATGTTCATAGTAAATTTTTTAAACCATTGTGTCCCTTTCCTGTTTCTTCATTCTTCCTTCCCCTTCCTCCGCTCCCCACCTCCCTCCCTGCTGTTCTGAGAAGTCTTAATTAAGACTTCTTCATTTGCATCTTATATAAAGGGATGAAAGAAATCCTGTATCTTTCTAGTGCTGGAGGCAGTGTAAGTGGGTAGTTGTTATTAGGTATTTCTCACGTTAGAGTTGAATGGCTTTGATTGTCAGTGGAGCCCTGTTGTACAGGTGCTGTATGCACATATGGCTACTGTGGCAAGGACTGGTTTCATCAGAGACCCAAAACGGACAAAAAGACAGGGGTATCGTATGCAAACGAATGCAATGAAGAGGTTTTGTAACTTTAGTTTGCTACTTGTTCATGCAGGATTTTTTTGTAACTTGACAAAGCTATAGGTTGGCCTCTGATGACAAACCTCTGTATCGTCAAAATGTTGGGGTGACGCTCTTCCTGCCATGTAGTGCTTTGTAATGTGAAATCAGTACTTGGAGCTTTGAGCTCAAGAATGGGTTAACAAGAAGCAATCTTGAGTATGACTACTCAGTAGTAATTTCTTGTATTTGTAGTCCACAAAGATTTGTGTATCCTTTCCTTTTAAATAACTGTCTTACCTGAAGCTGAACTGTAAGATAGCTGGGAGAGAAGAACTTTTTGATAGCATGATGGCTGGGGGTTTGGTTTGGTTTTGTTATTTAAGTATTTGAGAATTGAATATATTAATATGAGAAACAGTTTAACCTTTTATTGTTATATGTATTTTTATCTTTTGATGTTCTGCGTAGCCTTGGGCTATGTATTTCTTTTTACTGTGTAATTACTTTTGCTTAGAAGCAACTTATTCCGGAAGTTCTTAGGAAGTAATTTTTAAGATCATTAAACAGGAACAGAATTTCTGCTAAATGGGTAACTGAGCATTTTAATCATGGTATATTGCTGTAATGTTTCTTCTCTTAATTTTTAGGATGATCCATTTAAGAATAAAGCCTTGATGTTTACCAATAATACACAAGAATTGCATGCAGACCCATTCCAGTCAGAAGATCCTTTCAAATCTGATCCATTTAAAGGAGCAGACCCTTTCAAAGGCAGTAAGTGACCAGTGGCTTACCTGAGACCTTGAAGACCAATTGTTGAGTAAATTATATTTTCACAAACTTTTATCATCTTGCTAAATAGTGGATAAAACAAATGATTTTTCTATTCTGCATAGGTGACCCATTCCAGCATGATCCTTTTGCAGAACAACCACCTGCTCCAGCAGGTAATAGCCCTTTTGATGACAGGACAGATGTGATACAAACAATTTGTAGCCAAACACAAAGATTTCTAACATTTCCCTGGCTTCAGATTTTTGATTTGCATGTGGGAACAGGGAGACCTGTCAGGGAAACTTGACAGGGTGTGCATTCAGGATCAATATGTTAATAATATGCATGTAACTCTTTATTAAGTCCATAACCTTAATATGAACATGTACTTGTTCAAATTTAGTAAATATCCTGTTTAGAGAGGTATCTGGAATTTTATCAGATTTACCAAATCATTGTGTGTTTTTGTAAGAAAAATTACATCAGTGAGTATGAGGTCAAATACAGAATGGTTCATAATGGACAGACTAGGTGCTACCTTCTATTTACCTTTTAATCCTCCTTCTAGATCCATTTGGAGGTGATCCATTTAAGGAAAGTGACCCATTTCGTAGTTCTGCCCCTGAGGATTTCTTCAAGAAACAGGTGAAGAGTGACCCATTTACCTCAGATCCATTCACAAAACCCCCCACTTTACCCTCAAAGGTCAGTAATTTTTAAATCTACACATAATAGATTTCTTTACTATTGACAAACTTCTTGTCTGAAAGGTAAAAAGAATGAAATATCACTAAATACTTTTCTCCTAACTGATGAAATATCATTAATTTTATTGTTAAAATTTAAGTATGAGTTGTTAAGGCAATCAGCAGTTTGTTCTTTCCAGTTCTGTGATGATGATGTATATTCACCATGAAGATGCAGTTAGGTGGATGGGTTTTTTTCGCTGTTGCCATTTCAAGCCACCAGCACCCACTCATTCACACCGTTACCTCCATTCCATTGGTGTTTCTATTTGCCCAGTCACGTAGTGAATCTGATCAAGGAACTGATCTGGCTAAAGGATTACTGAGCTACCAACAGACAATAGAGCCAACACAGTGGAAGGACTGCACAGAACTCGTTTGTCAAATGTATAGTCACAGTTCTTAAGCTGTCCTTACGTGTATATGTGTGGTTGTTTTGGGGGGGGGTATGGATTTTTTGTTTTGTTTTGTTTTTTTAATTAATCCTTTCCCTCACCCTTATGGCTTTCATTGACTATTGCCACCCAAGTGTTAGAACAGTATTCTAGTATCCGTCAGTGGGAGGTTAGTTTGTCTTGCAATATAGGTTTGTGCTTGGATAACAGCAGACTTTTCAAACTGAAGAGCAACTACAAACACCATCTATTTAAAAAGAAGTGATATACAGATTCTCTGAATTAAGAATAATGTAAATGCCTGACCAGGATATTCAGTCTCTGTTGCTTAAAGACTGAACACTTCTAGGTGTAATTTCTTATTTTGCCCTGATAACTAATAATGCTTGTATTTCAGTGTGATTACACTTTTCACTAGAATGTGTTTCTCTGTAGGTACTTGGGGTTTTGTTTAAGGCTATCAATAGCCAAAGGCACTAATAATGCAAATTTCATATAATCAGTCAGTTTTATCCTACTATATGTGCACTGAACAGAGTGGTCTGAAATTGGAAATAATTTGTCTTAAAGCAATAGATTTTGATATGCATAAAAAGACAGGTGCGCAGTACAGCAGACCAATAATTATGTATATCTGTTCTTATTTAGCCTGACCCTTTTGAAAGCAGTGATCCTTTTACGTCTTCCAGTATCTCTTCAAAAGGTCCAGGTAAGAAGAATAAATTTTTCCATGAAGATGAATAAGGAGGTATCTCTTTATGAAAGAAGAATCAAATGTAAAAGTTGAGAATAAAGAAAGTTGTCTTGTGAACTGTTGGCAAATATCATTGTGGTCCTATTACGGATTATGAAGGTTAAGTCT
This sequence comes from Buteo buteo, assembly GCF_964188355.1. Lineage (NCBI taxonomy): Eukaryota > Metazoa > Chordata > Aves > Accipitriformes > Accipitridae > Buteo > Buteo buteo. The sequence goes on from NC_134180.1 coordinate 2,713,704, forward strand.
TCACGTACACTGTATACCTCATTTCTTTCTTTTTTTTTTTTTTTTTTTTTCCTCCAAACAACTGGTAGAAAACCTATTTTTTTATGGAATTCTCATTTTAACATCTCATGCTAGGTCAAAATGCAAGTGGTTTTTAATCCCCTGCCTAGTTTTATACTTCATTGGTACCAAGCGTTCTTCATAATTCTTAAGTATTATTTAAAATAACTTTTTTTTTTCCTGTATCTGTTTCAGATCCATTTGGAACACTGGATCCATTTGGAAGTGGTGCTTTCAGTAGTGGTGAGGGATTTGCAGACTTCAGTCAGATGTCAAAGGTAAAGGTTACAAGGAAAGCAACTGTCCTTTTAGAAATGTATGTACAGGTACTTTTTTTTTTTTCAAAGGTGTGGTACGATTGTAACTTTTCAGCTGACAATCCACTTTTGTTAATTTATTTTAATCAACCTCACCAGTTACTCTGCAAAGTGGTTTTTGTCCATCTCGGATAAGGCAAAGTCCTACCAAGGCTGGTAGATTCAGCAGAGATAAATCAACTTTTCACAAACATTTTCAAGTACCAGAAGAGCAAAAGAAATAAATTCTGGTTTTTACTTGTAAGAAAAGGTAGTTGTTCCAGATGCTAATATATTTCAGTGTCCAACCTTCCTCTAAGTCCTGAAGTCTGTTTCTTGGATATTTCACCTCTCATAGTATTCTGACTTGTTTTTAAACTTCTCCATGAGTACAGGGAGCCAGGGGAAGGTGGAAAACATGGTGTGCTGACATTTCATAGCTCTTAACAGAATTGCTGTTTCCTTAGTTTCTTGGTAGAAACTGAGTATATAGGGTATTTCAAATAGAACTTGGGCCTTACCTCCTCATCTGGATCAGTCACAGTCTGCTGTTAGCTTTCTGGGATGGACTTTGGAATTTACAGTTGACATCAGCTGCCCAACTTTTTACACTTAGTTCCACAATAACGCCTGAACATTGTAGAGTACATGTTAACTGGAAAATAGATTATCACATCACTTTCACTAATTTTCTTGGTTTTTTTTTTTTCCTAACTTTTACTGTGCTTTGTGGGGGTTTTAGCTCTCCACTAGGTGGCAACAGTCTTTACAAATAGTGATGCGTTTGGCTTGAGTGAGAAGTTTTAGCAAAGGTCTGTCCGTGAGCTTTAGCTTTGCCTACAAAATTCCTCTTTCTTCATTTCAGAATGATAAATTTCCCTGCATGGCATAACTTTTTGTCCCTTTTTTAACCAATAGGAGAGTCCTTCACAAGAGCCAGCTGAATATAGGAAACATTAAAAAACATGTTCTTGGAACTTTCCCTGAGCTTTTACAAAAAAAGACAAATAGCTGTGTGTAATTTAAGAAGAGCTTGGAAAAAAGCTATCTATTCTGAAATCTACCACATTTTTCCAGCTTCTATCATGGCTCTGTTTATTAGAGTGAAGGCCAGACTGTTGTATGACCGTTCATTGCCAAATAGTAAAAAGTAGAGTTTTACTTCCTTCTGTTTTTCTCAACAGCTTTTTGCTAGGAGTAAAAGTTCTAGAAGTATTTAAGTGATTAAGAGCATGAGTACTTTTGAATGTTGGTGAAATCCTGGCACCTCTGTTAGTGGGTGTTAGCCTCTTACACCACTGACATAATTCTGTAAAGCTGTCCTCATTTTTTGAAGTTAATGCTTTTACTTGAGTTAACTTGTAGCTTTCATGAAACAACAGATACTCTACAATGTGCTTACATCCTTTTTCATTTCTTTTTTCTCATGTAGTCAGTAGCTTCAGACCCCTTCGCCTCCTCTTTTGGAGGGATGGGATTCTCAGATGACCCTTTCAAAGGCAAATCAGACACACCAGCGTTACCACCGAAGAAAAATGTCCCTCCACGACCCAAGCCACCCAGTGGTAAGGAGGTTTTCTTTTTTTAATAGCGAGTTCCCCCAATTTTCTGTATATTATTGGACATAAGGACTAGTTGACAGTCTTCTAACTCATTATCTTATATTTCAACCATGGAGGAAGATATGAGATTATCAGTAAATTGGCAGAAATTGTCAGTAAGCCAGACTGGAACTCTTCAGACTGGAAAACAGATGATTAGGGAGTTGAATGACAGATCTGTAGAATCACTTGTGGCAGGGAAAAATGGGGAAAAAAAATTCTGTCTTTTCCAAGTATGCAACAAATGGAATTGTTTATTTTGAAGGTGCCATTTACTAAAGAGGTTTGTTTTTATACAATACTCTGAATGTGGGAATTTTTTTTTTCCAGAGATTATGGTAAATGTGAAAAAGTTGAAATGGGCTTAAAAGAGAACTAGATAATTCTCAGAAGAAAAATCCAACAGGGGCAACAGGGTCTACCAAAAGCCAAAGTACTCTCTCTGGCTCCTGTGTTGCTGAATGTCTGCAAGGTAGTCTGAAGTATGACTGTATGTCTTGTTTTGATGTTCTTCCTGAGGCATTTGCCACTGAGTGCTAACAAGAACAGGGTACAGGGCTAGATAGACCTGTCCTGATCTGTTCAGGTATGATCATTCTTACATTCACACATTGCTGCATTCATTAAATATAAACCACTTTCTGAATATATGGCTTGTTCCTGCTTCAAGTCCATTGCATATGGAAAGTCTTAGAGATGTATGAATCTCCTGAATTGGAAATAAGATCTCTTTTAAAGAGCAACTTCCACTTGTTTGCCCTCCCTAGCATTGATTTTCAAAATATTCAGATACCAGTGAAACTGTTTCAAGAACTGAAGCCACTTAGAACTGTTAGTTTCAAGTCTCCTTTTAACAGTGGTATAGTTCAGTTAATACTAGCAGTGAACATTTAGTTGGCTAAAAAAAAAAAAAAAGCTGGATTCTGCTTATGAATAGGCACATAATTTTGCACCAAATATGTAGGTCAACATCTAGTATTCTCATGTATCCACTGACAGTGTTAGGAACCATAATACAAAGAAAACAGATCCATTATTAATGTCTCCCTGTCTAAATATGTGGACCTTTCTGCTGTTGCATTTTGGAGCAAAGCATGCACTCTGCACTCATGCTGTTTGTAACAGGTATTGTTGATCTGGCTGGTTTTGCAAAGCAGTTATGCTAGAACTAGCTCTTTGGGTAACGTGAAAAGTGCTTTCTATTACTGAGGTATCCTGAAGATGTCATTAACTATACCATAGATTGATCCAAGGTTTGGAAAACATTATTTAATACAGTAGACCTGCCATTGCAGCAGCATTATTTGTTCCTATTACTATGATTTTGTTGCTCAAGAGATGATGATGCACACTAAAAACCTGTAATCAAATTATGAGGTTCTGTATAGGTGAGTATTGATGAAAATTTGTCAGGAAATGCTGTAGAGTTGTGGAAAAGTTCTTGCAGCAGTCTGTTCCATGCTTGCTTTGTGTAATTACTTTCTACTGTTGAGGTACTAGAAAACCTTTAGTAATTAAAAAAACCCATAATATGTCATGTTGACAAATGTCAACTAATAGGACACAAATGAATAAAAGCAGAATTATAAAAGCTGAAGGTAATCTTATTTGTCATTGTGAATGATGTTATTTTTCTTTATTTATTTGGTTTTCAAGGAAGGTATGTGAGTGGCCATCTTTTCTTTTTAAGAAATGTCTACATAAAATTTAGTGTTTAAAGGGCCTATATAAAGTTGAATGAGTCAAACAAATACTAAATGTACCTATATTATCTTTCATGTGGTTTCTTTCTATTTCTTGTTCGAAACATGATTATTCCTAGCAAATACAGTGTAGTAGTAGCAGCATAGATGAGAAGTACATGCCATAGGATTGACTCACCTACATGGGGGGGTGGGTTGATTTATGTGTCTTCATTCCCTCCTCTGTACATACTGGGGAATTTTGGAGAACATTTAGCTTTAATGATTTGTTTTGAATTTAGACGTGTGCACTCAGCCTTTAATCAGTCTTTTAAAAAATTTGTTTAAATGTGTACCTTCCCCTCTTCTTGGAAGATACAGTATTTGTAAGGTTCCGCTGCTCTACCAAAAGCAAATGTTGTTATGATAAAATAGACTAAGGAGGAAACAAAGCAGGGTTTTTTTAAAGCAAATGAGCCTCATGTGTTTATGCAGTTATACTCCTCCCTTCCTTCCACAACTAAGGCAATCTTCAGTGGTTACTTAAAGCATGAGAAATTATATAGTAATATACTGCGATTCTCGCAAGAGATACAGGCATATAAGTGTATGTTAGAAATGGGAACGCTGCTCAGAAAACAAACAGACAAGAAACTTCCGTTGCTTCTTACCTTTCTCATTGGCCTGTTTAATTAAAAAACAAGTAGGTGATAAAGATCTTGCTGAAGGATGAATAAATGCTAGTTATTACCAGACAAATCTATAGTTTGTCTTTCTGTTCCCAGTTCCTACTCTTTTTAGTAAAACTGTTCTTTCTGTTGGGGGGGATTTTTACTATTGAAAAGCACTTGTATGGTTTACTTGCATTTTGCTAGGCAGATGCAATGAAGATCTAATATAAAGCTTTACTTGTCCTCAACACTCTACAGTCAAGTAGAAAATACTAATAAATATTTTTGCAGGGCTTTGAAAGCTGTCTCATTTCCCAAGTAGTTGTTGATAGGGGAAACTAGCAAAACCCACCAGGGATAGTTCCTAATTCAGTGCTTTTCTATATGCAAAGTGTTTTAGGGATTGTGTGATATGCAAGCATTGTCTGATCAATCCATTGAGGTATTGCAGGGTATCCTGGATGATCAGGTAGTGGCCAAAGGGTGCCACAGTTCCCATCTTGCCCACGTGGCTGTGTTTTGTCCAGATGAACGAGGAGTTGTGCATCAGGTCTTGTTTCTTCGTGAAGGCAAAGGCAGAGCAAACCGTTGGAGCTGAACACAGGGCCAGGGAAACACTTCAGAGACAGCCTGTCAGGTCAGATCAAAAGGCCTTCAGATGTACCTGGAAAAACCTGTAAAAGGAATATGTCATTCTGATCACCTGCTCTCGTATTAAGGCTCTGGAGACAGTCTTCATACCACGCTTAAGGGAACTTTTCTGCTACTGCCAGCTTTGTCAGTAGCAGGATTGCAGTGGGTGATCATTGTCTGGCCTTATAAATCCTGACCTGTTTGCTTGCTGCTTGTAGAGTGAGGATTGGTTGGTTGGTTTGGTTTGGTTGTTTGGTTTTAGTTCGTGTTTGTTTTTTTCAAAGCTTGGACACTGAGAAGTAGCTATGATCTGCTGACTGTATTAGCAGATACTTCAGTTCACAGCTGTTTGTGGTTGTCACTATCTGGTAAGGATAGGCAAACACTTACTGTGTGGCATGGATTAGACACCCTTGAGATCCATATCTTTCCCTTCTCAAAAACTAAGGTTAAGAGAGGGGATGACAATCTTGAGATTATTTCCTTAAAGCCATATCTTAAGCTGAATCTCAGGCTTATGCTTGTTCTGTTCTTCATAAATCATTTTGCTTCTTTCTCACTCCTTTTGAACCAAAGTCTTTCAAGATCTTTCAGATGTTACAGAGTCTTAAACTGATCCTTGCTTGGTCCTAGAGAAATTTCATGTTTGTTTTTCTGATTAAATGCTCTATTGTGTTTTTTCAATATAACTGTTTAAAGGTAAAGTGCAGAATCTTTAAAGAGAGTTGGAGGAAGGCTAATGAATCAGTGAATAAAAATAGATAATGACAAGGAGAAGGTGTTGCAGAGGCAGCAAGCCTGGATACCAGAATACATCAAAGCTCCAACATACCTGTTACATGGAAAGATTTGAAAAATCACTATCTCTGTCCCTCACCTGGTTTAAGTTTCTCTTTTTAGGTTGAGGAAGATCAGCTAAGAAAAAGCTCTTTAGTTCTTCTGACTAGACTGTTCTAATAAAAGTTCCCAAGGGAGTTTGTGCATGTTCTTTCTCTTCAGGAATGCATTCATAGTCCGTGAAGTTCCTAATGAACATGAGGTTTCATACAGCTCCCCTGGGACTTGGCTGAAGTAATTTGATGTTCAGCAGGTGGTACTGGAGAACTTGAAGGTTTCTTCCGAGAGAAGTGGAAGGTTTTCTGTATTACTTGTTGCTGTATCTTGAATAATGCTCAAAAAGCACCAAAACCAAGACAGTATTAATTACAAAATAACAAAAATAATAGTAATGTATATTGACATACTTAAGCAAAGGTGCCCTGTGACAGGGGTCTAAATTCCAGTGCAAATTATTTTCTCAAGCTGTCTTAAAACATAGCTAAGTTTTGTAGATTTATAAGTATGTTTTATTTTCTGTCATAGAGGATTACCTGTAGTTTTTAGCGCTACTGAACTTCTGGTCACTTTACATTTCTTACACTAGTTCTTGGGTTTTGTAGGACTTCTGCGTAATTAAGAATAAAAAAGTCTGAAAGAGCTGATACACTGAAACCTGGCAGTTAAAATGGTTTTTGTAGATTCTCACAGATTAACAATTCTGTTTTCTGCCATGAGCTGCAGATTGAAATCAGTCAGAGTTCACCGCTAACTAGTTTCTAGGTAAAAGTTGTTGATTACAAAAAGAGAGAAACAGATTTTTTTTACTCTTTTTTTCTTTTTCTTTTTTTTTTTTTTTTTTTTAAAGTACAGGAAGTTGCTGTGTGGGTGTCAGTGATTGGGTTATAAGTAAAATTCAATGCTCTAGTGCTTTGATCGTGGGACCTACTGCTTTTGCCCCACCCTTACCACTTCCTTTAAATGCAGCACCATGCATTCCACATTGCGGTTATAACAGTACTGTTAACCAGTGATATTAGTGGAAGAACCTTCACCACTAACCAGTGTGTAACCTTCAACCTCTTCTAAATTATTATTGCTTGCTTATAGTGGTTTTGACCTTTTTAACCTTGAAAGAATATAAAAGTTTTAAAAATGCAGGAAGAAAACATATTTTCCAATTTCAGTGTGCTTTCTTCTTGCAATGATTATTTAATAAAACCAATTATTTTTAACACTAGCTTTTTTTTAGCCTGTGTAAATGTTATAATTTATATTAAATATATTGTATTTTAGTGACTAATAGAGGTGATGGGTATTGTATTAATAGTGAACTTCTTCAGTGCTAATGTACTTCTAAAAATTCAGGGGGTTGGGGGGATGCCAATACATAAATAGCAGAAAAATATCATGTAACTTGGAATTCAAAGGACAACATACTGAATTCACCCCGTGTAAGAAAGATATCAGTGGATTTATTTAGCTGCTATTTGAAATACAAGTATTAAAATAAATTATATTGGGAAATTATTGTTCCAGACTGCACACAGTGAGTTTGTCAAAGGTCTTTGGCTTTGTTTTTTGATTCATTGATTCTTTGTAGCTCCGATGGAAGATGGCTACTGAATTTATAAATTGGCATTTCAAAAGATAGTGGTTAACACCTCTGTGTTTGTGTTAAGGACTTCGATTCTGTTCTCACATTGTTTTTGTGACTGGTAGTGGTTTTAAAATGTCAAAATATTGGAAAAAATCTTGAGAAGGCAGAATAGGGAGCTAATCAGCCTGCCTTGAATTAAGAAGTATGATTCTAATCCCTCAGAGATGCCTGGCTTATGTGGAGCCCCAGAAGACCTCAGTGCAAGCACAAAGGTTTGCACAGTATTTAATATGAGTGACTAGAAATTATTAAAAAATAATAGTAATGATGTTATTGATAATAAATCTAACCAGCCAAGGTGTTAGGGTTCAGTATTTTTAACAAACCACAAATTGCAAAACTGCTAGATGTATTTTGCTGTCCCACCAACAAAGTCAGAAAAGGCCTCTACTGACTTAAGCAAAACCTGACTGATCAAGTCCTACTTTTTTCATCTTGCCAGTTGGCAGATAAACAATATCTGAACCTGTTGATGGCTTTAAAAAAAAAAAGGGGGGGGGGTCAGGGCTTTAAGATCTATTAAAGATCTGTTAAGATCTTCAGGATCTTAATACTTTGTTGAACTAATCTGAAAGCTCTTTGAGCTGTGATGCATGTTGTAATCCATCACCTACAGAAATAATAATTCCCTAGTTTTGGGGGAGGATCCTTTGCCTTTCTTCACAAGTGTGGTTGCAGGAGAAGATTGTTGTCAGTCCCAAAGAAGCTAGAAATACAAGAAAAATTAACAGCCAACTCACACAGCAGCTTTCTATTCTGTTCATATGGTGCATGGACCTTGGAAGGTAAATTTAAGATGGATTTGCCTGCTTAAGTACTCGTGATTAAGAATGTATACTAAAAGAAAGTATTCTGAAGGCAATTTGACTTCAGAGCTTTAGTGAGTGGATACCCAGATGGGGTATACACACATCTTCCAGGCTTGCCTGGACCAGGATTGTCCAACTAGAAGTTTTTGAGCTAGATTCACTCTGTAGGATGTCTTTTTCACCCCTTGAACCATTTTAGATGCCTCTTACTGTGCATGATCAGATGCTTAATGCTGTCAGCCACCACTATGCTTGCATGAATCAGAAGGGCAGTGCAAGCAGCTCACAGAACGGCGATGTTTGTACAGCCCTGTTCTGCTGTCTTCCTTTGTATCTGATGCTTCCTCCTCCTTTATGTCAACGATAAATACAGTTCTTTTTCGTGTGTGTCACTTCTCTAAACTTAATTTGACTGGTTTTACCATTTTACACTTATTTTTCATTTATAAAGCAGTACAAGAGCACTGTCAGTTCACATTGACCTATATTGACAGTTTTCAGTGAAGAAAGAGCATAGATCTTTGCTACTTTTTTAGTTGGACATATAAATGTGTTTTTAGCAGTGTTTGTTTGCCTATGCTGTGTCTTCAATGTCTCAATTAGATGAAAATTAAAACTTCACAGTTGGTTCAGTATCTTGCTTAAAAAAACATGCAAACAAAATCCTGAATGCTTTGTTATGTGCATTTATTGATTAAATTTGTTGAAAGAAAATTGTCTTATGAATACTTGGTGTTTAGACACATGACATTTTTGTGGCCAGTCTTTTTGACCTGCACCATGTACGATGTCCCCAGGATATGAATTTGCATAGAAATTTGTTCTATGTATTTAGTGAGATAATTTTAAGAAAGAAAGAAACCATGTTGGGTATAATAGATGTAATCAGGAGTTATGAACAAAAAAAAGAATTGTATTAATCAGAAAAAAATGTAAAATAATTCCCTTGCATTTATTTGCATGAGTATATTCAAGTTGTGGGGATCAATCATTTGGTCTAGAGGAGAGTATAGAGTTCTGCTCTTTATTCGTTGCATGATCACAGGAGTACAGGAGTGTTATGTTTATTTCTGAGTGGTACCACACACCTGTTTCCTTACAGCTTCTTGAGTACCCAAGGTTATTCACGAGTAGCGCAGTGCCTGTTTACCTTTATTTTTTTTCCTCATCTGCAGCCGAGAGTGAAAAATTCAACCTCAAAGTTTGTGACTGACAGGAAAACTTTTTTTATTTTGGTGCCTTCTAGAAGACCTGACAGTTGCATTAGAACACAGGCATCCCTTGTTGTGTAGGATAAATGAGTCATGGGTGGAGCACCTGCCCAGCCACAAACTAAAAATTCCATTCACGCTTTGATTCTGTTGTTTATACTGATCTCCCACAGTAAAGATATTTCAGTACCGATTGTTAAAAGAGGTTGTTCAGAATCTGTTTCAGAACAGATTGTTAGCCTGAATGTATAACGATTTCTCTTTTCACCTTTCAAGAAGTTTGTAGTTTTCAGAATATTTCTCTTAAGCTAAGGTTTTCAGAGTTTCGGGCTAGCTCAAGGTGCAAATTTTGCAAATATTAAGCAAAAACAGTTTCGAGAGTCTTTTGCATAGGAAAAATTCTTCTGTTACTAAAAATGTGTTGTGATTTTTGTGCAGAGAGCAGTATTGCCAAACAGTTGAGTTTGAAATACAGTGCAGAAATAGCCCCTGTTGAAGACAAATACCTCTTGAGTATTCTGTAGAAAATTGGTTTTAATGTAACTAACCTTCAAGCACATTTTGAAAACTAGTAATAATTTTTCTGTAGGTTCCTAAAGTTCACAGTTCATGAAAGTTTCACTCTGCATCAGTGGAAGAGCTGGATAGTTCAACAGGATGGTGAAAAACATGCTGAGTAAGTTAGGAACGATTGGTAAAGTGCCAAGAGAAAGATGTGCTGGGAGGCATCTTACATACTGCACAGTCTCTGAAGTTTTCTAGAGTAACACTTCCTCTGCCATATAGTGAGGTAGGAACCCTGGTATTATACGTTCAAGTATAATCACAGGTGTGGACTTAATTCACACTGTCACTACTTATCCTATGTAGCATGACTCTGACTCTTAAAGCATATTTTTCACTTTAGAAAGTTTCCTGGAAGGGAGTACTTGTTTAGTGAAAGTTTAAAGTTGTGTCATCTCAACTCTGCCCTGTTTGCCTGTGATAATCCAGTCTTCAAACACATGAAAACATGCTGCTTCTTGTAATTCAAGAAGATATTCTTCTAAGCAGAAAGTTAGGACCATCGTTGAAACATAGAACATAGAGAAAGCGATAAATGTTTCACTTCATTGTTTCATTGTCAATATCTTGTAATTCAGTAAGACAAATTCTGTAATTGCATCCTACCAGTGACATTATATTTGCCTTGAACTATAGATCTCAACCCTAAAGTTTGCTGTGGGGTATGAAATTAGATAAACCCTTCATAAGGGTGGAGTTCACTATAAGTTAACAGCATTTGCTGTGGTAAACCATTTTGTTCATCATTTCTTTTTGCTGAAGTGAGCCCTCGGTGTGGTTTGGGTGCACCACTTGGGTAACTGCTGAAACTGCTGTGGTTTCAGCATAGGACCTGTTTTGCTTTTTTCTGAAGTTTTTTCCCTTGACACTAGTAGCAGAAAAATCAAATAAGTAAGGGTTACAACTGTTTGCCTGCACTTTTGTACTACCATACCTCAAAAACAATGAGCAGTATCATATAAAAATGTTTTTTCCAGTGAATATAAGATAAATGCAATCTCAGTTACTCCTAAGAGTATATTGTGCAATATTACAATTTTACCAGTGTCCTTTGGTTCAGTTGGTGACTTCTTAATGCGGTTTGAGTATCTTTGCTTTACATTATAGAAATACTGTACCCACATTCTTGACATACTAAACGTGGGAATACAAAAATCTTTGTGTACTTAAGTATACACTTACTGCACTGGGAGATTCACACTTAGTATAAGCCAGCAAGGATGTCAGAAAGATAATTCTGGTGTCATTATTACTAATTTGTGGCTAATAAATGAGTAAATTCAAACATCTAACTGGACCAAACAAACTTCTGCCAGGCCTCAAAACCATGTTTGCTGAGTGTGGCAGGATAGAACAAACTATAAGCAATGTACAAAGCGTAGTGAAAGAGGGCTCGTTGAGCGCTCTGTCATGAGTGCCTGGATTGGTGTATTCAGCATGGGCACTGCCCTTAAAATTGCTCTGCAAAAAATAAACCTGGCTTTACAAGGGTTTCCCTCTTTCATCTTTTCTTCAAAATAACAAAATTATAGACACTTTCTATTCTTTAATGTATAAAAAACTGAAGAAAATGGCACTTGGGCCATAAAATGAAAATTTTCAATAATATTAGCAGCAACTCTAGTATTCATGGTGACATTTCCTTTACAGCAAAGTTACTCTTTGTGATCTGTTGTGAAAATGAAGCACAAGAAACCCCAATGCTCTTTGGGTACGTTCCGAAACCACTAGGGGCTTCGTGCAAAAACATTAAACAGGCCACCTAGAAAAAACAGGTTTGCTGAGCAAATACATTGCAAACCCTGCATTTGTATTAAGTCACCAGTTCCACAAAGTGGTTTTGGCAGCAGCAGATTTAACCTAAGTAAAGGGCATGGGTAAATGGGTCATTTTTGCCTCTAACAGTCAAAATTGGTTTGGGGCAATATAGGGTGAAGGATACTAGGGGGAACTAGTAACTGGCAATAGACGAAGGAGAAAAAAAATGTAGACGGCTCTTGGTTTGCCTTGACCTTAAATTAGAAATGCAGATACTTTAATTCTCTTTGTAATTTAAAATAAGTTGCTCTTTTATCTGGAGAATTACATACAAAATGCAGAGTTACTCATCTCTTACCAGGTTTGCTTAATTACCTAGCACTGCATAGCTGTAACCAAAGGTGAGATCTCCTAAAGGCCATGGTGATGAGTGGGATGTCAATGCAGCACTCCATTTCAGAGAGCAGAACGTGGCCTCTTGTTGATAGGAAAGGCAGTTTGAAATTGTGGTGAAGGAGGGTCCATGCTTGTGGGGAGAGCAAATGCTGCTGGTATTTCCTGTGTTTTGTCACTTCCTTCCATGAAGGACAAATCACTGGTCTGATCTGCCTGTCTTTTCAAGTCCCACATGTGGTTGCTAATACGGGTATCTGTATATCCTTGCCACATCTGTTAACCAGGATGGAGCGTGTACTGAACCATCAAAAACAGTGCTGGAGTGAACTTGAAGAGATCTCATTTATCCTCCAGCTTCAAGGCAGCTAAACCAGTGTGATTTCTAGAAACCATTTCTCAAACCTCATGGGCATGGTGATGGAATGCAACAAATTCCCTACGCAGTCTTGAGTATTCTTAAGTTTTAAAAATGTTACAGATTGTATAATGTAAATCTCTCTTGGTAAACTCTAAATCCATTAGCCTTTTTCTTGATGGAAGATTTGCCTACAGGACTGTGATCAGATTTCCCTTGAATACCCTTAAGACTAAACAAATCCAGTTATCTCCTACTGCATGTGTCTTGTTTTCTACGCCTCTTTCTGTCTGCTTGTTCAGCTGTGGACTTTCTTGCTTCACATTTTCCCTGAAGCACAGTGCCTGCAGGCGGTCAGTGTATTGCATCCGAGGCTCGAGTCTGACATTAGCACTGCACTAACGAGATAAGAGTCTGCATGTTTCCTTCAGCTCCCCTCTAAACCTGTGCCTGGCTGAGTTTTTGAGGACTGTAGGGTCCCGCAGCCCGTGCGGTCGATAAGGAGGTGCCACCAGCACGGTGCAGAGCCTGCTGTTGGCAGAGGGCTGTACGTCTGGCAAGCTGAGTGCCAGGGAAGATGGACTTTTGGCTGGCCCCTGGGATAGGAGAGGCCGAGCTGTGATTTATCGGCAGGTAAAGGCAGGCTGCTGAGTAGGTTATTTATTTAGTGCAAGTTTGCTGATCTTTATTTCTCTTTGACAAATGAGGATGTCCACAGATTTGAGCAAATATTATAGAGTTCATGAGCAGCTACTAAAGTACATTCTTAAAAGCTGTCAGGCTATGTCTTAGACATGCCAAGTATATACTCTGAAATTTGGGGGTTCGACTCCATTTTTCTGTGCTTTCCTAGTATGTGTATCCTGATGTGAATAAATGATAAGAGTCCAATTAAATCATAGTTCAAAGAATTGGACATTTCAAAAAAAGATAGCTTTATTAATGCAAATAATGTATGTAATTCAGGTTATTATGCAGGAAGTTGTAAATATTTGTTTCTTTTAAAAATGTTTGTAGATTTTCCTTTATCATTTTTCATTTACACATTATAATCAGGATTGTTCATCCAAGGAGTATTTTTCCTGGAGGCTGGATTGTGTACCTGTCAGGAGCAATTGTTCATTTTTTTTTTAGAGAAAAAAAATTACATTTATCTGTTTAGTTATTTGACCTAACAAAATAGTACTTTTTGCAAGGGAATTAAAAATTAACCATGGAGGTTCTAATTGCAACAAATAAAATATACAACCATTATTTATGAGCATACACAATAGTTTCTGAGATTTCATTTGTTACTGGGGTGGAATATAAGAACAAGCAGTCACCTACAAAAGGTGGGTTGCACAGCAAGCACCCCAGAACAAGGTGATTTCTTAATCAGTCTCTTTTCCCTTGTATGTGTGGTGGTAGAAGGATAAACCAAAACTTAAACTTGAAATGTCTCTAATCCTAGAAAATGAACTAAAGTATACTTTTCAAATTCTTCTGACCAAATGTCTTTATATTGGGTTTTATAATTTAAAATCTTGATGGTATTAATATTGCAGTATGTATAAGTAAGGTGATGAATCAATTTAAATAAAACAACTGTTTGAGATGATCTACATTGAGAAATGAGTACTGTTATATTTGATTAAATTTTAAATCACCCCAGGAAGAATGGATGATGCTAAAGTGTATAAGCACAGTTTCCTATTTAAAGGGTTTGCATTGTCCATGGTAAGTAACTTCTCTTTTTCTCCTTTTGTTTTTTTTTCCTAAACTTTCCAGGTAAAAGTACTCCTGTAAGCCACCTTGGGTCTTCAGATTTTCCCAAGCCCCATGATCCATTCCAGCCATTTGGGGCTGACAGCAGTGACCCGTTTCAAAGTAAAAAGGGGTTTGGGGACCCATTTAGTGGAAAAGATCCATTTGCTCCCTCCTCTTCAAGTAAAACTTCTAAAGACTCTTCCTTGGGGTTTGCAGACTTCAGCTCTGTAAGTTAAGTTCATTGTCTCTGAGCAAACCACTTTCTGCTCTGCTTGCAGCAATCTATTGGGGTTTTGTTTTAACTGCAAACCTACTGTTCACTGGCTTCTGTCTCTTAGTACCTTCATGCTGTCCTCATTGTTTTTGTATTAATATTTCTGTAATAAAAAGGCATTATTTCAATAAAAAAGAAGTTTCATACTAAATTTTAAAGGGTTTACTTGCATTTAAATTATTTTAGTACAGTGTGCCTTTACTCACAAATTCTTTGTAGCAGAATCTGTGTATTGTTTTTGTTGCATGGAGGCTATTTTGTAAACTGATTTTTGGGAGCCAATGATGTAAAGATTCAAAAACAATTGTTGAAAACATTTATATAGCAATTTCACCATATCCACAGAAGCAATTCCTTAAAGGGCGAGATTCCATAAAGTATTTGTAATTGTTTGTAAAAAAAGTTCTGACAATCCTGTCACAATGTTTGCTGTATATGATGGACTGTGGTCATAAAGATACATATACGAGACAGAGATTGAAAATTTAGCTGTTGAATTTTGTTCCAATTACTGATATTGTTGAAAAGCCCTTGTTAGACAAAGAAAACAAATATGTTTTGTGGAACCACTATAGAAATGTCCATGTTGCACTCCAAAAGACAGTGTCAGAAGGTTTGAAAGCAAAGCCAAGTACCCATTCATTAAAAAATACCAGGGTTTCTAAAAGCCTGGCTTTGGTTTTAGTGCTGGCAGTTTATGTTATTGAGTTGGAAATCACTGTAAATGTAGTAGTAGTGTGGTTCTTATTGCTTCCATGAGTAGATAGAAATCTGTTCCATCCACAGCCTCAGGCTTCTTCCTCCTTTCATGTGTTTTTGTTCTGTCACATTGCCATGCAGTAAAATTGCCAACTTAATCTGTTATTTAACTCTGATGGACACAGTTCAGTGTTCAACAAGTGGAGATCTTTAAGCTGAATCTTTCAGGTTGCTTATTTTTAATGTTTTTTTTCCCCTAGTTATTAGTTAATAGTAAACGTGTATCACTTTCCTATTTGTTATTGTTAGTTGAGGTCATCTGTGCATACTTTTAGCTGGCCTCAGTGCTTTAATTTATCTATGATACTGAAGACGTCAAAGTTCAAGGTACTATGTATGCTTTACCACAGTTAGTACTAGCCTGTTGAATTTGCACAGTTAAATTCTGTGATTGTATACAAAATGGTGACATTCTTAATAAAAATAAGACGCAAAACTTGCTTTATCTGAAATTTCTTGAACAACATCTAATTTCTTCTTTCAATGAAAGACAAATAATGGAATGGAATGACTGTTACCCAACTATTGTCGTCTTACTTTGCAGACTGCATTTCTTAAGTTAAAAGTGTGGCTTACACTGAGTTGATTGTATCAAATGATTAACCAAAATCTCTGATCCCCATCCCAGTGGGTGCTCTAGTGTTAAATTTGCAGTGCCATCAGGTTTTCAGGAGATGAGATTAACTTTAGAAGATAAGGAAAAAGTAGGAAAAATGAGATCTTCAGCAGCAGCCACTTATGATTACTGTTAAGTGGTACTTCATCAAATGAAATTAATTTTTTAATCGGTTTTGTGAATTGTTTTCTACTGCTGTAAGAAAAAAAAGAAGTGTTAACTGAATTCGACTGAAGGGAGGGAGACTTGATCCCTGTTCTTTTCAGTTTTTTGGTTTGTTTTTTTTCCTTGCCTATAAGACAATTATCTTGCTACACTTGATAATTCCTAATCCTTCTGTATAAAGTCTTAAGTGTACTAGTTACCTTGTAATCAGCAAGAGTATTGTGCTTCTCTTTGCCTGATGTTTGGGAAACTTTGTTCATAATGGAAATTAAAAGCAATTTTACTTACAGAAGGATTTTGAAATGTAGTTTGAGTCCATGGAATCTGATAACAGAATCGTAGAATCGTGTAGGTTTGAATAATTGAATAACCTGATTTTTAATTGGAATTCTTCACTGTTGCAAAGAAGTAACATGAGGACCTTCACTAGATTTTAGTAGCACTCTAGAAAACTTGCCCTTTTTTTGAGACACTGGCAAATTCATGCACCCAGAGTTTAAGTATGTTCTCATTGCATTCTTAACTTTTCTGCTGGCATTAAATATGACTCTTTGGAACAAAACAAAGTCTTTTGGTAGCTCATATTTCAGGTATTTCTAGGTTCCAGCTTCAGTTTATAGAACAACAAGAAAAGCAATCTTTCCACCAACAGAAAGCATTTAAATTTCCAAGAAACAGGGCACTTAGAACTAAACTAAATTTTTTCTCTTAATATAAGCTGGTAATTTAGTAAACTCAAGTCAGTGCAGCTTTTTGTGTATTTTATTAGTTTTGCTGCAGTCTGCTGTTTTCTTCATTTATACCTTGGGTCTAGCTGTACTTCTGAAAAAGAAAAAAAAAAAGAGGTTTTTAATGAAATTACAGATATGTGATATATATTTATAGACTTCTTGAAACCTGGACATATGCCAAAAAATTGTTACGTATTAAATGACTTGTAATTCAGTTACATTACCTTTTTATAGGCAATCTGTGCAAGAATCAGTGGCATTCATGAACTGTTGTGTATTTCACTATCTAATGGTCAGAGTTATGCTCCTGAAAATTGTACTTTATGCTAACCATTTGTAATAAGGCACATCCAGATTTGTTTCCAATGAATCACTGGCCTATTTTTCCTTCTTCTTTTTTTTTCTTTTTTTTTTTTTTTTTTTTTTTTACTCAGCACTTTTAACCACAAAAATGTAACTTGTGTACCATAAACAAGTCATAATTGGGACTCTCATGAGCTTTGGAAGACTTATCCTAAGATGTACCCTATATAAGTAAAACTGTTTTCTCAACAGTAAAAAAAAAAAAAAAAAAAAAAGACACCCCAGAGGGTTTGACCAAAGCTTATTGTATTTCTGAAAATAGTAACTGTTATTCTCCATCCCAGCTATATGATCTTTTTGAATTCTTGGAATAAGTAGAGAAGTCCTACTTCTATTTGAGTCCATCTTTACTGTATCTTGAAAAAAGTAATTATTTAAAATCTTAGTGAGCTTTTAAATCTTACCTGTCAGCATTATTTAAATGAGTAATGATAGTAGGTTTTCTTCATTTTTAAAAGTAAAAGGTCGTAAAATTTGTGGCACTTCTATTGTATTTCAATAACAGTGAATGTAAAGGTCCTCATCTAAATTTTGATAGCAATGAAAGCAGAGGTATTGTTTGAAGAAAAGTAATTTTAAAATACTCCTTTTTTTTGCATCAAATCATCTGAAAAATCATATTGAGAGAAATAAAATGAGGAATTGTGAGCATGCAGAAGCACACAGATAATAACTAAATTATGAGTAAGGGAGAATTGGACTTGGGTTGAAAGAAATTCAAATAGGCGCATTTATTTAAAAATATGAATTTATAGATACAATGCAGAGTGGAAAAGGCAGGGGTGGGGGCTGTCACGTAGTATATATGTGGCCAGGCATAGGTCTAGCACTTAAAAGTTGCATTTAGTACTTGGTTCAATATTTCAAGCTTGTTGAGAAGGTGTAGCCATATCAGCTAGTGCAATGACATATTTTGCTGTGTTCAAAGTTACTGTGTTGTGGACCACAGGGCAATTTTTGCAGTATACATTCTGCTGAAATTGAACCTATAAATTCCACGTAGTTTTCTCTTCCAAAAATACCCCAAATAATATGTTTTCCTGAACATTCGGAAAAAAGATAGTACAAAGCAAATTTTAGAAGTGGGATATAATGCAAACATTGGCATGCAGCTGTGCGAACGCTTCTGTTAACATCATCCTCTTCAGCAAATACTAAAATTAAACAGTCACAGATTATATTTGAGTTTTGAATTGTTATGATTTCAGTAAAATATTTCAATATTTTGTGCAAAAGGGTTAAACAAACTTTTGCATACTTCAGTGGTAAATACTGGAATATTATTTTGGAATAGTTTTGCTGCAGTGTACTTAAATGTGTTTTGGGAAGCTCAAACAGGCTTAGAAGCTCAATGTTATAATGTGTTATATTTGCGTAGTGTTTTCTGCTGAGGTAAATTAGATTCTCTTACATTATTTCTTACTGGAAAAACTCTGCACGTATTTTTATGAACAGTAACAGAAGCACTTCTAACTTTTGATTTGGTGATGAAACTTCCCACAATCAGCAGTCTCCATAGTCATTATTAAAGCCCCTCACCCTTTGCAGGAAATGCTACAATAAAACTCTCTGCAATGGAGTTGCATAAGAGTAAATAACTCTTGTTTTTTACCAGCTATTTACTATTCTTAAAAATGGATGTTAGGTTGCTATGGTCCCAAACCACTAACTTGCTTTTTTTGCGTTTGTGGAGCTTTTGTTTGGCTCCAGTCCTCTGGCTATTTTCATACAAAACTGAGACATGGATGCAGGGACGTGCAGCCCAGATGGGTTAGTTTCCTGGTGGGAGGAGGAAGAAATTATGAAAATAAATTAAAGGATGAAGTGAGGAAATCAGTGAATTTTTATCTTAATCCAGAAGAACTACCCTAAGACAGCTTGGTATATTTGATTCATATATTTAATAAATCTGATTTGTTGTATTTTTCACATAGTTTCTTCTAGCTTTTTGGTAAATTTATTAATTTATTTTCCATTTTCATTTTTTAGTTTGGAAATGAAGAGCAGCAGCTGGCATGGGCAAAGCGTGAGAGTGAAAAAGCAGAGCAAGAAAGACTAGCTCGATTGCGGAGACAAGAGCAAGAAGACCTTGAGTTGGCTATTGCACTCAGTAAGGCTGATATGCCAAACTCTTAAATAGAGGTTCTTTGGCTCCACCCTGTCCAAGTGAAACCTTTAAACATGGCTTTTATAAAAATACTAAATTCTTGGTTTATGTTGTGAAAATAATTTTAGTCACCTTCAACTCTAAACAAGACTGGCTGGTTACGTCAAACTGGGTTCTGTGTGGCTTTTCAAGTGCATAATATGCAGGAAACACTGTATAAGCTGTATTACACGTTCTAGATAAAATTTACTGCTTGTAAGAAATTTAACGTATGATCCTAAGATACTGAAAGCAAAGTTTCTTTATCTGGAAGACAATGTTGCATATAGTAAACTGCAACTTGTGAATCTGGCTTTTCTGAATTCCATTGGTTTTTTGAGGCTGCAGTATGAATTTCAAAGAAAATGTTATAAAAAGATAATATTTATAGAATTAGCTTTCACTTGTTACATTGATTTAATAATCCATGATAGGCTAATCAGTATGTCATCTATGTCAAAGTCTTCAGCATAAATTCATTATTAGATGGTCCCTTTTTATCCAGGAGATGTGGTTCTTACAAAAGAATATGGCAATTTATATATGATGAATACAAACATAGTGAACTGTATAAAATAATACGAATTTGAAGCCTCTATGAATTAGTAGTTCTAATTTAAATATTTGTTTGCATTGAGTTTTAATAATTGTATGTGATGTTATAAAAGAGGGAGTTAATTCAGTTGTAGTAAATTGCACAACTAATTTGGTAATTAAACCATTAGGTAAAAATCTTGCTTTATCTCATAAGCAAATATGATTGCAGGGTTGTGATACAAGTTTGAGTGCTGCTTTCATGTAAAAATCAAGTGATGGAAGACTTACTGAGCTTGAGCAGTGTTCATCCCTACAACTCATTTTACCCTCTTTTGCTCCAACTGCCACAACATAGACCGTATTATTTGTGTTACCCAATGGACTGGGTGAGACAGTCCCTGCCTCTGTTTCTTTAATTTCACCTATCTTATATTATGGGGTTACAGATCAAACATAGTTTAGCTGAAATAAGGCCAAGTTGAAACAGATTTTATTTGCCAAATACATGTTCATGCATAAGTTATAGAAGTACTGGTAGTCTGGATTGGCTTTAAAATACGGCTTGTGGTAGTAAGTCCAAGTAGGAACAGATTTTATATATACCTGTAGAACTCAATACTTCCACCTGGTAAGGATAACACAGAATGTGTTTTACATGTCATGTATAAAATAAGTCCTTATGATACTTCTGTGAATTATTTACTTAGTAAAAATGCCTTTTCTGATTACAGGAATTCTAAAACTTCCGTTGACTTTGCCTTGGACTTTTATGTCTAACGAGAGTAGGCATCTAGCACAAAATTTTTAAAATGTCCTTAATGTGTATCTGCTTTCCTGTCATTAGTTCTGTAGGAATACAAAGCTTAACATTCTGTGTTTTTACTGATGCGGCCCTTACAATGTTTTCTCTATTTTTTTGAAAATGTGGTATTCCTTCATCATCTTCAATGCATTTATATTTTTTACGTTCTTGCTTCCTTACTTTTATTTTTCACAATACAAAGATAGTGCCTGTTCACTGAATGAAAACAATCTTTCCCCATTCTGTTGTAATTGCCTTATTCTGGATGCTTTCCTTACACAGAGATAAGAATCAGATTGCATCATTTTAATCTTCTTAGTAGTTTTCAGCTCTGAAATGCAGCTAAGATGTGGCATTTGTTGTCTCAGGCATTTGTGAGTAGGTATATGGGGGAGTGCGTGTCTGTGTATGTACATGCACACACACGTGCCCACATCCATCCATTTACATAGGCAGCAATACATATGATAAAACTGAAACCCTGTATCCCAAAATGCAGTTTTAGGAGTCACAGTTTGCAGTTTGTTGTGTGTCTCCTGTGCTAATGGTACTACAAATAATGTGAGTCTTTAATTCCTCTCAGAAGGGGAGATGTATTCTAGTATCAAAACCAACCATATAATGATCTTTAATACTGTCTTCTAATGACCCCTTTGGAATGCAGTAGAAGGTATTTCTAATTTTACAGAACCTGATTTGAAATCCCTTCCTACTGTGGTAATTTTTCTCTAAAATATGTTAGGTTAAATGATCAAACATACTAAAATGTCAACAAATTCTCTTTTCTGTTGGTGTACAAGACTTGAAGTCTCTGAGAGCAAACTTGGGTCTGTCTATAGCTAACATGAGATAAAACTTTTGCTATGAGAGAGCAATTTTCAAAATTGAATGGTTGCAGGATTCTCAGTGAAGTTAAACAAATTGTATCCATGTGTAAGATTCTCCTTTTCATTTGGGCCTGAGTCTTTGTGGTGTCTCTTCTGCTACAATAAAACCCCATTCATATGTAGTGCCATTTTAGAAAGGAAAACCACTTTTGGCCTACTGCTTGGATGATGTCGCTCCAGTGGGACGGGGTGGATGAGCTAAATAGCTTGATTCATTATCTGAGTTATGTACCATAACAAGACTTTCTGCTACTTTGTCAGTGCTCTAAAATACTGTAATTTATAATGCTTCTCAGGCAATGAGTCTGTGTTTTCAAGATGTTCAGCAGGAAGCCAGAAATGTGAATTAATCTAGCATTCCATATAGTGTTAGAACTAATTGCTCATTTTGCTATTTCCTTATTGACTCATTCTTCATATTTGCTTGGACAGTAACAGAAGATCAAGCAAATGAACAAGGACAGAACATGTTCTCTATGCACAGTGTATTAGATTTAGTAACCTTAGGTTTACTGAAACACTCTTGATTCAAAATTTTAGACACTGCAGTAGAAGAAAACTTAGCTATGATTTCTCCCCATTGTATTTAATACAGTTTTCCATATAAAAAGGAAGATTACCCACATTCTTCCCTTATGCTTGTAACTCAGTGTTTTGTATAATACCTGCACTTGTTCTTCTAAGACAAAACTTTTATCGCAAGACATTGATCATCTTCTTCCTCCAGAACAGTGAAATTTAAAGCACAAATAGGGCTATCGCTATTTGGGCAGAGAAAATATGTACAATGCAAGATATATAAAATGTGAGTATACACAATGCATATACAGTGTACATTATGAGATCCATATTATTTGTGTCTATGTGTGTATATATATATATAGTGTATTGTATAATGTAATAATAGTGTGTGTATATACTATATATGTCCACATACTATGTCTAGTATATAGTTACTTGTGCTGTACATAAAATGTGTATATACAATGAATATGTAGAATATGCATATATATTCTATATATTAAAGCTTGTGTGTATGTATGTATTCTCTAAACAGAGATGGATACAGAAATGGAATTTTTACAGAAATGCCGATTAGATCATGGCTCTTAGAATTTCAAAGTTCTGGTGAAAGAAAAAAAAGGAGAAATGACTACTTCTAATAAATTTGTTTCAAGATTACTTTCATTGGCATGAAAAAGTGTGTTCACTAGCTGTGCCAAGTGTAAGAGAAAAACCTGGCAGAAAGTAGGTATCATCTGCACTGGATGTGATTTCACATTCTTTTGAGGTTTTAAAGTGTCTTTTTGAAATGCAGACTCAATTTCTGATCTTCTTGCATGTGATGGTCATGTGGTGTCATCTTTTCTTTTTTCTCTAGGCTGAGGCAATGATTTTTCTCCTACATTTGGTTGTAGTTTCACTTCTTTGGTTGTTTGGGGTTTTTTTTCCCCCTCCCCTTTCTTAAAAACTCTTTTTAAGAAGCTGTTCTCATATACACACACACCCCCAAACAGTCACACACTAAGGTGGAAAACATGTTTTTCTTGCTTCATTCCAGTTATATAGGTTGCACATAATTGTCATCTGGACTTCAGCTCTGTTTTTCCTCCATTTCCACCTAAGCTTTTACTTTAGGAGGAATGACTATCCATTGAATTCTTGGCTTTGAGCAAGAATGGAGGTGATTCTACTTTCTACTCGGATAAATTATTAGACTCTGTGGTACATTGAGCAATCACAAAGAGTTTAGTAGGCTTTTATAGTGGCACATGTGTGTTTTATACAGAGTATCGTCACTGCTGGAATGACTCATGGAAAACCGTGAATTGCACACAGCACCGAGGCACAACAGTTAAAACAGGAAAGACGGACAATTATTCACGTTGAACCTACGCATGCAAACTTTGCATGTAGGACACAGGTATTGAATTACCCACATTATCCTTTATAGACCAGTATGTTCACATTTGCCTCGAGTGGTTTCCCTAAGTTATATTCAAATAGTCTTCTTGTAAAACATACCAGTCATTCTGCAATAAAAACAGATGCTCATAAAAATAGTACTTCTACAATAATGCTGTATGAAATATTTTTATATTGGCAAATATTTCCTTATGAAATCTCTGCCCTATGAAGATCATCAGTTGTTATGCATTTTGTTTCATGTGACGTGCTCTCAAAGTGTAGGAAATTCCAAGCTGTGTCTGACTGTGTAACCTTTTTGTTTGTTTGTTTTAAATTCCTGTCTGTGAAATCTGTTGTCAGAAATTTTGTAGAAATTATTTTGTCATCTTATGCTCAAAGATAATGCACTTTTCTTGGATTCTTCTTATAATCCTTTTGGGGTTACTATTTCTTCTTTAGTGTTTCTCCATTGAGAAGAGTATTTATTCTGTAGAACTGAGGCCCAAGGAATTTTGGTCCAAGTAGAATTGTTGCTTTCCCTCGTGTAAGAGTTTGATTTCTCCCTTCTTCTGCGTTTTATTCCTCCCTCTCAGGAATTTCATTTCTGTTTAATCCTCATTTAGAGTTGGAACTCTGTTAAAGTGAATTGATCTGTGCTAATAATGATCTAGTTCAAATATCTTCCTACACCGGTGGAACAGCTAAGTTTTTGTTGTGTGTCAACCATTGCATCTCTCTGTAGACTTCACAACAAACATCTTTTCTTAGAAAGGAATTTTGCTTGGAGTATGGTGGAATCATAGAAGATTTATTTTTAGAGCAAATATGTTAACTATTATTCATTGACACACCTGTTTTATCAGTTGATATACTGCTCTTTTTACTTGAAAGTTTTATAAATAAAGGCTAATTTGTTATAAAATGGAATTTTCATTTTTCCAACTTCTGCCTTCCCCTTTAAGTTTAACTTTGAAAGGAAGACTAGTGACTATGGTTCCTTCTGCTGTTACAATTACAGAGTGCTCTTCTGGTGTCCCTTTTAATATGACGTTCTTTAGTCGGACCTAAAAAAGGTGGAAACACAAAGTGGAAACTGCAATGTTGACCTAAATTTGACTAATATCTCCAAATATGTACAGTATTGTAGTTATATTTATCTTTCAAATATCATAACAAATTGAAAGGTATTTTAATTTTAACCCATCTCGTGTGTTTATTGTTTAATATAATAAGAGAAATGTTATTGTTTAATATAATAAATGAAAAGTTACTTTTTGGAGCTCTGAGACTTCGACAATCTTTCTTTACTTTTTTTTTTTTTTCCCCCATGATTTCACAAGCTTTTGTGTCAAATTTGTGAATCTTGCTGTGAACAACTGCTTGATTCTCTGCGTGGAGATCCTTTTTCTTTTGGCTGGTGCCCTCTGCGCACTGTTTTCCCTTCTGTCCTTCCCCTTCTTCCTCATCCCGGCCACATTTGGTCTGTACAGCCCAGTCAGAAAATCCGATGCCGCACCCATTCCAAAACAATTTGTGTGCCGCAATGCTAAACATCCAGGCAATTTATACTGGGAGGGGTTCAAGAGATCACCAGAGACAAACCCTTTCTGCTTGCTGGAAAAACACACCTCACTATCTTACTATTCGACATTATTCACTTTGACTCATTATTCTCCCATCTGTTTATTTACTCTGCTTCTGCACACACTGGCATGGTTAACAACAGATTGCCAAGGCAGGTTTCTCTTGAAATTGCTCTCCAGCAGTATTTTTAGTACGTTGACATTTTGAAGCCAGGATTTGACTATAGTGTGTCATGGACAGGCACAACTTCCTACCCAACTTCTCTCGTCGTGTAATGCTCCTCTTCGCTTACAAAAACATGGGCCACGGCTCTGTGTTTTGCTCCCACTCGAGTTTTTGGAGTCTGACATGCACAATGTTCTCATCCTTACGCTTTCCCAAATACTTGCCTAATCCGTGCTGTCCGTGCCTAATCCAAAAGGAGTCCCTGTACCAGGCATCGCGTGGAGACCACCAGGCTCTTCATTGGGAAGGGAAGAAAGGAACTGTGAAAGGACTCCTTCACTGAGAAGGAACGTTTACAAGCGGAAACTCCAACGTGAAGGAACTCCAAGCTACGAGCCCAGCTGTTAAACCTCTAAAAAGCAAATGTAGCGTTGTTGACTGTACCTAAATGTGACCCAAGAGCAGCTTGTGTTGTGAAAGTCTGAGTTCTTGGAACCCTTGCTGCCATCCCTATCACTGAAATTGCAGTCATATTTTTCTTGGGGAGGCACTACTGGGAGAAAATTGCTGAATCTCCTGTCTGCTGTACGTGACTATCAATTTAGTCACTCGGAACATCTTTTACCTCCTGGCTGGTTAGCATTTTTTTTACTGTAATGACTGCAATTAAAACTTTTTTATTGGTGCTGATACAGCATTTCTTATAAATGCTGTAGCCTTCCCCATTGATGAATTCTCATAACGCTCTTTGCCAGCTCCAAACATAATATATTTCTGCTGTTTAACTTCCCATAAATGTCCTCAATCACAGCTTTTCAGAAGGGAACTGTGCAGAGGAACAAGCCCTGTGCTTTCTCTGCCCATCTCTTGCACCCGAAGGAAGGGCACCCAGGCATCTTATACCCCTTGTTTTGTAAGTGTTTGTGATATAAAATCATTAATATATCAAGAGCTACTTATGCTGTCATCACACATGGGCTGTAAAAAAGCGGTTGTTGGGATTTGAGGATTTTTTGTGTGTGTTTTGCTTTGTGTTTAAGCCTCAGGCTCAGTAGCTTCTCACCTAATACATTAAATGTCACAGGGGATGTTCAGTGTGATATTCCAGATATTTCCTGATGACATAATGATAGGTCAGAACTCCAGGAATGCTCTGAGCTGTAAGTGCAAGAAACTAAAGTAAAAGTGATTTAAAGGGATACCGTGTCTAATTATAAACCTGTAATAGGTAAGTTCATCTGCAATTTCTGTGTTGCTGAATTTATGCTTACTACAAAAGGGCAGAACACTTTTGATTTGCTAAAAGGAATTACAGTTGAAGCAGGTAAATAAGCAGGTAACTAATGCTAACTATGGTTACAGAGGAAATGAGAACTTTGTTGCTCCTGCTCTCCTTGTGCTTGGAAGGGTGGTTTTGGTAAAGTTAATACATCTTCCTTACATAAAGCAGTGCATATGACTCATTTTTTGTGTCTACATAAAATATTACAAGATCAAATAATTGTGGCTGAAAAGTCAGACCTCAAAAGATTAAATCAAACGTATTTTCTGCCTAACAAGTTTAGGATAAATCCCTGCCTCCTCTGCACGCTTCAGAGCACTGTTTCGTGGCAGAGGCTATTCCCAGTCTCCGCCTAAGTGATGGGGAATTGGTTGTTTGGGATCAAATCGTACGGAGCTTTAAGGAGTCTCTGGGAATCAATAAATTGAACCAGTTACCTCTGGGGCCTGTGAACTGTGTATGGCTACGTGCTTTCGGTTGCTGGGGTTTGCCTTGTAAACCTATTCCTTCTCCTCCAAATCTATGGGAAGCACGTTTCGGAGCGGAGTTGTGCCTAAGCCTGGGTCTTTGGTCGTGGCAGAGGGGGGGTTGCTGCAGTGCCGGCGAGTTTTGGGGGCTCTAACCACTCTGCTCTTGGCACGCAGGATGAGTCCCGGGCAGGTGGGACCTGTTACAGACCCAGCTGAGAGCGGCTGCTTCAAGGACACGCGGGAATTTTAAGGTTTGTAGATGCCACCGAGTACCTTTTGGATGTTAGCAACAGGGAGAGCTTTCTCCCTGTTAAATTGCATGGGGTTTGGACTGAATGTTCCTCTTTATGTTTCCCCCCAACACTGCTAGTTACCATAGCGATGGCTACATGACTTTGTTGTAGTTGTTTTATTTAAATATAGCAAAAGAAATTGCTAGAGCTTGGGATTCTGGCTTCGAAAATTCAATTTAAGAAAAGCCTAACAGCTACTCTGTGTTATAGGTGCACAAAATAGCTTTAGAAACCACAGAGCTTCTACCACAGAAAACCACAGAACCGCACAATCCTATAATTTGAAGACTGGACAAACTTTTTTTGGCACTTCTTGTGGATGGAGGACCAAAGTTTAGAGCGAGTCAATGTTTTCAGGCAGTTTGTAAACGGCTGCGAGTAACCAAGGACTCGCACAGCCTGAAATCCCCCATCCCTGCGCGAGGTGAGCTATGGCCAAAATTAAACCTTAAACTCCCCACCCCCAGCCGCGATCGTCTGCAAAACTGCAAATCTCAAATGAACTTCCAGAAAAGCTGGCGGGTTTCTAGTCCAGCCTTCCACTTCAGGGTTGAAAAAAAAAAAAAAAGTGGTTTGAAAGCACCCTGCCCACTTGCTGACAGGGTGCTGGCATGGTGCTGGGCCGCTTTTGCAGGGTGCTGAGTCTCCCTCGAGAGTGGCCGAGCGACTGCAACGGCCCTTGGGGACTGCGGGACGCCCGTTCTGTTCTGGGTGCTGGTTCAGCAGCAACAGCCTCCGTGTTAGGGTGTTTTCTGAAGATGAGTTCCCATGTAGTACAGATTTAACTGACTCTTGTGAAGTCAGCAGGTGAGAGAAAAACCGTTTTCAGCGTAGCGAAACACAGCGCTCTGAAACTCAGAGAGGAATTAACTGACTTTAAACAGTAACTCCTCTGGATGGTGTCTCGAGTTCAGAAATATTTGCTAAAAACTTTCACTAGGAACGTTGTGTAGGATTTGCTAGTTTCTGTACTTAATGTGCTCTATCTAATCTGGCAATCTATCTTGCAAGTATAGTGAGCCCATCACTGTGGTATCTTATAAGAATACGTGTGAAAATCTTGTTTACAACGGACTCTACATTTCCTCCTATCAGGTTCAACTACAACTTCTTTTTTTTTCTTTTCCCTAGTGTGTCACAATCAAATCCAGGATAGCTGCAGATGGAGAGGGCAGGTCTTCGCTGCATGATCCCCGGGAGGCATCTGGGATTCGGGGTCTCTGGTGTTAATTAGAACAAAATTACTTAAAAGGTGATGACCTGATGGTCTGTTATTAGAAGACGGTGCAGAGCGTTAGTGATTTCCTGCTGGCCAGGGGAGGCTTGGTAGATTGATAGAATCGTATTGACGCATCTTTGGATGTACTAATTTAAGGCAATTAAAAAAAAAAAAAGAAAAAGAGAGTTGACAATTACTCATAATAGAATGTGAGAAGAATGAGATCAGCATCTCTTTCTTTCTGCTACAAGATTATCTCGAGATTCAAGAACCTGCAGTTTCCTGTAAAGATCACACAGAAATTGTCGTATATGCCCTCCCTTAAACAATTAAAATAGAGTTGGTCATGAGCTTTTACTAGTGTTTTGGCCCCACCATCCCTCCCCACTTTGAGAGGCCTGTATTTATGTATTTTTATATGGGTTTTTTCTTTTTGTATAAGAGGATGGCTTTGCCCTATTTTCTGTTGAGCCACAGCAAATCTAAAAGCTCAGAGGACAGAGCACACTCATTTTTACATAGTGAACAACACGGCGCAGAGCGTCTATCTCCACCGTTCGTCGTGATTTGAGCGTTGTTTGGTAACACGGTATCGTGCAGATAACAAAGTGCCTTATCTGAACAGGAGCAGAGGGAGCAGAGGTTATGACCCTCACAGCTTGACGATTCACTGGAGCAAGGGGAAGCTTGGACCTTCCCGTGCAGAGGTACCAGAGGAGGAGCACCCATTGCGGTGGGTGCTACAGAGGAGCCGCACAATTTTTTTTTTTTTTAAGGGTTGGTGGATGCAGTAATATTTCTCTCTGCGTGCAGGCACTGTGCAGCGTTCCTATGTGCTGGTTCACTGGCCGTAGCTGCCTTCCACCCTTGTCATTTGGGGGGGTACAGAAGTGGCCGGACCGAAGGCCACCCAGCCCGGTATGTGGCTTCTAACAGAGGTCGAGAGAGAGGGCTGAAGACGAGCAAAGCCGGATGAGCATGTCGTGGTGCTTCCAAGCTCTCCCCCGCTGCTGGAGAGCTCTTGTCCGGGGACCTTCCCGAGCCAGACGTGGGGCTGTGCACTCAGGGGTGGCCGTAGCCACTGCAGCGAGGTGTCAAACCTCGGCGTCTTTTCTAATTATGTTAGGAAAGAGGGAATAGTTTAAGATTGCACTGTATCACTGAAACCTGGGAATGACTGAAAACATTGTCAGTTGTTCAGAAAGAGCAAGGGAAAGCCAGGTGACTATGGCAAGGTAAGGGTAAGGCTTAATGTAAAAAATAGTGTTCTTAAGGTTATAAACACCAAAAGACATGCTGAAATAGGAAAATCTTCGGCTATGAGGAAAGAGAAGGAAATACTTAGAACTGTTGCAACAATAAATGTGCTAATTTTAGAACATCTTTAAGTCATCCTCACTTTCTGGAATTGGATTGTGCAAGTTTTTTCTAGCAAATAAATGAGTTTTGTTTTTAATGAAGAAATGTTAAATCTCCCTTATATTTCACTTTGAAAGAGCTATAAAAGTGAAATGTGGAACTCATTCTTCCATGTCAATGATTAGAAGCCCAAAATACATCTGTTCCACATGAACAACTGCAGACTTTGCTTTCACAGAAGAATAGCTATATTTGTAGTTACTTTAAATGTATTCCTGTTGATTTCATTCTTGTGCATTCTAACTTGTAAAGTCAGAAAAATGTCACAACCTTGATTAAAATCAAGTTCCAAGTATCCAGATGTTAAGGAAAAATGCTTCAATATTAAGCTGAATCTGCATATTTAATTAACAGTGATTTTGTTCTACAAGTATCAAGGCTCACCACTAAACCATAGCTGTAAAAACAGAGGATCATCATCAGAGTTTCAGAGTAATTGCACAGATATATTACTTGGACTTATGTTCTCATTTACAGCTGTGGAAGAGCTTTTTGGGGGGCTCCATTTGACTTGTTGCAGCTCTTTACTGCTATAGCTATTGCAGTATCCAGTTTATTTGAAATTAGTTTTCAGAATCTAGATTCCTGGCTAACTTACTTTCCTCCAAAATAGTTAATGTCTTTCTTAACTCCTGAAATCTAGGTGGGATTACAAACTATTAAGTGAATTTAAGTTTTGGGGAATGAGTTATGAAGGTATTTTAACCTGTGTTGTGAATTTATGTTTAAATTCCACTACTGTTCTATTGGAATTCTGCACTGAGCTCTTGAGAGCAAGGATAATTTATGTACAAGAATGCCTTAAAATAAGCCTCCGTAATTACAAAAATGCAGTGTTTAAATTTATAGTAAAAACCCACACACTGCTGGCAAAACTATAACTGCATCTGGAAAACATTAAGGATGCTATTAAAATAGTCTAGCATAAACTAGAAATGAGACTGAAATTACAGTGTTGCTTACTTAACCATTTTTAGGAAGTATATTTTGAATATGGTCTACTTTCTTATTTGACTTTTTGATAAAACACTGCACTGTATCTTGTTTACTGCTGAGAATGAAGTATGTACTCTCTTATCTACTTTAGAAAAATCCATAGGTCAGATTTTTTTAAGCGTCTTCTTATAGTTGTCAATAATTTAAACCATAACCAGGTCCAGCCATCAGGGAAAAAGTAACAGGGAGATCTCAAAGGAGAGTAAAAATCACAGCAATTAAAAACTTATTTTATTAAAAAGATGAAATGTTTTCAAACATTGAAAAATTACGTTTTTATAAAAACAGAAATAGGCAAAATACCCATTTGTCTTCTATTTACATATACAATATTTCTCATTGTATAAAATTATTTACAATATATAAAAAAATTACAGTAAAATAGGTTATTTTCTTACAAGACATCAAGCCCTGTACTTCTAGTGTAGATCATGGCAAACAAGAATATTATTGCACCTGTGAAACAAACAGTCTAACAATAGGAGTGTTCTCTTAGCCATGCCTTCAACTGAGATCTAAAATAACATCGTTAGCTACAGTAACATTCATTTAATCTCTTCTAGGGTCAACTTCAGGCAGTTTCCATACAAACATTGTCTCGTAAAGCTTAGGACTGGGCAGTTAGAATCAGAAAAAAAACCAAACATATTTACAGCTTCTTCTATACAATCTGTATGGAGTCTTATGGAGTTTACCCTTCACAGAAGCTGCATAAATTAACCCCTGTTCTCCTGACCGGGACGGCCAGGTTCACTGATACAGTCACGTCAAATTCTCTGCAGGAGATGACTGGCTAAGTCTCCTTGTGTCAAATCCTCCTCAGCTTCCATCGCTAGAGCGTCGGTGCCTCCCTACGTAGTACCAGCTACAAGTTTTTAACGCTTCTGCACCTGAGCAGTTAAATAATGTCCACTGTTCGCAGGTCAGAGTCTCTAGGGCTACATGTGCCGTTTCATGTGCAAAGCCAGGTGGTCTGACCTGGAGAACGCCCTGTCGCAGAGGTGGCACTGGAAGGGCCGGTGGCCGGTGTGCTTGCGATAGTGACGGGTGAGTTCGTCGGAGCGAGCGAACTTCCAGCCGCAGCCTTCCCAGTTGCAGTGGTAGGGCTTTTCACCTGTTGGAGAAATCACAGAGAGCGTGACTCAGCGCGGCACTCCCACGTACAGGCTGCATCCCCGTGCTAGGCGACCTTCTGAGTTTATCTCGGCGTACTCTCTTATTTGCTACCAAAGCCCTTCTGCGACAAGATCCAAGTGCTTTTAAGCCAAATGAGACTGCTCTAGCAATTCTTTTACTAACCTATACCTGCAGTGAGAATCTTTCAAGAAAGGGCATCGGAAGTCCTTAGAAAAGCTTTGACCTACATCTAAGTAGGAAAACACTTAGACATTATAATCTGACCACCTGTCATAGCTCAACCACGACTACTCCTGGAGTTTAAGAGACTACAGGGTTAAAAAACTGTTTTATACAGGCGGCTATCGCAGCCAGCAAGCAGCATATCTCTGGATGAAGGCAAGCGGCCGTATTTACCTGTGTGCGTCCTGAGGTGAGCCTTCAGGTGCGAACTCTTGGTGTAGGTCTTCCCACAACCTGCGTAGGTGCACGTGTGAGTGGCCGTCCTCTTCCGTGGCCAGGACCGACGTCCTCTTTTTGGTTTGGAGTCCAGCAGCTCCAGAGGGGAGGAAGGAGGGGTGAGCATGCCTCTGGGAGCGGAGGGTTGTAAGGGCAGGTTGTCCTCGAAAAGGCCGAACTGGGAGGTGTTCTGGTACTGGAGATGGGTCTGCGGGTGGTGGAAGCCGGAGGCCGGGTGGTAGCTTTGCTGGAAGGACATGGACGAGGGGCACATCATCTGCGTGTGGCAGTCATTCACCATGAGATCATCAGGGCTCAGCGGGGGGGTCTCTGCCCCGGGGATTTGGGGGGAGCTGGCCACCCGGGGCTGCTCATAGGCCATCATGCAGGTCGCGTTGCCCTCCTGCTTGATCTTTGGGCAAGCCTGGGGCACCAGACCCAGGACCGGTCCATAATTGTCCATGTCGGGTTCGGGCTTAATGTTCTCAACGAACTGCGGGCCCCCGAAGCTGGGTGTCACGAAGAACCGCCCGTGGACGTTGCCAGGAGGGCAGTAGTTGGAGTCCATCTCGGAGCGGATCATCTCCGGCACGATGCCGGCGTTGTAGGGCGGGGGGCTGCCCTGCTCCAGGGCACTGTAGCATCCCGGGGACGGGTTTGTCTGGTAAAAACCGCCGCTCTCCCCTTGGGCGGGGGGATAGTCCCCCCCAGCCGCTCCTTGGCCGTAGCCGTCGCTGCCCATGGAAAGGATAAAATCCAGCACGTTGTTGAGATCTTCATCCTCTTTGCGAGGGGAGAGGCCGCCCCAGGTGCCGGCAGGGGTCTTGGCCTCTTGGTCGCACTTCCACCTCTGGGGAAGAAAGAAAAGGGAGAAGGTTAGAGGTGGTGGGTTGAGGCGGGGGGTGTGTGTGTGGGGGGGGGGGTCGGTGGTGGGTTTGGGGAGAAGCGGGACCGCGGCACCGCCGCCCACCCGTGCAACGAGCGGCGCCGGCCTCAGCGCGGGATGGGGTCGGTGGGGTGGGGGGGGGGGTCGAGACTCACTTCGTGGAGGGTTTTCTCGCGGCAGGGGCTGGCGAAGGTGGCGAAGGAGGGCAGGATGGTGTCGCTCAGCGCCATGGTACGGCCGGGCGGGACGGCGGACGGCGCGGCGCGGCGAGCCGCCCTCCCCACCTTATAACGCGGGCGCGGGCGCTCTCAAGCCAATTGCAAAGAGCGGAGGAAACGCGTCCCGGACGGGGCGGGCGGGAGGCAGCGGCTCGGGCGCAGCCTAAATTTAGCCCCGGTATAAAAGGACGCGGCGGCGGCTGGTCCCAACCCGAGCGGGGCGGAGCGGAGAGGGGCAGGGGCCGGCACGGAACGGCACGGCATGGCCGGCAGGGCCTTCCCCCCCCCCCCGCCCCCCCCGACCGTCTTCTCCTCAGTGCGGGGCTCGCTGTGGAGCGGCCCCCCCCCCCCCCCCTCACGTCGCCTTGGGCCGTGGCCGCTGAGGAGAAGGGTCCCTGCCCCGGCGACGCTAAGGGACCCTCATGAGCTGAGGGGGGGTCTCTCTCTGCCTCCCGTGGGGACACTGAGGGGCCGTGGGGGGGTCCCAGGCCTGGGGACACTGAGGGAGTCACCCTGAGGTGAGGTGGGGGGCCCATGCGCTGAGAGATGCTGTGAGGGAGCTGCTGTGGGGTGGGGGACACCGAGGGGGGTCCCTGCTCTGGGAATACCAAGGGACCGTCCATGACGTGAGGGGGACGCTGAGGGGTCCAAGCTCCAACAGAGGCTGTGAGGGACTTGCTGTGGGGTGGGGGACACTGAGGGAGACACCATGAATGAGGGGTTTGATTTCCCGCCCCCCCCATCCCTCACAGCAGCCGCCCCACAACCTGGCCTCATCGTCTGGGACACGCGGTGGGACCAGACCCAGAAAACAAGGGTGGGAGCGGAAGGCGTAACGAGCACAGCAAGGGAGGCAGATGCCCTGCGCCGTGTGGGTAAACGCACTGGTGAGCCGGTAATGGAGGCCTCCGGCTCTGGTCACCCTAAAGGTCTCAGACCCATCTCGGTACTGACAGGAAAGTGTTTAATGCCACTCTTGTACGGTCTCCGCTGGAGACTTGCGTTTAATGGAAGGCCAGGTCTCTAGCAGAGTTTCCATTTGCCGCACGAAGATTGCCAAAGTCAACGTTTCCCTGTGACATTGTGAGAGAAATAATGCAAGTAGCTTCTGTGATCTCCTCTGGTCATAGCCAATTTATGGTCCTGGGCTGGATTTTTCAGAAGGGAAGACTGTTCTCCTCCCTTACCTTGGCCTCTAGCTCAGATGCCCAGTCTGAAGGAGCTATTCTCCAATAATTTTTGATAACGTGCCCCAGACTCCTGTTTTTGAGGATCACGGCTGCTTGGCAGTCATCCAAGAGCAAAAGAGCAAAAGTGGCCGTTCTTAAAGGAGGAAAAATGATGATCTATCACAGGACAGACTGATTCTTTGAGAGCCTGTTCAGAGAAAGAGCTATGCTTTCCCCTTACCTCCTCCATATTTCCTTTGCAATCGCTTCTAAAAGGTTTTCTAAGTGAGCTGAAGATCAGAAGAGTGCAGGAGAACAACTCTCACTTTTATGCACTGCGTGCCCCACGAGGGGAAGGAGTGATGGCCCTTGATGGGCTCTGGTTCTCAGAAGCATTTTGAGCATGTTCGTTAGAGCCCATCCCAGGCTTGTGGCTGTACGCAGCCTTCTCAGGAAAGCACGGTTGCTAGGGTGAGTAAATGATCTTTTCAATAGCTACACATGTTTTAAAATAATGAATGTCTCTTGTTTAACTTTCTATACTTCTTATTCTAAAAGTTCACAGGATGGCCAGGAGGAGCAGCCAAACTTCTGTGACTGGAGCAGAATCAATACACTGAATGCATGGTAACGAAGTACACAAAGATGTATGACTCATAGCTATGTAATGTCACACTTGTGTAATCTTTCAATGTAAACTCTTTTCCTCTAATAAAATGTTAGTAAGTGTACAATACGTATATATGGTGCTGTGAGTCAGCCAAGAAAATACACTCTGATGAATTCAGAATGAATGTGAATGTTCCCTTGATAACACACCCTGAATGTCTGTGTCAGTTTATGTGCTTGTGATTTCAGCAACAGCTATAACAAAATATTTTGTTTCTAGGATATACAACTGTACGTGTACATTTCACTGAGAAGCTCCAGTTGGATGCTGTCTTCCAGTAGGCACTGGAAGGACATTTGTTTATAGCACTGCACTGACTCTCTCACCTAACTGCGTTTTTTCCTTGCATAAAGGAAACGTTTAGTGGGTAGTGAGAATGAAAGCCAAGTGCACAAAATAATAAATTCACTGCCTTTAGTTTCTTTTTGTTTTCAAGCAAAGCGTCGAAGCTAAAAAACTATAGCTATACTAAACCTGGTGAGACGAATGTGAGAATTTATTTACGTTGTGAGTCACTAGTTCTGCACAAATTGAGTACAACATTGCCATGACCTTCCACTTGGTCCATGATCGTTGTGCTGACATTTTCTGGCTCTGTGCTGTATGCAACGCTTATTTTAAATATCTAAACCCAAGACCCTGGCACTGATCTCATTTATGGCAGCATAGATCAGGAGTGATGCCACTGGTGTATAAATGTGAAGAATGTGAGATTAGAAAGTATTTGTTAATCTGCTGTGGGTAGAGGAGAGCTAAATGATGTGTGATCTGTCTTCCAGCCAAAGTAAACACAGGCTCAACCATTTTTGTATGGCAAAGTTGATCTTTCTAGGTGTTGCTGCTGATCTCCGTTGTTACTTTTACATCAAGAGAAACTTTTTAAGGGATTGCAATCAGAATTCCACATGTTAATAGAAGAATCAAAGCTGGGGCTGTGTGATGAACTGCACCCTTGGTGAAACACTGCAGCTGGATGGGTTGGTGAGAATGCCCAGGTCACCTGGCTGCTAGAGCACTCTGAGTAATTACAGAACTCAAACAAACAAACAAAAAGCTCCTTTCTCATGGGATCGTTCTCAGAAAGTCCTGACTGCACCTAGAGAAAACGTAGTAATAGCAGGGTAAACGAGCTGAGAATGAGACCTCTTAGCACCACTGTTCAAAATCACAGTACTAGTAACACTGTGACCAATCACTTCATATTTAAATGAGACAAGCATTACATACGATTTCCCTGCCTGCATCTCAAATTGCCGTCGTTCTGTTGACTATACACTTTTTTTGCGAATTTAAACTGCGGATTCTGAGTTAGGACCTTTTAGAGTCTGCTTTCAAGGAAGTTAATAAAATTATGTAAACAACCACATAAAATTAAATATACAGGTATTTTTTGGAGAGGCATGTCTTAATTTGGGGAGAGTGATTTAATCCTGTAGGCCTTTTGTCTGATTAAATTAACATCACCAATTAATTTTATAAAGGAGCCTTTCTGACCAGATCTTCCATGACTGGAGCTTGTTCCCATTTGAGGACCTAAAGACAAAGGTGAACCTTCATCTCTTTGATAAGCTTAAGTCGAAGGGGCTCATTAAGATTTTAGGATGGCATATTTTCCTTTAATATTTTTTTGTGATTCTCCTCTGAACTATGTGCACATTTTCAAAACCTTTCTTGAGGTTTGAGCACTGGAAATGTGGAGCAGCAGACAAATATGAGTCACCCCTCTTTAGCCAAGGACTGCACTTGTGCGCTTACAGTCATGGCATTGCACTGAAGGTTACCCACGAGTTCACTGTTTCGCAAAGCCTTCCTCTCCCCCAGCTCTTCCATCGCATCGCAGCTCCCCGGTCAACAGCACCACCACCATGAATATACGGTCTGTGCTCAGGTCTGCACTCAGTGCTGGCTGGAGGCTTTTCGACTAGATTTAATTTATGGCAATGGTGGAAAGCAGAACACATGGGACATGGGGGGAGACTGGAAGGTGGAACAGAGCCCTGGGAGGTCTGGTGAGAGTGCTGGTGGGCCATGGTGCAGGGCTGGGAAGCATCATGAGATGCTTGGAACAACTGGGAGGAATCCAGCTTGTTTAGGGCTGCACAGATGGAAGGTGGAGACTGCAGAAAGGTACCGTGAAGAGAAGCATCTGACAAATGCTTTCTCCAGCAGAGCAATTTTGATGCCCCGATTTTTTACCTGTTGGCCTAGGTAGAACCCTACTTTTGTCTATGCCAAAAAGCAGAGCTGCTTGCAGTTTTCGTTGCTAGAAGTGTGGCCTTGAGCTTGCCTCTATGGCCATGCATGGTGTTTGTTTCTGCCTGGATAATGCACTTATAATAATTCTTTAACAATGGCATGTTCTTCAAATTATGTTGCACTTCCTTGATCTTTGTCATCTAGGACTTTTTTATCAGTAACAGTTTCTGTTTTCTTCCAGGTCATTGTTAACAACATTGAATGGTAAGCGATGATAAAAAAAGATCAAGAACTAATAAACTTGCTTGATTAAAATTTAAATTAGATTTCAAGATGTATCAGCTTGTGTTTGGACCAATTCGCGTGTGCACACCATATTGATTTGTCATGTTCTTGTTTCTTATTGTGAAAATCATATTGCACCGAGGCAAATCCTTACAGAGATTTGCCTGTTACATCAGCACTGCTGCCCTGTTTAAAACACTGTTAAAAGCCATTGTCATTAGCTAAACCATCTTTATTTATAATTCTTTTTATATATCAAGTCCTTCCAGTCTTTTTCCCAGGTTTATATAACGCTGACAGGCATATCTGGGTCATTCTGTTTACCCTGTTAAAATATTGACATAATATTAACATTCTTCAAGTCACCTGGGGCTTCCTCACTGTTCTGAAATGGATTGATAATAAACATTAACCATCTGGATATGTCCTTACTTGGTTCTTTTGAAACACTCACTTATAAGTTACCCAGACCTGGCAACTTAATATTGTTTGAGATGAGTAGCAGTTGTTTTAACATCCTCCTTAGTTACTGGAATGGAAAGTATTTCAACATCATTATTGTCTGATCTGAATACAGCATCTGGCTTTTTCTCAAAGAGAGAACAGAAATATTTTTTAGCACTTCTGCTTTTTCAGCATGATTATTGACAGTTCTATCATTTCCATCCATTGTGATGGCAATCTTAATTCATTTTAATGAAAGCCTTGTTAACTTAGTTCACAAAGATTAGCAAAAGTCAAGTGTTTATACTTTCAACCACTGCACACTTTAGCTAGGCAGACTTCCATCGATGCAAAGGAAAAACAAGCTTAAATTCCATTTAAATAAATAAGTCAAATAATATAAAGAAAACTTTTCTCAGAAATATGCAAGAAAATACTGTTCCCATCATTAATGTGCGTTCATGATTCAGTAATCATGCAAAAAATCAGCTGTTTAATGAATTTAATCGAGGTAATTATGTATTGTTACTGGAATTTGCTGTGTGAAGAATGATAGCATTCAGCTGTAAATGATTTTTTGTCATTTTTGATTTGGAGACTCTTCAAACCTAAACAATTTATGCCAGTTTTTTAATTATCAGCTTTGATTAGGTATGTAGTTATGTTTCTGCCAGCTTTTACTGATGTGTGTGTTGAATGCACATATGTTGTATTGCAGATGTCCCTTTCAGCTGTCAATTAAAAACACATTTGACAGATCTTTTATTTTTTTTACAGAACTGTGAAATGATACCACAGTTTCAAAAACTCTGCAAGCATGTTTAATCGTATCAGTGAAACTGCTTAAAATACCAGTCACTGATTATGACTAGCAGTTTTCAGTTGTTGCCAGGTGCTTTTTAGTACAGAATCAAATCTCTAGTGAAGAAAGGGGCAATAAGGGTGTGGAATAATAGGAGCATAGGTCAGAAAGTAGCTATGTGCTTTCATTCAGAAAAAATTACTGTTACTATTAACAAACATGTAATAGCCTCCGTGAAGTCGGAAGCCGAGTAAGATGAAACTCATTTAATTCTGGAATACAGTGGGTGTTACACTGTGAGCTTTCATCCTAGTCGCGTCTTTCCTGGTCTGCATTTTAGGACAGAACTTATATAATTGGTTGGAGATGACGGGAGAACAAGTACAATGATGTCTTATCTCTTATGTCCACTTGGGACAATTGGTAATGTTGTAAGACATGTGAAGTTAACTGGTTTTAGAAGTGAGAACTCTGTTTGGGGTTTAATTAACGCAAGAAAAAATGCTGTTTGAGGGAACTTCAAAGAACTAATCAGATGCACTTTTCTCTCTTTTTAATTTGTGAGATCTGTTGCAGTCTGAGTCAGCACAGCAGATGCAGATGGCCGCCTCAGTAGATTTTTTTGTCACTTTGAAGTTCACAGGTTTTAACTGGGGGTGGGGGAGAGAAGGCTGGACAAAGTTTAAACCCAGCCACAAGAAGACAATTACTTAGAAGGGAGGAAGGTTTGGGGTTTTTTTTTTCCCTCATTGGCATACAGAACATCTTTATAGGTTATGGTTTTATCTGATAAGTGGAGGTTTATTCACCAAATAGACAAAGTAGGAGTTCATATAGGGTGTAGGGTGGAAAGCCTTGTTTGACGTGATGAACATGTGGGGTTTAGTTCTTATTTATAAAATACCTTCTTTGTACTGCACCTGTATTATTTATTAGTCATATGTCCTGCAGTTGAGTAATGGGAAATACTGGAGCAAGCATTTCATTAACTGTGACACTGTTAATTGGTATTGCTCGCTGCCTGGAATTACTTTCCCTGTTTGAATACATGGAAGTATGAATCAGAGCTTAGTGAATTAGCCAGTGAGAGGAAGACAGGCATCTTTGCATGATAGGCTGTATGTATAGAGCAGCTGATCTCATTTGTCTTCCTGGACTGTGAAGTCCTTTTCAGACTTAGATCACTGAAGTATTCAGAATGGTATATACTTTTTTCCATAATCACAATTAGTTATATCATTATGATTAAGCTTTGAAACTTCAGTGGGATATTTTGGGACAGACTTTTTTCCAGACTCTTATGTCCATTGTTGTGACCATTTTTTTTCTTGAGCTATTAATGCCTACCTTTTAGGATATTTATATATTTAAATCCCTGGGTACATCTGAGCTTAGGGGCAGTGCTTTGTGTCTCATAGACAGTGCTTTCTATTCAGAAATGAAACTTCAGCTTATTTTTTCAGGCACCTGAAAATTTACTCCGAATTGTTCAGCTGATATGCCTTCAAGGAATGTCACACTTATTGCTGACAATAAGCTCTAGGACAGAATTAAGTGCCAGTCGTCAGGGTTGATACTGATCAAAATTATTAATATTTAGTGCTATAGTATATACAGCAATTATAGTTTAAGAGAATAATGCTGTTGAAATCCCTTGAGCGGTTACAGCTATTCTTGAGCAATAAAATGCTTTTCAAGGGACAGCCTAATACAATGCAACTTTGTAGAATGAGTTGTGAAATTTTCTTTTCATTTGCCACATAAAGTGCCAAATAAATGTTTGCAATAAAAATACAAGCCTAGGAAGAATGTGTTTTGCCAATTACAGCATAATATGGGCTACAAAGAAGTGCTCAGAATGGAGTTCAGTATGGATGTTAGTGTCAGGTTACAGCAGGGAAAAGGGTGCCTTGATTTGCCAAA
Organism: Buteo buteo; assembly: GCF_964188355.1. Taxonomy (NCBI): domain Eukaryota; kingdom Metazoa; phylum Chordata; class Aves; order Accipitriformes; family Accipitridae; genus Buteo; species Buteo buteo. Next base: position 2,754,728 of record NC_134180.1, read on the forward strand.
TAACCAGTGTGTTTTTTATCCCACATTTGCAAGGAAAATCACTGCCTTTGAAAGAAAAGAGATGGGTCTAATTCTATGCAAAATTAGCTTGGCGAGGAGAAGCAGGCAGTCTTCGGCTTAGTGAGAAACCAGTGCATGGGGACTGCAAAACACTGATTGATGCCACCATCGTGGGCCAATCCCTTCAGCTGGTGGTTGCCACATTTAGCTCCTCCAGTTGGCCAACGCCGGGCGAGGTGGGCACAGGGTGGGATTAAAGCTTCTGTAGCAGAAGTGGTACAAGCCACATTGGGCTGGCGGTAACAATTTTGGGGGCCCTTTCTCCTATTGCTCAAGAGCTTGCATGATTCACCCTGTTCCCTTTTTCTAAGTTTCGTATCACAGAAAAGCGAGTTATTTTTCAACATAACTTTTACTTCAGCCTAAAGTTAGATACCTAAGCTGTGTCCGTAGCTGCAGCTTAGCTCAGCCTGACAATGCTCTTGAAATAAAGCCTAGGATCCTGCTTGCCGAAAACATGCAAAATAGGGGCTATCTTGTGCTCAACTTCTTCGCGGACTGTTTTCTGTCTTCTTCTGCTTAAAAACCACCTGCTCCGATGAGAGGGCAATGCGTCTCATTCACATGAAATCAGCGTGAAGCAGCCAGCCAAGAGGCAGCGGCGTGTATGAGCGAGAGGGGATCCTTTGCAGCCTTTATATACCAGAGTTATTTTTAACCACAGCCTCCATGCTTATTACAGTGTTTCCTCTCTCAGACGCTCAGGAAGCCCACTTGGCTCTGTTTCCTGCTAACATGCGGCCCTGGCTCACAAAATCTCTGAGAACAACAGGCCTGAGACTGCTCGGCTCCATTAAAAAAACTGGCAACTTTTCAAGCCCTGACAGAAAACCTTTGAAAGCTCTGGATTTCCTCCAGCTAACGTATGAGGCTCCTACATCGGTGACAAATTAGACTGAAACAGCACAAAATGCTCCTATGTAAATAGCCTTTTTCTGCGTTCACCCTTTTAATAGTTCAAACATTATTTATAGTTATTTCTCTGGATGGAAAAATATTTTTATATTTTTCCAAAGATGGGTTCTACTGAAATGTTTTCCTTGTTTGTTTGGAGGTTGGTTTTTTTTTCCTTTTTCCTTCGAGATTTTTGTGACAGTTTTCTTAGGCTCCAGGAGCAACCTTTCCTTCCTGGAAACCAGGACAAAATGGCTGTTGTGAGTTCTTCAGTAAAAGGCCTGTGTCCAGTGCTGAGCCCAACTCTCTAAACACTGCCATTCCCCGACTATTGAATAATAGTTATAACAGGCACAACTGACTTCTGCTTTCCAGAAGGGCAACAGAAGAGGTCAGTTGCACTTTATCAGTGCCTTTACCCATGCGTTTTATGTGTAATGTTAGTCCTTCATATTTTATTTTTTCTTGCAGACTTTTCACTGCAATTCCAGAGGGACTCCTGCTTCCAAAAATGCTTTCAAGTATCAGAATAGATGTGACCTTTGATGCAGAGAATGCTATTTTCTCCTGAGTTGACGTTTTACACTATTCTAAGAAATCTTACCATGAAGTGACTTCTCATGTCTGTCAGTAATAATGACTTGGAATCATAGATGATAACTCCAGAATATTAGACTTACATGATTTTCTGATTTTCTAGGAGTATTTCCAGTAGTCTCATCTTTGTATGGGTCAGCTTTGCCTTAAGGGTTATTTGTTGCCCTGGGCATGAACAAGAGTCATCTGTAACACCTACCTGGCTTCTCTAGTCCCAGTATTTATCTCAGACACTGGAGGGACAAGCACGGTCATCAGGAGCAGGTTCACTGGAGCAGGAGGATTTCCCTGACCGCCCATTTTCTTGCCAGCTGGGCAATAAGGTGTGTTTATTCTCCCCCCCCCGCCCCGCCCCTGCCCCGTTTTAATCATCCACAGCTTGAGCATGTAGGCTAAGAAATTGTAAGGCTCTGTTTGTACTTAAAGGAGAGAGTAATGGAGAATTCATTGCACCCTGGGATGATATGGCCAGTTCTTAGACAGCTAAAGGCAATTGCAGTTAATACCATTCCAGCTCTACAGATTTGTGGAATTCCCTCCTGTTTTCTTTTTCCTCCTTAAAGGATTCTCTTCAGTCCTTCAGTCTCTTCAGTCATGCCCTGAACTGCTAGGCTATGCCTTACAGAAAGAAAAAAGTAATTATTCTGTTTTCAAGATTGACCATCTCTGTTGGTTTTGTATGCCAGCAGCATTTTTGCCCTCTGACTTTCCCTTGGAGCTTGGCTATTGTGCGAAAGCATCTCCAATGGGAAAGGTCATCTATATCATGAGGAAGAGAGTAAAATTAATGTCTGTTTTACTGGTCTCAGTAACGCTGCTCAAGCAGCTGTGCTTTGCTACACCAGTGACAACGAAATACTGAACTGGGAGCTGGGTATATCAAGCACGATCTTGAATGAGTAACTACCACCATCTCTCAGATGACCCTTATTCTGATTGAAATCATTTTACTCCCAGTTATCTACATTTCACACAGATGTGGTTAAATTTTGCAGTTGAAAATTACTCTTACGAGAAAAGAAAAATGTAAACAGTTTCTAGATGTGAAAGAGCTGAATCCCACATTTTGTAGCTTTTAGCAACTCATTCTGCTGTTCATTCATTGTTTGTTTGGGGCTTTTATCTCATATCATACCCAACAATTGGGCTTTGGCTGTGCCAGGGGCACCCTCCTTTGAATGAACCTTGGCAAGCAAGTCTTTTAAATTCAGCGTATCATTTTGGCAGGTGATCTTTATTTTGCAAATGTAAGTTTTGTAGTTACAATCATAGCTCACAGCACTTGCCTGCATAGTTTATGGAACAAGTGGTATGCAATAGCAGATTCACGTTTATTTTCAGGCAGGAAACGAAAAGTGCAAAAATGCATCATGAACTGAAGGGTCAGGGTGAGGCCTTTTTAAAAAAGATTCAAGGTGGTTGGGGTGCGTTTATCACGTGCAGTCAAGTGGTCTAAAATTGACTTGTTTTGATGCTATTTGGAGCTTGCCGTAATGAAAAACTGACTTTGTGCAGATTGACTTTCTGCGTCACAACGTCTTGGGATAGTAATACCAACAAGAACAATTAGTTTAACTGTCGTTCACAATTGCTGTTTGTTTGTACTTGGTGGTTTATGGTAGAAACTGCAGGACAGCCTTCCATTCGAGCTCTTGCCAGTGGCCTCAGTAATTGCCCACTAGTCACTGAAGGACAGACTCACCAAGGACTTTCAAAGCTAACTCACCCTCCTTCAAATATAACTGAAATTTATAGCTAGCAGCATCTAAAATAACTCACATCACTACCACCTCCAAAAACAGCTCTGGGACCATGTGGCCTTGTGGTTATGGCTCTGGGGTTGTGGTGATGAAGTCAGAGATTCAAATCCAGTTGTAGGGAGATAAAAAGCTTCAAAGAAAGTGAAACTGGTTTTGCCTTGATTATGTGGAAATAATAACACCTCATTTTACTTACACCTGAAAAACAAAATTCATAGCTAAAAATAAGGTATGGTGCAGAATACCATGTTACGTCAGGAGATGCACTGTGGATAAAAGCATGTGGCTGGTATGAAGAGAGCTTATTCGAGTTGACATGTCAGAGGGGTTTGCTTCTCTTGGTACATAATGTCAAGGTGTAGGGTGATAAAAGTCAAGGTCTGAAGCCTCCACAGGCAACACAGTCAGAGACTAATGAGGTCCACTGTATTTTTCAGTGTACCATTTGGCTGACTGACTATGGGCTTGGGGTTTGAGATAAGAAAGGATTTTGTTTCCTTGCTTACTTAGAGCTGCCCAGAGGTTTCTCTAAGCTCTTAGGGGCCATTTGCAGTGCATGGAGTGAGTTGCATAAGAATCCCATGGATGCTATGCTGGAAATTGTTATTATTGTACAATAATTAGTAAATGTAAATAGAATAATAGCTGTATAAATGTACATTATACAGGCTCAGGGGGGACAAGGTGCTTCCTGCTGTTAGAAAGCTGCTTTCCAGGACTGCAGTGTCCGTGTCTCATCTCACATTTTGGAGTCCTTCTGCTACAAGGTTCTGTAGGTTTTAATGAGTTGTCAGACAAAGCAGACCTGCTTCAGGTGGAGGACTTCAGAGACTGCCACCGTGGGCTGGCCAATGTCTCGGGACTAAAATAGTGTCCTGCAGAGAGGAATGTGTATGTTTATGCACGCACACACGTGCACATGATATGTATTCAAGTGTCTCAGGCCAAAGAGGAATCTAAACGTGGACTAAATGTGATTAAATCGCTGAGTTATTTGGCACAAGGAAGCACACAGGTCTTTTCGGCTGGAAAGCTCTGACTTCCCCCTCAATATGCAAAATTATCACAAAGCCATTGCTATCCTGCTGAGTTACTCCTATAGCCAGTTGATATGTTTCCAGCGGCCTTGCTGAGAAATCCTTGAGGGAATCTTTTTCAAAAACCGGGCCAGCTCTGACATTGGCTTTAGGAGGGACCTCCCCCCCCCCCAAAAAAAAAAAAAACCAAACCCAAACCCCACCAAAACCTCAGCCTTGTGATGTTAACTTTCAGGTTTTGTATCTCTCGCTGATACTGGACTCAACACCCACTGTTTACATATAGTATGAGGTGATTTTTAACTTAAGCTGAGAGCAAAAGTCAGGTTACTTCTTTTTACATAGGATGTAAACGTGAAGGCATATTTCAGGGCATAAATGTCTATAGACTCTCCGCTACAGATCATAACAAGAAGAGTCCATGGTGCTATTAATCCTAAGAATAGCTCTTATGGGGTTATGATGACATCTAGAAGCCCCAAATGAGCTTGTCACATTTTTCTGATTTATTTAGTAGCATTTCAATGGGAAAACATAGAGATGATAATGAGCATCAATAGTACATATTGTCTCTACAGTGCACAGGGAAAATCCGAACCTGATTCATCTGTGACAAGCTTGGCAGATTATTTCTTGAACTGCATCAAGATTTAGTCTACAGTAGAGACAAGCACTGAAGCGTTTACAGAAAGAGAACTGATGTTTCCGTTGTTGGAATCCAGTGGATATCAAAGATGTCTTTGAATTTCTACAATTAGAAGGAGCCAAATAAAAACCAAATAATTTTCCAAGCAGATGGCCTTAGCCCTCAATACCAAAATTATCAAACTCCCTAAGTAGTGGTTTTAAGATAGATGTTAATGGATCTTTGAGCAAGAAGCATTAGTGATCTGGACTACAGCAACATTTTAATTAAAAAGTTGTACAATAACAGACTCAAAATGTAAACTTCAAAACATTTAAAGCCTAAATTACCGTGGGTTAAGAACTGGCATTGAGTATGTAATTTTTAACATTCCAGACTGCCTTCATTATAGTTCAAGAAGCCACAGAAATACACCGTTACGAGCCAGGAATAGTTCCTCCTTTTATTTGGAAAGAGAATTACAGAGGGAGCTATTGGGAACTGAAGTTTAGTTCCTAAAGCAGGAGCAGGCTACAATATTTTTATACACAACTGCAACCACAGACTTGCACTCATTCAAACATGCCGGACTAAATGGTGCCGGCTGTATAAATACTCAACACTAAGTTAAAACACAGGTTCTTTTTTATTTCAGCTTTGAAGGTTTATCATGCTATTTCTACTTTTGCAATATCATTTAAAGTCTAGAGGCCTTATATATATATATATATATAAAAAAAAAAAGTGCCAGTAACTTAAACCTACAAATTATGACCATGGTTCTTCAGTAGGTTTGGAGAAAGGCTGATTCCGTTCTGGTCATTGTTGATGGACAGAATGCTTGCTTTCATTTGTGAACATGCGCTTAAAATTACAAAGTAAATCCTTCTGGTTTTGTTGTATTTTTTTTTTTTCCAGCCAGTTACTCCTCAACTGCATCATAATGCTCATATAATCTTTTTCTCAGAAATTGGACTCACATAACTCGTTGGTATGCAAAATATGCAAGGCCCCAGTCTGCTCTGAATTACACCCATGCAAACCGTTGAAACTTAAAAGGGAATTTAAAATATGCATGAGTAAGGAAAACAAATGGAGCCCTCAATTTGCAAAGCGCTTTGAGATCTCTAGAAGATAGTTGTACATCTTGTTACCTGTGCCCTCAAGACAGGGAGGGGAGAGGATCTGATACTCAAACTAAGATTATCAAAAACTAGGTTTTATCAGTGCTTTTGATAAATCAAAAAGGGAAGGAGCAGCTACTGTCCTACACTAATGTTCTAAGTTCACTATAATTAATTAAAAAGCTCTGATGGAAACATATCCTAAATCTCACAGCTTGTCAGAAATCAACTGTCGTTTTGTTTTGCCAAGAGCAGTAAATAAACCCTACATGAACAGACATGAAAGGACTTTCTAGAAGTGGTTGGCTGCGATAATTCCACTCAGGAAGCTGCTGAAGAGCAGCAGAGACTGGCTGCCCTTGCATTTGCCGTCTCTTTTCCCCATGTTGTTATAAAAGAGGGGAACTGATTTTGCTTTGTAGCATTCGTTGACTTGGACACATGGAGCTGTGCTTCTGATGCCATAATTCTGGGAGAGAACACTTTTTACATACTTTATAAACTGTTCTGACTATTTTCAGATCGACTATTGAACCACAGTGGAAGTGTATGGATTCAAGATATTTCTGGTGATTGTGTAACTGGAAAAAACTGTCCTGATTTTAAAGTATTTTTGGCATACAAGTGAAAGTAAATAAGCAATTTTAGAGACTCACTGGAAAGTAATTGCTCCTGCAGGACACTAGCTGTGCCAGGAACTCTGGCAGATGCACTGAGCCCTCACTATTAAGCTTCGAATGAAAGCATTTTTTTAATGCACAAGATCAAAAACAAGGACATATAATCTAAAATGTAAGGAATTTGGAAAGAACAAATGCCTGCGAAGGGAAATGTCTAAACATATGAACTGCATTAGGAGGGAATACAATGGGAGAAAAGCCTGATAAGCTCCAGAGACACCTTGGCTTGCCATGGTGGGAAGCATGAGCTGTGGTGGTGGTGGTGACACGGCCGTGACGCTGGCAGTGAGGGCGTTGAGAGTCCAGAACATGGTCTGGGGATGGAGCTGCCTTCACCCATGGCTCTGCTGGTGACACACAACCCTCCAGGGTTATCAGAGGCGATCTTGGGCTGATCAGCCCTGCAAGAGCTTGGACCAGCTGAATTGCTGATGATGATGACATGAGAGAGAGCAAGAGCAAGAGAAGCACCTTGTTTCAGGTGACAGTGAACCACCAGGATGGCAACCTTTAGATGGGAACAGTCTGTCCCTGTGCTTCCATCCAGTGATTCATCTGTGACTACGAAAGTTATAAAAGCACCACTGTCAGCTAATGTGTCATTAAAGGAAGTGTTCTGCTTTTTTTTCCTAAACAAGAAGTTAACAAAGTATTATTTTTTACTGCCTTCATCCTGTAAGCTGGCATTTCAAAGGCTGAAGCTACTGTCCTTTGTTGTTGCTTTACTTGCTCATCTTGAAGCTGTAATTGAATCCACCCAGGCTGTTTTGCAGGCCTCTGAACTGTCAGGTCTCTCCATAGCTCGTCTGCATAAAGCCCTGCTATTAGCTCCAGCACCTTAACAGTCGATCAGTAAACCTCAAGGGGCTGTGGACAGCCACATACTCTGTAGTAAAGGACGCAAGTGGTTTTGAAACTGAAGCCACCTGCAGAAAAAACTTCAAGAAGTGTTTGGCCAACCCCTTCCTTCCCCCCAAGTTTTGTTTTTCTTTTTTTTTTTTTTTAATTTTGATCAACTTTTGCTTGAGCTACCCTATTCCTGTGTTCCCAGTCTGGGGGCTATAGCACAGCAATGATTTTTTGCAGGGTAGATTTATCCTGGATCTTTGTAGGTGCTCCTTTGGCAATCCAACCCAAATGGCCATGTCCAAAGAAGCTTAAGATTTCCTGAGACGCTCAGAATACTTCAATGCAGGATGACAGATGAAATAAAGCATTTTTAATGCTTCAGTATGTATGGCTTTGTCTTTAGGACTTGTATCTGGGTTCAATCAACAGAGTATCAAAGTATTAAATCAACCATATGAGCATTAGCTCTCCATTTACTCTAACGGGAGACATTCAGTTCCCTTCTTCTGAAATGCACCAAGACAAGAGAGAGAAAAGCCTCCAGAGAGAGAAAAGCTTCCAGGTTACAATAAAATGCCATCCAGCCAGTGAAACCGAGATACGTGCACATCTCTGGTCCCATTTCCCTGAAAGTCAAGCCATGAAACTCAGCTCCAGCTCGGTCGGCTGCTCGCTGCACACCTGCTCCCTTGCAGCCGCCAAGTAAATGAAAGTTGTTTCCCTCCTTGTGAGCAGCAAGTGAAAAAGCTGCCTGTGCTGGCCTCAGGTTGGGATATTTTTTTTTTCACTCAGTCCTTTCTGCTTTTCTATAAAATACTGTCATGGGCAATAAGTATGAGGTGCTACAATTGTTAATAGTAGCAAAGGTCCAGTTTCCTGACTAATAGAGATTTATAACATCATAACTCATCTTTTATTGGTACTTCATTTTTAAAGCAAGCATAGCTAAGTCATTGCATTCTGATTAAATTATATATATATTTTTATATATAAAGCATCCATATATAACCTATACTTACATGCATGTGCACACACACACACATATATAAACCCCAGGATTTTATCTGAGAGGTGCATTGGAGGAAGGTGACAATAAGAGAAGGGCTCTTGATGCTATAGACAGAGACATCTGTGCAAAAAGAAGCTATTTAGCCATAGCACAGTTTTTTGGAATTAAATGTTTCAATATATTTTTTGGGGGGGGAAATGCCACAAAGCCCCTTTTGTCTGTATAAATACATATCACATGTATAAATACAAGAGAAACCATCACTAGCTCAGCAACAAATGGCACAAAACAAGCATGCCCCACTTAAACCTCCCAGGAAAGCCCGTCCAAGGCTCCAGCTTAAAAAGGGGGGAGAACAAAGCGTGAGGCAACTGCTCACAGGGTTACCCAACTGCTATAAATCTCACAAGCTGTCCTAGCGTGGGTTCATGTGGGTGTTTTTGTTTGATGGGGGTTTTTTTGCTTGTAAGCCAACCCCATCCCTCCTATGATGCTGTTAGATCAGCTGTGGTGTGGGGAGGGTTGCTACGAGATGCGATGACGATGCTTTGCCTTTTCCATCTTGTCACTGCCCATGCCTTTGGCCATGTGGCAGCGCTTCCTAAGTAAATGGGCTCGTGGCAGCAGAGGAGCAGCTCAGTTTTTCATCCCAGGTGCTCCTCCAAAGGGATAATCCTGCAGAACATGGCTGTACGCCTTCAGGGAGTCACTAGCACCAGGGTAGCAATGGGATTTCGGTGGCAGGATGAAAACAGGCAGCTTCAGGGGCGTAACGGGTTGTTTCACGGACACGGTGCAGGCTTAGCACTGCCTTGTGTATTGGCTTTACGTTTGGCTGTTTGGCTTGGGTTTTGCCAAGAGCACAGCTGAGTTTTCAACTCCTCCACAATTTCATATCAACTGAACAAGTCGTTAGAAACCACAGAAACTCAAACCTCTACGAAAGCAATGGTCCCATGAACCGTGAGCTGCTGTACAGCACCTGATGCAGGGACTGAGCTGACACAGCGTGAATCGGAGTGACTATTAGCAATGCTCCTTTTTTTCCTTTGGAGCTGATTTGGAGGATGCTGCTGTGGCCGGGGGAGATGCTGCTGGAGAAGGACATGACAGACCCCATCCCTGCAGCGCCTGGGTGCCAGGCAGCGAGACCCTGTCATTGTCAGCTCCTCCTCTTGGTTTTCTGAGAGCTCAGATAGCCTTTTTCTGCAGAAAGGCAATTCTTCAAGCTGACTGTCATCTTTGAAATTGCAGTCTGAGCACAAACAAAACTCATTGCATTGCACCAATGGCATTGCCTGTCTCCCTGAGCTCTCAGCCTTTGCTATCACTGACACTTCCATGCAAGGTGGGTATTATACAGATGTTGGCCCTACAAAAGAGATTAAAACCCAGCTAGATTTAAAAGAGAGTGATAATTGAGCTCTTTAGGGCAAGGACTGACTTTTCTCTTTGGCGCTTGTTCACTCTGTGGTGCAGGGGAGGCTTTTCTGTGCTTGGGGCTTCTCGATACCACAGCACAAGTCAGTGCCAATAAAATAATATGAATCAGGGCAGGTCAATACTAGGGCCATTTAAGTAGCGGGTGTTGTAATATTGCCGTATGCAATAGCGTATCTCTGAGATTTGCAGTGCTCCGAGCAGACGTGAGCGGCTCGCTGCAGGAAACAGCGGGTGAAATTCTCTGGCCCTTCTGGAATGGGTCAGATGGGGAATCACAGTGCTCTCCCCGGGCTTCAAAATCTCTCTTTCCCTCCAAATTACTCTTGGCTTCTCCACTTGTGCAGCTGGTAAGGACGTGCTATGAGGCAACCCCTATAGGCACTCTGGATTTTGAAATGTGCTGCTCAGTGAAGCAAGTAAGTTAGTCGTTGTCAACCTCCCCCCCAGAACTTCAGGAATAATATCTTAGAGCCAAAGTGAAGTCTGCCAAAGAACGAATGCCCTTGGGTGGAGATTACTGGTATTGTATTTGTTATATTAGGCAGGAGAGGTCAGACCATTCTTTAAAATAAGTTACAGTAAACAAGCTGGGTAGCTGAGCCCTTCAAATGTTTCATTACTGATGAGTTTTAACGTTAAGAGCTTCTATCGTACAAATCTTGATCAAGGGAAAGATAAATGTGCTGTTTTTTAGCATTTCACTACAAACACGGTGTTTGTGCCAACTGACACAATGATTAAATATGATCCTCTCTTCTCAGAAATGAGGAGAACTGTAACCGCACCGAGCTCTCCGCCGCTGATACGAGATAAAAAGAGTCAAATCGTGTGTGGTTTCCTTCAGACCAAACTTGTGGCGTAGCATTTCGTGAATGATGTTGTCCAAAGTCAAAATAATCTGTTTTGCCCAAAGGTATTTTCACAGAAGACTGTAAGAGTGTATTTTTCTACAGAATAATAGAAAAGGGTCGTTTATCCTTTGCGCTGTGCTCAGCATTGGCTCTTAGTGCAAACAGAGGTTCAGCACCCTAGCATGGGAATGGGAATTAATAGGTGGCCAACTGCTTTCATTCTAACGATGGCTAAAAAGGCAATCCAGCTTTAAAACAAGCTGGATTTGTGTTGTTGGTTTTTTAAAATAAAAATTAATATTCAGGACATTTTCCCACCACTGTGCCCCAGCCCTTCTCCCTGCTCCTGGGCGCTTTTGGCTCGAGGCTTTTGCTGAACGGTGCCACCGACAGCCCCGGATACGGGGCTCAGCTCGGCTTCACGCAGCATCGCGATGGCTGTGGCAGCCCCATCACTGACCCCTGCTGAAGCCATGGTGCTGGTTAACACAGAAAATGAAAAGCAGCTGTTTGTTTCTTTTCAAAAGTATCAGAAAAACAAGAAGATGGTCCCCTCCCCATGTGGGCCAAAGGTTTCTTCAGCCTTTTCACTTTCAGCCACACTGATAGCAATAATTCTCTGCCTTTCTCTAAGGAGCTTTTCCAATTTATTTCATTGATGCTCTGCAGGCCTTCCCATGTTGTAGACCAAGACAAAAGCGGTGACGGAGCCGCCCAAAAAAAAAAGAGGCAAAGAATCGCAGCCCCAGACACCTCCCCACCCTGAGGTTGCTACAAACTTTGTGCTTTGCAGCTTCTCAAAGCCCTGCAGAAGGTTTGGTTTGCTAAATCTAAGTAGGATGCCTCACCCTTCTTGTAAGCAAAGTGCGGCAGTACTCGCGCTTCCTTCGTAGAAAGCACTGACACTGCACCGGTAACTCCAGTTAACAGCAACCACTTTAGGCGGGCTCCACCAAAACGTGAACCTTCACTTGGCACAGCTCGGTCGTGCCCTGTTCCCCAAGCTCGGGCAAGTTTATCCCAAGTCCTTTAAGCTTTGCTTTATAGAACGCGGGCTCAGTGCAGTGCCCTCCTGTGCCAATAGCCTCGTCTGCAGCACCCTGGGCAGCCTTGGAGAGCAGCACTCACACTGCCAGGAATAAGATCTTGGAGGAAATTTGTTGTGACCGACACCTGCTAGTTCCTTCTGTGCCCTGTGACATGGTGTTGAAACCTTTTCTCTGCTTACGGAGCTTTTTAATGGCTCTGAATTGAAGGCTGTGGCTGATGGGATCCAGCATGGGGCAAAAGTAAATGTTGGACCACAAAAAGGGATGCTAAGAGCCTCCCTTCAGAAATGCACTATGGATGCAGGGAAAAGCAGCTGTAACATTTGTATTCTCTCTCACTCTGTGGGTATGGGGAGAGGAGATGGTCAGAAGCCAGGAGATGTGAGGCCGGCATCCCCCATGCAAGCACGAAGCCAACAGCTTCTAACCCATATGGCAAAGGATAGGGTAAGCAATGTCCTGGAAGGGAAAAGGGGAAAATACCTGGTACTCAGTCCAAAAAAGAGGCGGTGTTTCCAGCAATGGGCTGTGTACGTGGATGCCGGGCAGGGAACAGAACGTTTATCGTACCAGCTGCCCAACAAGGCAGGATGGGATCTACCATGCGCTGTCATGCCTTCCCACGCTGCTGGCTTCCCCCGTGCCCTTGCACGACCGCCACTCTCACCCGGGATTCGTGCAGGAAACGTGGGTGAGAAGTTCTCCGAGAGCAGACGTAATCCTGCCGCGGGCTGCCCACGGAGGCACCCGGGCACCAGCCTCCCTCGGCGCGTTGACTCAGCGCCGTGGTGCCCCGCTCTCAGCCGGGGACGTCCCATGGCACCTGCAGGAAATTTAAACTTGAGTGTGGAGGTGTGTGGCTTGTTGCGAGGGCAGGAGCTTTGATGAGCTCAGCAGGGGAAAAAACCTCTAGGAAGGATTACTCTGAAGTTTTGGAGGCGAGGGACCGCTATGGTCTTTTGTAGCGTCACCTTTCGTATGATGCACAGCAGAGCCCACTCCATGGCCACGGACACGAGCTGCTGCAGCAGCGGCTCTGGGACTGCAGCTTTTGGAAAAGGTGCATCTTTTGGAGGAGTTGATAGCCCCATCTTCACGCAAGGACCTCTGAGCTCTCCCCTGCATCAATTCTTCCAGCAGCAAATACACGCACACAAACACACACACTCTGTTGGAAGCAAACACTTCTTTTCTAACTTGACTTTTAACTTCCAGCCATTGCAGCTGCTGTTTCTTTTCTCTGCTGAATTCACGTTCCTACCCCAATAAAAAAAAAAACTTGTTTGCTACAAAAAAAATTTCACTTCATTAATCTAAACCCCTCTGGCTATACTGTCACAAAATACTGCTTGGAAAAAAGAAAGCTGCTTCAACGCTGCTGCCTCAGAGAGCTCGGTTACTCGCATGCTGAAGTCAGGAAGACCAAAATGTTCCCTCCTTTCCCGACACCTCCACCGGCATGTTGCAAGAGTGAGCAAGAGGGAGGAAAAAAAAAAAAAAGCTTTTACAATGCCCCATCTATGCACTGCGTCAGTCCCTCAGAAATAATTCCTGTTGTCATCAGCCCTTGATATTTTTGGTATTTGGCACAATACATGGAGATAAGTTTGGGGACATAATTTTGCACAGGAATCCAGAGCCATTCGAGTGCTGCAGCTCTCGCAGCACAGCTCTGGAGATGTCAGGACGTTTTGGGACAGCACTGCCCGGGCAGGCGCAGCACGGCCCTGCATCGGCAAGGGATGCTGCTTTCTGCCAAATGAAGCTTGTGTGACCAACCGAGTGCTGAAATGAGCCTGCAGACTGCTGAGGGGTTTTTTTTTGTGTGTGTGTGTTACAGAATAAAATGGAAAACAAAAACCTGACTTTCCTCATGGTAGAAGTCAGTTTTATCAATAACAAAATGATCCCCTCACCCATCGCTACCAAAGAATTTGCTATATAGAAACACCATTGATTTCTTTAGTCAAGGGGTGTTTAAGAAGAATTGTAATAAGAGTAGAAGTTAGATAATCTGACTTTGGGAACTCTATGAAAGCAGCCGTGGATTAGTGCAGTAAAGGTTGTGTAGCACTGTTTATTCCAAAGGTTTAAAATGAACCTTCAGTTATTAGAATTTCTCATCATGCACTTTTTAGGACAAATTTTGGGCTATCGTCATGCTGGGTTTTTTTTGTTGTCGTCGTTTTTCCTTCTCAGTAGTTACAGTTACTTCGGATCAAAATAGTGACGGCAGCTATGGAAAAAAACACTCCAGCTTTATCAAATGGTCCGAATGAGGTTTGCTATAATCAGCGAGTGGTGTAATTCTGTACAGAATATTAATTGCAATATTGGCCCCCTTCCAGCTTAGCTTTTTACAGCTCCATTTAAATGCTATTTGCTCTGATCTAATACTAGTTATAGATGTTACTGGACTTTTTGCCGTTAACTGCATGAGGCAGAAGGGCTGTTCCTTTCAACACATAGATCACTCAGCGCACGGAACACTTCTTATTTCAGAGCCCAAATATAACATTTTATCATCTAGTGAATCTGAAATTTGCTTGGACAGAGCTCAATCCTGCACCATAGAAGTCTGCGAGTATTTAATGAAAGCTAAACAAGGCCTGCATTGATGTGATTTATGGATTCGTTGTTTATTTGCTAAAGGCTTCTTTACAAGACTTATATCGCCATGTTAATTACTTTAAATATGTCCATCTGCACTCAAATAATAAAAATATACATATGAACTGTAATGAAATGCCACCCCGAACTGTGCAGGGCAAGAAAATTCATTCATGCTGCAACTATAGCAACTACTAAAATAGCAAAGTACACTGATTTCTGACATGAACCTGTTCCTAATGTCCAAAAGACACTGTGTGCTGCGAGCTTTATATACCAGCTCCCAAAATATCCGAGTCCTGATAGGATGAGAAAATACTGTCATGTTCTTGCACCAGGCCAATTACAAAGCTGTAGTTCCTGTGCTGGTAAAGATGTTTCCTGTTGATAACACAAAAGGACAACATAGCACTTAGCTGCTAATGTTATCTAGGACCCTTGTGACCTCTCGGAAACTTTAACAATTGTAGAGTTCACAACACGTAGAAGCGCTCTGTCTTGTGCTTTTGTTTTAATAAATAAGCAAGAAAGAAAATAAACACTCGTTCTGCAGCCATGTGCTCGCTATTGGTCAGGGAGTAATTAGAGGTGGCTGGAACACAGATGAGAGCTCAGCTCTATTAGCAAAGGGTTCCTACCTCTGGCATGGGGCAGTGCTTGACTGCTAAGTCCTTTTCTAAACAAATACAGGGAAAAGGTGGAATTTTACACTGTAATATTTTCTTTTGTCAATTTTAAACACATTCCTTTTCAACTTTATAGACTGGTTTTTTACATTTGAAGATGAAAAAGCAGATTTCATTTGTTTATAATGTTGGCATTTCTAAACAGACCTCATTCATATCCTTTCCCTCAAGCTTTTTCTCCAACTTTTACACTGAAGCCTCTTCAAACTCTTCCTGTCTTTGTAGCTTTGTCCCATCTCCTTGGCTAGACCATAGCAGTCACTGGTACACAGCCTGGAACACAGCACTCCAGGAGCTTTAAGGAAGAACTTGAAAATATAAAACCACAGCTGGATTTGGGTATTCTATTCCCTCTTAACTGTCTATTTCTAATGCACAGTTAAGATGTCCTACCTGACACCCAGCTGGTATTTGCCAGCCCGCTCACAAAGCCCTTACAGTAAAACCTCCTAAATTGTGATAGAACAAGAAACCCAGCACATTTGCTTGCTCCTGGACTTTGTGGGGTTCTCGCATCCCTCATTCCCTGCTGGTGCAGGAGCACGCTTACACTCACCAGAAAGACCAGGGGTAGGAACCAGCAACTTCTACAAGCTCTTTAATCAAGTGGCGAAACCCAGAGTGAGATTTGTTCTCTCTCTGATTTGGAGCATAGGCTCAACACCTGGTTTCCCAACGCGCAATCCAGAGTCGCTCTGCGGAGCCTTTCTGGTGATCCAGCGGGTACATCAATGACTTGTAACCCAGTGGCTTGAAGATTCATAAATAATAGATCTATGGATTTAGCCTAGTCTGTCTGATTTCCCTAGATATTCTTCTATCCTTCAAAATCCATGGTGCAACAACCATGCTGCTTCAAATGGTCTAAGGAAGTCTCAAATCAGGTATGGGATGCTCCTTATGCAGAACATTTTTATAGCCTTACAATTGAATATTTGGGCTTTAGTTCCATGCTAAGGGTGAGTCCTTTCAATGCTACTTAAAACACCCCATCTGCTCTTCACCTATACCTGCCTGACTGGAAGAGCAGAGATAAAACTAGTCAGCGTTTTTCCTTGCTCAATTGTTATTCCTGCTGGAAAGAGGCAGAACTTCTTGCGATAGTTTCCTTTGAGCAGTGCTTATTCACAGCAAGTCACAGTGGGAGAGGGTGGGAGGCAGAGTTCATTCATTTTTGTAGCATAACATAGAGCAGATTGTGTTTGGATTTCACTAGATATTTGTTGTTTTACGTTTCTTTGCTTTATATTGGAGAAGGGCCTGCAACAAAACTTTGATCCAAGGTACAAATCCACAGCCAAGATTTGAACTAAGCTTACAAAACTTTCTCCAGAACGGGCCGTAGCCCAGCACGCTGACTTTGGGAGCGTCTTGTTCTTCACGTTGCTGATCATTTGATTCAGGCCTGTTTCTGCTTATTTATTTGACCATCAGCCTGCAAATGAACTTGGAGGCTCCAGGTTCAAGTCCGTAATTTTTTGAGAATAACCCAGAGTAATTCCACCTACAGCACAACGAAGTTGCACCAGTGCAATGCTGCAACTGCCAGGGCAGTCGACAAGACCCGAACGAGCATGAAGAAACGCTAGTAGCTTGAAGGAGGAAGGAGAAGAAAAAGGAGAGAGACAGGTCATAAGGTTAAGCTGGGCATAATTTCTGATATTAAACTCAGAATTATCCTCTGGTTCAACCAGTCTGCCAACAACCACAGAGCAGCAGAACAGCTGAAGTGGGAAAAGTGGCTTTAATCTTCCCATGCGATGCCACTGATTTTGCAGGGCTGTTGACGATCTCCATTTCAGATGGCTGCTCGCACCAGGTTCCTGGGAACTTAGCCCAGAACGCATCCTAATAAAACAAGAATCCTTCATTTTCAGGAGAACAAAACACAGAACCGAGTTTAGCTACAACTCCTATCTTTAAAAACACATTACGTTTTTTTGTTTAGGAACTGGTGCGCAAGGAACAGAGCCGGACGCGCCGCTGCCCAGAGCAATGGTCACATCGTGAAGAGCCCACACCCAGAGCTGGCCACGATCTACACACAGACCCTGCGCTGCCAAAGCCAAAGAGATCAAAGTTACAGCCCAATTCACCAGCCCCGGGAAGGGAGGAAATACAGAAGGACCCAAAGTCTTTAACTAATGCACTAATGACAAAGTGAAATAATTGCAAAAGGGAACCTCCTGCATCTGACTACAGCGAGAGATGTGACTAACTGCGCTTTCATAAACGCTGAGTCAAGACAACGTGCCGTAACTACAAGAGAAACAAGTTTTATCTGTGTGTAGGGAGGGCATGACTTGTAGAACACTCTGGATTGCATAAAATTCTGTGGAAAACAAGGTTTATGATCGTTTGTGATTTCAGTAGAACTTCTCCTGTAGCATAAATGAGAATGTTGTATAATTAATTACCATAGCAATTAAGATTATTCATATTGTTCCTTAACTTTGCTCTCTCACGCAATTTTCTGCAAGGCCACCAACCCTCGCAGTGCCAGGGCTGCTGAAATTACAAACAGCAGTGGGTGTCAACCACAGCGGGGGGGGGGGGGGGAACCAAACGTGCTGAACAAATTGCAACATACTGCGTTTGGCACAAGATAAAGATAGAGGTGCCAAGGTTTAGCCCATTTCTTGTCACAGAATATAAAGTCAGAAATAAACAGGTGCAGTCTCTTAACCCAAGTCAAATTCACTATGGATAAACTCTTCTTGTCTCTCTTTACGTGTAAGAATGTTTTATAGACAAAACCAGCCCAGATTG
This sequence comes from Buteo buteo, assembly GCF_964188355.1. Classification (NCBI taxonomy): domain Eukaryota; kingdom Metazoa; phylum Chordata; class Aves; order Accipitriformes; family Accipitridae; genus Buteo; species Buteo buteo. The sequence goes on from NC_134180.1 coordinate 2,772,771, forward strand.
GAGTGGGGAAGCAAATCTAAGCAGTTCAAACAGTATACAGGCATAAAAGGACGGCAATAAGGAAGGAAGAGCAGAAAGACATGAAAGAAAACCAGTAAAAGAATCTCCCCAGCTGGAAGATAAGAGGTGGAATGAAGCTTTTCTAATGTGCCCGTTTTATTTGACTGGGAGGTAGGTTCTGGCTTCTTTTAGCAAGACAAAACCAGTTTTCTCTAGAGGTAATCAAGTGGGGGGGGAATACTCTTTCTCCTATGTTGTATCAAACAGGAGCTTCCAGATGACCAGCTGAGTCTTAATTGTGACCCAGCAGTGTCCGACACCACCAACTTACAACTCCAAGTAGCTGCTTCTGTGGTACCGCAGAGCTGCTCATCCCTTCCCTTTGCACTGATGCCCTCTACTCTGTTCCGCAGTATTGCCACTATCAGCCCCCTGAGAGTAACAGAAAGAAGTAAGAACGTTAAGAGAGAACTGTCAAAACTAAATTGAGAAGTTACTGAACTCCAAAAATCATGCTGTGTAAGCCTAAAAAAAAATATTACTTTTTTTTAATAAACTCAGAGGAACTAAAAGCAATACCTTCCAAATCAAAAGCCACATTTTGTACATACTGTGAGTGTACGACTCTTTCTGAGAATTAATGGGAAGCATGCAGCATGCTCAGAATGCCATCTACTGGCAGAACTGGCCGGGGGGGCGGGGGACACTCCAAAGACCTAGTAATGTGTTGCAATCTGTCATTCTAAGAAAGCCAAGGTATCAGACACACGTACGCCCCACTACGGGAAGTAAAACTACCTATTTACTCCAACGGGGGAGTGCTGCTGACGCACCATGAGGAACAGCTATCTAATCAGTTAGCAATTAAATAATGTGTAGATGAGGTTGGTTTTGCATGCCTGGGGAGGGAGAGGGGGAATGCTTCCTGCTGCTGAAATATTCTGAGCCAGCAGTCTGTGTTAAGGATAGAGCGGAGGAAACACACTTCAGCTTGCTGAGAAAAAAATAGCGCGCTTCCCAGCTTATTATAAAAAACAAGACTGTGGAGAACATTTAAACGTTGCTGGCGTAGCATTAGGAAGAGAGGTGTGTTTTCAGAGCCACTGAAGAAGTTTAGTCTTTTAATGTTCCAAATTCCACATAACACACCTATGAAACCACATTGAGCTGAAAGCGCAGATAAGACACTTTACTGCTTATTTGAATTATGCAAATTGTCTTTTTAAAGTATTTTATATTCGGCACTTACCTGTAACATAGTGGCAGACCATCAAATTTACATTTTTCCAAATTAGGCAGAGAACAGAACCCACCAAGATAAGAAAGATTTAAATTTATCCAAAAAAAAATTACTCCTTGAACAAGTGCTAGTGCTACACTAATAACACATCTCTTCATTTCTGCCTTTATGCCTGTGTAAGTACACACAGACCCTACATTTCGACAATGAATGGATAAAGAGGTGGGGTTTTTTTTGCTTTCTGAAATAAGAGGGTGCTAATGAGCACTAATTTTATGGTGCATAGATTAATTTTGCAGAGAACAACAGAAAAGCAAAGATTTTATCAGTATTTGGTAAATGAATCAGGTATATGAATACTTTCAGCTTTTATGAAGTTCAGTTCCACTTATCCAGGCCTCATACCAGAACAACTGAGGGTACTCTAATATTAAGGGCTAGAACTTGCTGTAGATCAAACTGAAAAAAGAATAAGTGAAGTGCAACTGATTCAAAGATGACTTTTTGCCCTTTTATTACTTCCTGGACAAGCACAGCTGATGCCCCATCATCAAAAGAGAGTCAAATTGTGACAAAATATGGGAAAATACTGTTCTGGTCTGCAAGATACAACCTTCAACAGGAAAACAAATGAAGTTATTAAGAGTCCCATTTTACAGGCAAATAATTATAAGCAAACACTTTGAAGAACAGAGTCATCAGAAAGTGATTTGTCAACCAATTACAGTTTTAATACAAAAATGTTTAGTCCAGTCATAAGCTTAATTGTTCAAATGAAAATGAGTAGTGGAACCAAAATCTTGAACAGATGATTTGTTTCACATCAAGCTTGTTGGGTGACAAATACAGTAACATTACTCCAGAATATACAGGTCCACACTTATTGTTGCCTAACCAGCTGCCTGGTTATTGCCTGGGTACCTTCAGGTACCGGTACTTTCTGGGGCCAATCTTCCTGCAACAGTACAGCAGCCGCATCTCAGGGGAACCGAGTTGATTTTTTGCTAATAGTATATACTGCATACACAGGTGTATCTCTATATATAGTCTACAAGGATTTAGTGGGGACAGTGACTGAAGTATCTTCTCAATCTTGTGGCAGAGTCGGGGACTGTCAACGGAGTGGGGCGGAAAACCCTGCACACAGTGTATTACATTGCCTTTGAGGACATATATATATTTAGATTTTGATGGTTTAAGTTTAGCACCTGTCAGGAGTACTAAATTCAAACCAAAACATTCTAAAAACTGTTTAAAGAAAATACTGATAACCATCAAAATTTTTCTGAAAAATCAAAATAACTATGTACACCCATGCCAATCTTAGCTTTTCAGAAAAAAAATGAAACGGCATGTAAAAAGAATAATACCTTTAAGCATAATGTTCTGAACTGTTACCCATTCTGCCAGGAAGTTATAATAATAGTTGTTTACAAATGGAATAGACTGAGAAAGAAAGCACCCCCCTTTAGGGCAAAAAAGGATAAACAATTCTAGCAAACTCTAGCAAAAAAGGGAAATATTTGCCCTAAATTAACACAAAGGCAGGCTGGAAGAAAGATGGCAACTGTATTTTTATCGGCCTCTTCATAAACAACAATCAATTTTCAGGAAGAGGTTGGAGTATATTACTATTATCTGGAAAAATAATAATAAAACCAATCTTCCTACCAAATTTCATCACCTCCAAAATTGTTTTTGAATACTTAATCTAAGGTCTTACGTCTACATATTACAGTTTTGAACTTTTTATGAATAGAAATTTTAAAAAGGCAAATAGTAGTCAATTGGCATAGGGTGTCCATGCCCTAGGGGTATCACAGGGTTGAAACTCTTCAGTTTGTATTTCAACTAACTTGAACTAGCAACCATCATGCTTCCACAGAGATGTTCCCATAGACATTTACATCCGTGATCTCTTGTTCTCAGTTAACTTAGTCTTTAACGAACCCCTGTTTTTGTTTCCAAACCCTTGACTTGAAGTTGTTCTGTCAGATTAATTGGTTTGAAGCCATGCAAAAAGAGCAAATAGTATTTTTGGACTTCAGATAGTTTTAACTCATATGCCAAAAATTTTTATAAGTTAACAGAGCTTTGAAGGAGTTAAGGCACCCAAATGCCCAGAAAAAAATAAATACCTTGGGCTAAATACAACTAAGTGTTCAGCAGTCATTTAATTGCACAATTGTCTCCCTAATTTGTAGCATAATGCTGCCAATGTCTTTAGAGATCCTAAAATACAAATACTAGAAACTTTGCAAATGTAACAGACAAGGCATTGACAAGAGATTCTCATGGTTCGTTCTGTATTCCTGGCTCCTCAAGGTAACTGCTACTCCTAATGTAATTAGCATTTAGCAGCAAGATCAGCATGTTCTAAGAATGAAATAAATATTCACACAATCAATACTAATGGTTCAAATGCTCAAACACATTATTGAAAACACTAATTTTCCAATCTTTCTCCTGCCAATCCAAGATTGCAGAAACAAGACCCATGGCAACAACGTTCACAGCTCTCAGTACCACAGAAGCTTCTGCAAACAAATTCTAGGCCTGAAGTTTTGTCATCTGTGGTGCTTGCGAGGTGTTTTACTGTGTTCGAAGCTGGTAGTCTGTAAAGGGGAAAAAAACCAAAACCCCAGTTTTAGTAAATTGTCTCACTAAGAGTAGTAAATTGAGATGAAGCGATTAAAATAAAACCAGATCTTTGCTTAGAATGGCCATGATAACAAGCTCTAAAGTGATTAAGGTAATTGCAGGCAGTCATGCTTCCATGCCAGAAAAAAGTTAATTAGAAAAACAACAAAAACCAAAAACACCCCCACCACTTTTCCTTGCTAACAATCTAGCATCTTTTAGTAGACAGTGTCTTATACATTTGAAAGCTGGCAGAGTGATATGTGTGAGCAATTTCTTTTTAAATTTACGTTCCAAAAATCCCAGCTTAATTACAAAATATTTGAACAGCATTACTCAACTATCCCATTGGGTCTTTCATTAAGACACAAAAAAAGGTGACTGGAAAAAGCAGCATACCTTAATCTAACATGTATCTGAACTGTACAGTTTAATACCCAAGAACACGAGCAAACTAGTTTTGTGTGTTTCAATTTGTAGGTGTATGCTGGAGAAACAAAATAAGCAAGTTGGAGATGTCTACAGTCTATTGCCTTCCATTTACCTCCATTCTGGGTAATATAACGAACCCATGGGAGAGCCTGATAGCCACTCTTCTCAATTATCTTTAAGTAGCGAACCTGGAAAGAAAGATATGTTAAGAAATAAAGTCTCCCATGTCAGCCAAGCAGTGTTTAGCAAAACAGAAAAAAATATTTTTTTGGTCTAAAATATGTTTTATGGATAACATTGAACAGGAATCATCAAGAAGATGAGAAAAAAACTTGTGCGTTAAGAGTCTAGCATGTTAACTTGCCAGTATTTCTGTTTTCAACTACTGACCTGGATTCCTGAAGTGGTGAAATATGGAATCTCGAACTTTACACTAATGGGAGGTTTTCCTTCCTTATCTTCAGCTTCAACACTTGGAAGTCCAAAGTGAGCTCTCATCAGGTATTCTTTTCCACCCTACCCAAAAGGGACAGATTTTTTTTTTTCTTGAAACAAAAAATAAAGGAAAACTTGCAACAATACAAGTGGTTTTCTTAATGTCAAATGGCTGAACTCCACTATTCATTTCAGCTCTTCTACAGGGCTTAAAAGTACTTGTTTTTGTTTTAAAGTACTTTTTTTTTTTTTAAAAGATGCAGATCAAATTAGGACCAGCCTGAGGCATAATTCATTTTCTTCCAGCCTCAAAGTCAAAAGACAAGGGTGCCACTGACCATTCTGATTAAACGGTGACAGACAGCTCTACTACCACAAGATTAGCATCTGAAAGAGCTCATGCTCATGGAACCACCCAAGAAGGAGTCTGACAAACTAAAACAGCTGCTGCTAAATCTAGGCCAAGGAATTACACCATCCACAGACATCGCTCAAAAATCTGCTCTCTAACCTAGTTCTGAAGAATTATCCCAGTTAAACAAATATAAATAACAGTATCTTAAACATTTTTCAGCAAGTTCCAATCCTTCCTCCAAGGGAAAAGAGGAAGAGGCCAGTACTACTTGTCTAATACTATTAGAATTTGCTTTAGGCGGAGCCTGAACATTCATAAAATATTAATGTTAAGTAATTATTACATTATTAGGCGATAAGACTAAAAATAACACTTACTGGAAAAGATTTAATGGACCAGACAATTTCACTGTTCTCTGGAACCCATTTGACACTTCCAACAGTGGTTTTAAACTTTGGTGAGTCTGCGTCGTTTGGAACTGGAATGTGAATCTCCACATTGTTGGCAGTTGATCTACGCTTAAATTGACTTTTTGCCTAAAGAAGAAGAAGAAAAAAAACCCCAACAATTAGAAAAGCAGGCCTCTAAGTATTTCCATTATGCTAGTGAGTTCAGAGAGCTGCGAGACAATTCCCCTCCACGCCAATCTACATCCTGAGAAACAGGACTGTAACACAGAGATCGTAACTTACAAATGAAGTTTTCAAAAAGATGCAAGTCCCACAGAAATACTAAATACTTGTACAAAAATGCACATACTGCTAGTCAAGCTTTGAAAACAAAGGGAAGAGAAGACCAAAATTTGCCATAATTATTTTAGAACTTCTGACCTTGATCATGTACTCGATGCGGCTGTGTGAGTGTTTTTCAATCACAGACTCAATCCAGATCAGTGGTTTTACCTATGGGGGAAAAAAAACTTAACAGCTGTAGGTTTTACTTTGACACAGTCGTTAAAATGTTGCTTCCCCTAAAGCTACACTTAACACATGAACCCCACAGAAAACAGAAAGTCTGTGGTGTTCAAAATGACAAACGAGTTATGTTTTTATTTAAAAAAAAAATAATAATTACACAAACGAGCAAGCATTGATATACCAACAACCAAGTGTTAGAAGAATCATAGGCTTAAAAAGGTATGTCTCAGATTAATCCCTAATAACAAACACTTGCAGTCCAAAGTATTTGATAATTTAACACACGAGGGACTGAACTATGACAAGCCCTAAAAATAACTCTAATTCAAACTACTGCCCTTAAAAAAATTAATACTAAACTTTTCATTTGTTGTCTCCTGTCATAGTTGCATATTATAGACCTTCTCTATACTGAATTTTTCCTTTTCTGAAAGGAAAGCTATCCTTATCACTGTGGCCAGCAAATTCTAATAAAATTCAATGACATAAATACTGCTGTTGTCAAGCACAATGAATTGCTACACTGACATTTCATCATGTAGTTAGCTAAAAAAAAAAATTAATCACAGGAACAGTTATTTCAGAACCAGTTTCAATAGTAGCTAAAAAAAAAAAAAAAAAAAAAAAAGAGAGACTTATTACCAAGTTATTTCTAAACTCATTCTTACTTCCTCCAAAATGAGCAAGCACAAAGCTTTGTTATTAACGGTTAACTTGAAACTACTATGCTACCCATACTATAAGAAAAAAAAAAAAACCAAGGGAAAGCCGTTAGTAATTTTGCCTACAATCTAAAACACTATCACATAAAAAATGCAAACATCCAGACTTACGTGGGTATTAAGACGATATGACATGAGTTCAAACTCTCCATCAGGCGGAATGAAAGAAATTGTCCTGTCGTTTTCAAAGCGAGAGAGACGAACACACTGGTGAAACTTCACATCTTCCAGTTCTACTGATTTACTTTTGCCACCTAGCAGAAAATACACGTTTCAAGGTGCTACACCAAGTATGCCTGAAGTATCATCGCAGCCAGTTACACAGCTAAGCAGTTGTCTGCTGACATTCCTCCCTTTTAGCCAACACTTTCTTTAGCTTGCTACAGGTTTTTAGGACTGCAGAAGTCCCAAGGAAAAAGAGATGAGGAAGCCTAGATGGTTACCACATATTACCATGGCAGTCCATCTTTGCTTGGTACTGTCACCCAAGACCTAATGTGGTTTTCTACATTGATAAAGGGAGTATTTCCATCATCTTAGAACAAATCCCTTCAGTTGAACCTCAAGCATCTCAAAACCTAAGACTTCAGATAACATCTTTCATGATTATTGAGATATCACCGAAATACTCACGGCCTGTATTATCAAAAAGAACTTTGTCATTTAAACCAAGGCGCAGCTCTGGCATTCCCGAGAGAAAGACTCGCATTTTAATGGATCCAACTATCTCACTCCGTAATACATTTCCGTTGGCACTGACCTGAACAAAAACAAAAAGAAGGTAAGATGGCTTTGATGTGGTATGTTGCAACATCAAACAACACTCCCACCCCATCCCCGTGACCCAAGTTTTCTTGGGTGTCTTTCTCCTGGGAGATTAATCCAGTAGAGTAAAATTAGATCAGGGAGGTGACGGGCACAGAGGAAGAAGGAAAGGACGTATCAGAAATCAGCAATACATCCAAATAAAGCATTATTTGTCTGCTGGATGTCCTTACGGGTACTCGGTCTTAATGACTGACATTGTTTTGAGCATCACAGTACACTAGCTGGTCTGACTTTTTATTGTACCCTTGCAGGTTTTCAGACAATAAGCCCTTTTCAACACTTCCTATCAAAATTCTCCTTAAAAGTTAAAAGGTACCCACCAAAAGGTTAACAGACTCAATAACATCCAGGAACACTTCGTTTTTCCTGTATTTTATCCCTTCTGATCTCCATGAAACAGCATTCGTAACAGTGGCAGGTGGACGCGGAGCTCCAGTTTCAAGTTTGTGACCTTCCTGAGTGATGTACCTTTACAGCCACATAATTGGCATGAAAAAGTGAAAATTAGCTTTTTTGATAACTAGACCAAGCCAAAAGATTTGTTTGTGTATGGAAGAATGCTCAAAACTTTCCAAGGAGTTTGTCACTGTAAGTGATGCAGAATGATACTTACTCTTGTAAAATTTTACTATCAGTGGTTTGTGGATAACCAAAATCCATAAGCTCATCTAACAACTCATAAATAATAACAAAATTATCCCTAATGCTCTCTTCTTCCAACTCCTTGAAATATTCAGAAAAAACCTGAAACAAAGCGACAGGAGGGAGGGGAAGAAGGAGGACATTAACTGAGAAAGTACAGCATATTCAGAATGTGTTCTTGCATCTAAAATAGCAATTTTTAAAAGCTCCAAACCAAACCCCATAATTCACAAACAGCATTCTGTTCAGAAGATTAGCCTCAGGAAACCCACCTCAGTTAAAAGAGAGCTAGAGAATCCTAGAAGCAACTCTAACTATTATGAAAAATATTTATTCTGGAGAAAATATTTTTCATGCCAGGTACAGATGAACCAAACATAGAATCTATGTGATATGCCACTACTCATGCATCAAGTTCACAATTCTCCTCTGTGTTCTCAGGTCTTGTGCAACTACTTACAGCATTGTGTCACATCCTTTGCCTACTCAGCTACAAAATATCAATTCCATTATTAGTGGTTAGGAAGATAGTTCTACAAAATAATCAAATATAAAGTAAAAATGCTATTACCACAGAGTTCTTAAAAATGTGAAAGCTCTATGCACTTCTATTTAGATCAGATTTAGACTGAACCAAGAAGAAGATGGAGGTTACTTTGGAAATTTCATACTCACCTGAACTACTTTATATAAAAATGAAAACACCAGTGATACACAAGCATTTTTCTTAGAAGTTGCAACAACTGATAAAGGATGTTCAGGAACATGCATTCAAAGTCACCATTCAAAAACATGTTTACTAAGTGCATTTTTAAAAGCCTTTAGGCAACTAGAGTTGGTCAAAAAACCTAAGAGTTAATTTATGAACAGTACCTCTGGTCTAACGAGATATGAAGATAAACATTCAGGAAATAATTTAGTAGAGTAAAATTAAACTAAACACTTTTCTGCACCCTGTGCTGCCAGTGCACGTTACACTACGTAAAGCATAAAACGGCTTTATTTAATAGAGCCTCCTTATGTCACTTCACCCATTCTCTCGCTTTGCTTTTAGACACAAAACCCCAAAATAATAAAGCAGCACTTGGCGTATCAGCATATGCGAGCTATCTGCAGTATAAAGGATACGATATAGGTTGTTATGTTTAATCCACATAAAACGAACTCCTCCATGTGCTAGAATAGGAGAAAGCGTCCCCTCTTCTTCCTTTTCCATAAGGATTGGCATAAAATGCTCCACCTCTGACATGTCCACATCTCCACGGTAATTCCGACAGATGAGAACCTATAAAGACAGAAACAAAATCTTTATATTTTTTCTCTTTCGTGAGATGATGTTACCATGCAAGACCAACGCACCAGATATTTGGACGGCCTCTTCAAGTAACTTTTAAAAAGTCACCAAGCTTCACTCTAGCTCCTACGCATACTATAAATGCAAATCACGAGGCCAAAATACTTTGCTGATCAGAATGCAAATCCTAATCTTTCATTGCAAAGTCACGTATTAACACTTTCAGAGTTATTCTTCACCTATTGCCGCCCACGCCTTAATAACGCTTTTAAGATAGGAAAACATGCAACCCCTCTGAGACAAACCACCCCCAATTACGGCAGGGATTAATTACTCCAGGTGGGATGCCCAGGGGCCCTGCTGGCACCTCCCTCGGCACCTGTAACTGCGAAGAGGACACACAAGCCACGACTCCCCTTCTCACGGCGCCGTGTAAAACCGGGGCTGCCGGCAAGGAGGCGCCGGGAAGGGGAAAGCGGCTCCCGCAGACCCCAACGAGGCCGGGGGAACCCCCCACCATCCCGGGGCCCGACCCCCTCAGCGAGCCCGGCCCCTCCGCTTCGGCCCCGCAGAGGTCGCCGCGGCCTGGGCCTCACCTTCCCCTTCAGGTCCAGCACGTAGACGGCGCTGGCCGACATCGCCCCGCCGCCGCCTCCCACCCGGGCCGCCGTGTCGCCCGGTCACAGACACACCGACTTCCGCTTCTCCCACGGCACTTCCGGCAGGAAGTGACGACACGAGACGAGACCCGGCTGCTGCGGGGAAGGATACGCGCAGGGCTCCGCCGCGGAAGAACATCTTGATTCACGGAATACCGATGTTAAATAGTCCCGAGGGTTCCCCCCGCCTTCCCACTGCGAAACGGTCCCACAGCGCTGAAAACAGCACCAGGAGCGGGGCTAACGGCGCCGGGACGAGGGGCCGCATCCTGAGCACCCAGGGCCCAGCCAGCAACAGCAGAGGGATGACGTTTGGGTTGAAGACCAATACTGGGGTTTAAGAGGCCGGTTAGGATTCGAAACGTCAAGCTGCACGCCACGTCTCAAAGGGAGTAAGAATTGTAAAGGTGCTTCAAAAACTCCAGGCACAAACTGTTCCCTCAGTGCACTGCCCTTGGTTTTATAGGTAAGTCAGCACCAAAAAAAGGATGAAAGCAGCATTTTAATAAGAAGTTACATCCACATTACAAGTTACAGCAGACCCTCCACCTCTGAAAGAAGTCTAGAGACAAAGAAATTATACAATTCCTATAACTTACAAGAGAAGCTTACGCTCTGTGAGACTGTCAGACTCTTCAGCTCCAAAATAGAGAAGTATTAGTATCAAACAAAGGAATGTTTCCCAGCGGGCTCACGGCAATTAATTTTGGCCTTAATCTCACTTTAAGCACTAAAAAACCCCAGCCCTCTGCACCTATATAAATCAGAGCTCATCAGCCAAGAAGAGACTTTGTTGAATATTTGGTTTTAAAAAACAAAACAATGAAATAAGACAGTACAAAGTCATAAACGTTCAGAAGATATATTAAACATTCAATATGGAGAATACACAGATTTACACAGCAACTCTGTTTCATACAAACAAAATGCAGCTCCTGATCCAAAGCCTTGAAAAAGCAGCCCATTCACTTAGTCCAGCTGACTTTAGGAATGTCGTAATGCTCAGTCAGAGTATCCAAGTGCCTGTTGAAGTCCTAGGGGAGAGGAGGAGAAAGAAAACGTTTAATATTTGGTGCCGATGTGACTGCTGTTGAGCCGCAAGACCTCCCCGCTTCTGTGGTTTCACAAAGGCGAAACGGTTCCCCCAGCCCAACAAGCCTGCGTGCTGATAAACACACACCGGCCTGAGTAAATCGGGATGATTCAGCTTACCTCCACCCTCTGCTTATGGGTTTTGGATGCTTTCTTCAGGATCCTCTCCATTTGCTGGGGGAAGACACAAGAGAGGCCGGTTACTTCCAGCACTCGTAGCCCCTCGGGGAGGTTTTAACCGGCCCCCCCCGAGCCCCCAGAGGGGCTCTGGCCCAGGCAGGGCGGCCCTTACCCTCTTCTCCTGCATCTTCTCGTAGGCCACCTGCGCCGGGGTCCGCTTATCCAGGCCGCGCTTCTTCTCCTCCTCCTGCTTCTTGCTACTCACGATCTGCTCCAGGATCTGGGCCTTGTCCTTCGCCTTTTTCTTCTTCCTGCGGGCAGAGGGCGGTCACCGCTGCCCACCCCGCTGTCCCCTCGTCCCGTCCGTCCCTCCGTCCCCGTCCCCCCCGCCGTTTCCCCGCCGTCCCCTCACCGCTTGCCGGCCCCCAGAGCCCCGCCGCTGCCCTTCAGCCGCAGCGGCCCGCGCTGCACCGCCTCGTAGTCCGCCATGGCGTTCCCGGCCGCCCAGCACTGCGGCGCCCCCTGGCGGCGCGCGGCGCCGTTGCCGCGGCAACGGTGCGTCCTCCTCCCTCCGTGAGGAAAAACCGTTACGAGCCGAAGCCGCCCCCCCTGAGAGGAAAGTCGAGAGAACCGGGCAGCGCCAAAAAAAAACCCCAAAACAACCAAACCCCCAAACACCAGTCCCAGCCCTCCCCGCACACCTTGGTCCACGCCGAACGGAACGATTCTGAATAATTTTTTGGTTATTTGAAGGCGCGCCGGTGAGTGAGGCTGGCGTTCCTTCCCTGAGGGGAATACATTTTCCACAGGAGAGAGGGGCCCACCCAGCTGGACGGTAGGAATGACCAAGAAATTAAGGTTTTACAACCTGCCCGTGATCAATAAATAAGGCAGCTCGCCACATGTTGTAGTTGTGCAGTCAGTTCTTCCTTCTAGCCTTGTTTTTCATATTTCCTACAGCCAGTAACATCACATTTCTGTTCGCGTGTATAAACTATATACTCGCAGCTATTTTCAGTGTAACGACCATACAGGTACCAGTATATACGTATCATGGCACACAAATAATTGTTAACTAGTGGTAATATGTATTAACAGTTAATGCAGAATAAAGGGAGCGAGTGGACTTTATAGCTACTACCTCCAGTACAAACTACCATTAGCATTAGTGAAAAGGGAAGGACAAGGGGTTACTACCAGTGTTGCTGATTTCTAGCATTTGGTGTTAACTCTTAAAGAAGACAGACATTGCTAAGGCTTTTCAGTTAATTTACCATGTTTGAAGGAATGAAAAAGTATGATCCATTAAGACCACCTGCTGCTTCAAAGACACAAACAAGAAGCTATTAGTTGTTTGGCTAAATATTGTAACAGGAGTCTTTGTTGTGCACACAGGAGGCAGGTGGGTAAGAGCCTTAAGTAGCCAGACTGAAGATTTGATGAAATGCTTCTATTATGATACTTTGCAGCCTGTGGAACAGGGAAGCGGGTTACTTGATCCTCTGCTATACCTGAACCTCATTGTTGCAGCTTTTAATAACTGAATATCCAGACCTCCTATAAAGGTGCCTTTGAGGAAAGAATGATGGGACAAGAATCAGCATTCAGAGCCAGAAATGGGCAACAAGCAAACCATTTTCACTCCAGAGCAGCTGGATGCATATCAGGTATAAAACAAACTAAAGGGCTGTTCGGACAGAACATGGAATAATGGCGAGGGCTTTTTTAAAACAATCTCTTTTTAAAATTATTAAGTAGGACTACTAAATTACAGCAAAGATTTTAGTAACATGGTTTGATTCTTACATCAAGAAGAAGGGTTATAAAATACTCCTAATTATATGCCAAAAAGAAAAAGCTTTCATGCTTGGCCACATATATTACAATATGACTTCATTCAAGTCACTGTACCAATGCATGCTGAAAACTGTCATTACATGTTCTATCTTTTCTTCTTTCATAGGACTGCACATTCTTTACAAGGAAAGAAATTCTGAGGTGAGTCTTGCATATGCATTTTGTGGGTAAAGGGCAGACACTGCTATAAAGACACGTTACATATAGGGTGAGGTATTTCAAAGATAATTTTTAAAAGGATTTACACAAATTTAAAGTGATACCTTTGGACAATTTGAGCATTTTTGTTGCTTTTTTTTTTATGTACAAACCCTGTTATCTATCCTAAATTGAGCCAGAATTCTAGATTTTGTATTAAGGTACCAGACTCTCTTTATTTATCAGAAATAAATTTAACAAGTTATATTTTAGTGCATACTTTGCCAGTGACATCCATGTTCCTCTCACCTTGTTTTGTGACAGATACTTCAAAGTATACTGATACTCTTTGGAATACTTTGCTTGGTTTATGAAAACCTTAATGATTGTGTCAAATTTTCTTCACATTTTCTTCATGTCTTCTTGTAAATAATTATACTAATACTCTAAGGTGCATTTTCCCCAAAGCCTTCATGTGCCTCATCGAACACTGCATTTAGTCTCTGGCCAAAGGATCTGATGGAGGCAGGTTCGGTATTCTGTTCATGTGGGACTGAGAGTCTTCACTGAAAACCTGAACTTGCTCTCCTCTTGTTAAAAATACTTACCCAGATAGTAACGTACATAATATTGAAGTTACATTTGCCATTCCTGACCATTTGGCGTACTAACAGAAAGGTAAGTGTTCAGTTTCTGCATCACTCAAGATAGCATCACACATGATTTGCTAATTTCTCTGAAGGGCAGAGCACAAGTGACAATTTTGTACAGTGCATGTCCCTCTTTAGAACCTTGATATCTGTGTGTGAATTCTATACAGGATAAAATACGAATGGTTCTGTAATAACTGAAATCTAAATCTGTCTCCTTTCCACATAGTAAATAGAGGCCAGAACCATAATCGTGTCATGACTAAGACATTTATTATTGATAAGGATCCCTTTTAAAATTCTGTCCTATTGTTTTGTTGATAACAGCTGTAAATGGGATCCTTACTCTAGCACAAGACCTGAAGCAAATAGCATGCTGAAAAAGTGGTGAATACATTCAAATTATTATGCACATTTTCTGTCTCTTGAACCCAAGTTCTGTGGAGAAAACGGTTGGGGTGGATAAAAACCTGCTAGAGTTGGTCCCAGATCTCTCTCCCTGCCCGTGGCTTTAGGCATTCAGGGTTTCATTCTGACATTTAAACTGGATCTTTCACGCTCCAGTTTAAGCCCAATATTTGTTGTCACATTCATTGTGGATTTGGAAAACAGATCCCTTTTGCCTTGCCATAAGTTTTTGTGTGTTTGGAAACTGATTAGGTGGACCTTCGGACTGAAGGTCTTCTGCCTTGTTATCATAACCACATAAATCATAACTACACTACATGCCTGAACACAGTTGCTGGCAATGTAGAAGTAAATCTGAAACTTTGTAAAGATCAGTTTTCAGATGCACCGTATCTGTGTATATTGTGTAGTGGTTTGGCTGCCTGACGTGTGTAAGCATTTTCACCTAGTTGTTCTGTAAGCATGAAGGCTTTGTTTTCACCAGTTACACTGTGTTGTTCTTTTTTAATACAGTCTCTTCCACCAACAACTACAGAGTATATTAAATGTTAGTGACTGATATCATCCACCTGGTAAAGGATGAAAAATGTGAAGAATGATACGGAAAAGGCAAACACATGGTTCTCAGTGGTCTAAAAAACTTGTTCCCTAAACAAGCCTTCCTTTCTATTTCAGACTGTTTTACAGATACCGAGATCTAGCCCCACAGCTAGTTCCACTTGACTACACAGATAAACCAGACGTGACGCTTCCCTATGAACTCATTGGCAGCATGCCAGAGCTGAAGGTACAGAGTAAGGAACACAACTAGAATCGAGTGACACATTTCAGTTTAATCTACCCTTTTTTAATAATTCATCCAGTACTAATTGCTGGGAGGCTGAAATACAAATAAATTTTGGCTATTGAAGTCAAAAGTCTTTCTGGAAGCTTCTAGTGATTCCCTGAAAACACCCTGAAATTGCACAAAAGTTAAAGAAGGCTGCAGCTGTGTCTACCCGATATAACATTAGACAGGAGCACAATAGCAGAAAGGGGACTATTTGCCAAAAAAAGGGGTTACAACAAAAATAGTCTCGCTCTAATTGTGTCTTATCTGCACTGAAATAAATGCTAGTAAAGATGACCTTCCCTTGCTCCTGTGTTTTGTTGCCCAGGACAATCCATTTCGTCAGCGGATAGCAGAGGTTTTCTCAGAGGATGGAGACGGCAATATGACTTTAGATGATTTTTTGGACATGTTTTCAGTGCTGAGTGAAATGGCTCCCAGAGACTTGAAAGCTTATTATGCTTTTAAAATTTATGGTGAGTGAGACATGCATAAAAAATAAACCTTGTGGAAATCCTGCAGCTTCATGTAGGGATGCAAAATAATCATTTTGTCACCATAATGATTTCTAGTTAGGTATGTTTCTAATGCAGCCTTTCTTTTCATTGCATTTGAATGTCCGTTCTCTCTCCTAGAAACTTCTGGTCTTCTTTACCCTTTTGTCTCTTATTTGTTTGGGATTAGGATTTACTATAAAATTTACAACCTGAAATTATCTGCAGTTTTCAAGAGCTGATAAAAATTTAAGAAATACTTCTGTCTGAGGGGCTGCTTGGAAAAGTGCAGCACAAGGGATTTGGCTGCCCATAAATCTGTAGCGTGGTTTTGGTAGGGGGAGGTGGGAGGCAGGGAAGCACACTTCTAGCATTTTTCTCCAAGGACAAATTTAAAGGTTCATTGTGGGTTGGGTTTTTGGGGGGTTTTGTTGTTTGTTTTTTTTTACAGTACCATTTTCAGTTACTTCCTTTATGATCAGCTATAGGCAAACAATGTATCAAACAAACAAAATCTTCTTTTGCGATGTAAACTGTACGTAATTCAGCAAAGATGTTAAAAAAGTGAACCCCCACCAAAACTGAACAGCCCATTCTTTTCCTTTAACTTCATACTATTTCTTGCATTTGGTTCAGTAGTAGTGATTTGCCAGAATGATTTAACTATGGCTAAGCTATGTTTAGCCATTCAACTATTTACAATTGTTAGCCTTATGCATAAAAGGAGAAATTATTCCAGGATTTTTATTTTGTTATTGAATTTTTATACAAGCAAAGACAGAATTTTTATACAAGCAAAGACAGATAACTTCATTTCCAATTTGAAAGTTCTATTTACATAAATACATTACGGCCTGGGAACCAAACCCTTCCTATTAGGTCTTGGCAGTCAACCATATAAAATGCTGACTTTTGTAACTTTGAATTCATTTTGTTTCCTTTGACAGATTTTAACAATGATGATTACATATGCAAATCAGATCTAGAGAAAACTGTTAACAAATTAACCCGAAATGAACTTACCCCAGAAGAAGTTAGCCTTGTATGTGAAAAGGTGATTTATGAAGCTGATGTGGACAACGATGGCAAGCTGTCTTTGGAAGACTTTCAGCATATGATAATACGAGCTCCAGATTTCCTCAGGTAATATTTGCTTTTAATTTCTAACACAAAATTGCTCTTAGTTTTTTTGTCAGAAGTCTCTGAAGCGTGTTTTACGTCTCCTCAGCCATTACAGATCACCACTCTTCCCTGACAGTTTCTAGTACAGCTGCCCACCACAAAGACTGGGAAAACAGAAGCTTAGAAAAGTGTGGAGGCTTCTTGACTTGCTTTTTGAACCTCTGATGTACTTTTTACATGACAAAAAGTCCTGGTAATTTAAAAAGTTAATTTTAGCACTTAGGGTCCATTGATAGGTATATGTGATTAGCTCACTCAATGCATAACATAGTCTTAATGTGGTTTCTGATGCATGTCTTACACAAAGCAGGACTCCAAATCTTGTGTTTATTTTATGTACTTATTCTTTGCAAGTGCTTTGCAAAATAAAGTTTCCCATTTATTATAGAGTCCTAGGATTAAGCGTAGTGAATCCCTTTGAATAGAATGATACATAAGTGATCATTACTTCCTCTTTCTAATAGCACATTTCACATTCGAATCTGAATCTAGTGAAACATGCAGATGGAAGTGCTTCTTGAACCTTCAACAACTATTACTTCACCCGAGATTACCACCCATGAGAGAGCAGAATGAGAGGAGCAAAGACGACAATTTCTGGTAACTTAACCAGTCAGAGAACTCTTGTCTCTTGTTTACCTCCTTAAAGGAAGAATTCATTAAGCTCTTCATCAAGATTTCCCTGTAACTTAACAAAATGTCTATTCTGTCCCCTCTGCTAGAGTAAATCTGGCCTAGACAGTGTGATGGGAAATATTTTTTTAAAGTTCAGACACCACCAGGTACTAAAGGAACTTGTATCAAATTATAGCTTCAAAAAAAAATTCCTAAGTGAATGCCTTAACCAGTAAAAAAACCTTGAAAATAGTTTCAAAAACATTATGGTTCATCAAAATTGTGTAAGCAACTCCTCTGATCAGCTACAGCCTTAACAGACAGTCCAGTGAATCAATTTGCTGAAGTATTCTCCCAGTGTGTCACAGACATCCATTATGGGTTCTGAGAATAATATAGAGAAGAGCTCTCTATTTCAGAATTTATAATGAAAAGTCAACATACTTTAAAGGACAAAAGAAGCTACCCCAGGTTCCTGTCCCTCTTTTCTCTTCTTAGAAATATCCTGTTTTCCACACGCGAATCCATATGCATGAATGAGGAACAGGACTGACAAACTAAGTTTGTAAAATTCTCTTTTCATAAGAAGTTTATTTATGCAGTGCTCAGGGTCCTGTACAACAGAGTAAAAACATACATACTGTAATAAACAACAGTTTTGTTTTTAATACAAACATGAAAATCAATGAGAAGTGTTTAAGAAAGCAGCTGTAATGTGGGAAGGGTGGCAGCCAAAAGTGGTCATTCTAAAAACACAATTTACAGTTGTTTTTAAAAATATTGGGATGCATTAAGTTCCCTTCAAACAAAGTCATAGGCCCAACTCGTGCTCAACGCAGAGCATATGATTCCTGCAGAAAGGGTAGAGAGACCAGCCCGCTAAACTTGTACTACCTACAGAAATAAAAACTCCCAATGATGGGTGAAAGAGATGGGTCAAAGAATAAGGCAGCCTGAAATAATCAGACTGCACATTACCATTAACGTTCGATTGAACAGATCATTATTTAATCTATAAATGAAGACAGAAGTCAGTCATCATTCTTTCCCAACCACTATGAACTTCTAGTACAAATGGAGACCATCCTCTACGCAGCTGTTTGTCCATTTCCTCTCCAGCACACACACCAGCCATTTCAAGTTCAAGAGAACAAGAAATCACAGTAGCTTTTGAGCATGATCATCAGACAAAGACACCGCCACAACAATAAAACCCTTAACAATTGTCAGTGAGATGATTAGCATCTCACATGAAAGGAGAGACCAAATAATTTTCAGCAGCAGTAAAGAGACTTACAATAATCCATAGGATTTATAAATCTGAGGCTGAACGTCTGATGCTGGCATAAGGCTCGGATGTCAAGGAACATTAGATGTGCCTATCAGCATAGGACCTAGACAATGTAAGTGTTGAAATGGTGAAGTGTTAAAACACCAGTTCCACAATTTATTGACAGATGAGCTACTGACAGGTCTACACCTGAAGGGGTGAAGACTATCTGATATATTGCAACCAGCCTCAAAAATAAGGTCAACCACAGAATTCCATGATATTCGTTAAAGTAAGGGAATTTGAGAACATGCTCAAAAATGGGTTTCTCTACAAACCAAGTGTTAATCCATCACCTGAAATTTTAGTGGCATTTAGACACTGCGAATGTGTAGTATAGTAAGCACATAGTTTTTTGGATCTACTTAGATTCCTCAGTTCTACAAATTTTGTATCCAATTTCAGTTTTTTTCCTCCTTAAAGAAAGCTTAAATACATTACTGTATGTATTTACGCAGTACCTCTTTTGATCATTGTGTTTTCCGTATCATTCATACTTAAAAAGTACAGCAATTTAATTATGTGATGGAAACATCAACTACATACTGTACTTCTCCAAGATGTGATGTCTGCATTTAGTGACACATAGCCAAGCATACATGCAACTGCAGTGTCTTTAACCTTTTGCTGTCCTACATTTCCATTTTAGGTTTCACATTGCTTACACCGATTTAATTTCTGTGTAGAGTCTGTATACCCTAGAAGTACAGTGATGACTGTAGTCACAGTAACTGTATGAAACTTCCTGAGATCAGACAGTAATGTAGTTGTTCATTGAGTAAAACCAATCATTTCATAAAAGGAAACAATGCTATAAATTAGGTACATAAACATATGTGCAACAACCAGCATAAGTTTAAACAAAAGGTATTCACATACAAAGAGTTAGCTTTGAATGCAAAAGAGTAACTTAAGATTTAGAAAATGAGGAGTGAACAACACAATTCCATCCTTCAAGTTTTATCCACTTGTAAATTAGTATGGTTTGCTTTCTCATCTCAAGATGAATTATTGATTTAGACACTGTCGACAGGCAATGCCCAGTATCACAGTGGACACTGTGATACCAACTTGGACTAACCACTTATTTTTCCAGTCACTTTGAAAAATAAGTCTGGCAGTACCATCTGGCTGTATTAAAGTAGAAGGATGGATGCAAGACAATCCACATTTACTACTAAGCCAGAAACAAATCATTAACCAGATCAGTTTTGTGTAGGAAAACAACATTCAGACCATGCCTTCATCACCTCCCCAATTCTGCCTCAGTTTCTTGAAGCATACACAAAGTCTTTCTTTAAAAGCATCCTTATCTCAAGATAGAAGCATTGCTTGTCCAATCTATAGCTCTGTATTAACTACACTTTGAAGCATATACTGACTAGAAGCATATACTGACTAGAAGGCTTTTCAGTAGCTTAACATGGTTTTATCCTACAAATACACCTGCCTGTAATCCACTATGGTGCATGTTCACCAAGTCCTCATGCTAAAAAGCCATGAGTAAACAAAACAAACCCCCACCATAAGGTTCTGGTTAAAGGAAAGCTTTATGTATGATTTTAATCATGACCAGATCTCATTGTAATCTGCTAGCTATTAAAAAAAAAAAAAAAAGGTTGGTAGCATATAAAATGCATTTTTATAAACCAGTAACTTATACAGTAAAATTTCCTTTTTCCATTTTAGAAAAACAGGCAATATTCCTGTTGAGCCCAATTGCATGCTGCAGATTTATAAAGTTTAAAGATCTATCAGATTCATAATTAACTACAGTAACACGAGTGCTACTCTGAGGCCAGAATATAATACCATTAACTTGAAGAAAACAAAACTGGTGAGTAAATTCATTAACTTTAAAATCAGCTTTAATTTTACCCTTAAGTGCAGTTGTCAATGTAAACAAAGCATGTTAACAATTCCAGTGAGTTGCAGGACACAGCTGATATGTTCATTTCAGTTAAATACACCGTAATTCCAATCACTTGACAGCAGACTTTGAAGTAGATGGCTCTTACTGGCTCCTTTTGTCAGTCTAATCAAGAGTCAGGCTTACAGCCTCTGAACTAAGAGCAATTAGCTACCTAAGAGCTTTACTTGGCTGTTATATATTTTATACATCGGAATGTAATAGACTGTGTTTATAGGAATAAATACATAGAATATTTCCACTGAGGACTAAACATCATTTGCATTGATGCACGCTATTAACAGGTCTGTTGCTGCTTGAAATCTGAAGTGATCAATACACAGCAGCAAGGCAAGTCTCAGTTTAAAAAAGTCTGTTTTCAGAAAGTGTTTGTATGTGCAACATTTATTTGCATATGTGAGCAAGTGTGCATGAGAACACACAACTGGAAGCAGTGCAATACATTTTCTCGTCACAATTTAAAACCAGCTACTACATCATGACAGATCTGGAGTCATTCTCAACTGGAGAAGAAAACGCCACCCATTGTAATGTTAGATTTTGAGGGAGTGTCCCTACCTGAACCACAGTCTGTTTCTCTAAGAACAGACAACAGATCATTTGCATGGGACTCACTGTAGCTATCATCTCCTGTTAAACACGTCTAAACATCTGGAGTACTTAATTAAGCATGGTCAAGTCTAACATGGATAAAGTACTTCCTGATGGCAAGGATCCATTATATTTACAGCACACTTTGGTTTTTTAAAAAAATAGAGATTCCTTTGAGGAGGATTTTTTTTTTTTTTTTTTGCAAAACTTCAATTGTACTTGTGGATTGTCTACAATAACGCAACTGAGTAAGTAACAGGCAGATAAAGGATTTTCTCTGGAGTAGCAAAGAGGTGGAGATGCAGAAAGCTTCCTTCTACCTTCTGAAAAGGTAGAAGCCTGTCCTGCTTATGTAAGTGCATTTAC
This sequence comes from Buteo buteo, assembly GCF_964188355.1. Classification (NCBI taxonomy): domain Eukaryota; kingdom Metazoa; phylum Chordata; class Aves; order Accipitriformes; family Accipitridae; genus Buteo; species Buteo buteo. The sequence continues at coordinate 2,794,537 of NC_134180.1, forward strand.
TTGATGTTTTGATGCGATTGTTCCATATGCATCTATAGACATGGATATGCACATGTATCATGTACACATACCTGTACTTTATTAACGTTGGCATTTCAGTTTCTTATTTTGATCATAACTTAATCTTTCTAATTTGGATACATTACCTATATGAACAAAAAGATTGAAGCCTGTCAGCAAAGGTGCTATATCACAGGTCACGTTTGATCTGTACTCCCTCTGCTAGACAATACGCATGCCCAGTGGCAATCTGACAAAAATAAACTTGTTTCATCTCCAAAATTGAAGAGTCAGACAATTACTAAAATAAACGATTTCTTATTCAGATGGTCACAAAGTGACAAGGTATGTTGAAAATGCTAAGTCCACAGACAGAGGAAATCTCACTCAGAACAGGCACAGTCCAGTTCAGCTGAGCAGATGCTCAGATTAAGGCCGTGTCCCTCACAGAAGAACACATCGGAAAAAGCTGCTTTTCTTTTGCTGGTCTGGTGTGATTTTGACTCCCTGGTTGCTGCCTTGCGGGCTATTGCCTTCCTGAAGACGCAAAGAATATTCAGTTACTTATTTATACTGAACCGCTTCTAGCATCCATACTTCATCTATTCATTTTCTTGAATCAAGCCTGCCATACACAAAAAACCATTGCTAAAACCAACAGGAGTCTTGACTCATTTATCTGAGCCTTACATCAGCTGTTACAAGAAGTCGGAGAACTGCATCTGCTACTTTTGGCTTTGACTAACGTGCACCGCGCCTATTCGTCTTCTTTCTATAAACTCAAAGACAGCCTAGATTAAAAACAAAAAATTATAGGACATGTTTGGTTCTTGCTGAAACACTTAGGAATCGTCAGCAAGACCCAAAATATCACAGCTCTGTCAGCACACGTCTGGTCACATGAAGGTGGAATGCTCAGTGAAAGTAGAAGAAATCTTTGTTAGCTTCATTTTGTAAGGAACAAACCGACATTGTTACGTATTTATTTGTTGTGCAAAAGGTAACCCAACTGCTTCTCAGGATGCTTTTGCAGAAGTTATCAAAAAAATTAGGTTTTTACCCATTTTTAAACATACTAGTTTCAGGACTACCCTGAAGTATGAAGCAGGCCTCCTATACGACTAATTTTTCAGACCACAAGAGCAAGAAATATCATTAAACTGCTCTACCACTGGCCTGACTTGCAATAAAATAAATAAAAGATGATTTTATTTAGGAAACCTCAACCATTGCAGCTAATTCCTGAAATGCAGAGACAATTTTTATATGAGAAGGCCAGAGAGTAGCTTGACAAAACCAAAAATAAATTTCTATAACCCCCATGAAAGAGACGACAAAGTATTTTTTATACACTGCGAAGCAGTACTTGCTATTTGGCTTTTGGTTGTGGGTTGTTTGTTTTTTTTTCTTATTTAAATACAGCGTGGACCAAGTAAAGGTTACTCACCAACTTCTTGTCCATTTTTGCTTTTATGTCTCTTGCAAGAGTGAAAAATGCCTGCAACAAGTAAACCAGTTAAGTGTTAATATATTCTAACATTTTTGTTTAGCGATAAGCTGCCTTCCCAAGTTTCTACATATACTGAACTCCTGAAGAACAGCAAGTTTTCAGGTTTCCCCCTCCCCCCTCCAGGTTTTCATGCTCCTTTTCTAACCCCATTACCCCATTTCTGAGCCTGAAAACCACCATGGCACAACCTGGGCTTACGTAGAGGGAAAACGTCACCCTTTGTCAATCACATTATTGAATGCAAAGGCCTAAACCCAGTTTTTCAGTGTGCCGCTCTGCCGCCGTTTGCTCTAACACCCTTGTGCTACGCTCTAAGCACCCACTTCAATTTAAATAAATCGGCATAACGTTGGCTAGACAACGCCTTCATGGAACGCACAGATATGTACTTAATAACCCGTCCACAGTATCTAACAAAGGAGTTTTGCACCCAACCAGGACGGGCGAGTGTTCTTATTGCTTGTTTGCATAAATAAGTCAATACATATAAGAGAACGGTTATAGTACTTACATTCTCTATGTTTATATTTGCTTTTGCGCTGGTCTCCATGAATTTAATTCCAAAACTTGCAGCAAGCTGAACAAAAGCAGGTTTCATGTTAGTTGGATAATTGCGGGAACAGCTCTAAATATAACCAACTGCGCAGGATCTGCCCCTTCTGGCGTGATTCATAGCAACTTGGGGATTTACTCAAGCAGAACAATTTGCACAAATCAGGAACTAAATCTCGTTCCTATTAGTATCTCTTCTTGCTGGGCTTTTTTCTGCTGTTTCACACTCTGCACACATCTTCATCTGCTCCTTTGTCTTTTATTTTATTTCTTGCATGGATATCCGGTCAGTCTCATAACATCTGCAGTGTGTAGAAGCACCTTCCCTGACTAAGTAACATCCGACGCCAGAAAAGACAATCCTGTCTACCTTGTCTCAGTGGCTTTCACTCAGAGATGTTTCCTAAATGTCAAACTCTAGCATACTTTTTCTTCCTTTTCCTAAGAAAAAAAAAACCAGCTCGTTGCTTCGCACCTAATACATCCTGACCAGCTAATCGACAAGAATTCTTAATAGCGACTCATCTTTTAATCAGAGTGGGGAAGTGTCCTGCAACTACACCTTGGGAAATGTTCAATAGTTCCGCTTAGGAACACCACCGAGGTACCAAGGAGGCGTACAGACTGTAACAAATGCAGGTTTTACGGTCCGAAAAGTCTAAGCTGAAATATGTTAAAGCTATGGCACTTACCTTCTCCCCTTGCTCTCTAGAAACTTGTCTTTTGTCATTTGCATCACATTTGTTCCCAAGGATCATTTTTTCAACATCTGGAGAGGCGTGCTGAGATAGAAACAGATCAAAGAAAGGACTTTGGCTTGGGTCTTTTTAGACAAATATTGTCAAAAAGATGAGGCGCGCATCAAGGACTTAACATGGAGTGCCAAGCATCTTCCGCAGATTTACGGGCTCCCCCAAGCCCCTCATCCCAGCAGCCCGGCGCATGTCCTGCGTAACGACAGCTCTCGGATCACTTGTTGTGGCAGGAAAACATCAACTTTTCGGTCCCCTCATGGCTGGAAGGGCTACAGTCCCCCCGGCTGGCTCTCGTGTCCCAGCACAACGGGCTACTGTTAACCAAGGCGTTCCAGAAGGTATTCCTGGTTTTCATTCAATTTATTTTCCAGGCACCCTTCAGCACATGAATCCAAAAGAAAGGTAATGCTTCTGAAGCAATTAAGTTTCAACTACTTTTGGAGGAAGAAATTGCATCTTTTATTATTCAGTAAGTAAATAGAGAAATTACCTCTTCAATATTCCTGACCCAGTTCCGAATGTTTTCAAAAGATTTTTCATTGGTGATGTCATAGACTAACATAATGCCCTAAAGATTAAGAAGGAGACAATTTCAGCTAGCATCAGTTTAAGCAAGAGTTAAAGACTTGTCCACAGCAGAAAGGAGCAACTTATCAAAGACTATTTTTAAGCCAGTTGGTTCACACTTCCACACAACACTGAATCACAGTTTGTGCCTGGCTAGATAAGGTGTGCGGGACGCGTATTTTAGAGCGAGTCACGGAGGGAAGCTGCCCCTACAAGCTCCCACGTTGTCCCAGCACAGCCCCAGCACCGCCTGAAACAGAAGCGCTGCTGTAAACATTTAGCTGGGCAGAATTTACGTGCCGGAAGACATCGGCAGTTGTGCGCGTTCCGCATTAAACCCAGCTGATCTGTGACAGCTGGATTGCCCGCGTTAGGTTTAGCATCACCCGCACGGCTCCTACCATTGCTCCCCTGTAGTAGGCGGTTGTGATGGTCCGAAATCGCTCCTGCCCAGCGGTGTCCCTGGAACAGAGAGAACGTGGGGGCTCACGCAAACCAATGACAGCAACACGCTCAAGTCAGAGCTCCCGAAAGGTTTAATGAATTTGAAGCAGTCTTTAGGTGCACTAGAACTATCTTTTAGTTTCTAAGATGCTGTAAACCGCTGAAGGGCACAACTAGGGTAAAGACTTCACGATAACATCACCGCCCCACGCCATGTGGACACCCGGCGACTGGACGTTAACTTCAAAAGAAAAGTCTTACCATATCTGCAGTTTAATTCTCTTGCCATCTAGCTCTATAGTTCTAATTTTAAAATCAATACCTGAAAAGAGAAGCAACTAAATTACTCTCGGTTCCTGCCGAAAGCCCAAATTCTCATTTCTTCCCTCCCCCCTCCTTTCGCCGCTCGCATTTTCACGCTCAGGACGAGCGCCAGCAGAGCGTCCTCCCCTTCAGCGAACGGAAAGAGCCGCCCGGTTCGCAAAGGCGGCTCACGTCCCGCCGCGCAGCCGAGAGAGCGGCCGGAGCCGAGACCGAGCTCCAGCCCCGAGCCCCGCAGGACAGCACAGGACAGGACAGGACAGCCGAGCCGATCCGAGCCGAGGCGGCGGCAGGGCCGGGCTGCGGCCCCCCCACCCCGAGCCTCGGAGCCACCGGCGCCGGCAGCGAACCCGCTCCGCTCCGCTCCCTCGGCCCGGGCCGGCCGCCATCCCGCTCCTCCGGGCGGAACGAGCCGTTTCCAGGCCCCGAACCGGAGCCGCCGGGCGCGACCACCGGCCGGTGCGGCCAAGGCCGTCCCGGCCGCCCCCGTGCCCTCACCGATGGTGGAGATGAAGGTGGCGTTGAAGGCGTCCTCAGAGAAGCGGAAGAGCGCGCACGTCTTCCCCACGCCCGAGTCGCCGATGAGCAGCAGCTTGAAGAGATAGTCGTACGTCTTCGCCATGTTCGCGGGCGCCGCCCCTCCCCGCCGCGCCCGCCCCCCGCGCCGCCTCACCGGCCGCGCCCGCCGCCCATCACCGCCCGCCGCGCGCTTATTGGCCGAGCCCGGCAGGAAGGGCGCGGAGCCGGCGCCCCATTGGCGGGCGGCCTTGGCCCGCTGGGGTAAGCGGCGGCGCGATTGGCGGCCGGCACCGCTCCGCTCCGCCCGAGCGTCACTTCCTGCTGCAAATAGCGACGTCACGCCTCTAACTCCCCGCCGCTCGACGTGGTGTGCCGGCTCCTGACGTCACCCGACCGGAAGCGCTACGAAAGGAGCGGGAGGAGACCTCGGTACCGTGAGAAATTGTTTAATATGAAACGTCGCGAACAGGCTGCCGGCGGAGGGCGACACTACTGCTGGGGTACAGCTGCTACCGGGGCTTATATAAAAACGACTAATCAACCGTGAGGAAAAGCTACAGCCGCGCGATCGATAACCCGCGGAAATGAGAAACCAGGGCGGCTCCCGCTGCCCCGGGCGCGGCTCACGCTCTCCCGCGCGCAGCGGGAGGAGGGTGCCCTGGAGGGGCCCGGGGCCGGCGCCTCTGGCGGCAAGAGGTGCGCGACGGCCTTCAAGTCACGCCAGAGCCTTACGCGCGTCTGTACTGGTCATAACTTAATCGGTTTTTTCCAGGAGACAGAGCGAGAGAGAGAGAGGGATGATAACGGTAAATGCAGACGGAGTCTTCAGTTCCTGTTGGCCGCTGGGGTTCTTCGCCATCTCATATACAGTTCAGTTCGTTTAGCGTCTGGTCCAGTGTCTGATGCAACCCCAAGTTCTCTTCTTTCGCTTGAGCAAGTTTTTCTAGTGAGAAAGAAGAAGAAAACAAGACTTAAACCACACATGACTCCACAGCCTTTTCTCTCTAAATAAAAACCATGATTACTTACCTCCATGTTCAAGACAACACTACACCTCCATTCATAAAACAAGGCCAATTTGGGGGGTAATTGCTCTAATTTAGTGCAGTTTTGGGACACGTTTTATGGGTAATGTGACAGACTTGTGTTTTGATTGAACGTGTGATTTATAGCACGCGTTCCCAGAGTTTTTAACCAGGCAGATGGAACACCGCCAAGTACACACCCAAGCACACTCAAAAGCTTTGCGTTGCCACACGCGTCCTTGGGGACACCAAAATTCAGGCGTTTGCCAGCGTGCCGGGTCCTGCCTCTGCCAATGGGGGTACCCATGCTGATGGCATCTGCCCGTCCCCAGCGTCGGGAGCCGGACTTACCTTCACTGTCGTTACTAGTGTATTTTAGGTGAATTACAAGGAAATAAACCCCAAAAGCTGAAAGGTAGAGGTATCTCGTTTTTATTGAGCTCAGTTCTCACAGAGGGGACGGAAGGATCGCTTGTGGAAGCTGCACAGAAGTGACAGGTATTACAGGCGAGAAAAGCTTAGGAAATGCAGCAAGGCAGAGCGGCCCCCGTGCCCCCCCAGAGGTGCAGATCACAAAGAGGTCATGTCATTGAGAGCATGGTCAAGCTCCTCACTGATCGCTTTGTACTTCAGCTTCTGAGCGTACAGCTCGTCTAGTGGTGATGAGGGCAGAAGGCACGTTTCAGCAAGAAATGCAGAAAAACAGTCCAGAGAAGAGGCGCAGAGTAGGAGACACGAAGACAGTCAGAAGGCAGCAGCCAAAGCAGTTGGGGAGGAAAACAAAAGAAGAAAACAGATGCGTAACTGAGTACTGGTATGAAAGCAAAAAAATCCACACAGCTGCCAGGTCAGAAGCTTCACCTACATTTCCTTTTTTTTAATCTCCCAAATTATTTTTCAGTGATCAGATTAAGTAGGGTTGTGATCTTGTTGTTAATGGAAAAAGCCCTCGAGGACATGTATGTGCGAGTTGGCCAAAATCAGGTTATTGTTACCAACTTCTGGAAAGGGAACTCTTTCAGGAGAGCTTCCTCTGGCCGGGAGGTACCACAGAGGACAGACATGTCCAGTGGACACATCGCGCCAGTCTACCAATAGGCCTGACAAGCACTTCTGTCCTTTCCTGATAAAATCTAATCCCCTCTCCTAGAATTTTCTTTTCTGATTTGAAATTGACCACTTTTAAATGAAACTCGAGTAATTTCATACCTTCCAGGTCATCAATAGACTTTTCCAGTTTGGCAACTGTTCTCTCTGCAAATTCAGCACGAGTTTCAGCCTGAAAAAAAAAATTAAATAGAGTAATAGGATGCTGTTAAACAAACAATGCCAAAATACAGGTTGGGGATGGACAAACTTACTTCTTTCAGCTTGTCAGAGAGAATCTTGATTTCTTCTTCATATTTATCTTCTTTTTCTGAGTACTGTGAATGAAAACAATAAACACTCTTTAAGGGAAGTTGTAGCAACAATAATAAATGTTTATGAAACTGTGACCTATTTATAACCACTTTTCCTTTTACAACAGCTGCAAACACCCTTTCCATCCTTTTCTCCTCTTCACCAAGACATTTCAGACTCTCGTTCAGAAAGCATCATTTTAAAACTGAGGATGTCCCAAGTTCCTTTGTGCATCATCTTACGCCTTAATGGGCTTACCTTCTTGTGTGGCACAAAAACAGCTGAATGTACAAGTGAAGCCTCCCATTACCAATTTAGACTAGCCAGAAACAACTGTTTAATGAAATCAAGTTTCAACAAATTTATTTATTAAGAGGGCAAAAACCACAAAAAGAGCAAGATCAGAAAATCAAGAGCAGTCAGCAGCGTACCAGCGTGGGAAATGGGAGATTTAGGTCCTGGCTTGAAGCAGCGTTGCAGATAATTACCAGATTACAGACTTGGGTTTGGGCAGAACTGATTCAGCGTTATCAACAGTCTCTGTTAAACAGGCAGTTGGCTAAACCCTTTGCTTATTTTGATTATTTCTAAGAATTTTATTTACAAGTTTTGACTTTGCCCCTATCCCTCAGTTTACTGAAAGAACCAACCTTTTCAGACTGAGCTTCCAAGGACTTCAGGTTGTTAGTGACGTTCTTTAACTCCTCTTCAAGGTCACTACATTTACTATAGGGGGAAAAAAAAAGGTATAAATGACTACTGTCCCTGTTATGACTTAATTTAATTTTCAAAGAGTCTAAAAATACAAGGGATGAAGTAATTATTAAGTCTGAAAGGAGAAAATTTGGTATGTAGGCTACAAAAAAGCTTTTCTACATGCCCGCCTACCAGTAGTAGATTTTTCTACTTGAAATACAGCTTTGACCTTTACTGTATTCTAAACTGCTTCCGTGTATATGAAATTACTCACACTTCAGACACCTCTGCACGCTCTTCAGCTCTTTCCAGTTCACCCTCCAAAATAACCAGTTTACGGGCAACCTGTAAAGAGACAATAGCTGTATCAAGCCAGTCTGTAATTTCTTACACGTTTCTCTCAAAGCACTACGCTCGTGCTTTCCTTCTGAATGATAGAATTAGGTTAAAACATACATGCACAGACATGACAGACTTTTCCCCCAAATAAATTAGATTTTGCAGTGTTCTTAGCATTACATATCTAAGGTGCTGCCAAAGTCACTATTAAAATTACTTCTTTTTGGGAACCTTCCAAAGGCGAACCATCAGACAGTGAAAAGCACACAAAGAATGAGTACACTGAAGAGTAACAAAGTTGTTCGTGGTTCTCCCGTAAGTTTAATAATTTCCTTATCTCTTTTACCTCTTCATATTTGCGGTCAGCTTCTTCAGCAATATGCTTAGCCTCCTTCAGTTGCATTTCCTGAATTTCCATTTTCTCTTCATCTTTCATTGCTCTGTTCTCAATAACCTTCATTCCTCTGCAGAAATCACAGCAAATATGTTTAATGTAGAAGCATTTTAGCATTTTTCTCTCAAAGGTCCTAAAGCGGAATTCACTATTTGTAACCAAAAAGCGGCTCGTTGTGCCCATACTATCGTGTTCTTCAAGGCTAACAGAATTACTCATTCAAGCTTATCAAAAAGTTCCGAGTCTCTGACCTGCAATCCACATTAACACGTGCAGATACTAAATGATACAGGAATATTTTATTCATATATATTCAATTTTTACTGGGGAAAAAAAGGAAATGTACCTCTCACTCTCATCCGCTGCTTTCTCAGCCTCCTCCAGTTTCTGCAAGGCTGTGGCCAGCCGTTCTTGGGCACGATCCAACTCCTCTTCCACTAGCTGGATACGTCTGTTCAGAGCTGCCACCTCACCTTCAGCCTACAAGAAATACAATCACCCAGAACCGAGGTTATGTACAAGCCACTCACTGGCTGACAAATGTTCTCAACTAACCAGTTTTCCTTAAAACTGCAAAGGTTTCTCCTTGGTAGGGAGCAGAGAAGCTCTAGGAACCTTTCTGTCTCTGCTCTTTGTTTGTTTAAACTGTGGCATCTCAGGAATTTCAAGGTATGGAGTATCTGCTTCTCCTTTCTTTTTTTTAAGGTACCTATCATTCCTGCCACACAACAAAGGATTTGACACCGATTGCCAAGGGAGAACTATTTTCAGATTCACCTCACAGGGTGGGATCTACCCATAGGATTCCAAAGTTAAATTGTTTCCATAATGGCTTATTCCAAAAACTTCACAGTTGATTTCCCTGTTCTTGGTTTCATCACAGATTGCAGCAATATCCTCTCATAGCACGCTGCTGAAGTTAAAACCATTATCCATTATGGGCTCCTGAGCCTGCAAATGCTATATAATCTTTACGCAGTCAGCTGGGCAGATACACTTGGCCTCAGCAAGGGAAAGTCAGTCTCCTTTGTAAAATAGGGAAAAATTAGGTATGTTCTTAAAATAAGTTCACTTTCCTTTTTCATTGCTTCCTATGGTACTTAAGGAATTAGGCTGAAAGCATTTCCTAGTAATAAGGACTGTTTATGTATTATTGAATAAACTGCACAGTAACTGGAAACACTATCAATGCTTAAAAAATAGACTAGATAATAAATGGAGAGGTTGTTAGGAGAAACACTTGCATAGACAGTATGAACAAATTGGTGTTCATAAATACATAGTGTTTATTAAGATATGGTTCCTTTAATTGCTTGTTATTTGAAGGAAAATAAAGCCCTACTTTAATAACTGCCAGGTTTGTGCTCTTAATTGTCCTCAAATCTGAGCATGATTGCCATGTATAACTTTTTTTTTAAACACTTTTATGGGCTCTAGATCCTAGAAGGGCAGCTGTTTTATGCTTTGTGTTAAACACTTTTGAAAAAATACTTGTTTTGCTGCAGCTTTGCAAATTCGGTTACTGACCGCTCCTCCTAGGCTGGAGGAAGTGGTTTCCATTCATAGCTGTACCATCTTGGAAAGGATTTCACTGACTGATCCAAATGGAAGCTGACCCAGGATTCCACTAGTCATAAATTATCCAGCATTTCATTTGTTTTCTACCCAGTGCTATGTGTTTAACTTTCTTGATTTACACACAAGGCATCGATCCTGTGGAAAACTGGCATCTGTTATGTGGCAGTCTGCAACTCCTGCCACTAGACAGGCCACTTTTAAGTTATATTTTAATTAAGCAAGATTCCAAAGCTATGGAGACGGGGCCACTGGGAAGCTGGAGTTAGTCTGGCTCCACCTCTCCCAGAAGCAGCCCGCAGTCCTTATACGGTAAAACTAACTCGCTGACATGTGATAAAATAGCAGGAAGATGCCGGGAAGGCTGATCACACACAAATCTAAGTGAAACCAGCTGTCCGGCCCCGGGAGAGCCGCACACTAGTGGAGAGTTCTGATTTCTCTGTGCAAACCAGGAGGGAAAGTTATTTTCCAGCAGTTAGACATTTCCCAGCTGTGCTGAAGCCAGCGGTGCGGCGCCGAGAGGCGGGAACTCCCCGCTCGTTGTCATGCAGCGCTTTTTCCTAATTAAACAGCCATTTCCTACTAAACTCGTAACCGCTTCCCGATGCCGATCGGCGCTCGCAAACGCCTGTTCCGAGGGGAACGGCCCCATAGCGCGATAAGCAGCGGGCGCCTGGGACGAGCGGGCGCCTGGGACGAGCCGCCGCCGCCGTGCCCGGCGGCCGCGGGGGACGGTGCGGGCGAGGCGCTGCGGCAGCGCCAGCGGTTTCCGCAGGGAGTCTGCGGAGCGGAGCAGCGAGGGGGATACAGCTGAGGAATGAAGGCAGCCGAGCCGTGCTCCCGGAGCAGGGGAGAGCCGGGCACGCCCCAGCGAGAGAGAGCCAGAGACAGGAAGGAAGGAGCAGGGCAGCCCGGGAGAGAGCGACCGAGAGAGGCGAGCAGGCAGCCCGGGCGGTCTCACTTTCTCCCGCAGGTCTCGTTCCAGGTCCAGCTCCCGCTGGAGGACCTGGGCGCGATCCTCCGCCTCATCCGCCTGTTGCTGCAGGCACTGGATCTTCCTCTTCACCGCTTCCAGAGAGCTCGGCGCGGCCATGGGCGCGGCGCTGGCGGCGGGCAAGGCGCGGAGGTGCTGCACGTGGCGGCGCGCGGCCCCGCGCCTTTCAATGGGCCGATGACGTCACGCGGCTGGAGGTGGAGGTGGGGGGGGTGTGGTGACGTAGCACAGAGGAGTCGGCGCAAGCAGCGCCGGGACAGTCGCGCCCCGGGGCCGCCCCGCCCGTTTCCCCGTTGCCCCGTCCCCCATCCCGCGGGGGTCCCCGCTGCAGCCCCGGCCCCGCGCCCCGCACCGCTCCGCGATGCCAAACCCGCCGCGGGACCGCCGGGCTCCCCGGGTCAGCCCGGCCATCCCGAGGACCCCCACAACGGGGTTCGGCAAACCGCCGCCAAGTCCTGCCCCCCGGTTCGTTACTGCCCTGGTTGGGCCCGCGCAGCCAAGCGAAGCTAAACCGAACCGTTCCGACGGCAAAACGACCGGGGCGTGCGGCTGGGGAGCGGGGACCGGTTTTTAAGCCTGGTCTGTGGCTGAAGCCAAACTGCATCCTTAGGCCACAGCAGATCCCTGCTTCTGTCCCAGCTTCCCTGAAAGAGCACCATCTTGTTTGTTTCGATTAAAGAAGATTTCACCTTTCCTAAAGAATTCCCACCCACAAACACCCCCCCCCCCACCCCCCCCCGTTTCAGAAACCCCTGATGGGTGCAGTGCTAAAAATTCCCCTTTGGGTACCCGTTCAGCCCTGCGTGGCGCTGGCTCCCGGGGGGAAGCTGCCTGTGCCGTGCGCTCAGCGCAGAACAGCCAGCCCGCGAGCTCGTTCTGGGAGAGGGGACAGGAGACTTAGGTCCCTGGATCCTAACACTGCCTTTCCCATCCCCCGATCCGAGTGCTGCAGTGCAAAAACTCTCAGCGATTCTCATCATCAGTGTACAACATACATACTGCAAAATACAGAGAGCATAGTTGCAGGCAAATATTAGCCATAGGTACGTACATCAGTGGCCTTCTTTTCAGCCTGCTCCAGTTTTTCCTGGGCATCTTTGAGAGCCTCCGAGTACTTATCCAGCTCATCTTCGGTTCCTTTCAACTTTTTCTGCAGAGCTACCAGCTCATCCTCTACCTTTCAAGAGAGAAAAAAACCCGAAGTAAACATTCTGGTGTATTATCAGTTACAGTTTGATATGGTTAAAACCTCTCTTTACTGTTAGTTTTAACCTAATGTAACATACGAAGAGTCACAAAAAAGCAGACCAAAGTTCTGCTGGGGCAAGTAGTCTGAAAATGACTGGTAGCAGTTGCCAGGCAAAGATCATTAAAAACATACCACCCTTAGAACAATATTTTCTGCCACTGCACATACAGGATCTGATTTAATATGTAACTTGGTATAAGCCCTTTTTCACCTCATTTCTATTTTGGACTCCACAACACCCCGTAGCAGTTAATTCTACAGCATAATTATAAATGTTTAAAAATTATGTCCTTGTGTTTGTTCTAACACCATTACTTGATGATTGATTAGGAAAGTGTTCAGTTCCTGTATAGCTGGAAAAAATGAGTGGTCATTCCCTAATCATCTTTTGTATGTATGTTATTCAAGACACTTCAAACCAAACGTGATACTCTGGAAGCAGGAGGGAACAGGTCCAGACCCTGCTGTAAGCAGGAGGTGGGGCTCGACAACCTCCAGAGGTCCCTTCCAACCTGAATTATTCTCTGCCTAATTGTGGGCCAACAAGGTATGTTCCATCCTACCAAGAGGTTCAGACTCTCTCCTCCATACCATATAAATCCGTATTGTACGCTAGAATGGTACTATTTATAACCTGCTGGGAGACTGTTTAATGACAAACTGTCTCATGCTCCCTGAAGAATTTACATTATCAGGCGGCTTGCTGCTGATAAGGGTGCAGCCTGCAAACCCATCTGCTCCATCATTTCATTTGCAATACAAAACAGCTCAGTCTATAGAGGAACGGATTTAACCATTTTGCTCCACCTTCACATAAATTTAGTCTATCAAAATAGTTCACTCAAAATAGTTTGTGTTTTAGTGCACTGACTTTCTTCATTCTAGCTTCAAAGATAGCTTTAATGACATTTTTGGTAGCATGCTGTTCTTGAACGTTGTTATGTTGCTATACTTCTACTCAGAGTAACCAGATAGTGTGAAAGAACTGAATATGCTTGCTTAGACGCTTTAACAGAGGGACAGTAAGCAGGATGAAGGAGGTGATAAAATCCCTACTTGAGTACTGTGCCCACATGAAAAAAAAAGCTGAAAAATTTCAGACAATTCAGAAAAGAGGAGTAAGATCAAAGATTTATTATTCTCTTTTAGCTTTTTATTGTGAATTACCCTCATATAGATACTTGAAAATTCCCACAAGTGTGTCATTTATCAGTCTGTAGGAAATCACCTTTGATAACTAAATGTAAAGGAAGGCTAAGCATTCAATCACCATTAACTGCTCTGAATAACAATCTGCTGTGGCTGTTACTGAGTGCAGAAGATTAGCTGGGGAAACTGCAGCCCAACAGAACAGCATCCGATCAACACCTCTGAAGCTAGGAAAGAAATAGGGACTAGGTACATGGGCGATGCGTGCAGCTTGTAGAAGCTTACTGTAATGACACAAAAGAGACAAGTAGTTTTCCTTACGTTGGGGGTGGAGAGGGAAGACAGCAGCAGCTGACCCTTTTGGAAACTTTCTTCCTCTTGCTTTAGCTAAATGGATGATCAGTTGAAAGTTTAATTAAGTCATCCAGGATCTCAAACTGAACTTGAATGTTAAGAAATATTTTGCCAAATGAATGCTAATAACGTATTATAGGAATCTGGAAGATGTAGTAGAAGCAGCCACATTTAGAGGATGTAAAAGCAAAAGACATGGTAATTTTACAAGAAGTGCTATAGGAAACTTGAATGTAGTCAACTTACATTTCAAGATCGCTCTGAAAATACTATAGCTCAAATATGAGATAGACACCCAGAAAACAGAACATTGAAAAGCAAAAGAATATGAAAATATTATCACAAATTCAGTTAAAAGAAGAGCTTTCAAATTAAGGTATTTCTGATTATTCTTAACAAAAAAATAATACAACATATCTACTGTTGAGTCACAGCTGGCACCTGTAAGGGGCACTCTGTATACCAAGGACTAGTCAAGTGAACTTTATTCATTCACTCCAAGGAGAGGCTCAATTAATGTTTAAACACAGCTGACTCTTCAGGAGGTATTAACACTAGTCCTACAGGTGTTCAAGGTATACAGCTTTGATTTGGAGTATGTAAGGTCTTTTCCATGGCATCAGAAGCACAAGAAAATTAAGGCAATTATGTAAGATTCAAGAGAAGTTAGACAAAGCTCTCTTAAGAATCTGTGGATAGTACTAATTTTGCAAAGACTCAGATGGCTGAAAAGGGAAGTTAATACCTAGCCCTGGCTGTATGAGTGTAACACCACAAAAAGGCAAAAGACTTCAAAAGAAGATTAGCAGAAAACCTGACTTCAAATTATTTTGCTTTCTGAATTAGAAAGTTGCAACATAGTATTTTGTTACACTTAGTTCCACAGCACACATGCAATCAGTGATTTTATTTCTACTTACCTGTTTGCATTTGTCCTCAGCTGCCTTCTTATCCGTTTCAGCCTGCTCTGCTCTGTCAATGGCATTCTCCTTGTCCAACTTCAACATCTGCATCTTTTTCTTGATAGCTTCCATTTTTGCTAAAGGATCGGTTGTATATGTCGCGCTACTGAAAGAATTCTGAAGAGTAAAGTTTTAGATTTTTACCAGCTTGGGCAGAGAAAGAAGTTGTACCCAGCCAAGTCACAGGCAAAATGAGCTCAAGTGCTTGTAGACAGTGCTTAAACCCAGAGACCCCCTGGACAAAACCCAGATCTACTGGCCTTTTCTCTGATCTTTCATACACAGCCTTTCTAAGGAATGAGCTGGAACAGACTCACTAGAGGAATCTTCACCACTCCATCATCTCCTTATTTGGGTCCTGTTTTCTTAAAGAGAAAACTGTTTCCATTTTTAAGCTTCTGACAGAAGCAAAAGTGTTGACATATGAACACATGCTTGAAAGAAAGCTTATTAGCACCCCTCCGTGTTTGCAGAGCAATTAAACAGCCCAATAGATCTATGAGGATGGCCTGGCTTCTTATAATAATGGCATAAGACTATTGAAGCAAAGGGAAGGATCTTTTTGGATTACTCCAAAATAAATCCATGCATAAAATAAAATTTAAAAAAAACTACCCTTAAGAGGTAGCTAAATTTATGTTATAAAAAGATGTAGAATATGCTATGAGACAGCAGTTTTTTTGCTGTGAATAAGGACTGGTGTTAAAGAACTAGCTATAACCTGTAATAGTATAATACACAACAGAGGTCAGATTTAGATCCCAAGTTCAGGCTCAAAGACAGTCAGTGAGTTTGAGTGCCTGTCTTTGAAATTTCACTCACTAAATACTTAGGGAACTGAACAATACACCTGAAGTTGCAGTCTGATAAGCACTGTAAATTATTTCTTCTATGAAGGAGTCACCTTCTCTCTGAGGCAAAGCAAGAGCAGGCTCTGGGAGGAACATCAGGGGCAGCTCCACTGAGGACACCAACAAGAGCATCCAGTGGCCCTGGGATGAGCCCTATTTCCTTTCACAGTCTTATTAAACACAACCCCATACCCCCAACTGCCCTCTCCCATCCCTTCATATGCTCTCGCTTAGCTTCATAGCCCCTGACACTTGCTTTGTCCTTACTTATTCCACCTCCCTGAGCAGACTGAAAGCACACGTTGACTTTGCTACACAGGAACCTGCATGCCCTCATATTCCCCCACTTCTTTCCCAAATTCAGGTCCCATTAACCACTCCCTGATCCCTTCCTCCCCAATTCTGCCCCAGCTCTGCTCTCCACAGCCTCGTGCTCCCTCCCAGGCAACACATAGCCCAGGCTCTCTGCAGACCCTCACAAACCCTGTCAGGCCTTCCCTCAGAAGTGCTCACAGCATCCCCAGCCAGGAGGGGTACCAGAAGACTCAGCACAAGACCCAGGAACTCCCTCATCCTCTGGAGTGAGCTGGCATGGCACTAAGAGGCCTTCAGGACAGACTTCTAAGGAAAAATTGCCTTTATTTAGCTAAACACGATGGCAGAATGGACACAAAGCCAATACCAGCACAATGCCCATAAGCAAGGCCAGACTCCCACAAACCATCCCTGAAGCACCACCAGGCCTGTCACAGGACTCACTACACTGCTCAGGTTGCCTTTTGTAAGAGATTTACTGTTGTTTCGATTCAAAATAAAAACAACACCCACACCGCTACTAAAACCGAGACCTCAACCCCCGGCAACCCCACCCGATGCCTGTGAAGGAGGACTTCGCCCCCTCCCCGGCCCATCCCAAGATGGCTGCCAGGAAGCGCCCCGAAAGGCTGTGTGGTGGCGGCGCCAAGATGGCGGCGCGCCCGAGGACTACACTTCCCAGAGGGCTGTGCGCTATCGTCCCGCCGGAGCGCTCCGGCCCCTCCTCAGCGCCGGCCCGGGCACGCCCAGCACCTCCATCCCTCATTAACGGCAATTAAGTAACGCCAGGTTCAGCCGCTTGGGTTCCCCCCCCCCCCCCCCCCATATGTAAAACAATGCTCGGAATTTTTAACAGCAGCAAGTTGAGTGTTTGCTGGGAAACCGGTGCTGGCTCTTCCCGATCCGGTGTGTGCCTGTATTCCTTGGCACGCCTCACATAATTCAATCTGCCTTTTTCCCCCAAATCGCCATATTTGCCTCCCCTCCTCTGGCCCACGGGTACCGCTGCGACAAGGTGCCCCCATGGGCGTTTTTTTGTCCAATTCCGATGATTTGAACAAAGATAAAAACACACAGGTCCTGAGCCTGGGAAGAGGTTTAAGAAGTAGGGGCGAGGCACTAAATTAACCTGCAGAAATGGCGTTAAAAACTACTCCACCATATTGATCACCGTAACATGGCTTGCATTTCCCCTTGCCCTCCTGCCCCGTGAGTTTGCTGGCTCAGCCCTAGCCGAGGGCAGCGGGTTGCCGCAGGGATTTGGGCCGATGGCGGAACCCCGGCCGTTGAGTTAGGGTCAGCGCTGCTGGTCGCAGACCGGTTCCGAAGTGCCGGAGGAGACACGCGGCGTCCTGGCAGCCGCCGTCACCGCCTCTTCAGCCAGCTGGTTGCGGCGGAGCCGTGGCCATCTCCACTAGTTTCCTTTGGAGCAATGTACACCTTTAATCACTTTCTTCTAATGGCTGTGACCCAGTGGTCCAGCTCACACGCTGCTCCTGTGAGTTCAAACCAGTTGGCCATGTTTTATGGCTCCTTCAGGGCTTCCCTCCCTTGATCGTGCCGTTGTTACCGAAATCCAGAATAAAACTCCTTAACATCAATGTGAAGTTAAGAAGCAGGCACTTTGTTTATTGCAGTGCTGGGGACACGGGGGATTGCTCCTCCAAAGGCGTGTCCAACTTAGTATCAAAATCCATCAGTTTTTATAGACTTTTTCTGTCAGGTCATTGTTACATAAGCTCTTTACATAAAAATGCATACTATGCTCATTCTTAAATGTAAGCTTTATAATGATTGGTCCTTTGATTATATAACCTTATCAATATTCTTATTTAAAAACAATCATTGGTCAATTTCACTTAGCTCTACTGATTGGAATCTTCGATACTCAAATCAAGATGGGAAGGGTAAGGGGTTTCCAAGCAGCATAACTGGTGTCCATGACAGTTTCCTTACTTTCCTGAAACAAGACATAGAAAAACCAGTAACTTCCTGGTGAGGTTCCTATGGTTAGCTATTTCAAACTTCAACAATATCAAGGTTCCTATAGTCACACATAACGCAGTTCCTAAAGTTTCTATGGCTACATTTCAAACTTAACAATCCTATACATTATGCTTCACAATTTTACTTCTTAATCAAACCTAACTCTTCTATGTAATTAAATTTTGATTTCTTTATCAGAATATTTGCAACACCGTCGCTGGCACCCTGCCTCCAGACAGGACCCTGCAGGGCCGTACCTGTTTCACCCTGTGGTCTTGCACGCCACGAGGGGTGGATGTGCCACGGGCCTTGTTTGTAGCTCTTTTTCAGAAGGAGCAGGTTTTGGGGTGCAGATTTGGAGATGCATCAAGTGGGGGAGGAAAAGGAGAGGAGAAGGACTGCATTAGCCCCATCTGACCTGGCACGTGGGAACTTATGTGATGGAGGCAGATGCAAGACTGTGCACGCCTCCCCCTTGGACTACAGCTGCCATGTAGCCTTAGGTGCACATTTTGAGCTGTTTCTATGGCTGCTCTCACAGCCTCTTCATAATTCCTGATTACTGAGATGAGCAGAGCTGGCTTTCCAGCCAGCTCACCAGCCCCTCTCCTGCCGCAGGCTTGGGGAGGCTCAGAATCAGGGCTGGGGAAGCGAACACTGAACGAGACTCTTTTGCCTTTGTATTTCTACTGCAGGAAGATAATTTTTCTAATCAACTCCGTAGCATGACTCAGAGCCACATTTAGAAAGGAACATCAAGGAACATGTCACCCTGTGTAGCCCTTCAATCAGGTACATTCCCTTCTTCCCCTCCCTGCTTCACGAACTGGAGAGAAATACCTGAAAAATTCACTCTGTTCCCTCAGTAATGATAATCCTGTCACTCCCACAGCCTCTGGCTTTCATTAGCTTGGGAAACAGTGAGCGGCCAAGAGAGAAAAAAGAGCCCTCCAAACCATTTTTTTTCTTTTTTTTGGGTGGGCAGGAAGGTGCTTTACAGGCTGTAGGAGTTCCTTTGTTTTTCCTTTTTTTTTCAGAGGGATTGTTTGGGCCTAGCAAGGCTTGGCAAGGTTGGGTGTGTAAATATGAGAGGTTACCAGAAGGAAATGAAGTTGGATTGTTCGAGAGTGTGCTCATTTCTTTGGCAGCACGCTGCACGGGAAGCGCGTCGCAGCAGGCGTTTTAACAGACTGCGGTGGGGGGTGGGGGTGTCGGACCTGTGGCCTAAAGTCTGGCAGGTCTCAAAATTTTCTATGCTCTCAATCCCTACTTATTTTTATTGCCTAGAAGTTAGCTGGGACCCACACCATGTCCCATTTCGCTATCTGGGAAAAGCAGACACTTTATATGCCCATTTTCTTCTCCAGCTCCTGCTCTGTTCTAAACTCCTGGTCATAAAAGATCACCTTCCTCTCTTTCACATTGACTGAGCTCCAACTTCTTCTCATATGCAAAGCTACATGTGTCAAGGCTTGAAACATTTCAAAGCAGAAGGAAGAAGCTGTTGATAATCCTTTACCAAAATTCCTTTGGTTTCTTAATGTAAATATCTCCTAGTAGTCCACTCCCTCTTGTAGATTTTCTGTTCTAGAAACTATATAATATGGCGTATCATTAGCAGTGCACTTTAGCAAAGGTGGCACTAGAATTAACATCCAACTTGTCTCTTCCTGGCATTTGCTTTTAAATGACAAAATCCATAAACCCTCATATCTCACTGAATTTCTTTTCTTTGTGGGTTCTCCCTGCAGGGCTGTTGCCCAGCATGAGGGGTACGGCAGGGCAGTAACAATCTGTAATACCCTCTTTCTGATGCTTTCTCATTAAGTATCCATTACTCACCATGGGTCAAGACAAGGTACTGGGCTAGGTGTGACCAAAATGGTACATCTACTTTTCCCATGCCTAGATCCAAGGGGAATTTTCCTCTTTTCTTAAATAATCCTGGTTATCTGCATTTCCCAGCAGGGTCTTGAACACCTGAGATGCTGAATTTGACACAGTTTTCAGTAGGATGGCAGAATTCACTCAGCACCTGAAACATGCACCTGCTTGGGAAGCCTGTCTCACTGCAAGTATCTGGTACACCAGAAGAAAGCAAATCCCATCCTATATGCATGTTAACGTTCCTGGCTAGTACAGAATGGAGTGGAGAGGATGCCAGAAGAGGAAGAATCAGCCGCCTCTATCCCAAGACTTTGGCTACCCTTCCTTTCTCTGGGCTGGCTGTATTGCCTTCACCGATGAGACCCATGCAATCGCAGAGAAGGATTTGCCTTTAGACCGGAGGACAACCATCTGTATGGACCATCCCCTCTTCAGTTACTTTGCTATTATAGCCCATTTCTGGGCCACAGTGAAAGCTTTAAGCTCTTCCTTGCCATTAGATGGCAATGTAGATCCACAAATCCTCTTTCTTCCTTGAGCCCCTGGAAAACCATCTTGCTGCTGGTGGAATGGCTGGTAGAGCCTCAAATCTATTTCTGCCTACCTCACCTTTTAAGACTGAGGCATCCTGAATTTGTTTTGCCTGCAAACGAATGGAGCTGGCTGCCTGGGATGCCAGCTCCTCTGGAGTCCTCAGTGGCATGAGCACTCACTCTCTCTCCATCTAGGACCTTCCTTTGCGCACAGAGGTTTATTTTTTTCACTCTTCCAGCAATTAATTAATTTATCTCTTGTTTTGCTGTTTCCACAAGCATTTTGCTGTCTTGCTTGTTTCTCAGCTTATTGCCAAATCTGGCAGGCAAGTGAGTCATGGGCTGCTGCAGGCCAAACCCTGGAGGATACAGACTTCTTCCTAGGGTCATGAATCTCCCATCTGGAAAGTTATAAAGAACTGCAGTGAGAAATAACTACCACCGCAAAATGCTTTCCTCCATATCCATTTTTCAGCTTTTTCATTGTCTGCACTTGACTGGTTCATTTAACATGTGCGTTACTGGTTTTTTTTCCTTCACATTTCCTTTTCCACCAGAAACTGTCACCAACTCACATCCAACTTCTGCGCAGAAAACTTGCAGGTTCATTTATGTTCCAAAACCAGGCAAGTTTTCTCCTTCAAAGCTGAATATACTCAGCTTTTTTTCTGGAGTCTGTTTAAAGTTCAATCCTAGGCCAAACAGAGTCCAGCAGCTCCCAGTAACGCAATATTGATTGATGCTGGGCAGCTAGCCAGGGATGTTGTAGGGCCTTTTGGAGTCTGATTCAGATACTGCAGCAGGATCCATCTGACTTGGTAAATTCAGCTGCGTTAGTGGCAGAAATCGTCATTTGTTCCAAAAAGAATGAAACTAGGATCAGCCCCCTTTTTGTGACAGCTTTTTTTAAAGATCTGTTATACTGCTGGAGCAGATGGAGAGCTCCTGACTGTGGTCTAAAACAGGACAGGATGACAGGGACATTTTCCCCTGTGCCAGGCAAGGATGGGAGACTGTGGCTGGGTATTCAGTGGAACAGAGAGTCCATTTGGCCTGGGAGCACAGGACCCTATAGCTTGACAGGCAGGTGACAGGACAGGGTCAGTGCAGAGACTGCCACCTTCCCTCGTCACTCACACCTCCCGTATATGTTAACTTAAGCACCTTGCAGCTTTTCTGGATTTTAAATGGTCTAAACAGTGAGGATTTTGCCCCTAATCCCCAGGAGAAGTGCTTCTCCATCACAGAAAGGCTCTTTCTATTCCTGGTGTGCAAGAAGTTAATAGTATTCCTAAGCACTCTTGCAGATGTGAGCAGTATGTTGTAGATAAGTTATATCAGGAGAAAGTGTTATCACTTGGGCTTACATATTTTGTGCTTATCCATTGGACTCTAAAAAGCCGTTGCATTTAATTATCCATTTCTCAAAGCATTTATTAATCATTTTTTAGCTCTTTGTTCATTTGCTGTAGATGTAACTTGACATATAAAGTGAGCCCAGTCATTTTATAACCAAGCACATCTCAGGAGGAGGAAAGCACTGGGTGATAGGAAAGGCCTTACTCATCTTGGCACATGGTGGTACAGCTCTAGTTAGGGCCTCTGGATACTTCAGGAATATAAATACTAGTGCCTTAAGCTGCCCCATCACCTGAGATATCTGGGGCACTGAATGAATTAGGTGGCTGGAGATTTCTAACCTTAAGTTATCAATGTAAAGCCTCGTGATTCGTCCTGCATGGCCATTCAATTCCTGTGAGTGAATCTCTCCCAGCCGTGTGCTCCCCAGCACCCACTGTGGGTCTCGGAGCTCACAACACTGCAGCCCTCCCTCTGCACCATCAGTTAATGGAGCAGGAGGACAATCATGGGGTAGAGAATGTGCCCGCCACCAGAATTGTGTACTTAGGGGAGTCTAACAAAAAGCCCCTCTTTGGTACCCAGTGTTGTAGAGTTGCAGGTATAGGCATGGTCAACCTGACAAGGGCAGTCATCTCTCACACTTCATCCCTTGCTGTCTATCTGCTCCCAAACACAAACTCACCCCAAACAAACGTCAGAGGAACATCCTTAGTTTTCAGCATTACTGACCACATGTCCTGGGATCAGAGAGCTTCAGGAAACAGCAAAGTATCTTCCTTGCCAGAAAGACCAGCACTGTGAGAGTGCTTTCCCCAAAGACTTACAGGCTCTGCCAGGGGAATCACTGTTGAATTTTCCCCAGATGCTGCAATTTCTCTATGATTGCTACCAGGAAATAAACCTTTAATAAAGGTTTCTTTATTTCCTTATAGAGCAACATTCCACTTCTCCTCTGTTGTCTTCTGCAAGGAGAGCAGCACAGCAAGCAGCAAAACACAGCCATTGCCAAACAAACAAACAAACAGCCCACCTAAGAAATTAGCATCTCTATTCTGGCAGTATAAGACGACATTATAAGGCCCAGGATCATCTCAACCAGCTTGAGACATCTTAATGAAGCACCTAATTTAGGCAGGTGTTTCTCTTTTGCTGTAGTCAATGGAGTAAGGAAGCTTTCAGAACAGAAGAGGACACATTTTATAAATGCTGTTGCTTTATTTCTCCCCCCCCTAAAAAAATCATAGCCCACCTGGGTTTTAAATTGCTTTTCAGGCTTTTCTAATGAATGTTTCTCTGAATGTTTGCATGTCTTCTGTTTGCCCTCAATATGGGGAAAAGCTTAAGTCAATAAGTTTTTATTTGGTTTGTAAATAATGCCAGAGTGACACATTATTGCAGATTCTCAGAACTCTGACTCCATGTCTTGTCCTCCAGATATGACATGCCAGAGACATCACCCAAGTAGGCTGCATGGTGCAGGGTAGGGGATGGAGATTAAAGTAACTTTGACAAAAGACCATCTAGAACTTTATCCTGTACCTCTGTTTAGCCCACCAACTGTCAGGAGCTGGTGAAATAATTGCTTTGGACAGATAATAAAACATCCTCCAGCAAAACTAAGGTACTTAATATACTGCCCAAGTCAATTTCCCTTATTTCTGCTGTCCTCTTGCTTTTAATAATGGTTTAATGAAAAATTCAAAATTAATTGGAACTGGCATTAGACATTCACGTGTTCCAGTGAGGGTTTCACTGCTTCAATATTTCATAAGCTGACTTCACTGCTAGGCTTCTCCTTATCCTGGCTTTCATAGGCTAGAATATAATCTTTTTTCATAAAATGAAGGGTCCCAATATGGGCGGATGGGGGTACATGAGAAAAGTTTGCAACCACATCATAGGCAAAGAAATAAAAATAACAGCTGTGTTTTCTTTCTGCCACCATCCCCCCTTTCTATGTAATGATACGCATCTGAGCCTTGACTGGAAAGAGCTGTCCTAAAAATAAACAGGAGCCGTCTGAAAGGTGTCTGAGGGAGGTATTTGGCAGCTGTCAGGCTGTCACGTATGCTAGAAGGATGGAGCTGATGGACTTGCCGACACCAGACGGGCTCTGCTGAAATAAGAATGCCTTATGCTTCCCTTGGCACTCACTGGGCAAATTCTGTTGGCCAGAGCCATCAGACCTCGATGTGTCTGGGGCCTGATCCAGTTCTGGTTGCCGTCAATGAGAGTCTGCCCTTGGATGGCAGTGGGAATTGGATCAGACCCTTGCTTTACCTGTGAGACTCTGGCTTTACACCAGGGATGAATTTTGGCTCCCCAAGTGAATGTCACCCCAATGGAGAAGGATATGCCAGGCCCCAGGCTTGAAAGTTTCTGTAGGTCTCTGAAAATGAGACCTTTCACTGAGATGCTTTGCACCACCCTGTGCCTCGGTTTCTCCTTCTCTAATGGGGGGCGTGTTGTCCTGTGTTCAAGAAGATTAGTGACATATCTGTAGATCCAGGCATTTTTAAATGCATCCAGACCATGACTGTGCTAAAAGCTGTTCCTATTTCCCACAAGGCGCTTAATGGACACGTGTTACACCATGCAGCAGTCATGAGATGAGCAAACAGAAACACAAAGGCATGACATGACTCATTTGAAGCCTTTGCAGCACCTCAGTGGAACAGCGAGGACCCAAGAATCCCAGTCCCCACCAAAATAATCATACCTTTACAGTGACTGAATCTGGAAAGAAAATCTTGCTAGCAGAAACTTCAGTTCTTCTCAAGTGCACAGGGAAATCTCCATTGCCTGTGGTGTAACTGAAGATATTTGCTGCTGTTCTTGGCAGAGACATAATGTGCTGGGGAGGGAAAAAGAAGGGAGTTGTGAAGACAGGGTGGAAACCTCCTTGTTTCTCAGTGGGAGAGTGGACATCTCTCTTGTTCTCAATGGGAGCTGACTGCTGCCATATCTGAAAATCTGACAGTTTGTTTTGTTATCTAATGGGGAAGAGCAGCCCCTCTTTAGTGAAGAGCAGACTCTGAAGTCAACTATCTTGCAGTACTTTGGTCTGAAAATACTGGTCTGTGTTGAGAAGAATGGACAAGGGAATTAATTCCTGTAATATGGGCTGCAGGAAATTACCTACAAGATAAGAGGGTCACTCGATCTTTTTGAGAAAAAAAAAAAGAAAAAGACTTCCTTATCTTGATGATGTTTGCTCTGAAGTATCATCTTGTGACTGCCAGAGTCTGCCTTGCAGGATCATTCAATTACAGCCGGCTCCCGTGGCTGGCATCGCTTCCTTCCTTTCGGAGGTATCGTTGTATTTACTAAAGTATTGCATGTTCCTCTTGGTATTCTGAGGCCTCTGTTGCCGCCTGTTTGTGTAGCGTGCCTGCAGCCCTGTGATGCTGTTCCCGCTCACGTGTTAAAGGACGATACAATCAGCCCTTCAATTAGGCAGGGATCTGAAAGGAAGAGGAAATCGAGATGATGAACCAGTGAGGAGCATGTGTGACTCAATATTAGATACCTGATGGTATGACAAGCAATGAATGAGTCCTACCCCTTTTGGAGGGTCCCAGCTTGTTTGCCTACAATAACTACACAGATCTCCTAGGGGAAACTGCACTGCACTAACAAGGGGTGTTCACACCAGCCAGGGTCTGTGTCTCCTTCAGGATGCTCTGGTTACCTCCAAAAGGATTTTTTCACTATGCAGAGTACTTTTCTCTTCTTCATTAAAATGGCCATGTTAAATAGCTGTGAGGTTCCTCAACGCCTACTTTGTTGAACTGATCTACTCCACAGCTGGCAGCTTTTTAGAGCAGGAGACGTGAGGTTACTAAACCCATTCATTTCTCACATGCACCCACATTTCTAATGGCTATGGAGATCTAGACTTAAAGTCCTCTGAGAGCCATTGGAATGAAGAGCACATTGTGAAGACATTGTAATTATTATGGGATTTAGGGGTGTGTGGAAATGATTCATGGAGAGGTTTCCCAGCCAGCAGGCTCTTGAAGCCAGGTGAGCTCTTCCCTGGAATGTGAAGCATGCAGCGCGGCAACTGGGAGGAACAGGTTTGGCAGGACATTTTAAGTTGTTCACAGCAGACAGCCTCTTCAGAGCCACATCCCTGCTTTACCTACCTCCCAGCTGGATGCTCCTCTCTGCCACACTGGCCTTGGTGAGCTGGAAAGGATGGACACGCTGCGAAGGAGCCTTTCTCGCTGGAAGAGGTACCACATTAAGGTGCACCTGGCTGATGAGGACCTGATGATGCCTCTGACGGTGAAGCCCAGAGACACAGTGATGGACCTACGGGCTCACTTAGTACGGGAGGGCGTCACTTCCTGGAAGAAGACATTTTATTACAACTCCAGGCAGCTCGAGGAGCACGAGACTCTCAAAGAAGCCAATATCCAGAATGGCTCTGTCCTGCTTCTAGTCAGCAATAAAAGGTAGGCAAGGAGCTCATCTGCAGCAGGGGCGGTGCAAAGGAAGGGGAATGCTTTGTATATCTCAGCCCCCTGGGACGCTTTCCTGTTGGGGTTTGCAGAAAGCGGATCAGGAACTCAAACCCTGCAATTTCCAGCAGGCGGATTGAGATTCAAGGCTCTTCATATCCAGACATGCTGTGGTGTGAAATAAGGGGGTAAGGGGAGGAGGAAATCTGGCTGGTGCTGCCTGTCCTGTCTCTGATCAGGTCTCACTTTCCCGACTACGTGGCCAAACACAGAGGGAGAGACAAGACGTGCAAAAGGGGAAGGGTGATCGTGCGACATGGGGGAGCGCTCTGGGAGCCTCTCGCTTGCCCTCGTTCTTTCTTCTTGTGTCTGGCTCTCTCAATTTCTTTCTAGTAGGTACTTTCTGCAAGTATTTGGGGGTGGCGCAGTCCTGCTTTGACAGGGAAGAGCTGTGAGGCGCCAGCTTACAGCAAAGCACAATGAGTGCTGGACAGAGATGGCAAGAGGCTGCAGCTTCCCAAAATGTGGCCAGATCACAGCAGAAAGTACAGTGAGACTAGAGACTTCCAGGATAGGCAGTGCAAAGGAGAACAATTAGGGCAAGTATTATATTCCAGTGGGAATGAAACCTGAGATAATGGACCTGAGACCCACTGGCCCACAGGATAGTTTAGATTCAGAGGGGTGAATTTATGCCCACCTGCGCTGTCTTTCCTAATACCTGGTTGTTGCTGCCAGCATGATTAGTTCTGTGAAGCATTTGGGGGATACTGGATAGAAGAGATGCACAGCAGAGCATGGGTGTATTGCATCTAATTCAGCTTTCTAAATCCTGAGCCCTCTGAGTTATGTGTCTATGTTGATCAGAGTTTCCTCTGCAGAAAAACCTGCGCTAAAGACTTCAGTTCCTGATTATATGCCACATACTGGAATGGTCCTATTTTCCAGTCCAGAGGCAGCTTGAAATCTCACACAAAGATGATTTAATAAAGCATTGCCTTTCAGAGCTCAGCCAGACACAAGAGATTTCACATCGTTCAGCTAACTGCAAACCCCAAGTCACCCACGGCCCCTTTCTCCAACATCTCATTTCAGCTCTCTGATTAACTTGGCTCAGCTCCTCCTTTTCACCTTGTTTTTAATGGCAGGAGCATTTCTATTTGTTGTTGTTTCCAGTGTTTATTTTCCTAAATTGTACAGCCTGAATTTTTGAGAGTAAAAAAGGATTTGGAGGGACTCAGTTGATGGAGTGCACATATTGACGCTCTTTTGACAGATGCCTGATTTCCATAATATGCTATGCACCTTCCCACATGCTGCAAAAGCAGGGCATAACTGCGGCAGTGCAAAAAATCACCAGAAGATCCTGTCCCTGGTGCGCTGAGTTCAGGGTGCCCACCTGAAGTCACTAGCCATTTTTGAAAATTTAGAGTTTGTTGCTTGAAGTGCCAGCTCAATTTTTGTGAGTACATGGAAAAGGGAGTGGGATTTCTAATATTTTTCTCCTTGAATTTCACCAAAACCTTCCTGGCTCCTAAACAAGCACCTTTGGCTGATCTCTTATTCCTTTTCCCAGGGCTGGGTACATTGTGGGGGGGTGGACAGTCTCTCCCTGAAGTGACGTCTCTCCTTGAGTTCTTGGACCTGAAGGATTATTGGGTTGTGACAACCTCAGCCACTCCCAAAGTATTTTCTGTGGCATGAGTGGTAAATGCTCAGGTATCAGGGGTACATTTCTCTAAAGGCTCATGGGGGTGACTGAGCTATTGTTGTAGCATGGTCCCCCATGATATTTCTGAGACGTGCTTGTGTGTGGCTTGGCAGTCATCGCCCTGCTCGGTCCATGGTGCTGGGCTGAGTGCAGCCTCTGTGACTCAGCACCTTGCCAGATCCTCAGCATAGGATGGTTTTTAGAGGGCTCTCTCTAACAGTTCAACTGGGGGTTAGGAAATACAGAGTGGGAGAAGGCAGGTGCTGCATTACAACTGATATTACAGCACCATTTTGAGCCTTAAGATTATTCAGCCAGATCTTTAGCTATTAAAAATCCATGTTGCTCCAATAGCATCCGCAGAAATATGCTGGTCTGTATCAGCTGGGCAACAGTGTGCAACCTTGGTGAATATGAGTAGCCTATGCAGTGTTGGGACTGTCTAGGAGCCACAGGAACACAGAGGAATAGAGAACATGGTGCTGGGTTTGGCCAGCAGCCCCGAGGATTCAAGAGTTGGTTTTAGTACTTCACCGACTCAGTGAAGTATGGACCCTCTCCATTAAAGGTCAGCATCTGCTTCTTAAGTTCTCCCTGAAAATCTTGGTGTCTCCTACTTACTCTTTTGTACTGAGATGCCAGCCAAGCAGAGCTATATTAATTCCAAAAGTGGAGTTGCTTTGATTGCCAAGGTCTGCAGCTCAGTGTCGTGCCTATAAATATTAATGGTCACTCTGCATGCTATGTGTTCCTACAAGTGGCTCACGGGACAGTTTACTCTGAACCAGAGAAAACATGAAAATGACCCTATTTTTCATCCCCCCCCGCTTAATGCCTTTGTAGATAATTGGCATTTAGCATAGGCCAAGTCAGCATTTCCACTTCTTGCTCGTGTTTTCTGGGGTTTATAACTTCGTCATAAAAATTCACTTAAGGCTGCAGCTTGGCAGGAAAGGGATCAGCATACCAGCTAATGCCGAAAATTTATCTGGACCTTAGTGTTTAAAAGTTTGAGCAAGCCATTTTGGAGTTCAGTCAACATGACCTCTCGCCCTGGGAAAACACACGGGCAGGCCAGAACAGGGAATATTGCATCCACTGAGTATGCAATTCCCCTTTGTGCAGAGCTTGTTAATCACTTTGCTGCTGTACTGATTGAGATTGCAATCCTGTTGCAGTAGAGGCTGAGCAAAGAACGTGCTGAAAAACAGTTTCTGCCCTAGAGAGCTACATATTACAGTAACATGGTTTGCAAGTGGGTAAAACAAGCAAAGCAAGACTTCAAATGTGAATGAACAAGCAGAGAGAGAAACCCCCAAGCTCAGTGGCCTTGGGCCAGCCTGTGGTGTTCAAGCCATCAGTGCCCAGCGTAAGGAGACTACCAGTGAGTCTCGACATGAAAAGAGCAGCCATCCAGCACAGATGCAACAGCATCCACAAGGGCATGCAGCAGGCTGTCCCAAATGCCCGAGGCATGATCAGTCCTGGCACTGTGGACCACGCCATGGCAGAACCTGTTTGGCTCGCTCTGGAGGCGGTGCAGGGCCCCAGAGCCAGGTAGCTGCTCAGCTGGTCTGGTGGTGATGTGGGAGTTTCTGAAACTGGCACGACTCTTCCCGAATTTTGTTTGCCGCAGCGAGCTGCCTGGATGCTCCTTGCTGGGTGCATGCTGTGGAACACCAACCAAAGAGGCCTCCCACGGTGTAGTCAGCAGCAGTGTTGGATAGTGGGTGTACGACATTTGCTGCTTCTTTTTGATAATTTGTTGGCTGCATTTTGATGTTTGATGTTAAGTGGAGGGATATTGTCTTGAACTGGTGAATCCACCACTTAATCCATGAGCTATTTCAAACAGAAGATAGAAATGGGTGATCCAGAGCGATTCCTAGACATGCTGTGTGCCTGTTACTGACGGTAGCTGATGTACAGCTCCAGTTGGATCCGAACATGGTATAAGCACAAGCACATTGACAGAGCCTTCGCACTTGGTTTCAGGCTCCTTTCTTGTGTGGTCACCTCTAGCAGTCAGTCAGACAATGTCTGTACTAATAAATAAACCAGTACTACGACTGCTCTCTGTTACAATGCTGGAGTATTGCACTGCAGTTTTGGCCCAGTTCAGATGCATTTCAGGAGCCAGCATGGGCCAGGGACTGTTCCTTATGGGCTGTCTGGATGTGACCATGCAGGTTTGGAGGGTAAGAATTTAATATGAAAACATTAGCCATTCTGGGCCAGCTGTCCTCTCAATGCAGAAGAACGTCCCAGGCACATTTAATTTACTGGCATAGACTCAGCCACAGCACATGGGATCCCCTCAGTCTTTTGGAAGCTGAGGTTCATTGAGGCCAAGCAGCTATTGTCATCATATATGGCATGCCTGGAGAATGGAGTTCAGTAAGTCACTGGTGAATAGGTTAAATAAAGTAGATGCCAGCATTGAGTTTAGCAGAAGTCTATTATCTAGAATCTATTGGTGTTGTTTCTCTGGCCTTGAGCCACCTGAAAACATCTATCTCAAGGCATTAGCTCAGTTACCATAACAACTCATCTAGGAACGACTCCTGACAGCTCAAAAAGCAGACCAAGGTCCCACGTGGTATATAAGCCACTCTTAGGTCAAGATAAGCATGTCCAGGATTCTCCCTCTTCTGCAATCCAGCCTCAGTGTCTCTGGTGAGCGCCAGTGCTTATACAAGCTTTAATATGCTTGGGACCCTGTTTTATCCTTCAGAGGCAGTTCAGCCTAGTTTTCCAAAGGTCCATCCAACTCAAGGAGCTACCTCCTGGCAGAATAACAAAACCATCCATCTTTGGGGAACCTGGCTAATTCCCCTATTGGCATTCAGTTTACAGTCTCCGATTTTTGGTCTCATAAATGAAAACTTTGACTGAGCCACTTGCATAAGGTCCAGTTTAGCTGATGCTAAGAAACTACTGCCTACATTTGATTCCCGTGATGACACATAAGGATCGATGTTTGACATAGACACTTGGCCATGGCTCACTCCAGGCTTATATTACTCCACTATCCTGTCACCCCTTCTAACTCCCACTGGAATTCCCTGAGAAGCAGTCACCAAGCACAGCAGAAGATGTTGGATCTCTAGAAAAAGAAACCAGAAAAATAATGGGATCTATACAGTTTGACCCCACACAGAAAGCCAACATTACAGCCCAGACATGAATTAAGTCCCTTACACTGGGTTTCAGTGTGATTTTGTGATGCCTGCTCCTTGCACTGACCTTCCAGCTCCTGAGGTTGCTCAGCAATTACTCCTCAGCATGGAGGGAAGACTTTTCGCTCCCATCCAACTACTACAGACTTGCCCTGTTAAGCTTAGGCCTAGCAGCAGGCTCCAAGGCATCTCACAGTAGGATAACGATCCTTTAAATAGCACTGAGAGTCTCTCTTCTCAGGGAGAACTAATTAAGTTCTTCAGCACATGCTTAGACATATGTTGACCTGGTATGGCCTTAACAGGCCTGCTTCCATCTACTGGATAAATACCACTAGCTTAAAAAATATCCTCCTAGAGATGCGTTACTTAGGCAACAGCCAGGTGGGGGACTGACTTCATCTCTGTGGCTGAAGGTAATATTTATGTGTATTACTCACGGGCCAAGCTCTCTGTTGGTGTAAACTCCTTGAAATCAGTTAAGTGATTTTTAAGCTCCGAAAGCACCACTACAGTTACCTCTGCTGACCTCCTACAGCATGCAGGTCAGAAAATGACATGTATATTTAGCTCAGTTACTTACTGATCAGCCCAAGAAGCTCATTTAACAAAAGCAGAGGGTTGCATCAGCAGAGAACATGGTCCATAGGATCTAAATTCCTCCCCTGTGCAGTTGCATGGGATTGCAGTAGATGAAACTGAGCTAATATGTCCCATAGGGGCATCTGTCTTGGCTCTAGGCAAAGAATTAATGGATGGAAAGTATATTCTAAACTAGGTTTTTTTCTGGTGTGATAACGGCACAGCTTCCTGGACTTCACTGTAGTTGTGCCCATTTATACCAGGTGAGGATTTTGCCCAGTTGGGAAAAATACCCTCTCCTGTGTCCTGGTGTTTTATGGGGTAGATGTGCTACAGGGTGGTCTCACAGCAAATCCTTGGCTATTACAATCCCCTTAAATTTCAAGTGGGGAAGCAAGTGCTAGAATATGAATCCTGTTCCCGGGTTTTGCAGAAAACCCAGCCAGTGATTGATATCAGCTTAAGTAGACTTGTAGTGTCCTTTGCTAGGACCCAACAAAAAACTCTGCCCCATAAACTTTGAACTCCTCTCAGTTCTGATGAAATGTTTGCAGCACAGGCTCAGTTTCTTGTCTGCATAATCACAAAGAGCAATTCACAGGAGTCAAAGGACTCAGCCCTCCACCTACTGGCTCGGCTGGGTGGGGTGGCTGCCTGGTAGAGCCGCTGCCTACAGGCCACGAGTATCTTGGTTGCAGTCCAAGGCGTGATAATGGGCTCTCTAAGCAAATGTCAGCCCTGAAGACGTACCCCTAGAAACTTGCAAGAGCTTCAGCCTCTGTTCTAGAGACCCCGGGGGTAGCCATAGATGATTTCTAAAGGTCTGCAGAAGAGTAACTAAGAAAGTAATCCTACTTTTGCTAAGCTTAAGTTTTCTATGCAGGGTCCGTACCCTGTCAGAAAATGTTTATGGAACCATAACCCCAGAAAACCACCGTTTAGTGCTAATGCATGGGGGTGAACATGTCTAGAGCAATTCAAGCTCTGTCTTACTGTAAACATCCTCAAAGTGCTCCTAAAGCTACAGGCTGCCCTTGTTCTAAGATGAAAAATGGATTTCCAGGAGCACGCACTAAAGAGGGAGAGCCTTGCTTATGGGAAAAAGGTTTACAGACAGTTGCAGATTATCTGAAGGAGGGTGAGGGCATCTTTTGCGGAAGGATAAACAGGTCTGAAACCCTGCAAGTGGCTTATCCTCAGCTATATAGTGTGACTGAAAAAACAAAACAGTCAGAGGATCAGGTTTACATTCTCCCCACGTCAGGGTCAGTGCCTCCTTGGTCAAATGCCATTTTTGATTGCATGTCTACAGTGCTCCAAGTATTTGCCTCTTTCTTATTCAGATAATGCCAAAGAGCACAGCCAAAGCCATGAGAGATGGGGAGTGTGACAAGGGCTGAAGGGAAGCAGATGGAAGAGAGCTTGGCTGTGGAAAGGCAGCCCGGCCACCAGCGTTTGGTAAGTCCCTCCCTGCACGCCAGCTCAAGGACTGTTCAGAAAGCAGCTCTGAGTGTTTTCAGCGCTGTGTCCATGAATAATTAATCCAAACAAAACAACAAATAACGTTTCCTCATCAGCGCGCCGTGTGGTCTCAGCTGCCAAAGGAGAAGCGTGGGTAAGACTGACTCAGCTCCTGAGGGCAGTGAATCAGAGTGAAATGCCCATGAAAGGGTGACTTCTGCCTGGGTGATGAAGCAAGAAGGAGCTGAGGTGGACTTTGCTTAGGGCCCTAGATGGGGACATTGGACATCTGAGCCTCCTTCCGACTCTCTCACAGGATTCCTCAGTAAGTTGCTGATCTTGGCCTTTGTTTTCGTACATGTAAGTCTGAGATAATGTAATCTGCCCTTCCTTCTACTCTTTGTCCATCCAGCTGTAAGTGATTCAGGTTAGGGACTGTCTGGCCTCCTGAGCAGTTCCTATACAGCGAGGCCCTGGTTTCTAGGTTGAAGGCTATGTACAGCAACTAAGCGCTCTATAGACAGTCCTGGAGTTTGACAGCCTTTATATATCCAAAGGACAGAGACTGGTTGGTCACTGTTACAGCGACTACCTCACCTGACATTAGCGACCCATTGTTACACCAAAACTGCCTTATTTTTGAGCCAGGGTTTATAAGGCAATGAGCCTCTTTGTGTTGTTCTTCCATCTGTGTGCCAGTCCCCCTGCTCCAATAACTTCTGAACCAGCTGACCTGATTCAGCCCAGTTTGATGGAAAGAGAGAGGTCTCACAGACCCAGGATTCGTGCAATTTTCATGAAAAAACAGCAGCTGGATAGCAGAGAGACAGAGTTAATATCCTACTGAAGGAAAGGTAATTACACCTCTTGTTCCCTATCTATTTTGAGATGCAGCAGCCAAGTGACCAGCTGGCATTTAGATACTGGCTGGTCAATCAGTACCTGCCTAGCTTCAAACCAGCTCCTGCACTTGCTGCCCGTTGCCTGCAAAGCAAGAAGCTGTTAGAAGAGCTGAGGGCTTTGCTGAGGAGGTCTGGAGGGGATAAGGGTGCCCTAGGGATATTACGGAGAGCTGGGAGCACCAAGAAAGGAAGAAATAGAAAGGAGTTGTAATACACAAATCAGAACAGGTTTCACCACTTCTCTTGCTCACAGAGCAACTTGATTTTTAGGTTCAAACTTATTTTCAGGACAAAATGGATGTTTCTCTAACCACTACAGTACTTTCCCCAGAAAATTTCAATGACTGGCAACTGTCTTACCAAACCCCCCAAACCTGCATTTTCTGTTTTTCAACTGAAAAACATGCCTTTCTGGACTTCTTTTGGTAATGAGAAAACATTTGATTCTTTTTTTCCAACAAAAGCATTTGAAGAAATGCTACAGAAAATGGAGTTTCTCAGATTTTTTTTTTTTCCTAGGAACAAAAATATTTCCCCAAGTATTTCCTTGGACTTTGCACAGAAAGAGATTCTAAGACAGAGAAAGACGTGATCATAGTCACAGCTGAAGATCTTTCAGTCCAAGTGACTGAAATGGACAAAGAGTGGGATGGGACTAAGCATGGGAAGAAGGAATGTGACTTTTCCAAGGTCAACCAACAAGCTAGGCACACAGTGGAGAGCGTGCTGGTGCTGTTGGGTCAGCATTTCTGCCACTTGACCACGCGGCGCCTCTGCACGTCTGTCTGTCCTGAAATAATGAGTTTCCTGGACCAAAGCCAGTACTTTCCTGACTGCTTGGAAAGTGCCTCACGCAGCTCTAGGTGCAGTCATAAATAATAATTTAAATGATAATAATAATATTAAAGTGGAGGCGTGTCACTGAAGATGGGACACACTCAGCAACAGAGTCCTAAACCTATGCCCCTCTTCTAGTAAAAGGTACAGTTTGCCTCACAAAGCCTGGGAGACCAGTATTTACTTCTCTGGACATGATAATCACAGTCTTTTGCTCTGAAAAAGGCAAACTGACCTGAGTTGAATTAGGTCCAGTATCTACTCTAACACCTCATGCCTGTAGCTGGCAGCTCTGGTCAGCTCTGGAAGGCTTTTTGCAGCTCAGAGGGATATCTGGAAAGAATAAATTAACTGTGGTGGTGTGGGGAGCTGCCTGGACTAATGTTTTTTTCAGAGATAGGCTTTGATTGACACTTCAAATCTGCCTGACAATCTTTTATTCTAAGTGCGGTTGCTGCCTTTCTTCAGAGCAGGAAGAGCTGGTTTGGTTGCTGTCCTTCAAATGATGGATCTTATCACATGGGAAAAAGAAGGAAGAAAAAAAAAAAAGGCAAACCACCTGGAAACAGCCACAGGTACAGCCTAAAAAGAGGTAAAACTAAATGGATCTATTTGAGGTATTTCTGGTTTTTCCCTCTATGCCATAATCCAATGCAAGATATATGAGAAAAGAGGCTATGCTCTGAGGAACAAGGGCTGACTGTTTTCTTTCTTGACTGTTCATTATGTTGTTTTCCTTCAAGAGATTTTTTTTAATGCTTTGCAGATAGGGCTGTGCAACCCTCCAGTGACGAGAGGATGGGGAAGTCAGTGGGACAACCTCTTTTACTCACTTTTTTTACACTGCCTCTTCTACTGCCTGTCGTTCCCACGCTGCCTCTTACACTTTAGTTTCAGGTATCCTTAATACTTGCTAAATGCTGGGACCTCACCATTCAGCTGCTCTCAGAAGAGGTGACAGCCACTTTTTACAATGTAATTTAGACATCTGGGGTTTACCTGAGTCTGGCCAAGAAGAAGGTTGGGTCTCCAAATGGGCAGAGGCTTGCTTCGAATCCTCTTCTGGACACACACTTAGGTGGCAAAATAGGTGTCTTATTTGAGATGTCCTGTCTCTCCTCACTTGTCTTGGTCCATCAAAAAACAGCCAGGCTCTTTAGACTGCAGAGTATAGCGCTGCTGTTGAACGTCCAAATACCAAGAAAGATGCTGATACTAAGAACTGCTCTGAAATGGATGTTTCCCTTGTTCTCTGTGAATACAGGTGTGGACAAGACCAAGGACCAAAGCTGAAAGGTGTGCAAGCTCCTGTCTGCGTGCCAGCCTAGGCGTATTGCAAGATGAAGACATTTGCAACGTCGCATGCTGCACCATGGATGGAATATCTTCTTGCTGGGAGTGTGTATCTTTGGGATCCTGCTATTGATGGGGCATCACAGACAAGATTACCAAAAGCACTGCTGTTTGCTACTGCATTCACCTCCACTTCGGAGCTGCAGCCAGGCCTCCCCAACCAGCTCCTTCTTTTGAGCTTCATGAGCAGAAGACAAGCCCAGGCAGGCCATCTCCACCAGCTGCTGTGCTTCAGCAAGGCAGCTCAAGCTGAGGCATGTTTCAGCAGCTCTTCTGTGCTTCTCCAGTACCCCAGTCATGGATGCATCAAGTGCTTCAGTTTACAGGGCCATCAGCCTGGCAGCTTTCCTGGGCACTAAATTTACTTTTTAAAGTTACATCAGTGTTGCACCCAGAGGGAATGGAGGAACAGATGCAGCCTGTGAAGTCTGGCTTTAATTCACCTGCCTCATTTAATTTCCTGCCCTGCCTTCTAATCAATGAGTCTGCACTAGCAGCCCTGGGAATGCAGAGGTTTTTTCATATACAGGAGAATTCAACGCAGCGGCTGTGCTGGCTGAGCTCTCAGGGTCTCGAGCAGGCTGTGTCACGTCTCCTTTGAGGCTGCTTCATTACGGATTTCCCTCCCCCAGAAGCACTTGCACACTCTCTCCAATCCGCGGCAGCTGCACCACATTTCCTTGCAGGAGCTGGTTGGCACAGGGCAGCTGTGCCACGTTAGCCTCTCTTAGTCAAGGCTGGCTGTGCAGCATTCCCTTCTGGAAGTGCTCTCCTTCCAGGTGTTCCTGGTTTTCAGCCACATGGCTTTCTTTTCAGGGCCACATGCTGCTTTCTGGGGCTCTGTCCCCACAGTGGCTCTGCTGTGCTACCTCAGACAGGCTGCTGAGGCCAAATGTGCCTCGTTACCTCCAAGGGATCCCAGCAACATTGTGGGACCAGTGGTGCTTCGCAGGGGCTCCTTTCTGGAGGCAGCTGTGCCGATGGTCCCTCACAGGGCCTTCAGGCCAGGCCATTGTGCCGTATTGGCCTTGTAGTGTGTCACTTCCCAGGTATTCCTTCACCGAGGTCAGTAGCACCATGTCACCTCAAAGGTGCTTTCAGGACTACGTTGCCTCAGACACTCAGGGCTATGAGAAAGCTCCGATGAAAGGGTTTCTGGCATTTTTGCTTTGGTTAAGCAGACTCCTGCTGTCCTGTTTTTTTTGAGCTCATGTTAATTCCAGGCAGTGCTGCCCAGTTGCTTAATCAGCTAGTGTCAAAACCCTGGGAGACAGGAAGGCTGTGGTTGGTAGCACCTATTTTGTGATGTTGCTGCTTTACCTCACATATTATAATCTGTATCAGATTGCTCTTTGCCTGCTAAAATGGACAATTAGGATCCAGTTGTAATGCAAATTGCATGGTGGAATAAAAACCACGGGGAACAAAATCACAAATAAGTGTTTATGTCAGCCTTTGTTACTGTGTGATGGGTCCCGCTCAGTTACTGCTCCGCTGTGAAGCATCAGACAGAAGAGAACCTGGTGTGCCTTTGTGTTTTATAGGCACGAGCGGCTCTGTGTAAGACTGCCTTTAGGCACTCGCGGCCCCGATAATGTGTATGTATGCAAACCTAACAGACAGATTGCCGCCTACACTGGAAATTTGATGATTGCCTTGTTTTTTCAAGGCTCTGCTTTATACACTGCAGGCCAAACCCATGGGGTAATTTCCAGTCTCTCTGCACAGGGCTGAGATGACGTGGTGAGAGAAGCGTAGAGATGCTGAAATTTCAATCTGCCACATAATGTGCTCCTAATACTGATAGCCTTGTAAGTCTGGTGTTGTCATTGGTGTCGTCGTGGTTGTTCTTGTCATTGTTGTTTTCCCATGCTTGGTGTTAAATGTTGTAAATTAAGAGAAATATTTAAATTTGAAAGTTACTGTGGAATTAAACACACAGGAGTCCTGCAAATGCAAATGCAAGAGGAATGTCTTCATTTAAAATGGGAAGCCATATCGACGTAAAGGGATATGCTGCTGATGTAGCTGCTTTTACTGCATATCAGCTTTGCATTTCCTCAGGCTCCAGGTAACACAGAACCAAGCCGCATGTTTTCATAGCAAAACTCATCTTTGAGAACTGAGGTGGAATATCCATGCTTATAGTTACAGCTGGCAGTCAGGACGCCAGTGTTTTAAGGGTTAGCTGAGCTTGTACAGTACCTGTAAGATCCAGAGTGAGAACAATGCCTGTTTGTATCCCATTGAAATGGCGGCTTCTAGAGGACAGCAAGGAACAAGAGTGAGGGGTTGTGAAGCCAGATGGATGAGGCGAGTTCAAAGTCCTTCTAGAAGCTATGGCAAGATAGCTTGTATATCTACTCAGAAAAGCCTTTGCAACTACCATAAATGACTCCAAATGGCCTTATTTTCCCGCTAGCAGTGAAATAAGCAGCTTCAATGGGGAGGAGTAAATCCATTTGATTGCACATGTTGCCGGGAGTAACCCTCTTATTAGTTATTAGTAATAACTCAATCTATTGCTAGCAGCATGGCCACCAGAACAGACAGCCTTATCTGCCAGAGAATCATTGTATTGCTCCTAACGTTTCCAATTACAACTGAACGAGGGGAGTCGGAAGGGCCTCAAGGGAGGAAGCTCTATAGGAAGCAAAAGCCAACATAGAGAACTTGGGTTATAAACAACGTGTGTGACAAATGAAATATATCAGGGCTAATACATCTTTTAAGAAAGACCACTGCCAGGCAAGGCTGAGCTCTTTCTGTTCCTGACTTTCTTCTAAGCCAACGCATGGTATTTGTATGTTAGGTCATGAGATGGTGGAGGTGTTGGCTTGTTAACTCATCTTCTGAAGGAAAGAGGGGCTTCTATACCTTGGGTATGCAAGGCCACAGCTGTCAAGCTCAGGGCTCCAGTCCAAGATTTAGATGAAAATTCTCCATTGAAATCAATGGCAAAACACCTGATCGCTTCACTGCAGCAGGGTTGTTCTCACATGGCAACGCCCTGGGAAATTCTCACTTGGAATAGATCAGATTCTGCTCTCATTTATGCAATTATAAATCCAGTGTAGCTCCATTTGAAACAACTGTTTTCATCCAATGCAAATGAGATCAAGATCTGGCCCAGGCTGTTTTTGTACACAATGGAAACTGACTGAATTGTGGAAAACAGGAAACAAATCTAATGTAAATCTAAATGGAAATATCATGCTGTTACATCAGAATAAATTGGAAGCAAGTCTGTTGATTCTAATGGAATTCATCTGGATTTACACCAGACTGTGGCTCAGCATTTGTCAGTTGGCTGCACACCAACATCAAAACGCAAACCATGCTACCTCAGCTGAATAGCTTTGAAAAATTTCTTCCTTTTCCTTTACATTTAAGCAATTGCCTCTGCATCCTGATAGCTGATTAGCCTTTTCAAACAAATAGGCCCCTGCAAACAGACATCAACAAATGAGTCCTGCTCTTGCTAGCATTTTCAGAATCTAAGTGATGAATCTGAAGTACTGAGCTTGGTTTTGGAGTCGCTTAAACTTGCTCCTGTTCCTCTGTGTTCACAATGTAGAGCAGTAGGATTGAGCTCACGGGAGGACAGACCTTAGCAACAACTATTCCAATTTCCCCAAAGTACGTCAAATTCATTGCCTTCCCACCAGCAGTGGTCAGGGGCAGCTATTTCCTAGGATGCTCAGGAGATCTTTCAGTAGATAAGCCAAAATATTGTCATACTTCCACTCTTGCTGTGTTCAGTCAGATGGTCAGAATGGAGCCATAACCTCCCTAATGGATCTGATAGGAAATTGCATCACGCTCTGTTCCCGCAGGCAAGTTATTGCTCCTCTGTGTGCCTCTGTGCAGCTGGCCATGGGAGCCCATTGCTCCTGGGGCACACTTCATGGGGAAAGTGAGAGGGTAAACTAATGTCTGAGCAGCAAATTTGACTCCCTAGGTGAAACCCAGACATTGTGCTTTTCCAGTGACTAAGAGCACAGTCATGTCAGCCCCTTCCTTTGAATCTCAGTTACCCCAGCTTCTTACATAATTCAGTTTTTAATCTGTGTTCTTGTTTCTCTTTTGATAATTAGCAAAATGTACCTTAATTAAAACAAGAGGAGGAGAAGATGACAAACAAACTAAAGCCCTAAGTCAATGGGATTCAGGGAGGGGCAAAGCTATTATTCAAATACAAATCTTGTTGGTAACCAGGCAAACATGGTAATAACAGTTATGGAGAGTGTTCCAAAGGTAAAGAGTTTTCTGACTGTTGGATAACTGTTTGCTTGTACACCCTTCTTTCAAGGGACTGGCTAGAGCTTGACATCTGAATATCACAGAGCCTGGCCTGCAATCAGTCTCCTGGGAAGAAGAGCTAGGGGAGTGGTGTGGTCAGCAACCCGTGTTTCTATTTCTCTACCACTGATTTTCTGTGGGATCCTCAGGAAGTTAATTGGGCAAGATTTTCACAAGTGGCCCCTGTCTATGCTTGCTTTAATGTATAGATGTTCAACCTGAGACATGCACAATCTCCCTTTGCGGGATCATTAGCAACAAAGCACACATAGATCTTGACCAGCATCTGAATGTGCCAGCCACTACCTCTCAGAGTCTTTATGTTCCCATCTGTAAAATGTTATAATAAATACTTTCCTGATTTTATAAAGCTATTAAAGTCTCTCTAACAGAGGCTTTCAAAGACCTATGATTATTATGGCTTACTCTTGCTTAGGCTTATTCCTGCAGGTCAGTTGTGCTTAATTTGTGAGAGCTTTCTCATTGCTGGCACTGCAGACCCCACGTGGCATGCAATGTCTTGCTATCTTGTTTCTGTTCTTTACAGCGTCACCTGGAATAAACGCCTGCAGACAGGATGCACCTGACAGTTGTGTTGTTGATACACAAACAAAAGCTCCAGCTTACTCATTGCTTACAGCCTCTATAACTCTATTTGCCATGCACCACAGGCTTATTTCATCCATGTTGGTGAAGTTGGCACATGTGAACTTGGAAGCAAAGAGAAAGCAGATGTGAGAAGTAACTGGGTCCCAGCCCAATTCCAGCTCTGTGCAAGAATGCACCATATGCAGTCATGGGCAGCACTGGACTGCAAAGTACATGTAATCCTAGGGAACCAGCTAAAGTCAATTTGCCAAGCTCCTTGGGGAGTCTCAGCAGCATCACTGCTTTTTACTCACTGCCTGTAAATGATCCTAGTGCACATGAGAATAAAGCCTATATTGAGGCGGGTGTAATAGGACCACCAAATGCGGAGTCAAGAGAGAATCACAATTGCAGAGACATTTTCTGCTCCAGCAATATAGGAAGATAGGGGGCAGTTATTTGCTTTTATAGGAATAGAACTCTTTAGGCAAGGACCTTAAAAGTAGGAATAATTGTAATTTACTGTTCACATTGTGCAGTGGGGAATCAGGCCCAAGTTTGTAGCTACAACCTTTAGCTATAAATGCTGTGGACTGGACTGTGC
Organism: Buteo buteo; assembly: GCF_964188355.1. Lineage (NCBI taxonomy): Eukaryota > Metazoa > Chordata > Aves > Accipitriformes > Accipitridae > Buteo > Buteo buteo. The sequence goes on from NC_134180.1 coordinate 2,836,265, forward strand.
TGTGCAGAGCTTTACTGAGTGACTAGTCACATTGATTTCAGAACAGCTTTCCCCAGGGTACAGCACTGCTTTATGCGAGTATGGATGTGAGACCCTGCGCTTGATTCTGATCTTATATTCTGAAAAATCGAGTGATTTTCAGTGGGTATATGCCTGACTTACTTGAGTATGTGTGTAACATGGCTTCAAGAGCTGTTACAACCTTGATAAGATTCTTATTAAGTTATTCTTCTAATTAAACCCTATCTATGATGGGCAGAATCCCATCCATTTCAGCATGGAGACTCTTGTGAAAACAGAGCTGGGTCTTATGTCAGAAATCAGGTTTGGCCATGATGGCAATAGAACAGGTTAGCCTATGAGCCCAAAGTAAATTTGCAAACTGTTTAAAAAGAAATGCACTAATAGATTCTATGACTGATCTCCTGAAAAGTCATTTGAATAATTTTGACTGTGCATTTGTTTTATTCCTGGGAAATTTCAGAGTACAAAAAGACTTTCATTTTCCTTCTTCATTTGCCAAGAAATCTCTTTGAAACTTGTTTGTAATATAGACTGAGACTTGGACCAGATCTTTAGCTTACATAAGCAGATGTATCTCTATTGACTTCTGTGAAAAGATGCTGATATACATGACCTGAGGATAAAGGACAAGAAAATGAAAGCATGAAACTGCTTGGTAAGAAGCTTTTGACCAGGAAGGAGTTACTCCAGGAAATGTGTTATTTCCTAAAAAATTGATTCTTCCAAAATGACAGTCTTACCTATTTGGGATATGAATGTCTAGAATGTGTCTTACTGGGCCAGTGCTGTCTTTCAATCCATCTCTTTTTATGCTGATAGTTTGAGGACCTTCCCACTGCCTGCTCTGCCTCCCAGGGCATGAGCAGGTAATGCTGGATGGTTTGAATTCAAATATTTCATTGTGAAAAAAGTCACAATAAGTTTTTTAAATATAAAGCCTTTGGCAATAGCTCCTGATTGTGAATTGGAGAATGTGGCGGTATGGGAGAGAGTCTGGATTATTTTAGATGATTTTAGTCCTTCTAAAAGCAAGTGCTTCAAAGCCAAATGCTGAGAATGCAACAGATAATGTATGTGGATCAATGTGTATAGAGATGCTTGGGTGAAGAAGGAGAAACGGGGACATAAGGTAGATGTGGGATAGAGCTCTAAGTGAGGAGAACCACCCATAGACTAATGAGACACTAACATTAGGAATAAAAGGAGAAAAAAAAGAAGAATGAGTAACTGGACTCTTGGTCTAGGCCTAAGCACTGAAGTACATTCTTACTGTGGGGCATCCTTCCAGATTGCTGCAGTGCGGTAAAGAGGCCTGGATGCCTCATACGAAGTGCTCAGAGAGATGTTCAGAAAGGAGTCTGGACATAACGTTATGAGGCAAGACTGTATGACAATAAAGAGGGTAAAAAAACAATTCAGGGTTTAAGCCAGGGCTAGTTTAAGCTCTGGGTACATTAGGCTAGACCTGCCCAGTTCTGGTTTCTTACAACTTCCTCTGAAGCTTTTTGTACAGCAAAAGGATGCTGGAAGTGAAGAGTCTCCTGCTGCTAAGCCTCCACCATCACCGGGGAGGTGACTTTTTTGTAGTTTAATAGTACGTTGTCAGTTTTCAAGCCTGTCAGTGCACTGCCTTTCTCCCACAGCGAGTAGCTCGTTTCAGTAAGGAGTTATTCCTGGTATATATGAAAGAGAAAAGAGCTTCTTTTTTTCTTTAAAGGAAAGAAGAAATAGTCTTCCTGACAGAATCCCAGTGAAGGCATTGGGCTATCAAATGCTGGGAGAACTCCCTCAAAACATTAGTTATGGTAATACCAAAAGCAGCAAAAGCTACACTGAGAGATGACATAGGAAGGGTGCCCTTGGTGAGACATAGGGCCAGCCCTTCAGGACTGTGTGCCCACAACCAGCTGCAGGTGCTTGGGGAAGGAACGCAAGACCAGGGGATGCTTGGAAGTGTCTGTTCTTTCCTATCCCAGCTTCTGGAGGCTCATGTTCTGCCCAGCACCTCTTCTCCTTCCTGTCGCTGTTGACTGAATTGTGTTTCTATCTTCTTTCACTTTGAACATGAGGAAAGGAGGGGAAGCAGGTCTACAAAGCCAGTTCCAATGTGCTTCCCTATCTGTCTGCCTGCTTTGTACAAATAGTTGTTTTTCTTAGGGATAAAGGCACAAGATAATTCCTTTAAGTGGCAATTAAGCTCCAGGTGGCTGCAGAAAGCTGCAGCTTTCTCCAGCTCCTGCAGAGACACAGCTTGAGCCACAGGTTTCCCTACTTCCCTAAACCGGGAGATTCTTTTCCTGTCTTTGTTTTGTGTCTGGCAGTGATTACAGTCCCACTCCTCCAGGGTAGCCCAAAGTGATTGGAGCAGCAGGGAAAATGACAAACTGAGGATGCTCCATAAACTGGCTGTGTCCTCTTTCTGAAAGGCACTGATTTCATAAAGCAGGGAATAGTTTCCTCTCGATACTGATTTGAACTCCTCGTGTTTCACCTGCAACACCTCTGTTTTCCAAACACTGAGTCCAGTTCAATCTCCTTTTATCCGTGCTGTGCTGGCAAATGTTGGAAAGAGACTGTTGATCGTGTTGGAGGGATTACTTACTGTAGGCCGATGAAGCAATACTTGCACTCCAAGACTAAAAGCGAGTCTCATCAGCAGACATGTGTGATCAGTTTGGTTCATTAGTTAATGAGGTTAATGAGGACACCTGTACAAGCCATCTGATACAAAAGGGGACATGTCTAGCCATAGTGATTGCTCAAGATGACACAGCAAATCACCGGCATAGCTGTGAGCATGCAGAGCACAGCAGGGCAGGGCTTTATCTTCAGGCCTCCTCCAGGTCTGAAGTCATCTCATCCACCCTTTGGAGCAAGTGGATGGACATAGGCATAAGCTTGAGGAGAGAGCTCAGATTCAGTTTGGTGTTGGGGTTGTGCAACGGGAGATACAAAGATGTCAGCACACAGTCTGGGTTGGAAATGTTCTCCACTATCAGAGAGGCTGGTGAACCTTAAGAGAGCTTCAAAGCCTACCCGCACCTCCATTCACAAAGAAACATGAGCTGGAGGATCTCCCTTTCCCAGATAAGCTTATTATCAATGGCATCAAATAGTGGGATGTTGCCATGTCTACCTGGTGTTCATGACTTATCACCCCTGAATGATGCACCATTGATGACAGTAATTTTCTCTGATTTGGACAGCTGCATGGAATTACGTGTCTCTCTGTTTGGTGTGCTAACAGTATCAGAATTAATATTTTGTCTTGCCTGGCTTATCTTAGCTAGACAGTAGCTATTATTTCACCTACTCTGTTTCTTTTCCCCCCTCCCTGCCACAACTAAAATAATTTGATTTTGAGCTATAGTTGAAGCAGGACTCACCTCAAATCAGATTTCAAATTCCTTGACTGGAGTCCAATCTCAATGCTATCAATCTCCACCATGTCCGAGCCCAGACAGTCATGCAATAGGATGGATCAAGCAGGGAGAACACATTTTGTGGGTCACTGCAGACACCTGCACACAAACACACACACATATTTGCATTTGCGTGCATGTAAGCCAGCATGGGGCAGAGCCAGTGAGAAAATGCTTCCCATCAGCCAGCATGGCACATGCTCCTGTGCCCCACACCGTGGCCTTAGGGCCAGGCAATCCCTCACGGAGATCATGGTTATGTCCCTCCAAGTGTATGAAAGCACACACGCAGAGGAGCATTCCTGTCCACTCCTGCTGCATGGCTCTGAGTGTGTCTGTGCATACCTTGCTGTGCGTGTGTATGCCGAGAGGCAAGTGGGTGTAAGCAAGGTTTTGATTACTCACAACGTGCTTTTCCTCTGCCCTTTCTTTTTCTACTTTGGTCCCACTCATGCTGAATTACAGTCACCACTGGTCTTTGCCTCCCAGTATGGGACGCTGCGTTGTGTTAGATTCTATACATATTGCATTGTTTGCCTTCTTTTTTTCCCTTTCCCCTCCCTGCTCATGGCTGGTTGTTTTCTCTTCATGTGTGGCATCAAAAGGCCGTTTGAACAGCAACTATCCAGTCTGAATGAAAGGGGATGTTTCTTTTGGAAGATCCAACAGAAGCCTGAACAGAACTGATACTAAATTATGAACTAGCTGGAGATTATTCTCACCTCTGTTTTCTCTTTATTTTTTCTTGCTTTTTTCCCCTCCCTGTCTACCTTCCTAACCCTAATTAAAATGTGCTAAGCACAAAACTGTAATGAAGGGCTGGACTCATTATTTTTGTTTATAGCAAAACCCAAGCGGAACAGAACTCTAAATGGGCTCTGGTTGAGTCCCATCGCCCTCCATAAAGAGTGTAATAAATATCAGCCACATTGATTTTCCTTCCCCATGAACCCTTTGCTATTTGTTCTGGTCTAAGTGCACTGTGTTTTCCTCTGAGGTTTCTTTTTGCTCTAACTGTTCTATTATCTGTTGTTGTTGTTAATCTGTGTTGAGTGTGTAATTGAGATCCTAAGAGGGAGGTTAAGAGAAACCCCCTCGGGAAGACATCTGACCTACATGAAGAAAGAGAAAAAATAAAATAAATAACCCAAGCCATTGAGGCCAACTGCTCCGTTTACCTGGTGGAGCCATTTCCTTTAGCAAGGGCTCTCATCCACCCCAGGCTTAGCTCTCTTTCTGTAATTAGTTCTATGTATGTGTTTTTAACATCTACTTGATTTTTGCATTGATTTCTTTGCCTTGGGGGGACATTTGCCTGTTGATTCCCTAGGCCTGGTTTTCCCATTACCTTCAGTTGTCTGCTGAACTAGTGTTACAGTCCGGGACATCGTAGGCAGAGGTAGGATGTGGCCCCTTTTCTCTTCCCATTTGCATGCTGCGATTTAACCTGGCCCAAGTGATAAAGTACATGTTGGGGGGTGATGGAGAAGATGTCTCAAAGCACAGATGCGAGCTCCTTAATTCCTCTTGGGTTTCCCAGGGAATGAAGCATGGGCATGGCTGAAAGTCTCTTGAGAGACTGTGTGGGAAAGGTGTGTTCACCCAAACTCAGACACTGCTCACCTGCTTTCTATCCACCGCCGGCCACCTGATCCGGGCAGTCTATGTCCTGAGCACTTGAACTTCCCGTCTCCCTTGTTCAGTTGCTGCCGCAGGGACATATTGCAAATACACGGAATCCATTGTTGCCTGCTCACTGTACCGGTTCCCGAATCTCAGCAGATAAAGAGTTCTTAGTGTTTCCTTAATGTCTCTTTGTAGTTTATTAGAGGCCTAGGAGGCATGAGGGGGAAATGAGAATGTGACTCAGAAATCCCTGTTCTGAGTCACGTGCTTCCTTTGCAATCTCATCTGTAACCAGACTATTAAAAGTAAATTATCCGAGCCAAGTGGCAATGCTGAAGCATAAGGGCTGGGAGGTGGGAAGTAGCACTTTCCTCTGGTGTCTCCAGATGCAACAGCTTAGTTCAGCCAGTTTAATCTGCCCCTTTCTGCCCATACTGGCATTTTTGCTGTTACTATGGGAGGATTGTTGGCGCTGACAGTTGTGGACGTGGCTGGCTTGATTTTCCCTCCAGACCTGATGAAAAAGTGCCCTTCTTGGCTGCAGCATGGGGATGTCTTCATGGTCTTGACATGAAGCTGGGAAGAGGAGAGGGAGGTGCCCATGTGATGCCAGGTCTGCTCTCCCTGAAGAATCCATCGATGGAGAGGCTGTGAACTGACAGCTCTACTTGCTGTCATGGTTCCGTCATATTTCCATCACGCCTGTTTCCAGGGATGTCTAATAAACTGGAGCAAATTGGGATGAGGGATTATCAGGCGTTAAATGGTGCTACTGAGCCAAGCCTCCCGCTCTGTTCATTATGACGAATTTCTATTTTCTCCCAGGGACTGACTGCAATCCAAACTGAGGCAGGCTGAGGAGGCGGCTGTTGGCGTGTCTGTGCCTGTGTTAAGCAGTTGGGGCTCCTCCAGGTCCTGGCTTGTTTCTCAGTGAAGGTCAGGTCCTGTTTCTGTTGAAGCAATTTCATTTCTCTCAGTAGGGGCTGGATCAAGCCTTTAAGGAATTAGACTCTGCTTCAGTTCATACAAGCGAGCTCAACCTCTCAAAAATTCCCTTTTGATCCCTCCTATTCTGTTCAGGAATTGCTCTGAGTGTATCTATTGACTTTCCATGGAAAGTGGACATACCCATGTAAAAAACCTTGCTGCTGAAGGTTTTATAGAATATTGACCTTCCCATAGACGCTGAAGAGAATAGAAAGTCCTGTTTCTCTGTAAAACTAAACTAAAATTGTATTTGACGAGTTCTATAAAATGCTTATAGATTTTTATTTTTCCCTACTTTGGCCAAAACATCTTTTTTCACACAAAGGCCGGAGGCACAATATTTACAGAGAAGGGGTGAAACACTTTTTTGAAAAATATTTGTGCTGGCAAATCGTTGCAAATTTGTAAGCTCCCAGATGCATCTAAATAAATAATAGCAGAACTTTGGCTGCATTTGCAAAAAAATACATTGGATTTACGGGCTTGTTTCAGGTATAATCAGGATCTAGGTTAGGCTTACTGAGTATATACAGGCTTTATATAGTTTACAATGGAAGCAGTACCTGTGCAATCTTGTGGGAAGTAAATCCAGGTCGCACCCACTCCAAAACCAGGTCAAACCCTATTTTTACTGGCAAGCCTCTGACTGCTGCAGTCGTGCCCTGCTGTGGCCACAGGCTCACAGATCCTTCCAGAGATGTTGCAGATTTTCAGGTGGCGACATCAGTTCCTTCCTTGGGTGAAAAGGTGAATCTCTGCATACTGGGAGAAAACAAATGGTTCAGGGTTAGGTTGGGCTTGGAGGGATACTAGCTCCCCAGGGGGATATTAGCTTGCTAAACTTCACATGATGCCAGGCTGGACAAGGGTGAGCTGGGCAGAGAAAGATCCATCCTGTTTCTGAGCTGGTGCCTAGAGGGATCCCATGGCATCCCATGCCTACTTTTAAAAGGTGCAGGAAAATGCCAATTCTTCCTAAAAGCAGCTCAAATCTTCCGTTCTTGCTGCTTATTTTCTCCTGTGGCTCATATCCTGACAAGAGCTCATCGCTTATCAGCATTGCTTGCCCTAAACCCTGCAAACCATCGATCAAGCCTCTTCCCTCCCTAGAGTAGGAGCGTCTCCAGCAATCAGAGAATGTCTTAAAACAAGAACTGGATCTTTATTTGCTTTGTGGCTCTCAGCTTCATGTTTTCTATGTTTTCTGCCACAGAGAGAGTATAGAAATGTTCCTCTCATTTTTAAAGAAAGCTGAGATAATCTGTGTCACAGGAGACAGCACCACAAAAGGTTTCCAAAGAATTTAAAGAGCTACCACCTAATACACTGTGGCCACAAGCAACCTGTTGTCTGAGATAGCCTAAACCAACTGATTATTACAATGTACTTAAATATCCATTAATTAAAAATGTATAAACTCTTTCTATGTGTAAGCATCATAAAGTACATGATCCCTGCTTTCCTCTGAAACCTCTTTCTTTCTTCCCACTGAGTCTTTTATTCCCCTATCAACTCTCTATGTCTTCTTTTCTGTCTTTTCTTAGCCCCTGATGGCTTTGCTCAGTTCATCCTCTGTCATTTGTGTCTGGATCTGGAAACATTTCTCAGGACATTTGACTCATCCATCATTTAGATAATCAGAAGGAAAAAAAAAAAGAGTTTCCAGCTATGAACATCCATAAAAAGCACCAAGGAAAAAAACCCTCACCTTGAACTTCCCTTCCTGCTTTGCTTTTCATTTCATTTGAGAATCTGACTTGACAGTCTTTGCTCTGGCAAAAGTCCCACTGAAGTTATTAAGGGCAAGAGCTTGTCAGGATTAAGAGGAAGGATTTGAAATATCTGTGAGTGATAGCAATATCCCCAGTTCTATTAGGCTGGATAAGTATTCACAAAGGACATTAACCCTGGTGCCTTGAGCCAGCTGCTGACTGCCCTGGGGGGAAAGGAGATGATGTTTCCAATGGGGACACCACTCCGTAGCTGCCTGTAATAAGGTTTTGCAACTCTTCCCTTGCAGAGCTGAACTCAGACCACTTCCTCTTAAAGTATCCATTGACCGTCAGAAACAGGGTGCTGTTAGAAATGAATGGGCAGCGAGGAGCCTAAATGGGAATTAAGACTTAAAACTTGACGTTGGCGCCAAGTCTGGGCATGCTGGTGTCTATCAGAGGATGACACAGCCGGTCCAGCCCAGGCAGGTGGTTACTGACTGCATTGTTGCTTTGAGGGCTGGATTTCGAAAGGCCACCTAAACTGCGCTGCAATCAGTGGGTGAAAATGTTTGGGCACTGGAACTAACAGAAACACCACAATCAGAGGCAGCTGTAAGCTGGAGTAATGTTTTTTATCTTTCAGCAACTTAGCATCCCTTTTCTACTCATGTGAACTTCTACTCCTCCTTTGCTGCCATTTCTCAGGCAGTGACTGTTATCACAGATCAAACGTTCACTTGGCCCATTTGATGGGCAAATATGAGTCCGAGTGCAAAGGGACAAAGGTGAGTGGATCAGGAAAGGAGAAATTAGGATGGAGTCAGTTAAAAAAGCTTTTCTCACACATTTTTACGCTGTCTTGAGCCTGCAATACTGAACAGATTCAGGGATCACATGTATTCCCAGCTGGGTGCAGCGGAAGACAGTTTACACATACCTGCTTCAGAACAGGCAGACAGAAACACACGTTTTGTGCAGCAAATTCGGGTGCTGCTCCTGCTCATGCTGCCTTCTCTGCTGTAATTCCTGCCCTGACACACACGGCATCTACATGTGCGCATGATCTGCTATCCCTCTTGTCAGGGGGAGATCACATTAATGTGCATGTTAAAACCAAATAAACACTGAAACATTTAAAACAAAAATAGTGTTTCAGAGGCTGTGTTCCATTCCCGCCACCCACCACCATTTATAACTAATTGGGGCTTTGTTATATTCTCTCACTCAGTGACAGATAAATACTAAACTCCACTGGTTAACAATAATCACCCTAATTATGCCAAGATGACATTTACAATACAGGCAATTGCTAATCCATTACCTCACTCTGCTGAATACTAGAACACTCAAATTAAAAGTTATTCACCCACAAAGAACAATGTTTTAGTAGCTGACACAGCTTAGTAAAGGAATTTATTAAGGTAATTTGCAGTTTTCCCATAAATAAAACATTCTAGAGTTCCCCCGTCCTCCCCCCACCCTTCACCCAAAATAATCTTTTGTGATAAATCTCTTTTTTTTCCTCTCTTGTAGTGTGGTTAAAAGAACAATAATTGAAACTGACAGACAGAGTTACGTATTTAAATTTGCTTACCTGAAAGACAACAGAGAGATTCTCTTCCATCCCTTCAGGTTCTTTTTGGAGAACTGGGGTGATACTTGTGGTTTGTGATGTGTAGGAGGTCACTGCCGTAAAACCTTTGCCAACGTGGGGTTTCGATGAAACCTAATGAGGGCTCTGAACGCATCAAGGAGTTGTGACCAGTGCTGAGACGTGCAGTGTGTAGTTGATGGTCCAATGTCATATACCAGATGGGACTGGCAGGACTCTGGCCCTCATCAGAGAGATGCTGAGGAGGAAGCAAAAGGGCTGTGAGTGACCTGAAGCATGGGCTTCAACTCAAGCACAGGGCTAAATGCTGAGGCCTCTGCTTACATGATGTCCCAAAACAAAGCCAAACAAGAACCCAAATGGGGCTGCCTGTGTATCCCAGCCTGTGGCGAGCAGCAGTGGCGTGGGGAGAAGAGAGGCACCTGGGAGGTTTACTCCAGTACCTGGAGGCCTTTTTTCTTTCAGTGATCTCTTCCTGACTCTTCTCCCAGTGTTAAAACACCCACAAAATGGGAAAATACCCCTCAGTTTGATTACCTAGGAAGGGAGGGAGTCCCATTGACAAATATTAATGGAGGGAGGAAAGTGTTAAACAGACACAAAAAAATCAGAGCTGGGTTTCATTGCACCCCCTGAGCAGCCCCTCGCACCTGGTGCTGGCAAAGCCTCTGCCAGCAGCAGATCCAGCTAAAGGATGGAGCAGGAAGGGATTTTTTGGGGGTTTGGTTTTTACTGTTATCACAGCAGCTATGGCCAAAGCTATTTGCAATAAAGCAGCAAGTCGCAGCAAGCCAAGAGTCCCTGCTAGCACATACCCGCTACGTGCTGGCCACCTGCAGCGGCAAAGCCAGCATCCCTCTGGGAACCAGTGTCAGCCAAGCCGCACAGCGGGCCCCAGCCCTACATGGAGTGAGCAGCTTGCAGGGGAAGCCGGGTGTTTGGGGCAGCATCCGCCAGGCTGATCACTGCCTGCTTGGGAGATGGCTAGAGGACTTAGAGCGGAGCTGCCGTACATCTGTGTCTCCTGCCCAGACCCTCTCTTTCTGCCCAGGCATTTCATCCCAGTGTAAAAAAAGATGTGAGCCATTTCTCTGCGATGTTAAAGCCCTGGCAGCTGGGCTGGAGCAGTAGCTCAGGGTGGAGAGCAGATGTCCAGAGACCTGGTCAAATAGCCCCCATGCACGTGCAGCTGAGCTCTCCAGCACAGACACCCTGGGTCTCTCCTGTCTCAGACATGTTAGATTTACTCTGTTTATGCACGTTGTCATTGTGGCAAACGAACTGTGACTCCGCATTGTTCTGCCCCATCCATGCATGCCACAGTGTATGTGGCCATCTTTATGATCAGCATTTGGGATACGAGAGTGAGCCCTGCTTTATTCTGTGCTACTGCATGGTGATTCTGCCCCTGGCTGAAGCAAAGGAACATGCTGGAGAGGGAAAGCCCTGTCGCTCTGCTTTTTGTACCAAAAGCGCTTGCAGCATTTGGGAACAGCACTGAAACGGCGTGTACACAGCCATGCGCCCCACATGCTTTGCATACAGCCACTCTGGTTCAGTTCCTCCCTGCATGACACTCTCTCGAGGGTAGCTTGGATGCTTCTGTCCGATGGAGACAGATCGCAGGAAGGCAGCTCTCATAAACAAAGATCTGCAAGCCTTGTAATCACCACTACTCCTTCTTCTCTCCCAGCTCAATTAAGAGACAATGTTTTCCTGCTCACCCCCTCTGCTTTTATTTGCTCCATCTCGTGCTTCTGCAGAGTTTTTCCTGCCCTTCCTTCTGCAGCTGAATGCTAATGGAGCAGGCTCCACTCCAGCCCCGAGCTCCTGGCCCTGTGCAGACACCTGGGGCAGGAATGAGGCAACTTCCAGAACTGCTCCTGGGAAAATGGGAGCTTTTTTTAAAAAAATAAGCCTTGCTGTAAAGGAAATCTGAGTGAGGAGAAGGTGTGCCATAAAAGATAAATCTTTGAAATGCACACTGAACCTCATGTGGGGGTGCTTCTACTTGGTGATAAAGTGGTGTTAATTTGAATGAACTTCATTCCTTCCCAAGGAGTGTAAACGAAGCCTGATTAAAGCCACTTGAATTCTGAATAAAAGAGTCTGCCCGTGGAGTTAATGGTCAGTAACAGGCAGCAAACAAAGCTGGGTAATGCTTGTCACAGCAGGGTTCAAACTTCAGCACATAACTTCTTATGATCTGAAAACTATATTTCATCTCAACATACAAACTGACAACTCCAATTTGTACAGACATACCGAGACAGTAATATATGCCACTCTTTACTTGTTCCTATTCTAGGCCACACAGGGCCGTAAATACACAAGCGTGGGGGTAATAACAGATCAGAGGAGAACAAATTCTAACCACAGCTTGGAGGGACGCAGCAATACCACCACTTCAGCTCTGCTAGCTCACCCAGGTCTGGACCACGTTATCTTTCAACTATCAAAATCACATCTTAAGTAAATGGAGAAGCTTGTGGAGCTGACTCATGCCAGTTGTGACTACAGTCCCAATTCTCACTGTAATTCCTTGCCTATTTTCCTCTTTTTTTCCAACTTGTTGCCATTAATCTGTTTTTTCCTTTCCCCTTCTGCCCCCTGCCAAATTCCTGCCCAGTTGAACCCAGTAACTCTGGCTCAGCCATTTCTCTTCTGATGGAAAGCTCAGCTAGCATTTCAGTGGCCATTCAGCTCTGCTTCCATCTCCCTAGCTGTGCAAGATCTCCCATTCACACCATCAGATCTGAACCCAGAGTCATGAATGCTTCAGCACTGGAGTTGAAGGTATGACTCTTCTCTACGCAAACTGGAGCAGAGGGAGGCAATGTGCTGGCCAGAGAGGGTTAAAGCATTTTACCTAGCATCCAGCATCTATTTATAAGGAAAGGAGAAGGCTCTGTCAGCCTGGAGTACTTCCTTATTTTCCCTGATTGCAAATCTGAATTTTGGTGACGAGAAGCACCCACAACTCTGTGTGTTTGACCCCCACTTAGCCTCTGACATTAGCAATGCAGAAAATTCACAGTCCCACCAAAACAGGGAAACTGTAATTGCATCTCCACTGACAGATGCTGGTTGTTGAACTGTGAGGAGCAACAGGGGATTTCTTGCTCTCTGTTCTTAAAGGCACAGAAAGATGGAGCTCCCTTGTTCCTCACTGACCGCAATTATTTTCTGTCTTTTCCATTTTGAGCTGCATGTTTCTTCTCTGCCAAGCTTCTACTTTTATCGGACAGTGTCTGGTTCTTATACTTACAGGGTGCACAGAAGTGATGGAAAAGAAAGAATGAAAGAAAGAGGGAGGGAGGAAGGAGTAACATTAAAATCAACAGTTTCTCTTCCTCTCATTTTAGGTCAGAAAAAGTCTTCCCAACTTTAAGAAAGGCATATTGAAAAAAAAATCAGTAAATTCATGAACATGCAGTTATTACTTAGCAGACAAATTACATTTCTTCCGAAATGTTCCAAAATGCATTCATTTTCAGAGTACATTACTTTCATAATACTGTGTGGAACATTAAATGAGAATTTCCCTGACTTGGCTACAGAGCACATTTTTATATTTCATAGTCTGACACAGAGCCCAGGGTAACTAATGAAAATCTTTTCGAAAAGTGACAATCTTGTCTAGCAGCCTTGCCTGTTGAAGAGATTGCAACATAAAACAGATGAGTGCCCTGCTTGACAGCTAATTGTGTCGGGCTTAATTACAACAAGCAGAATTTAATCGGCTGTGCAGTGCAGTTTTTTAGGATGGGGGAACCATCTGGAATGTACCTTGCTCCTAGGCTGATGGAGGGGCGGGCATCGCTGGATTTCAAAGACAGGGGAGCAACTGTGCACGGATTTAAATGCAGAAGTAGTTCCTTCCTTAGTGTATTTCATTTGAGCTGTTTGATGAATTTTAGAGATATTTATGCAAACCCGCACACTGTTGCCTCGTGAAGACAAGGTTTTGGAAACCTTCCCAGGCTCAATTTGATGAGCTTCGTTCCCCTCCGTGGCCCTGTGCTGTGGCCAGACCTCGACACAGAGCTGTCAAGTTTCACATATTGAGTCACTCTCTCGGTCCCTGGCTTCGCAAGCTCCACCGCGACGCCCGCCTCTCTCCCTGCCCCTGCGATCCTCCGGCCGGCTCTATCAATCAGGTGTGGGCAGTCCCAGCGCGGGACAGAGCTCTGCTGCAGCCAAGGGAAAGTGCTGCAAAACCACATTTCTTGGTGTCATTGGCCTGTCCTGCCTTGCAGCCCAGCTTGCCAGAACACCAGGAGCTGGAGGGAGAGCTCTGTTTATATTGGCATGAAAATATTTGAAAGAGAAGCACCCTAAGTCAGGGATCTCCAGGTTTTCAGTGGGAGGGGACGGACAGGAGGGAAGAACCAGCCCTTTGCATTGTTATATATCCCACTTTGAGGCTGAACATCGACACCCAGGGAGTACCCAGGCTGGGGAATACTCCAGCACTGACCCGGGCGAGACTGACACAGTCTCCTGCTGAACTCTGATGGAAACAGGCTATTGATAACAGACCAACTCCCTGAACTGCAGGCTAAACCAGTCCTTCATCCCCCCCCCCCCCCCAATAGATTTAATACATAGCTATTAAAATAGTCCTTTGTCATGTCAGAACAAGGAAGAATGAAACATGCATTTCAAAGCCTTTGAAACAACAACAACAAAAGGCTTTTGCTAGCCCAGAAATCCTTTGGTACCGCATGCCTGGCAATAGCTGTGTGCCCATAGACTGGTCCCTGCAGGCAGGAACAGGGCTGCTCCCGTCCCTGGGAGCCTGGCAGCCGCAGCAGTGCTGCCCGGGAGTGAGGAGCAAACAGGCCCTGGCTCCAGACTGCCCTCGCTCATGCACAAAGCTATCAATGCCAGTGCAATGGGGATTTGGCTACAACTGCCCGAGCCCGTGGCGTGCCTGCATTGCCCAGGCAAAGAATTAATCACTGCAAACTTTCAGGACAAAGTCAGTCACAAAAGACACCACTGAGCTCCCTGTGTCTGCAGTGTGCAGATAGGTTCCTCACTTCAGGGGTGTTTTATCCAGTAGTCTTTGCTGTTGGGTAAGCAGCAGTACATGCAAGAGTACTGAGCCCTCAGCATCTATCCACTGCTGTTTTCATCCACCAAGAGCTGGCTGAGTAAGGCCTCTCTGGAGGGAGCCTCAGCAGGGAACTCTAAGGATCTAACATCTCACAGCACAGTCCTCACGTCCTTTCCCAGGCCTGTGTGTTTAACCCACTGCCTTCCTCGCCTCTCCCTGGCTTGGCATTGCTTGCTGGGCCCTTCCCTTTGTGGCTGCTCCTGCACGGCCGGTTGCTATTCCTGGCCACAGGGCTCTAATCTGCTTCTTGACTTCAGCTGTTTGTTTTGCCTTGGCTCTGCTGTGAAGTTCCTGCAGAGTTTTTCTTGGTGTAATTGACTTAAGGCATCTTCCTCCTTTTTTCTGTTCCCCTGTCCATTTTACCCAGTCTTGTACAGTTTGATCTCAGAGAGGCTGCTGTGAGCTCCCTGCTGGGCTTGACACTGCTCCCACACCTCCCATCTTCTCCAGTGCTGATGGAGCCATGGACGATTGCAGCATGGTGTCAGAGCGGTGTTCATGCCTCCCCTTCCCTGATGCTGCATTTTGGCCCAGCAGCGTGGTCAGGGCATGGCCCCTCTGCACTGAGCAGAAGGGAGACCCTGCGGCATCTTGCACAGCATGGGATTTTTGGGAGCTGTAGGACAGTCCAGGTGAGTGACCTTCGTTTTCAGTGCTAAATCCACTCAAAGCCAAGCAGGCAGATGAATAGTGATGTACTAGGACAGGCCCATCTCCATGGAAGCAGTGAAGCGTCTTTGAAGGGTGGATGTGAGCCATGGGATGGAGGAGCCACCCAAGAACAGAACATACAACCCCATTCAGGGTGAGGGCTGAGCCCAGCAACCTCATTCTGGTGTCTGAGTGACCAATAAAAGGAAAGCCCAGAGCTTTCGGCTCAGCAGGGGCTCATCCACAGTCTCATGGCAGATCCTGGTGAGCTTCAGGCTGTTTTTTATGCCTGGGGTGCTTGAGAGAGTCCTTAGGAAGGTGGAGGGAGCACACTGCTGAGCCTGGGAAGATACACTGTGGCTCCATGCTCCCATCATTTTCTCACAACCATGCCAGCAAGTCTGCACCCCTCTCCCAGAGCTGCTCTGGGTTTATTTGGAAGGAAACTGGGAGCAGAATTTAGCCCAGGCTCTATGTTCCTTGGCCTCACACCAGATGTGTGGAAGCAGAGCCACTGTGCAGCCATCACTTCCCCCTCAGATGCTGCTCTGGGTCTGCTGAAGTGACTCCCAGCTCTGCCCAATGCATGGTACAGGGAACTGAAGCACATGGTGGGGTGTTTGTGTGTGCATCAACAGCTTTTACAGCCTGTCTGTGAACAGGCAGCACAACCCACTGGTTACAGCAGGCTGGCAGCACCTGCAACACTTGGGTTCATTCCCAGACTTCTCATATGACCTTGGGCAAATCGCTTGACCTTATATTTTTTTGCTCCTTTGTTCAAATGAGAGCAATGAGACCATCTGTAGGAAAAAGCTCTGAGATCTCTAGAGAAGCAGCTCCTGCATCCCACACTCATTGCAAAACCTTCCTTCTGTTTCTTCCCCTCTCTCCTCTGTAATTTTCAAGCCAATAATCATTAGCCATCCCCCAATGAGCTCCCCCCCGCTCCCCAGCAATTAGTATCTATTATGCCCATTTTACAACTGCAAAAACCAAGAGGCAAGGTCAGCCACTGGCAGACTAGAACTCAGAGGCAGGGAGAGTATGAGAACAGCCCATTTTCCATACCAGCATCCCTGCTTTGACCACTAGACCTTGCTACACTCAGAAAACATATCAGGGAAAGCCAGACGACAAGCATTGTCCACAGCACTAATCTTCAGAGGACCATATTAGTGCAATTTGATGTCAAGACGCCTTATCTATCATGAAGCAACGAGTAAGATTAAAGGACTGAAGTTACAAGTGCCTTTTTGTTTGCACTAACTGGCTGAGTGTCTGTCTGGAAAACGGAGGCTTTCAATCTAAATTGCTGTCACGTTTGCCATACAGGAGTAGATTGGTCTCAGCACCCTTATTAAAAATACTACTAGCATTCTACAGCGGCTGCTTGAAACTCTGCAGCTCTCTGTAACAAGGTTGCAAAGTGGATGTTGAACACCAGATACTGATCACTGCTACCTCCCTGTAAATCTGAAGCAGCTTCCCTGATGCCAGTGGAATAACTCCCAGATTTACACCAGAACCCTACGCTGGGGACCTGCTTGCATTCCCCACCCTCTGCACCAACTCAGCTGCAGCATGTCCTCTGCTCTTCCAGACTGGCAGAGCCACTGTGGACCTGGATAGATCTGTACTGGATTACACTGCCTCTGGTTTACCACGCTAAAACTGATATACACTGGTGTAAAGGACAGCCAGAATACAGTCCTTTCAACTGTGTCATATCTCAGTAAGGTATTACTCCAGAACACCCATGAAATCACTGGGGAGGAGGAAGATGGAAAAAGACTAGATTTAAAAAAAAAAAAAAAAAAGGAAAGAAAAAGGAAAAAAGAAAGAGGATGGGTAGGAGAAATGCAAAAAAGAAAAGCAAGGAGGAGCACAGGGCAGAGTGTTATCAAAGGCTTTCGTTGTGTGCTTAATGATGCTTTAATCCCATAATGACATGGAGGCACACGAACATGAATATGGAAGGCAGGTACAGCCAGGATCAAACACGATTGGGTTTTTTGTGTTTTCACCTGAAATGCATCCAAAACACACTGTCAGATAGTGTTTGCTACGCTTGTCTCTTGCTGCTGCTACTCTGGCAGCTACACTGACACTGCTCCAGCAACAGGGTGAGCGAGGGAAAAGGGACTGCAAACTTCCTCGGGGAAGAGGATAATAACCATAACATAGATGAGTATCCTCCTGAGACCGTCCGGCTTTGCTACTAGCAACAACAGCCCCGCAGATGGCAGCGGCAAGCTAAAATCCACCCAGCTCAGCGCTCTGCCTCCGATGGCAGCCTACATGTCTCAGCAGATACAGTTCCTCGAATATTGACAAAACCAACAACTTTTACACGGCCAACGCTGGTTATCTTCTTGCTTCAAGCGAAGTATTTCCTTTCTGCTTTCTCCTCCTCCCCAGGCTTGCTTTAGAGGGGAGCCAAGGCAGTGAACAGAGTGGTAGTGCTGGAAAGAACAGAGAGGCAATGAAGAGGGGGACATGGGGCTGCGACAAGTGGAAACTTGGAGACATGAGGGCAATACTGGGCGGCCAGGGAGGAGCAGAGCGAGGTAGCAACGGGAGCAAGCAGATAGAGGAGGATGGAGCTGAGCAGGGCAAGGGGAACATACCTTCTCCTTGGCACTCCTGCAAGCTCTGGGGTAAACCCCCGGCACCCTGTGGCCCTGGGAGCAGTGTGGATGAAAGGCTATTGCTTATTACCATGTATTTATTTGCATGGTGCCACAAGAGCACAGGGGACTTTATAAGAGCAGGAAAATGGAGCCCTTGCCTTTAAGCACTTTGCAACTCAGCAAGGAGAGAGATTAATATGAGCTGGTGCTTTGGAGGGCAGCGGGGAGACAAAGTGCAGGAGGGGGACTTATATCATCAAGGCATGGAAACAGGAGGTGAGCACAGGGAACTTAGGGGGGCAGGAACAACATATCCTGACTTTAAGCAGCTGGATGTTGCATTGCAGTATCCTCTCTCACCTGCTCTTTGCTCAAATTTCCAGCAGGAAAAAAAAAAAAAAATTCCCGAGTCTAACTCCTGCAAGTTCAGTGGGAAGGGCAGAAATCTGGATTCTTTTCCCTTTAATTGAAGCTCAGAGCTCACCAAGACATTAAAGAGCGGCTTATCTTCTCCAGAGCTCTCTGTTCACAAGGGAAAAAGTGGCACTCTCTGGCACTGTGGGTCTCCTTGCCCTGTACCCTCCAGTACACATGGTGATACCAAGTAACTGAAGAGCTGAGTGCAGACATCCCTGCCCCAAGTTTGAACTTTGCAGCATGATGTGTATCCTGATGGAGCTATGCCACTGCACAGACTCAGGGCAAGCTTCAGGTTCCCCCAGTGCTTATGCCAGACCCCACAAAGCAGAAGAGGCAACTCTGATTTGTTCTGAAGCTGCCACCAGGGTCAACACCCAGAAATGCCGTGACTTCACCTGTAGCCAAGGGTGTATTTGATTTCTGGCTGCTTGCAAGAGCAGCATGGACATTCAGAGCCTGATCCCTACCCTATCTGTCTGTGCCTTGTGTGTGTAGTCAGTTTTCCCACACTGGGTGTTACAGCTTCTTCTGTGGCTGCTTGGACAAGAATAACCCACTGGCTTCCTCGCAAAGCCAATTAAGCAGGAGATGTAATCTCCTGCCTGACTTTAATCAGGTGAATTGCCTTGATGTCCTCATGGGCTCCCTGTGAAGGGGAAGTGGCCTCCAAGTGGGCATGTCTGGATTCCTGCTGTTCCCATCTACAGTATCAGGACACTTGCTCTTGTCCTGCAGCTTGCCCACTTCCTCACCAAGCAGCCCTTTCACCTTCGGGTGTGCTCTGCATACACAATATCCCAGGTTTAAATAAGGTAAAAGATTAAGTATGTAAAGTGTAAGCTGACTCCAGGCTGCCAGAGCTGGGAAGGAAGCAAGGAGATATTAACATTAATCCATCACCCGTTACTTGATTGTCAAAGTTGAGCAAAATTGCTCCAGCGAGTCTGCTGCTATGGGAGATCCAATAAAGTGCTGGGAAATCCTGACCACTGGTGGTAGCCTGAGCACTCCCTGCTCCCAGCGTTGATGCAGTAGGTGAAGATGGGTCCTCTGAAAGACCCTTCTACTCCCTTGGTCTCTGCCCCCCCCCCTTTTTTGTCATCTACTTCTCCCTCATCCTCTCCTCCTTGCCAATGAACGATGGATCTGTCATCTTCATGTTTCCAGGGTAACGAAAAGAAGTTTCCCTCCAGCCCAGAGGTAGAACAAACCCATTCTGCTGGAAAATTCAAAGCAAGGATTAAAATTTATAAAACAGCACACGACCAAGTGCAGCATCTCCTGTTCCTGCCAATTCATCCAAATCGCCGCATATAAACGGGAAAGCTGCGGGCCACCTGCATGGGATTATTCAGTGGGTCCCTTGTGGCTGTGAAGAGACAGCACTTGCCTACAGTGGACAGAGTTTTGGTTGTGGAGGCTACTAGCTGCCAGTGGGTCCCATGGCTCTCTCTAAATCAGCTTGTGCTCCTTTGACTAATGACATTGGTGAATCCAGACACAGCCTGGAGAACAGAGCAGAGAGCAGCTTTATTTTTAACAATGATTCTGGATCTCCCAGTTGGCCTGCTTGATCCTGTCCTGTATAATCTGGCAGCACTAAAGAGGAGGGGCAGCAAGGAAGAATAAGCAGAACAGCTTCATGCCCAAGTAAGAGTTCAAGTATTCTTTAAGCAGGACATGGCCTGGGTCAATCAGTTCCCAGAGAACTCTGTACAACAAAACTAATGGTCTCTTGAGGCACCAACTGGAGATACGATGGTCTGGAGCAAATGACTTTGCAAGACTTAAAGGGTAACAATTTATGCATTTAATATTTCAGGCCATCGAACATAGTTCTTCCTGAATGAAACCTCTGGGAATTAAGCATCCGAGTTCCTCTCTGGAACTGATTCCAAGGCATCCCAGTCTTTAAGCACCTAAATTTCTCAGGCGCTTTTGTTATGCCTCTCACCAAACCATGCTCCCTGCCTGTGAAGGGTTTACATCCCAGCAATAAGACAAGAGCCAATAGTTTGATGCCAACAGATGGAAGCAATAAGCAAGTACAGTGACTGTAACAGAAATAATAAACAACCACACGTAGAACATTTTCTTCTACGCTAGCCAAGGAAAGTCCATTAATTCTCATCTGGAAATCCCTGTAACATTTGCAGCAAGGATCTGCCATGGCTGGGCATGCTGCTGCCCTGCAGCACACATTTGCCTTGGTAATGTGGGCCATCACCCAGTGAATTCTGCTGTTTTCTCCTACCAGCTCATTTCCACAATGCCCAGGGAAGCAGAGTACTCTGATTAGTAAGAGCAGAGCCAGATATGGGCGAGGGCTGGGTAGGATGGGAGGGAAGGAGCCTTGTACCTTGCAGAGGGGTCTTTCTTGCCCTGTGGACTGGGCTGGCAAAACACAGGGGTGAGATGTTGTATTTATAACACCAGGAGTTACGCATGAGGTGATCCCAAAGCATAATTACTAATAAATGTTTAATTAATAGCTTATGAGTGTGTTGTTAAGTTCATTAAAATGATGCATGAGCACATGAATATTCCAGAGCAGGCAGGAGTCAGGGAAGTTACTGCTGGAAAGCGTGTTAACAAGGTGATTACATGGTTTACTTGTGGACTCTGCAAGTGCTCAACTCGCTCCTGTTTGATCAACAGTTTATAGCCCACTAGGACTGAACGATCTCATTGCAACCTCCCCTTTGCAAATCTCTCCCTTTTCCTCTTTTAATATAAACAAATGGATGACGCTTTCCAGTTAACAGTAATATCCAGCAGTGTGGACCAAAGCAAATGACTTAATTGCTTTAAGAAGCTTTAACTGCATTTCTACCCATTGGAGTTATTGCTTCTGGAAAAACAAACGTTAAAAGCCTCCAGCAACAATAAGCAAGATACCCAAAGGGTCAACTCTCTGCTGGTGTGGAGCAGAGATATAAATAAAACTGAGCACTGAGTGATTTTGTCTGCTTGGGCTCTTCCCATCTTTTTTAGCTTCAGAGAACTAAAGTTGATGAGCTCTGCAAGGGGTTGCCCATTGCACCCCAACTCTAGAAAAGACTTTGGGCCACAGCCCTTGCTAACTGCTAGCACTTGCCTTTCCTTCCTCCCCTTTCTTTTTTCATCTCAGTATAGACAGGCAAACTGGGATGGAGGCAGAGTTCTGGACAAATTCAAACGCTGCCTGATTTTGAAGCCTAGAGGAAGCATGTTTTGGTTTTTGGCATTGCTGCACAAGCTGTTTTTGGCTGGGAAAGTGAACAGGAAGGCCAGGGCAGCAGAAGAAGAGCTGCTCTATCTAATCTCATCTTCTTGAACTAATAATCCCCCTAGCTGTTCATGCTTTTAGATCTGTTCTATATTCTAACTAATCTATTTTACCAGTGCTTCATCCATTCTGGATCCCTCCTCATCTGTTCTAATGATTTATAATCCTTATTGGATTCTGAGAACAAGTTTTAAAAGGCTCTTGTGAAGAGACTAAGCCTTGCTATAAGTTTCTGCGTGAGTGAGGCGCCTACATACAAGTCAGAAACATCGCAGCTACTCCTAAAGCACTTGGGAAGTTTCACCTTTTTGTCTACTGCACCCTGAGACTGAGTCCATTCTACCTAGATTTAGGTAACTTTTTGTCCAGGTGTAAGCTGGTAGCCTTGCCTGGAGTGGCAGCAGCAGGGAATCAGGATACAGCATCATCATCAGTATAAGGGAGATGAAATACGGTTATTTGTGGCATTTACAAAGACAAGACTATAGTTGCAACTTTTTGGTCCTTTCACAGCACAAATATGCCTATTTTTACAGGTGCCAAAAATATCAAGCTGCCTAAAAGGTATTTCCAAACTGCCTATGAGTGGAAAAGAACAACCCCCAGTCCTCTCCTCATCATGTGCTGCTGACCATTGTGGGTACTTTACTCAGGGCTATCAAACATCACCATGCAGGGAAGAGTAATAAAAAACACAGCTTGTGACCCAGACAGCTCCAATTATTTAACAACCAAATCTTGAATAATGCCACCCCCATTACCCAGGACAGAGAGCTGGCGAAGTTCTGCTCACATGAGCACCCACAGATACCCAAACATGGCATGGGGTCTCCCCCCACCCATGCAACATGCACACGGTGTGCCCGCACCATCTGCTCAGTGCCAGACTCACCTCCCACACAGCAAGGCAGGAGCACCCATGTGCTGAGCATCCTCAGGGGACTCCACGGCTTTCAGCACGGCTAGGAGCACAGCTTCCAGATCTCAAACCACAGCCAGTCTCCCTTAATGTACCTGTCTTTGTACCTCCTCATCCAAAGCTGGCTGTGATCACAACCTCCCAGCACCTGAGTTAATGGCCCTGCCCAGTAAAACACGCTCTCATATCACCAACACACCCATCAGCTTAATTCTCACTTTTACTATATACCACCTTTCAGGTGATTTGAATGTGAAAAGCATCTAAGCACTAAGTACCTCTCCTCTTAATGTGGTACATCTTGTCCTGCAAAGGATGCTTTGGCTTGTATTTTCTGCTGACAGGGGAAAAAAAGTCAGTCTCATTGTTAAATAAATAAAACTAGTAACTTACTTGGGAAAAACCTCTAATGAGGTCATTGGAGGTGAAATGCAACCACTGCAACTGGTGACCTTTTCTCATCTCCAAAACAACATTTGCTAGATATAGACATATACCACTGGTTGTTTATAAAGTGATTGAGGATTTTTGCTTACAGAGATCCTAGTTTCTGACTTTTGCTACTGCTCACAACCTTATTCCAACAGTGACTCGCAGATAATGACTTGTAGCCTTGCAAGGGGTTTCACTGAAAGTTTGTGAGAAAGAAAAAGTCTCTTCTGAAGCCGGAGAACAAGACAGGAGGTTGGAAACATTTAATTTGCTAACAGCAGTCCACAAGCAAGAAGGGTTTGCAGCTGGGTAAACAAGCAATAAAAAGCCCATGGACAAACCTGCTTTGCCCCAAGAAAAGGGAGTGGAGGCAGCAGGTGAAATACTGCTGAGGAGCAGCTCCAGGCAGTAAGGACCAAACGACCCGATGCCTCTGAGCAGACCACACCAGCCCCAGCCCCAGCACGTCCAGCCCCCCTGGGCACTGCAGCAACAGATTGTGGCCTTCTAGCTCTGAGAGATGGGCAAACGCATTGGCCTTGCTGGCATCTCAGTGCCAGCACTAATAACCACCAAGGTCAAACAACAAACAACCTCAGCTTGATAGGTCTGAACAGCAACAGGCTGAGAACAGCTTCTTCTAAGAGCTACTTCTCCTAAACTTGTATTCCATCCCTGGGGACTGATCCTTCCTCTCACTTGGCTTTCCCAGTCCACAGCATCAGCTCCATGGGTCGCTCCATGTGGGTGACTACGTTGGTTTCATACCCATCCCCTTGCGCAGCCCCACACACGCTCATCTCGGCAGCTCTTTGCTTCTCACCTTGGTCACGTTGTAAATGAGGAGGTTAACCCACCAGCCCTCAGTGAAACAGCAACACCTTTCTCCTTGACATTCAGGCAATTGAAAAGCTCCTTGTAGGGTCAAGCACAGCAGCTTTTAAATAATGCATTGTGTTTGTTATTGTGTTGGCATTTAAGTGCTGGCTGATAGAGAAAAAGCAACTGCGGCCCCAGTGCTCTGTGTTCTTTATAACTGGGCTATTGGAAGCCCTTGTGCAGACACAACACTTGCACAGTCTCCTGTCCCACCACTCACACACTCCCTCTCCACATCCCACATGTGCCTCAGTAGTGCATCGCACCTCCCGCATGTGTTCTGGCTCCCTGTGCATGGTCATGGACATGTTTCCACCTTCACTTGCACGTTCTGTCCCTCTCCACACCCCCAAAACCTCTGCACTTCGCACCAACATGCCCACTCACTCAGACTTCATGTTGCTGGGCTGGGTGGGTGCATGGATAACTACACCTGGCCCCAAAATGTACCTGTACCTGTATCCCTCCTGGCACGTGCACTGCAAAACAGCAGGAACCCAATGGCTCTGATTAGCTGGGTGTCTCTCATTGCCCTGGAGATGCGGAGCTCACATTGTGCACCAAATGTGAGCTATGATATATGTCCTTTCAGAGAAGCAGTTCAAAGCTGCCTCCAGAGCCCGCTGTGATAGACAGCCCTCTCTTCCAACCCCAGTGTTCCCTACTAGAGCAAGAGACATCGTGGGGAGTTGTGCTCTGGGCCCTTCTCCATCCCTGCTTTGTGAAAGAGGAGAGAGGGGCAGCAGCCAAAATCCACTTTGCTGACTCTTAGCTGAACATTTTGGAGGACCTGGTTTGAATTTTCAGGCTTGTGATGTGTTGCCAAGAGCTGTCACTTCTACTTGCATCAGTCATCTTGAGCAGTGTGTTAGCAGGTGGTGTCACACCTCTGCCTGGGATCACTGAGCAGAGATGGCGAAAGGAGCTGGAAACACATGTGACCTTCAGCTGGTGCCTCTCCTGCTGCTGTTTGTTACTGCAGAGCATTTTATTACTGAAGTCACCCTCTGCTGCCTTGTTTTAAAGCTGCTGGCAAGTGAGGGTGAGTTGGGATGTAGTCAGCGTCCACCAGCACCCTGGTCTAGGGCCAGCACATCTGCTCCCTTCCTGAGGTCCAGAACACCTGGGGATGCTGTGTCAGGGCTGTGGCCTTCAGTGGCCCAGCTTCCCAGTGCTTTCTGAGGTCCAGAGTCAAGTGAACTTGACATTGCTGCAAAATGTGTTTGTGGAGGATCTAGGCTCTTTGAGAGCATGTGGATTTTCCCAAGGTTGCATGGTGACAGCGGGGGAGAGCCCTGGCATTCTGGCTCCTGCTCTGCTCTGTCTGTCAGCAGCTCTCACCTCCCCAGCTGGGACTGAACCACAGATGCCCCAGCTCCCTGTGCTTGCACTCATGGGTGTTATCTATAACATCCCAACTGCAGGCTATGCCCCCCACTCCCCCCATCTCTAGAAGAGAAACATTTTAATCTAGAGGTTGCTTTGGTCTACTCTAATGAAAATCTAATAAAAACCTCCCCTTCTCTCTGTCCCCAGGACCCTTTCTAAATATTGAAAACCACCCAGGTCCCAGCACTTAGGAGCTGATCAACATCTCTCTCCTTCTACCATACATCTCTCCCTGATCCTGCAGGGCACCACACAAAAAGCTGGGGAAGAGAGGGGAAAAGCAGTGAGATGCTCAAGACTGCAGCACTCACTGTGTGGTCTAGAGGTCCCCAGACTTGGGCTGGTATCAGTCAGTCATGGGTTTTGCCCTTTGAGGATATGACCATCTACTCTATTTATTCCTTGCATCTACCAGCGCAGGAAGAGAAAGCTTCCCCCCCTGCCTCCCAAAGCCCCTTCCATCCTTGAGATCACTCTTTCAGCTTTTTCAGCCTTGTTTGCATAGACTCAACCCTGTGCTGATATGCAGCATCAACCGAAGGACTAAACAGCATAACTCAGGGGAGCAAGGAGAAAAGCAAACTGCCAAAGAACAAGAGGAGAAAATGGGGAGATGATTTTTCATTGTCCCAACACAACTGGACTGAAAGCACTGCATGCGATGTGAGCAAGCTGGGGACATCTGTAATGCAGACAGTCGAACTGCCTCGCAGTGCTGTACCAGTCACCCTTTATAGCAGAGAAAAACGCAAGCGATCCTGTGCAACATGGTCGATGTGCCTCTGGAATTAAAAGTGTGCGGCAATAAACGGAGGCTGATTTTTGAGGAAACTGCTGGTGTGCAACACACACCTTTGCATGCAGTATCACCCTTAGTATGCTTGCTAGGGCTTCGTCATATACCATGGGTAACCGTGCAAGAATCAGTGGATCTGCTCCAGATTTACACGGTGACAGGAAGTGAATTTTGGCCCAGATCATTTGTGTGTGGGTTTTCTTTTTTTTTCCAAAAGCAATTAATTAGCCTTGGTTTACAGCAACTTCCCTTCCAGCAAAAATCAGGCCTCACTGCGATAGCAGCTCTAATTGCCATGTCAGATATTTCATAGCCCCATTCATTCCCAAGCACCATCAGCTATTGTTATAAATTAATAAAGCCTGGACACATCCCGTATTTAAGAATGAAAGCACAGAGAGAGGGAGTGTGACGAAGCCTTAAAGAGACAGGGGATCTGAGGGCTCCTGACAAGACCCCGAGACTCTGATCTCCTTGCCTGCCTTCCAAAACCAACAACAAAATGTGGGTCTGGAGGTGTTTCTAAATGCAGCTGCCTAAAATCACATCAGTTCAGAATTACAGGGTATTTTTAGACTGTAAAAAAGAGCAGATATAAATATGTCTTCATTCCTGCTGCAATCCAATTGGTTTAATCAGTTACATCACTGATAGGTTTGATCCATGCTGTACAAACATAGCTTTTATTATAGCGTGAGCATGCAAAGCATATATGTGTGTGTGTATGTGTCCCTGGAGATATATATATATATTTATATATTTGTACATAATATATATATTTATATACAGGCATAGACACACGTACCCCTCCCTTTTCTATTTAAAAAAAATGCTGCCTGAATCATTTTCACAAATAAGACAAACCCCGTATTTTGCTGGCAAAACGATTATGGCTGTCAGATCTGATGGATGCAGTGTCTGCAATGAATTATTCATGGAGGCTAATTATAAGCTGGCAGATTTCTGGCGTTGTGGCACAAATGGGCTGGAGATCCCGGTTATTTGTAACTGATCTGCTCCTCCCAAGTTCCTGAGGCACCAGAGCAGAGGGACAAACGGATACCATTTACTGTGGCATACACTGATTCACTCCATATGAAATAAGTTAGGTGGGGACTGAGCCCTGCTCCTAGGAAGTTCTGCACGGTACAGCATAACCCCGAAAGTGACCCCAAAAGCCACAGAGGTTGTGTGCTCCAAACTGCCATCCCAGTGTCTAAGAATTTTATAAGGGTAATTGTTATGTGAAACAGCTACATGGGATCTGCCGACTGCTCTGCAAGTCTAGTACCTTACATCTAGCAGTGGAAAACAGCAGATGTCCTAGGAAAGAGCATAATATTGGGGATAGCAGTTCAAAGCCGGAGCCTGGGCTACCTCTTCTAATCAGCACTGCTTCCTGCAGCTCTTGTGCCTTTCCTTCTTACGATTCCCAATAGCAAGAAATAATGTGACTCCTCCCTTCCCCTCTGCTGACTACGACAGAGCCCCTGCGGCTGGTGATAAAGAGTGTAACAGACAGCAGTGAAGACTGGATTTTTCAGCAGATGAGCTTGGAGGGTATAAGGGGCCCTGACCCAGCCCTTGTTAATCCACTGCTATTTGGAAAGGTGCTGAGGCACATGCCGAGCCTCTGCCAAAGTCCGCAGGCACAGGCGCGAACTGAAGTGTGCCCGTACGCCCTGTGTTGAATCACAGTCCTGATGTGTAAAGGTGAAGAAGAGGGGGACTACAGGGAAGGACGGTGCAGTGACCAGTTGCACTGGCCTGACCAGGAAGCTGAGGCACTGCACCAGTCCAGACTGAGCAGTGCGGCTGGACTGGATGTGGGAGACGCAGTGTTACTTGCTACTGGTTTTCCAGCCAGTATTTCAGGTGTCCCTCCCTCCTGTCCCTCCTCAGCACTTTACTGAAAGCCCACTGTGAGAGTTTGTAGCTCTGGTTTAACGCTACTTGCTTTCTTTGAGGCTTGGGGGACTTTCCAGGACTTTTATTCACCCATCAGGCACAGGCTGGAGAATAAAGCATTACAGGCACAAACCAAAGGTCAAAAGACATTCCCTGTTCAAAGTCTTCTCCTCAGCAGGAGTTAAAAATGGCATCAAACTCCACCGCCAAGCATTATGCCTCCCTGAGGCTCCACTTCCATGGCTGGAACTCACCTCTGAGCAAACCAGAGGCCAAAACTCCCAGGCTTTGACTGGAGGTTTCAGACAAACTGCCAGGCTCTGCCCCACACCAGGAAACCTGGGCTAAGGACAGCAGATAGAGAAGATGTGAAGATTACAACATCCATGACCACAAATTCTGTGTCTGAGAGAAACATCCAAGGCAAATTTCTTTAGGCTTCTCCAACCCAGTAATCTTTTACCCAGTAATATAAGACTTAATGCTGTTAGCACTGGACACCTAAAGGGGGAGGTTCAAGGCTTATTGGTTCAAATAGTCCAGGTAGCTTCCAACTTCAGTGGATACTTCATTACAGCCCAACAGAGTCAGTTACTAATGGTAAAAACAGGACATGTCTAAAAGAAAATGAAACCCCTGTTCGAGCCCCTGCCTAACCCTGGCTCCCCCGATAGCCCCAGTTCTCATTGAAATCAGACTCCCCTGGGTGACTATCAGCATCTGAAACAGAGCTCTGATTTCTCACTGGCCTGTGGGGTGACGCACACCTATTCCATCTGTGTGGGCAACCGCTGGACTGGTGCGATCCCCAAATCTTGAGTGTGCTGAGAACACCTGAGGCAGAGCAGATAATCTCATTGCACATTCATCCATGTCCCAGCTCCCCTCAAAATAAAAGGGCAGGTTATGAGCAAAAGAATGAATGTCCCTAATAAGGCCAGGCCTGGTAAATAACATTATACCCGCATTTGCTCTGAAACCATTCATATTCTTCCAAGCAGAAAGGCAACAGGAATTGTGCAGCAATAACAGATCGTCAGCTGTTGGGAGCTTTCAAAATTTGTCTCTTCTCTCAATACATGCTATAAAAATTACCCCCCAGAGTCTTTTCTTTCTCTTTCCTTTTCCTCTTGACATACTGTAGACATAAACTCTCTCCCTGCAAGGAAATTTCTTCTTCTGTGAGTTCCAAGCTCAGTGACATTCTTCATGGTGCCCCGGAGCACAGGGCTTCTGTGTGCGTCTGTCTCTTTGGTGTGAACTTAAAGATCAAGAGTCATTCATTTACAAAAATAGTGAGGACACATTTTCTCTTTGCCTGAGTCTCTTCCTAAGTCTAAAGAAAGGGGGAGCTTCTCAGATTAAGAGGGAAGCAGGCAGCATGCATGCTCAGGCGATGGGTGTAGTATGCACGTCAAGATAATTGCAATGCAGAGAAGACAGACATGGCTGATGATGTGGATAAATCCCCCTTGTCTCTAAGCTGCCTTCCCCACCCTACATTTCCTCTGCAGTTTTAATGTTTTGTTTCAACCTTTGGATTGTATTAAAATATTAATGCTAACGTTTTATTATAATTTTATATTCCATGTTTAATATTTTAATACAATCAAAAGCCCAAATGAAATCTTTCAACGTTATCGGGTGAAATGATTATGCACAATTGAAACAAAACAATCCACTGGAGCCAGGAAGATGTTTTCCTGGAATTTTCTTTCCTTAAGTATTTAGTAAATGTCATTCTTTTGTTCTGATGGGAGGACAGCTTCCCCACCCCCCAATACTAGGAATTCAATTGAATTGTGCATTCAAGTGCCTCAAATTGAACCAAACATCCCTAATGGGGCTCAAGATTTATCTTCTTGCTACGAGATATAATGTACTTCTGAGGCCTGAAAGGAGTGGGGATGTCCCAGGCAGTAAGGTACTAAGTAAAGACATGAGACAGAAGGATGCCCAGCCATGCTGCCTCCCACCACACGCCATCCCAGCACACCATCCCGTAGTGCTGAGTTTGCTATTCTGCCTCCCCAAAGGGCCAGAGTGACACAGTAAAGACCACCACATTGCTCTGCTACGGCAGTGAAGGTGACCAGCTGAGCCCCTACGTAAATGTAGACCACAGCTACTCTGTGCTGATACCCCTCCAGTCCGAACACTTTCGAGATCCTCCTTGGGTGCCATGTGCCTGTGATACCCCCTCTGTTTTATGGCATGAGAAAGCTGCGAACACTTCCAAACAATTTTTCAATTTAAGGCAGATTAAGAGCAAAATTCTAGTGGGACTAATAGTGTGTAATCTTCTTTACATTTCTCCTCTTGCTTTATGAATAACAGTTCACTGCAATGGCGTATTTCACACTCTGATGCTGATATTTCAATTTCCTGCTTAAGTTACAATAAAAACTGCCCATGCTGCTGATGCTCCCATGAAGAATAATTTATGTTGATTGACGTTCTTTAATTCCCTTTGGATGCAGCTAATGATTAAGAGATGCCAGGAAATTTAAAAGCACGTCCTACCTGCAGACTCCTCTAAGCTCCTTTGGAAGGCTTTGAAAAGCTTCCAATTTCAAGCACAAAACACTGCTACTGATCTTTAAGCACCTTCCTCATCTTCCCTCTCTTCCTCCCCTACTTCTTCCCCACCCCACAGGAAGACAGAATTCAATTACTGAGCTCAACCAAAGCCTAGGGAATTGAGTTCATGGCAGCAGAGCAGTACTGGGAGGACACTTGCCTTCCTGCAGCTCATGGCAGGGCAGCTTGCTGCAGGACACCCTGCCTGCATTGCCAAATGGGTCTTTAGGACAACCGACAGTTTGATGAAGCTGAAAAGCCCATGACTGGGGGTTGTATTGATTTTGGGGACCACTGGGACAGATTTCAAGACCCTGATGGGCAACTGTGTCCTCATGTAAATCAGGACCTATTGGACAACAGAGTGACACAAGTTAGACGTTAGCAGAAGGGAGCAGAAGTACAAAGCCTCAGGCATCAGCAGTTCTGCAAAGGTATGCCCTGGAGTAGTCCCCCATGCACTCAATTCTGCCAGGCAACTTCAGCTACTGGGGAAAACTGCTGCAGAGGAAACGCTACAGAATCAGGCATCTGGACGTGAAATCAGGCTGCAAACCTGCTCCAAAAATGGTCCCTGCACTGACACTCTCAAGCCAACTTTGCTGGCATCCTTATGTTAATCAAACGTGAGAAAACATGCCCTTCTTCCCCTGCCTGCACCCCTACACACCTTCCCCAGCATGCACAAACCAGCACCCCATCTGCCCCTTGCACACTTTTGCCCCTGCCATGAAGAAATAATTTATATTGGGTCCTTTTGCCAAGATAGTTAACGTTTGCCTTGTATTTGGCAAAGCAGCTGTTTTCCTATCTTCTGTAGACAGGAACTGTGTCTCTGTGAGGAGGATTTGTCTGTATGGCATGGATTTACTCTTATTCCAAATTAAATTCAGCTCCACAAGCTGCTAATCCAGCATATCTACAGCAGAATAATCCATACAGCACAACTACGTGAGTGCATTTCCCTGTGTGGACAAAATCTCATGGGCAGTTCGCAGGCTGGTAAGCGAGGAGAAAAAGGGAACTGGTCCCTGGAGCCCCCCAAACTTCGGCAGATTCCCCCAGGAGTTGCAACAGGGATGCTGAAACTCAGAGGGTTAAAAAGCAACCCCAAGCAATGGAAGACTGAACATGGTTTCAAAATGCTGAGAAATCTTCTCATCAAAATAATGTCAGAGCCTGTCACGGTGCAGGGAAAACAAACGCGCAATACATGATGGTTCTGCATGAAATGTAAAATGCTGTTTAGTTAAAACAAAACTCTTTCAAAGCACCCAAATGGGGAAGAGGAGGGGGGGAAGAGGTAAAGGCAGAAAGCACTCCACTCTCTAAGCTTAAAAGATATTTAAATGGAGAAACCTGTTGAGGCATGCACAGCCCTGTCTCCGTTTCCAGCAAGTGCTGTGCGACACCCACAGCACAGTGAGTGGTAATTACTGTCAGTCAAGGAGATGGGAGCCCCTTTGCCTAGAGCTTGCTGGCCTCCTGCTCGCTTTTAAGCACTCCCTTCCTCTGCTGTAGCAGCCACAGGACAATGGGAGTGGAAGGGAGAAGCCTTTTTCAACCAGTGAGAAGAAGAAAGTAAGAAGAGACTGTGCCGAATGGGACTGTGATGAGTGGTTGCCAATAAAGCGCTGGATCCCTGCAAGTAGAGTTCCTACTCCAAGATATTTCACTCTTTCCCATGGGCCTTGTTTCCCATGCCAGGAAGCAAAATGCTTTTTACAGGGATGCACTGACATTGCTGCAGAAAGTCAGGGTTTCGAACATAGATTGCCAACACACCACTGTACCCTTGACACGACACTGCTCTGGCCCTGCTTTTTGCTCTCCAGAAAACCTTTTGTAGACCTGGCTCTGTAGCCCAAGAGTATTTGACAGAAGGAATGCAGGCAATGGAATTGCAGTCAATAGAAAGGGTGCTACAAGCTTTGGGGCTTTGTTGTCAACTCCTCCAGCTTGCTGCTGCGAAGGAGAACAGGACTCTTGCATGTGCCTCTTACCTCATCTATACATAGTCAAATCAATGCAATCTACCTCTTCCCTGCCCATCTGTGAAATAGATCCTTTTAACATGTAACGGTTAATAATAACTGCCAAAAAGGGCACCAGTTTGGAAGACAATGACAGAAACCACGGCTAAGCAAAGAAAAAAGATCCATTTAAAATGGTGGAAGATCAGCATACCTGCAGAAAGAGACTTTCATGGACATGTCTTTAATCTTTCCCGCTTCCAGCCCTTAATAGCAGAACCTGATTTGAAGACCTGGTGATTGATTTCCAACCCAGACGCAAAGTGACAGGCTCATTTTCGAGTATTGCACAGCTATAATTCCATGTTTTATTTGTTATTATTTTAACCTGCTGATGGAGTGGGGCTGTATTCAAGGTAGCGGGTAACAACTCTGGCTTGAGGCATTATTTAGAGTTAGGTGTTTAAAGCGAGTGCCTCGTGCCTCTTGATATTTATGAAGAAGATGTGCCTGTAGCTGCAGTGCTCGTATCTTATTTGTTTGTTGTTCAAACAAAGGATCAGGAAATTGGATGCTGTTTCTAGCAAGTGATATCATCTCAACGGTTAAGGGAAGGCCGCTGGTCTTTACATGTTTCTCCAACAGAGCAATGAGGAGAGTTGTCTCCAATTCAAGGTGAATGAGTCACCTTGGAAAGTGCTTTGTCTCTGTAAACAGGGAAGGGCCCTACTCCATAAACCCATGGGACAGAACAGGCTCTCAAATAGGGCTGAGCAGCATCCCCAAGGTTGTGGGGTCCAACCCCACTGCCTATCACTGAAGCTTGTCTTCTGATTTGCGGGAATTTTTCCCCATTTCTTGCCTTAATTTCCCCTCTTCTAATTTAAGATCAAATTAAGAAATCTTGCCTTGACCACAATGGAGAACAGTGCACAGCATTTTTCTCACTCAGAACAAGGTTCTTGGAAGAAAAATCTTCCAACCAGATTCAGTGAGAGACCTTATCCCACTGGAGACCAGCATGAAAAATCCTGCTGTGGCTGACAGGGCTTTTGTGGGATTAGGGCATGTTTACGTACCCAGAGCAAAGAGTCATGCTGGGTCCCCCCCTTTTCTAGGCCAGAGAAGTGCCTTAGCCCCAATCTGGCAGCTCTGAAGCTATGCTTGGGTGGTTTTAAACCTCAGCTAACTTACCTTGCCTTGCAGCATGGCTGCACAAAGGAGATGGTGCACAACTTGCTGCACTCTATGAACTTGCCTGTGAGCTCCTAAATCACTCTGGCAGCTTGGAAAAGTTCATTCAGCCTGAGAAACTGAGCCTGCTGCAGCAGCAGAAGCCAAGGAAGAGACTATTTGCTCAAGCTATGAAGTTTAACCTCTGCCGTGCTTCTGTGCAGCAGAGAGCAGCGGCATTTGTGCTCACAACAGAAAAAGAGCTGTAAGCGGTGATTTCTGGATGCTGCTCGGATACCCCCAAGACAGGCGAAAAACAGAATTTCTTCACACAGCCCAACAGTTTATGCTGAGATGTTGAATGTCTCCACAAAGTCTTCGGCATTGTTATTCCAGTTTCTCATTAATTGTACAGAAGACCAAACACTGCCTACTCACAAAAAGCTATGAGCTCTGTAGGGCTTTGCTTGCAGCAAGAACCAACAGACTTCAGCCCAGTGGATTAAGAGAAGGCAATTTGAAGCTGATCCAGTGTTATCTGTTTCTTAAAGATCTCTCATTTTCTAGGCTTTCTCACTAAGCCCTGGTCAGCAAGCACCTGGCGTGCCAGGAGCTCACACTGAATGCAATATGAAGACCCTGAGCTCTGTCCCTGTGCCAGCTATGCACTCAATGGATGGGCAAAGCACAGGACCACAGCTGTGGTCATGTGCCAGGCACCCCGAGAACTGGTGTGACTCACAACACACACAGCGAGAGACATGCAACTACTCCGCAACCTGCTGGTTTGCCAATCCAAGAATGAACAGGGATGAAATAAATATATATCCCACCCAAGCTGCTACCAGTTCTACTTTACCAGGGTGTTATTCATAAAAACAATCCTGGTGCCAGCTCTGGTTCCCAGCCAGGGCTGCAAACTAATGAAATTGCCTTTTATACCAAGCGTGCGAACAAGCCTCCTCTGACTGCAGGAGTGGGCCAGACTCCCCACTGTCATCCTTCTGGGGGTGGTGGTAGCCGGGTCCTTATGGACCTGACAGCAAACGGGACACTGAATTGAGGGCAGAGCTAAAATTGCTGGAGCAGCTCTGAATCTGTTCCAAAGAAGAGACTGCAACAATCAGGTTCGTGAGGGAGCCAGCATGTCCCTCAATGCCCTGCAGCCATTCAGCTGGCCTGGAGGGGCGGAAGGACAGGGGAGAAGCAGGGAATTAGCTACGTGCTTCAAACAGAAGTTCTTAGAAAAAAGACAGCAGCCCTTGGAGAACAATAACCCCTGCCACTGCTCAAAGGCATTTAGATCTGTTTTATTCTCAGTGGGTTTTCTCCAACTCTCAACCCCACTGCCTTCTCAGCAGCACCACCCGGTGCATTCAGAGACATCTTACATTAACATGAGTGTTAACAAGTGAGTGGGTGTAGGGTGAAGCTCTACTACCCCCTGTGATAGCCCTTCATATTAGCGTGTACAGTAAAGTAGAGAGTGCTCCAGAAGGCATGCAGAATCAGATTTAACAAACCCAATAGTTCACAGCAGTCACTCCCTATATCCAGTAACCTCCCTCCCTGCTAGCAGCAGGCAGAGATTTAACAGAGAGGAGAGGAGAGGGTGGCTGGGCCACCTGGGGATGGTGCTCTCTTTGTGCATCAGATGATCCCGGTTATGTGGTGTAGAGGTGCCTACACAGCTGCCTGCCTGCAGGGTGGCTGCAGCTGGCCCTGCTTACAGAGCCCAGCTGCCACCTACCCAGCCTGCTGAACGCCCCTCCTATGTGTTAGCCATAACCCTAATACATCACGGCTGTCTCAAGCCCCAGAGACCCGGCAGATACCTACAAGAAGCAGAGATTTTCCTGGCACAGAGAAGAAAATCCTCCCACAGCATGATCATGAGTGCTGAGGCACTTCAGTCCTATTGTGGATTACTATCCGCAAGTCAGCTGCTTAAAAATGATGCGGTAAGGCTAATTTTGAAGCACTGTGTCCTTTAGTGGATCAAAACTGCAACTTGCCTGTGCTTCAGTTTCCCACAGTAGAGAAAGGAAATGACAGCCCTTAGTGCTGGAGGATAAGTATGCTAAACCTGAGAGGTGTTCATCTACCACAGTGCTGGGACTAACAGAGAAGCAAAATGGCAGAGGGGAAGCAGGGACCGATACTGATGCGACTGAGATGCAGCTAATCATCAGTCAGGCACTGCATCCTACCCCCAGCCTGACGATCTCAGAGCCACACGCAATTAAACTCGATGCAGAGCTGTGCAGCGGAACCAGCTTGCTTCTTCCACTCAGCCTCCTTCTTTTCCCTTTGCAAAGCTGCTGTCAGCCTTTTTTTCCCACCAAACGTGGCCCTCTTGTGTTCACAAGAGAAATACGGAGAAACCAGTAACTACTCTTGAATCCAAAAGGGTTATTAGAAAAGTGGCTTTTCCACACCCTAAACTCTATTCACATGGCTCAGGGAGCCACAAGCAGCATCCTACAGGCATCTGCCCCAAATCCCACAAGAGTGGGCTGAACATCAACTCAAGCATCACAAAGATTTCTGCCTTCCCTCCCATCCCCACCTCCCTTCGGTTTGGAAACAAAGACTCCTTAGAGGTTTGCAGATCTAAACATGCAGTGCTTGGAAGAAATAAAACCCAAGTGCTATTATCTGAAGGGTGGAGAGGAAGACCCGCAGTAAAGAATACAGATCAGTCTGGTTTCACTCTGTGCATGTGTGTATACACATGTGTATGTATGGCCACATGCACACACAGAGGGAGTCTGCAACATGGCTCAGATGTACAGAAATGAAACAAGCGGTCGTTTATATTAGGGTTTCCATAGAGACCAGGTTTTGAAAGAATTAAGGTGGAATGATTATGTATGTTCTGAAGGGCTTGAGATAAAAATAACTTTGCTAAGCGTTGCATGGACTAATTAGACGATGATCCTCGACTTCAAGCTCTCCTTGGTGATACAGTCAACCTGGGCTTCTGGGCTTGCCTGCACATTACCAGTCCCTGACAGTGTGCAATGGAGAATGAAGCACCTTAAACAACGGCAGTAATCCAGAGCCCTGATGCCCATTTCCCTGGAAGGCTCTTATGCTCTTCAAAGGCTCGTCACCTGCTACCACTCTGCTAGCTCAAGCAGAAGCAATGTGTGCTCCGGCCCTTCCACTGTCAGACTTGCTGTCACCAACATCCAGGTGAAAACACTCTGGGTCACAACAGTAGGCTTTTGCTGGGGTTTTGCAAAAGTAAGAAAGAAATAGAAAGGTAAGGAGGAGCCCAGTGATGAGCACTGGTGGATTTCCACCAGCCATGGCAAGGAAAGACTGCTCCAGTAACCCAATTCATCAAAGCCAGGCCAAAAGCACCACCTCGATGGCAGCACATGCTCTCCAGCCTCAGACAAGGCTGGCTGACCTCCCATGATTTTCAGGAGCTCCAGGGAGCACTAGGGAATGTCACACCCATGGAAGGGGGAGGGACAGTGGGGACATGGTTAGTTTGCTCCTTACTACCTCTATGAGAAATGCCCTGTCATTGATCTGGCACCGCTTGCACATCCAGGTACAAACAAGAAAACAAGATACAATGGTAGGGAAGACCCTAAGCCAATGAAAGAATGGGAGGATCTCCGACAGCATCTCCCAGCCTGTGTTATGATAGAACAATTGCTCAGTCTCAGCCAAACCTTTAATCCCTTAGAGACTGGGTGGTTTTCTTCCTAATTATTGTAAAAAAAATGCAGTTTGGGTGTCAGGTCAGCAAAAACTGCTCATGCACTTGGGTCAAAATGGCAGTATGGGAAAATTCCTCTCTTGAAGAAGCCAGAACAAAATCTTCTCAATGCTTCACTTTGAAAAAAAGGCATTTTGTTTAGAACTGCAATAACAGGGTAAATGCATCCAAGAAAGCAACAGAAAGTTTTGCTTTGGTGTGGAACTAATACAACTCTTTGAGGCCAATTACTTCTACTTCGGCAAGGGATAATGGAAAAAACTTTGTTTCAGGTGGCGTCCCCCCAAATACATCACTCTCCAGTTTCCTCCAGTTAAAGCCATGAAACAAATTCGAAGTTTCTCACTCAGCTGTAGTCCTTAGCCAGAAGAGCAATTTCTGTGCTGCCCTCAGCCCAGCTGTCTCACAGTCTGGCTATCTAACAAGCCACAGTGACTCCCAATATATTTTTCCTAAAGCAAATTCCTAATGATGGTTATGAAAACCTCCTTATGGTTTCCCAGCTGATGCAAAAGTAACATATAGTAACAGACCATGATTCACACACAAACATTTCTAAAAGCAGCCTCTGATTTTTGGGGCTGTGTGTGGGTCCCTTCCGAATCATCCCAAATGGGCTTTAGGGACTAGGAACACACCACCTTCACCACCAAATCCCCTGCTTCACACCTGACCACTGCTTCAACACACTCACCAAGCAAGTGCTGACACCTTCTGTGTCACCAACTCTGCCTTGTTTACTTCTTCATGGTTCTCACCCAAAGACTGAGGGGAAAAAAAAATAAATAATCCCCTTTTCTCTTCAGCTTCTGAAGCCTGACAGACAGTGGCAAGTGATAGTAAAGATGAAGGACTCCAGATCCACTGTAGTTTAAGAAAGGGGGAAAACAAGTAAAGAACAGTTTTGATTCACAAGACTGCTCCTCCAGGAGCTCTTCAGGCAAGTTGAAGATTTCTGCCTCTGCATCCCACTGTAAGAGCTCAGGAAGTGAATTATTAGAGGAACATTTTCCCTCTTGCACAGAATAATCCCCTGCAAACCTTTCTCTCTGTCTGAAAGACCGCAGCGCCTCCTTCATAAGTGTCTTTAATACGGAGGCCAGCTACTGTTCTTGGCAATGGTAATGTAAGTCTGGTGTAGCACCATCGATTTCTGAGTGTGACTCGTGCTTTCCTTGGGTGCAAATGGGTGCAAGCATCTATTTCTGCTTCCCACGGTACCCCCCTACAAAAGATCAATCCTGCCTGAGTAAAACGGAGAGCTGCAAGGGCTTGAATTTAATTCAGGCAGACAGCATGCTCCTCTGCAAACAGTGCCAGGGCTCTGGCATCTGCAAAGGTTCCATGTGACGCAGTAAACCTGAGTCAGGCCCACAAAGACACGATCGATGAGGGCAGAAATTGGGAGGCAGGACTTGTCTGGCAGACAACACAGGCCTAGAGTGTCCTGTGTTGCTCTTGTGTCAGCACAAGGTGGAGCGGATGTGACGTGATTTGACATGAGCAACAACAATACAACTTTCCTCCTTCCAAAACAGCAAGTTTCCAACTCATAACCTGTTCTCAATACAGCCAACAAACTGCCAAATAGATTTATTTTTAGCCTGGTCTCCTATCAAACCAGGTTTAGGTGATCAGTGTGTGTGCATCTATATCCTTTCCCTTTTTCCTTACCCCTGTAATTTTGAACTAACTGGACAATCCAAGTCTAATCTGACAGAGGCAGAGGTCTCAAAGAGGCTAAATCCCAAGAGATATGGCAAAAATACATATTTGATAAGGTTTGGTAGACATTGTAATGAAGAGAAAATCCGAAGTGTCAGCTCAACCCTTACTACACATTAGAGATGTCACCCCAGAAGGGAATGAGCCAGAGAGAGCCTTGCAAGTAGGCTTTACCTGTGCTACAGGCGGACAAGACACTTCAAGCTCTGCTTCGGATTACCCTCCTGAGTTGCCTCTCCCCCAGCACCCTGCTGTCTCCAGAGCTGCCTTCAGCTCCATCAGAGCTGCCAGAGTAAACTGCTCATCAGGTGAGTTTATTACAGCCCCACTGGTCTCAAAAAGGCATCTTTAACCCTGGGAGAACTACAGCATGTGCCAGTGTCTCTTTCAAAGATCCAGTGACGCCTAACATGAACATGCCCATTCATTGACGTACCTGAATTTGGCTTGACTTTTACCAATACACGAGGCTTAGGTCATAAGCCTGCAGTAGAATTAGGACTGAGTTTCCAGCTGCTCTCTCCTAAATCCAGGCCTCAGTCTCACCTTATCATCATCTTTTCACCCGCCCATGGTGCCTCCGATCTGTGGGCAGAGGTGCCCGCCCATGCCAGGCACCATACAAACACAGCCATCGCAGGCTGCCTCAACTTGCTCACCATCCGCTCAGACAACAGCTTCAGCAGGAAGTTGCCTGACCCTCCCCACTACACCAGGACTTGGCCTTTTCTCAGCAATTATCTCCTGCAAGGGGAAAAGCAGCTCAGTGTTCAGCTGTCAATACACGTGAAGGAGCCCTGACTCCCCCTTCTTCCTTCCCACTCCAGGAAGATTAGTACCAGCTGCTGCAGGTGTTGCCACGGCTCCTGGGGAAAGAGTACAACAAAAATCCTCTGTTGAAGGTCACCAGCCACAAAGTACCATGCGAAAGAGCGGGCAGAACACACCAAAGATTAATGGCACTTCAAGGTTTAGATCTGTCTGTGCTGGGAGGGTCTGTGGAGAGAGCCAATAAAGGCTAATATGATTTTACATACAAATGAATCATTTCAAGGAATGAAATGCCCTGAACAAGCCTGTACGTGGCCACGCTCCTGTCCTGAGGAGCAGAGGGAGGTATTCCCCACTGATTTGCAAA
Organism: Buteo buteo; assembly: GCF_964188355.1. Taxonomy (NCBI): domain Eukaryota; kingdom Metazoa; phylum Chordata; class Aves; order Accipitriformes; family Accipitridae; genus Buteo; species Buteo buteo. The sequence continues at coordinate 2,876,393 of NC_134180.1, forward strand.
GAGCTTAATTAAAGATGAGAAATCACATTTTTCACAGGCTGAGCCTGTGGGGTTTTGAAGTCCTTTGCTCAGGCAATAATGCCAATGTCAAGAGCATGACTGGGGCAGTGTGGCCCCTGGGCACAGTGCAGGGCTGGGTAGCCCAGACTCTCACCCTTGCTCTGACACTGGAGGCTGTGTGGCCTTGGAGAATTTATGCCTCCTCTCAGTGCCCCTTTTAAAACAAGGATACTGACACTGTCTTCCTTTGTAAAATGCCCTCAGAGCTAGCAAAGAAGAGTACTGCATCACAGAGAGTTATTGCTCCACCTAATTCCTTCCCCTGCCCTCCTCAAGGTAATATCTGAGCATCTTCCAGACCTGCACAAAGCGATATGACTCATGTCTGTCATATGCGACTCCTCTATGATACCCAAAGGGAAAATTAGGTATGTGGTGGCGTGTTTTGTTTTGGCAGGGTTGTTTCATGTCTGGGCTCTGTTTCTGGACGAAGGGCTCCCTGTGTGTGTTGCTTTTTTTAGCCAGCTACAGTGCTCTGTCTGTGCGAGAGAAGTGAGGGTGATAAGCTGCTTGGAAACCAGGCAACAGGCAGCCATTTCACAGTTTGGGGTCATTCAGACCTGACATTTAGAGGCAAAATATCCTTGGAAGCAGCAGTTTCACAGACCCCAGTGGCACCAGGCTAGGGAAAGCTGGGTTAGGGCTGGGTCTTGGTCCATTGAAATTCTCCTGGACTTTTATTTCCACCTTATGTCTTAACTCCTGTCCTTCTCCTGAGATTCAGGAAAGAGAGGGATGAAATAGGCATTGAAAGCTCTCTTTTCCTTTGCTCCCACTCCCAGCTGAGGCACTGACCTCTCTCCCTCATGGATGGAACGTGCCCACGCCACCGGCTGCACGGTTCCTCCAGCCACCCAAAGGGAAGTGGCCCTGGCAGTGCTGCCCTGTGGTCCTCTGCTAGGTGAGGGCAGATAGTATGAGCCAGGTAACCACCTCCTGCTGAAGGCTCCATCTTTAATACACCAGGCTTGAGAGCACACACAATTCCTTCTGATCACACAGCAGGAGCATTGCTGAGCATCGAGAACTTTGACCTCTTTAAGCCTCCAAGGCAGGAGATGGTGGGCATGGTCTTCCCCCCTCATCACCACAGGCAGCTGCTTTCCTTCAGAACCAGCTGTGTAAGGAAGCTCAGATGTGGATTCACAAGCTATAGCTGATGTCTGGAGCATGGTCAGCCCAGTGCCTCCTGTGCTTTCTGTTAGCAGAGGTGCAGGAGAAAAGGGGAACATGAGATATTTTCCTCAAAAAAATGCCTGGGACTTTTAAATTGTTTTTCCAAAGAAGTAAGATTTTTCTTTTCTTTTTTGAAAGCACTTTTGCAAAAAGTACCATGAAAGGAAAAAAGTTTTTCATTTCAGGAACATTTGATTTTAGGATGTTTCTGAAAGCCCCAAACAAAAGTTGAGTGCTCTGTCATAAAAGATCTATTTCATGGCCCATTTGGAAGATACTACTTTTTGATTTTTTCCTTCAGATTCAGAACAAAACTCACATTTCTACAACGTCAGTATTCCCTCTCCTCAGTGTGGGCTGTGCTGAGACCTCCTTGTTTTCCTGTGAGGCACCTACTCGGCCAGCATCAGGCGTGGATGGAGCCTGCAGTGCAACAGTTAACGTGGTAATACTCCAAGGATTTTGTTTAGAGTTTTATAGCATTACATACCAGCCTTATTGGATTTAAATGGCTTAAATTAACTGGGTTATTTAATGGATTGTCCAGATTAGGGAGGAATCTGCAAAGGCTGTTACTTCAAGAAGAGCAGCTGCACTGGAAGAAAAGATCTCCAAGTAACATTAATATCCTGGAGGCTCACAAGTCCTGACAGGCCACTCCTGTCCTTTATTGACATTCTCTCATACGCATTTAGCCAGGTTTGTGTTTAGTTTAATAATCTTCTGAAAGTTTAATTGTTGCTTTATTCATCCATGACCTTTCCTTCTCATCTGGAGACATATTATTGCTAATCTACAAATTTCAAGAACCAGATTTATTTGCAAAACCAATTATTCTGCTATGCAAATCTCCTCTCTTCCTGCAGCCTGCCTGAACAGGGCTTTTTTACAGCCGCCATAAGATGTAGACACTATTCAAATATTTAAATGTAAAATTTATCTATATTTCTTTTCAAGCATGCCCAGGTTCTATGTGGTGCAAAGTTAATTAAAATCTTTAGAATCAAAAGCAGGTTTCCTGACCTTGATCCAGACCTGACAGACTTTAACCTCCAAAGTCCTCACTTAACCACAGGGGAACTGGAACTGCCAGCAAAGCAGAAATCACTTCACTATCGGTAAACTTCTAATGGAGAAACACGTCCTCTCCATTAGTGTCAGACATGACAACACCAGTTCAGTCCCAGAGACAGAGACGCAGGTTTCCTGAGCTGTCTGCAGATGGCTGACCTGAAGGAGGTGCAGGAAAATGCTCTGAATGAGAGTCTTTGCTACAGATCTTTACCCCAAAACATGCTTGGTGGCACTTTTCCCATGTGTCCTCCATGTGATGCCTCCACTCAGCCTCAGGATTTATAATCCTGCTGGCACAGGGTGGAAGACAGAACACTTCATTTGAATGTGGGGCTGCTCCGAGCCTCTGGAGGTCCAGGGACTCGAGCCCTCTTCCCAAATAATCAGTGACCACAGTACTTAACATTAGCTATCCCCTGCCTCAATTTCCCCACCTCCAGCAACGGCAGGCATACTACCTATTTGTGTTCACTCAAGTTTCGAAGTGAAATGCCACCTACTATAATCATCCTGCCCAAAAGCACAGCCAGTGTCCTATGACTATGGAGCATCATTACCACAATCACAGGCAACCAAGAAATCAACATTTTATACTAAGCCTTATGTCAGCGAATAGCATTATCAGGGAAGCTTGCACAATTAAACCATAATTCAGTGGATGGATGTTAAGTACTTAGAGATGAGCAAATTAAGAAAGCATTAGCCACAGGATTTGAGGGAGAGGCAATGTGGGTGCCAGCCACTGAACAGAGACCTTTGTGCTTGTGCTCCCAGCACTTACCCTGGCACTGTGCCTGCTCACCCAGCAGCCCCCCGGCTCCTCTGCAGCCCACCCTGTGGCTACAGGGGGTCTGGGCTCCCCCAGCACTGAGGGCCCCAGGGTGGCCAGAGCCTATGGCTCAGCTGTCACCAGGTGCTTGCAGAGAAGCGAGGATCCACTGGTCCTCTCCTGGATAATTTTGAAGATGTGGAGAAGGAAGCAGAAATTAAGAGGGGGAGATTTTGAGTCAGAGGCGCTGTAGATAATGCAGGATTATGTCTGCTGAGAGAGTCTTTATTCTTGCCTCAACATGTGAAATGTTTGCAGTCCTAGGCCTGGAAAAAAACAACCAAAACAGCACGAGCTACAAGTGGATCCCGTGGGGACAGAGAAGCACCCTAGACTGCCAGGAGATGCCATGGTTCACTCAGCTACCTACCCACTTGGATCTGACTGAGAAGCAACCACTTCTGATTGTTTTGCTTCAGGCTGATAAGACAGAAATAGTTCCATATCTTGCCAATAAATCACCACCATCAGATTGATGGACAGGGAACAACTCCAGTAGTCTTTCATTGAAATGGAATTACTTGTGCACACAAAAAAAAGACTGGAAGTATGTGTTGTTGGAACAGCCATCTCCTGTCCCACGTATTGAAGCAGGGGAAGGAAGGAGGATGAGGATAGTTTGTTTCCTTGAGATGTAATGGACTGAAAGCTCTGCTTTAGGCAGGCAACCGCAGATGAGTCTTACACACTTGTGTCTGAAGCAGCCCCTTTTCCCTGGATACCTGTGGAGCTCAGAGATGGGAACTGGTCATCTCCTGGCAGCCAAAGCTGATGAAGTCAAGCACACCACTGGCTTCAGTAAGCTCTGGCTCAAGCTTTATATATTTCAGCTATGGGTGGCTTTAAGCTGTTTTCCACGGTCTGTGGATTGTTTCTCTTGCTCAAATAATTTAGCTTTAACCTGAGGCTGTGGGCTCAATCCTTGCTGTCGAAACCCAGTGTGTAGCTTTGCGTGCAGCTCCTGAGGGTATGGGGGAATACAGCATGAATCTCTCCGACTCCTTCAAAGTCTAGCAGAGCTGCTTTATGTTTGCAGAAATCGACATAAATAAAAATAAATCTGACAGGCTTTAGTCTATATTTCTCCAGTATATCCTTGTCTGTACTGGATTTACCTGAGTTGGTTCATATCTAACAGCTTCAATAGGGATATGTTTACAGTGAGACAGACCCCAATAAATATTAGCAGGGATAAGGGTTCACTCTCACAAATAGATCCAAGCAAAGCAACCTGTAACATGCAGCCTATGGGCATGGGTGAAAGTAGAGACCCACCAGAAATCCCAGGCTGGGTCTCCCAGCTGGCCCCCAGCCCATTTCTGTGGTTCCGCTGCCAGGGGCGCACATTATCTAGTTGGGGTACTTCAACCCCACGCTCACAGCAGACCAAGCTGCTTTAATTACCACTACAAATGTAAGTTACAATGCAAATTGCTTTGTTTTCACTGCTATTTTAGCTTAAGAACTACTTTTTGTTCTTCTTAGTACAGGCAAACAAGACTCATAAAACACCGTAATAGCGTCCAATTACACTTGGAGCTGGAAACCTTAAAGGTTCCAGCGACAAGAGAGGCCACGTTCCCCTGCTGCTGCATGTACCGTGTCATCGGCATAAATGAAATGTGAATTACACCACTTTTACCAGCGTAAATGATTACAGAGGAGCTGCAATCCAAGGTGAAGCTGAGCCTTTAGTAGGTTTATTTTAAGCTCAGACACCATTAAATATGACAGAAACATGAAAGAAACTTCCCCTCAGTGACATCTGGATGAAAATGTGACTGATTTTCTGGTGCCCTGCAGCTGGACTCTGGCACCTGTACCAGGCTGGCCACAGGCACTCAGTGCTGGGATAAATGTCTCCACGAAGAGCACGACAGTGTTTGTAATAACAGGCCACTGTCAGTTTGCCAGAGTTGTTTGATATTTTTAGCTTTTCATCACAAACTGACTCTCATCTTACCTTGCAAAGCTGCTAGTGAGGCAGAACTCCACTGAAACCCAACTTCTAATCTAAGTGCATGTCTAATCCATTAACAGCGACCCACTGAAAAGCAGTGGGTAGCATCGCTCTGGTCTAATGCATATTCAGCTGAGCTCAGGGCAATAAGAGAACTGGGCTGTGGTTTCGCTCGATGAAACCTTCAGTGGCAATTTCAGCTGATTGCGTCACCACTGCCCTGTTCATTCCTGTCCTCATGCTATCCTGCACAGCCCCTGTGCTGTCCTGACATGACCAGGTGTGTGGACAGGCTGAGAAACAAACTGGGAAAGTGGATCAGCTTAAGAGAAAAGTGAACTCTTTTTTGCTGGGTTGATGTTCAGCCAGATCAGTTCCACAATCCACTTTACACACAGCCACGTCAGTGTAGTGCACAATGTGTGCCCTTGGGGATGAGATGGATTGGTAAGAAGCAGGGACACCCTAAGTCTGTTTCTGTCATCACAGACTTTGTTGCATGATGCCACATGCTCCAGACCTTTCCAAAATAGGTATCAGCCTCATCGCTTCCCAAAGCTGCAACGAGTAACAGCAACCTTTTAACTGACATCAGCGCTCAGCTCCTCTGCCAAAATCTTGGGACACAAGAACCTTTGTCTCCAGATTACACTCATCTTTTCCACTTCTCCTTCAAATAAGATGAATCTTATAATTTGTCACATAAGTGGTGGTTTCCAAACATCATTTACCCAATGGAGGCTGGGAGGCTGTGCTATTCTTCAGGTCAATTTGTGAGTCATTTGGCTTGCCAGTCAACCAAGTTTCACTCACTTGGAGACAATATATCTGAGCTATAAAACCTTAACCTCGAAACATAACTCACCAAATTTAGTGAGTAGCCTGTCATCACTGAGAGCAATGATGCTTAACCCCTTATCTAGCTCTGGGGAATCATTATCTGCAGTTGTTAATTTAAGCTTGTTTTAAGTAATAAAAAAGTATTTCTTTCTGCTAAAAATCTGTCACTAATTCCACTACTGCTTCATTATTCAGTTTCATATTAAGAGTTATTTTTATTGATTTCTCATAAAATTGACATTCAAATAAATACCATACGTACTAGCTAATTAACATAGTCACTGGCCAAATTTCCAAGCATTTTCACTAGCCAGGCAAGGGCTGCAGAAGCCTCTGAAAACAATGAAGCAGAGTTTAATCCACCCCTGTTGAGCTGTGCACATATGAACTGTCATCCCAGCCATTGCAGAGGGTACCAGACAGTGAATGCCAGGCTGCATGGGACACAGGTATGACTCTGGGATGGAGTGTGGCATTGCCCTCACTTTGTCTGTAGTCATCTTCCTCCTTTTAGCCCAGTCTCTCAAGCTTCATCCTTCAAATTCCCTTTGTTTTGCACCAATCTATGTACGTTTATGTACAAAGTAAGAACTATCAGATGCAATGGTGCAGGGCCTAGCAGGTTTCAACTCCTACTCAGGTGTCCATTTCTCACTGAAATGCAGTGAAGGTTGGGGGCAGGTCCTCACACTAGGTAATATCACCCAGGAAGGGGCCCCCAAAGTGTGACTCAGCTCATAGGTAACAGTAATACTCCCTCGCAGCTGTGGGCTCCAGTAGGATGAGAACAGTCAGGCTGAAGGCTGGATACCAGTCACCAATATTTAGAGTGGAAAAAGAAAAGTCCCAGAAAACAACAAAAGCAAGCTGACCAGGTTGGGAATGTAATCATCCACAAACTTCTAAGGCTAGCACAATGACCACAAAACCCTCAAGCAATCCATCTGTCAGCTGGGAAGATGTAATTCAGACACTGAATGGAGTCACACTAGTGGACAGCTCTATGGGAACCAATTTACTTGAAGAAGGAAGAGAGTTTAATCAGTCAGGGTTCAAAAGGCGTGTAACTCATGTCAGAGGAGAGAAAAACTGATTGTACACTCATCACAGGTGAACAAAAGATCAGGGAAGACAAAACAATTACAAGCAGATAATGAAATGGATAGTCAGTAGCACAGACAGAGCCTCTAAAGGCATAAATCTAAGCTAAGCGTGTTTGTAACAGCAAGGAATGCAGGGGGAAGGAGAACCAGCGGCTGCTAAGTGGGCACCAGGACCAGCCTCCATCTCCCCACATGCTGGAGTCCCCAGTCCACTCTGAATGAGGGGACAGCCCAGATCTAACACTCCCCTGAGGATGGTGTGGTTTGGGAGCTTGTGTCTCTCCAACACCTTCTTTGTGGCTTGCGCCACAACCCCCTAAATGTGGAGGAAATAAACCCATTTCCAATTCCTCAGTTAAAAATCACCAGCACTAGCAGTTTTAGGATGGCTGCTCCTGCCCTTCCTGCTCTGCTGGAGACCTGACACTTGCTTTGCATGGATATGAACTATTGTTCACCAAAACATCAGCTCTGAAGAAATAATTGCCCCAGGGAGCCCTGAGACACAGTGATGGGGAGAGGCAGATTAGAGGAATCAGTCTCATTTTCCACTGGAACAGCTGGGAATGTGCACACACTGTGGGCAACTACATCTCAGCTGAGACAGGTTACAAGCGGCTGATAGAAAGGAATGTCTCAAACTGCTCCATTGCCTGTGACTGCCCAACTATTCCATGTGCTGAGACAGATATCCACCAGGATGTTTGCTCTGTTCTTCCAGCACTTTGTGGAGCAGGGAAAAAGAGAGGTGGTTTTTCCATCCCCCCTTTTACCGGTGGGGCTGATGATGCCAACTATCCTCCCACACAAGGAATGTGGTCTCCAACCCCACATGGTACTTGGGATCCCAGAGCCAGAGGCTGCAGGGGCTGTGCAAAGCCCCAAGTGGCCCAGTCTGAGCAGGAGAGCATCAACTGCACACACTCACACGAAGCACGAGACCCTGCAGCTCTTGGCAGGGTTGTGGGGAACTGGGCACTAACTCCCCAGCTGCTGCTTTGCAGCCCCATCACAAGCTGGAGTATGTCAGCGGCAGCTCGAAGGGCCTCTGGGATGGGGGCCTGTGTGAGCAGAGCACTTGCGGAGAGCAGGAGATAATTATCTCCTTGGAAGCAACAGGGCTGGTTTCTTAGAGAACAATGCTTATCTTTCCATCTCGCCTGATGATCCCTTATCATTACCCAATCCTCCTGGGCTTCGCAGACATTAGCTAATCTTGTGATAACAGATTAAGAGAAAAGCCAAGACACGTTCCCAGCCATTAATGGCAATTCCCCCAAAGCCTGGGTGTGTGACGCAGAGACCTGGAGATGCCTTACAGGCCTTGCTGTGTTTGAAAGATGCAGGCAGAAACCTGATTATTCCCGATTGACCTGCTGGGTACTTAGTCATGGTCGTTCCAGTTGTTTTAAGATGAGAAAAATATTATCATTAGGAGGAGATGTGCTAGAGCGGTATAGCAATGATAGCTAGTGCTTTGATAATGCCCGTAGAGAGGTAAGCATGCCAGAGGGTAAAGCAGCATTCTGGTAACATTTCTTGCATGCAAAGCAGAGCCATCTCTAATGGGAAGGTCAGCCTCTTACTATAGGTTGGGACAAATCACACTGAAACCGGTAGGTTTTTAACTGTTACTCCTCGATAAAATAACTGCAGTTAAACACATGCATCTACTGGAAACAGAAAGGAAATGCAAAGCTGCCCTGAGCAGGAATGCTTTGAGAACGGGAAGGGAGGAGGGGGATTCCTGGTTTAATTTGAAGAGGGAGTGAGAAAAGGGGCAGAGAAGGAAAGTCAAACACAACTGTGTGTGTCTTGTGGGGAGGCAGAGACACGGAACAAGCTTCCAAGTTGTGTTTATGTACGAAGCATTTGGAGCTGGTTTTTTAGGCTGTGGGGCTTCTCCCCTGCTCTAAAAACCAGACCTTTGTACATCCATGTAAAGAAAATTGCCTTAAGGATTCTTGACTTCAGCACCAGTTTCCTCCCAACAAGAGCAGTCTACAGTACCTCTTACTGTGGTCAAGAAGCCAGAGCATCAAGCAGCAAAATGTAGAACTCCCCACCCCTGAAGGTCACCCGACTCATTTAGTGGAGGAAGGTGAGCAAATTTCATGGTATTGCTGCCTTTCTTGGGAACAACCTTTGGGAAACTGCTCTACATCCAGAACTTGTTGCGCTACATCAGCATAAATACAGGATCCTAACAACAGCTGCAGTTTCCAATACTTTCAGTGCCATGCACTCTTTTCTGCACACAAACAGCATGTTCCATTAGCCCAAATTACTTTTGTTTTCAAAGGAAGACATACCAAAGAAGAAAGAACAAAAATAACATCTCTTGCCCAGGACAACACAATGTATGTGTTTTCTGGCTCACTTTCTGCAATGGCAACATTTTTTGAAGACAAAAATATCCTAGAAATGGTCTATGGTGCACAGAGCAACATTCGATACAAGGACCACAAACCAGATGATGCCTTTCCTGCAGAATCAGAGGGCATTAGGGAGAGCACCTATCTGAGACACATCCTGCTCCACTGACTGCAAAAATAGCAAAGAAAACCTCTTTCCTAGAACACATTTCATTCTGCATTAAATGTTATGGTTTCTGAGAGCTGCTCCTGCGCAAAACCAACACTGTTACTTATGAAACAATGCATCAAACCCACAGATGGGAATTGGTTCTCCTGGCAGCACAGCCAAAAAAAACCCCCAAACCTCTCTCTTTCCCCCCTCCTCCTGTAACAAATGGCCTCTTTCCCCAGTCATCTGCGTAACATTTAAAGATTAATGTCTTATGTGGCAGGACACAGAGTCGTTTGCTTCCTTTTAAGAAAGCTTAAAGCTCTTTAGAGACCGGGTTCTACTTTCAGAGTTATCTGTCTACAGAGCAAACACACTTCAGATGTTCAGCCAGTTTCTTTAAAGAACGGGTTAGCTAAATGAAGGGTTACCAAGTGTGATCTTAATGGACTTCGCTTAGTTTCTGATTGGCTTTCATCTATTTTATTGTCCGTTCTTCAAATTTGCAAATGACTTGGACTGTGAACAGAGCCTTGCATTGAAAGGCAATTTGTAGGCAGCAAGGAGGGTTGTGCTGTTTAATGGACAAGGAACTGGCCTGGGACACAGAAAGCCTAATGTGCATCATAGCCCTACCACTACCCAATCTACTACTGCCTGTCACTTCTCTAGCTGTCTTGCACCTAGAAAATGAGGGTAAAGATACAGTTCCCAGGAACCCCACAAACCAAATCACTCTGGGTAAGTAGCATCAACCTTTTGCCCTAACCAACTCCAGGCATCTACTTGCTCTCTGGTCTCCAAAACACTATTCACCCCCCCCAAAACACAGGACATCTGTACTCTGGGAGTTTGTATCTCTCACCTTTGTTGATAAGGAAAGCCTGGACAAGTAGTTTAGGTTAAAATTCTTAACTTTCAGCTCAGTTCTCATTACCTTCAGCACCTGTCATTCCTTTGTCTCCCTTGTCTTGCTGAGATGGTGTGCACTTGCCAATAACATTGGTAAAACACCTGTAGGAGTCCTAGACAGAAGTTATTTCTGGGAAATATTAAGTATTATTCTGATTATTCTATTAGAATGACAGGATGGGCAGAATGACAAAGTCAAGTGTCAGGCCACACACTGCCTGTTACAGTCACTCTGCGGAGACCTGTGGTAAAGCAGAGCAAATGTACCAGGAAATTCCTTGGAGACTTTTATATGTTAAACAAGAAAGAAAAATAATGGAGGAAGCTGCCAGACTCTGGTTGGTTTTAAATGGAACAGTCTGATTGCTTCAAAACCTTTTTCTGGTTGGTGCTGGTATTTTCCCTTCCACAGGATGTTTTGAAATTTGTACCTTTGTTTTGAAAGAGACCCACAGCTCTTCCCCTTGGGATTCCCCACAGAGCAGAGGCTGCTGCAGCAGACTAAGGCCTTATGCCAGCCCTGTGTGAGCCAGGGAGCTCTCCTGAGCAAGGGAAGCTGGCAGGGGACATTTTCCAGTCCTTTCAAGACCTTTGTAGGCTGCCAGAGTGAAGCAGAGGGGCCTTGGTATAATGGAAACCCTGTCCCCAGAGAGGAAATGTGAACAGAACCCTGCCCTGTCTTGAGGCCCTGGACTTTTTGGGGGAAAAGGTGACTAATTCTGTTTGTACAGTTGCAGCTACAGAAATGGCTTAGCAAAAGAATAAAATAAAAGCAAAGGCACTTCCCCTCACAGCTCCCTCTTTGTCTTACGAGTCTTATTTGCTGACACAGACAAGTTTTGCTGATGTTAGCAGTATGAAACGGCTGCAGCTCCTGGAGGGGGAGAAGGGGTCTGGTCTGCATTATATGGGGACAGGGACACGCTGGGGGTGAGCCCAGCAGAGCCCCTGGCCCACACAGCAGACCAGAACCTGCCTGGTTTGAGTCTTACTTACCCAACGTTGTGCCTCAGTCTAATTCCACTGATTTCAGAGGGATCTTTCCTGATTAGCATCAACAGAACATAACAGCCTGGCCCTTCTCCTACCACGGCTTTCACACTTACTACAACAGAGGCAGGATCAGGCCCTGAATAAGAACAGAATTAGGCCTTCAGAGGCTCTGTCTAGATGAAGGCTGCAGGATTTGGCCTTTTTGTCAGCACTTGGGCCAGTGGTGTACCTTTTTTTTTTTTTCACTGCCTCTTTCCAGCTGGGAGAATAACACTTTGGCGAGTCAATGATAAAATGGTTTAATGTAATAAACATGAATCTGTCAGCCTCAAGTGCCCTAAAATATTCCAGGCTGCAAATGCAGGACCAACAGTGAGCTTGTTGATACAGCCTCAAGCCAGAACTAATCAGACATAGACACCATTTGCTTTCAATAGAAATTATATTCAAGAGGGCTGCTTCCTGCTTGCAGGGAAAGATGGGAGGCAAAACAGTGATGTGGCACACTGAAAGCAGAGTTCTCTCCCGTTAGGCTAAACATCACGGGGTTTCAATATCTTGCAGGGAAAGAGGCTTGCCGTTTGACTAGAGATCCTGCTGACTCAGCTCACAGCTGAAGATCTTCCCTGGAAGCAAAAACATACAAATAAATAAAATAGACCTTTTTGTGTGCAGGGTTGTAAATAACAGGGAACGAAAGCAGAATCAGCAGCCAACAGGCTGGGGCTGTAAAACTGCACATGTTAGTGCTGCATCAGGGCAAGAAAAAGGTCCTTTACCTCCTTGATCTGGCACAGAGATAACATTAATTAGCCTTTCAAGTGGCCCTTTGATGCCTAGGAAAGCCAATGTCACTCGATTCTGGAGTCTCTGCAGGCAGACTCAGAAAAGAACTGGCAGGAATTCAGTGCAGATGCCTTCCAACCTCTGTTACGCTGGATGTAAATCCAGCCCAGCTCTGCTGACAGGAGAGGAGTTGTGATTTACCTCAGTGAAAATGAGAGCAAAATTCATTGGAATTAGCCCTCTGAGATAATTTGATCTGATCATTAGGGATGGGTAATTAGAAGCACTTGCGCCTGTAACCACACATAAACACACAAAGAACTATCCCCGAGTTAAGCAGAAGTCTAACTTTAGCTCACCATTTTCACAACATTATTATTTTCCAGCTCTACTTTGCTGGGCTCCTTCCAGGACCCCTTTCTCGCCCCCCCCCCTCCCCCCCCCCGCAAGCAACGCACACATTATGGCACTTTTCCTTTGAGAATTGTAGGTCCTGGCAGTATTAAACCCCAAGACCTGTTCCTACGAGATCAGCAGCTCTGCTTTGCAAACTCAAGGACTTCAGAAAACTTGGAGTGGATCCAGGTTCAAGGGAACTTAACATAGACGTGACAAGGGCTCCCTGGTGCCACAGTAATAAATAATAATTAATAATAATTAATCACTTAATGACGAGGTTCCCTGATCAGTCATGATCACAATTTCATGGCTGATATCACCATGCTTTGAGACAGATATGGCAGGCTTGACCTTTCCTCCTCACCAGCTTTATGCTGTTATAATTTTGTTAAGCCAAACCCTCAGCTTGTGTAAATCTGCACAGCTAGAGTGACTTCTGATTTATGCCAGTACAGGAAGGGAATCACATCCTCTACATATTTTACCAGCCTAACAACCTAACACCTAGCAAGGCAGAGTCAAATACAGAGGAGGACTCTCTTTTCCTTAAACTGCTGTCTCTCCCCTGCAGAGAGGAAAATAAAATCAACTTTCAGGCTTCTAGGTATGATTGCTTCAGGGTCAGGAAGGGGAAACTCATTCTGTCTCACCTCCCATGTAGTTGCTATTCTCCTCCTTCAAAGTATCACGTGGCAGCTGAATTAGTACTACGCTGCCTAATTACATTTGATCACCTCTGAAACATCAGATTTCAGCCAGTGAAAGAGGGACTGCATATTTGCAGCTGCAGCCCAAATCCTACCTGACTTTCCAGGGGAAAAAGGAGAGAAACACTCCTCCCACTCCCAGAAGATCTTTTAATATTCCTTTCTTCCTCCTCCTGTGGCTCTTTTCACTTTTCCAGAGGCTGCAGAAGACTGCCTCCCTGATTGAAGCAAACTCCCTCTTAAAGCTTTATCTCTTTAACAGACTCGAGATGTTCTGGCCCAGTGCTCTGCTGTGTGGGCACCCTCCCCACTCCCGATGTTCTTATTATCCTCATTGTCATCGGCCTGAGTCATTTTGTGCCCCTTTTGTTATGCTCCCTAGAACGGCCTGTGATAAAGACACTTTCACCATTGTTATTGCTTTTGCAAAGTTCTTTTTATTTCTTCTACAGCCAAACAATAATCTAAGGAGCCATATTAGAGGTAACGTATTAGAAAGTGCCTGCTTTATTATCAGCACAATATGGGCCTGTAATCTGATAATGATAAAAATCTGCCCCTTTGCTTTGGCTCTTATCATTTAATTGGAGTGAAGGAGCACATTCGTTTGTTAATAATTTTATAATTGGTGCTATCTGCCGAGACCCATCAAAGGAACTGTGCGCAACAACCGCTTTCAGTACAAACCATCTCCCTGATAAAATGAGCTTTATGGCATTTAAATGTTCCTGTTATTGTTTGCAGTGCAAGGGTGCCTTCAGGGCGCAGAGCCCACCTAGAGTACCTGCAGCTCAGCGCTAACCCCCACCTTTGCATGCTCCCCCAGCTCCTGGCCTACACATGGACCCGTGTGCTGTTACCAGGGGAGCTGCTGGCTTTTGCAATCCCTTCTGTTCTGGTTTAACTAGACATCCCAATATTTTGACAACGCAAGGATGTGTCTCTTCACACTTGTGTCTCCATGCGGCTCTCAGCCCGACTCACCTGAGGCATCTCCTCTCTCGCTCCGCCATCTGCTTGTGAGCAGAGAGAAAGCAGAGACAGCTGGATCCGCACAGGGTGTGAAGGGAAGTACACACCAAAGGGTTTGTTTCCCCCAGCAACGAAAACACTAAGGATGTGTCTACACTGACAGTCAAGTAAGAGCCAAGTCTGTTCTTAAATCCAGACCTACACTGTTCGCACCGGGGCGTAGCCCCATCGCTGGGCTCTGCAGAAGCAAAATGCAGCTGACTGCAGGCACATCACCTCTGTGCCAAGGCAAAGGCAGTGGATTAGTCCTGAATCACTACAGCCCAATCCACCAAGCACTGGCCTATGCTTGGCAGCTCTTCCCCACAGCATGGGCACTTTGGCTGTGGCTATAAGTACAGAAAAGAAAAACAAACAGGCCACAGATTGGTCTTTTGCCTGAGGGTAAATAGCATGGTTTGGCTAGTTGCCATATAGCTGAACTCTTCCTCTTTCTCCCCAAAAGCCCTCATTGCTGCAGCCAGAGTGCCTATTGGGATGAGTCCCTACACCCTGCCCACGTGTCATATGGGACAGTGGTACTTGGACTAGCCAAAACTATGCCAGGGAGTGAGCTAGCAATTAAATACTCTGGGCAAGCGAAGACACTAGGCACCCTGCACTGGCCACAGCCAGGCCACTCACCAAGTCCCCAAGCTCTGGAGCCATCTCAGCTGCAGTGCGGACACTCCCCTATTAGCACACTCCAGCAGCATGACACATGGTGGCTAACCTGCTGCAAATATCCCTAATGCAAACAAGTTCTAATAAGCTGTTGCTCTTGTAGCACTGTTTGCATTAAGGCACAGAGAGCAGGCATTTTAACAATTACATGTTTGTTTAAATATCAGCTAACATAACAGTAACCAGAGCCTAATGAGAGTTGCTCCTGTCTTGAGCTACCCTTGGCGAGGCAGGGGCCATCCTGCCTCCCTCCTTCAGGTCCCTGCATCCAGTGTAGCACACCGCCATGCACCACCTTCTGCCCTGATGGAAGCAATGGGAATGGCCAGTAAAGCAAAAACTAGGAAAAGAACAAGCATAATAAAAGAGAAAGCTGAGGCTGATGCATTCACTGGACTCCAGACATAAGCACTGAAGAAAAACAGCCAAACTCATCAAATAAATGAGAGGTATAAATCCTGCACCAGCCACGCAACTGTAGTGCCCGAATAGCAGCACAGGGCACAGTTCTGCAGCAGAGATTGCTCTGCTTACGGGTAGAAAATGATGGCAGTGAGAGATGTGTTTTGGAGCATCATACTGCTGTTTAAGACATTATCACTTCACCTAAAGTCTGGTTGCAAGTCCTGCCCACCCCACTGTTTCACTGACATTTATGAACCCAGAAGTTGTCAATGTGACCAAATGACTAAGCAGCACTTCAAAAAACCATCATCCTCCCACGCTATGACTTCTCTTTACCAAGCAGAAGAACTGAGGCAAGTAGAAATCGGGGCTAATCCTTTTAAAAGGGCTTACCAACACCAGGCACCTGGATTTCTGCAAGGTGTCTTCTTGAAACAACCCCCTTCACCTCCCAAAAGAGGAACAGCACAAGGCAGCTGCAGCGCTGAGCGCAGGATGCATGAATCTTTGACAATGTGCTCTTTTTCAGACCTATTTTAGAGCAAGATCTGATGCTGTGCTGTGGAAAATTTGTAGGAATTTTCTAGTGCTTTCCAGGAATTCCTGGGTCTAGAAGCTCTCAAGGACTTCCCAGCTGGGAATTTTCTTGGCACCTTCTCTGAATTTTTTAGTGTTTCATAGGAATTTCTTGATCAAGAAAGGTTCCATGCCCAGGATGTCCTGGAAAGCTCTGGAACCCCACAGTTCAGCAGCCTGTCATTAAAATGATTCAGACAGAAGCTGAGAGAAAAAGTTATCACAGGTTCCCCCACTGCCGGCACCTTCCCAACACTCTGATGTGTTTATACATCACCCAGGAATGAAAAAAAAAAATTAACAAAACTGATTAAATCTAAATTTGACCTTATCACATCTGGATGGGTCTATTAAGGCATCAATCAAAGGGAGAGTAAAAAAATATAATTTGATCTTTAATAACCCTTAACAACAGCTCTGTATTTACCACCTGTGCTTGCATGGATGGAAGCATGAAGGAGGAAAAAAACCCACAAGCTTTGTCTGCCAGACACCAAGTGGCTGCCAGCATCTGGAGGGGATGTGAGGCCACCTCGTGCTGCCCTCAGTTGGGGCTGGCTTGGGACCTGTTACACAGTTCTTGTTTCTAGGCCAGGTCTGCCCCAGGTACAGAGATGCCCCCATCCCTGTTCTGCTCCATGGGAGCACACATGAGGCTGGGATAGCTGGGGGTGCAAGTCCTCCCCTGGAGTTCTCTGCCCTGTCCCCACTGCCCTTAGGTGAAATAGGGAGGGAAACTCTGGTCCATCTGTGCTAGAAAGCCCCAAGCAAGAAACCACAGCCCAGGAACCATTCAGGCCCAAATGGCTGTTCATCTCTCTCCTCCACCTTTACATCTCTCAGCCCTGTCAGGGGACTCAGACTTTTTTTATATCCTAGAATAAGCACTGGTTTGACATGAGCAATGATGATCGTTTGATATAGCAAGGGTGAGAGACTAATTAAAACCCAGAGCTTTATGATTTCATTCGGCTCCTGCAAGATCTGGCTGTCTAGGTTTATTTATGTGAGTTTTAAGTGTTTTATGCAAATTCTAGTGCTTGTGAAAGGCCCTGGATTCCCCAGCATGGAGAAGAAAGTACTCTGTTTATTCACAGGGCTGTCACAAGCAGCAGAGCGTCTGGTCTGAGCTCTGGAGGGATTCCTGAGGATTCAGCTGGACTGTCTAAGGTGCTATTGTTTTGACATCGATTTCCATCCACATCAATTCACTGGGGCTACACACAGAGACCAAATGAGGCTCTGGAACTCACGTGCGTTTAGCCAAAGCAGCTGAAAAACTTATTGCTCCCACCTGCAGGGCCTGGAAGCTCTTTGCCAGGAACCCTCAAAGCTGGCAGGGCACACAATGTGATGCCCTGCATGGGAGTCACAGAGCTGTGCCTGCACCAAAGGTTTCCACTGGCTTTACTGCATCAATCAAAAGCCTGATTGAAATTAAAACTAAGGCCCAGATTTTGCAGTTTCATCTGCTGTCTTAGTGATGTGACAAAAATGGGAGATAACACAATGATACCTGGAAAGAAACAGAGAGGCTGTGTACAAGGCAACAGCCTTTGGAGCAGAGAGGGTCTTTTCAGCCTGTGTTGATAATGCAGCAGGCTCTCCCAGTGGCACAGACCAAACTGAGCTGGATTCCCTTGCCTCCAAACCATTGTACTTGGCTTTGGTGTCTGAAGGGACAGCCCCAACTCCTGTCCTTAGCTCCCCTAGCACTGCAGAGGGCTTGGTCATGTATTAGCATCCTTCTCACTCCTGTGTGGCCCTGAATGCATCCACAGTGGCCTGCCATGCCTGTTGGCCAGAACAAAGCACCTGCAGGGGACAGGCAGCCTCCTGCTAGGGAGATCACCTCTTTCTGAATGCAGACCCAGTAGCAGGGAATTCCTTAACGATGTGATAGGGACTTGCAACGAATCAGTCATTCTGCACCTTCTGGAGCAGAGCCCAAATGTGCAGACAAGCCCCCCCCTGCCCTCCCAGTGCTGGAGTTGAAAGCTGGGCCCTGCCCACCAAACCTCCCTACAAATGTCCAAGACAAATGGAGAAACAGAAATAACCCACAAGCTCCAAGCACCACCTAATCAATTACTCCCAACTATTTCCTTTCTTTAAAAATAGACACAATATTTCCTTTCTTCCCTACTTCCCAGGGCAGTTCAGAGGATTAATTAATACTGGATACACGTTTGGGTCTGACACACTTTATAAACAGTTAGTATTAATCAGATTGGAATTGATCAGCTCTGGCTTAGCGCAGCCCTTGTCAGCCACTCTCATGTCTCAGTGCTGATTGCCAATGCTGTGATACACAACTGTGCTGCATCTCAGCCCAGGACTGACCATCAGGACAGTCTACCACTGCCTCTTACACACTGCAGCGTTTCCCTACCCCTCCACACCATGGGTTATGCACAAACCCATGGGAAGTGCATCCCTGAGGTCGTCCAGCCTAAGCAGAAAAAAGGGAGGGCAGAGGATTTACATGAAATATCCCATGTGAGACAGCAGTGAATGTCTGTGTCACCAGCCCTGTGTCCACGCCTGGCATTCAGACCTGTCCTTCATGCCAATCTTTGTCCAGCTTTGCCTTCTCACTATTGCCTGCTTCCCATCTGTGTCACAGCCTGCCCTTTGCCTTTTTTTTTCTGCACTATGCTTAAACCGTGGAATCAAGAAACAGGAATACTGGATGGATCACAAATAAATTTGGAGATTGCAGTCAAGCACCGGCCAGAGCAGACCCTTCTCACAGCTGAGAGAAGTGTTGTCCTGTTGCTCACCACCTGCTCTTTGCTCTTCAACACATGGCGTCAATCAGCCTTCAACTCAGATGTCAATAAAAGCTGCTTTTCTGATTGTGAGGTCTCTGCTAAGCATGGCTTTTGGGATTGGAGAAGCTGTTCACTAGGGCCTGCATGTCTTGTTTACCCCTTGGGTGATGTAACACAACAGGCTCCTCTGAAAGGCAGCTCTACAACTGTTTTGCATTTTGAGGATACATTGAAGAATCCCCTGTCTGGGACACGGGAGTGTGATGATCTCATGTGCCACACGTGTGAGCAGTAAGCACTCCAAGGAGCAGCTCATTTGCTATCACATCAAGCAGTTCACCACAGTGCTCTGGATCATCTCTGCAGTCAAGGGAGAGCAGGATCAGCCCCTTGGAGGGCAAATGAACTTGCCCTAAGGTTGGTGTTTAGGGTGGAAGGACACTCACTGACTGCTCTCCACCAGCGCTGGAGGGACCTCGATGGATGCCTTGCTTGCAGAGGACTGATGCCATTTTGCCCTGTGTGCTGACAGGGATCAGGTAAAAGTCTTTGCTCGGCAGTTCTGTTGTGCAGTTCATCTTGCAACAAGTTACTAACAGGAAAAAGTAAAACCACGTGAGGTGCCAGACTGGTGAGGAAGGAACTGGGACCTATTTACCCCACTTTCCCCTGCAATAAGACAGAACAAGCTGACTTTCCCCAGCTATAGATAGACCGAGGCATGTCCTATATCCTGCCTGCAGAGCCAAGTGATGCTGGCTCAGCATTAGCCTGGCCATCCTCCAAAATTGGATTTCCAATTAATAGCGTCGACTCATCACAGAGAAGAGGCAGCTCAGGTCTTAGTTGAAGGTCAAGGAACTTCAGGCAGCACAGACAGATTTACACACCACCTAAGTTCCCAAATCACCTGCAGCGTACAAGGGAAAGGCTAGGCCCAATGCATGAGCCTCTTGTCCAGCAAGGGTGATGGGAGGCTTTTATATGAGCTCAAGATGGCTGATCCTAAACCCAGCAGCACCGCAGAGAGTCAGAGAGGCAGAAAGAGACAGAGAGCTTTTCCCCCCACACTGGCAGCCACTGGGATGAAAGGGCTTAAGGAGACTCAGCTCACACTAAACCTTCCCTCCCTCCATGCTGAAGGGTTAAGACCACCCAGGTGCTGTCAAGCAATTCCCTGTATGGGATGGGGCCCCTGGAAATGGGCACAGCACAAACCAGCACCTTATAGCCACTGTTTGCATTTTGAAGCATTTCCCATTCTCCTGTTTGGGCAAAGGTTCAAGATTTGAGGTTGGACGGGAGAACAGGGAGGAGAAGATATTTTATTTATAACTGCACATTCATTTGATTAAGAGCTGTTTCTGAAAGATTTGCCTGAAACAATACAAAGGGAAGGGGTGGGGCAGCAGAGGAGAGAAATCATGCACTACAGTTTAATCCAAGGAGCACTGCAGAGGGTTGGGAAATGGCTGGCACTCTCCACCCAGCCCCTTCCGAAGCAGCTAAGCAGAGCTCATTTCTAACTAAAAGAGACAGCAGTTCCTGGAAGATGCTTCCTTTCCACACACCCTTGGAATAAGGAGTCTGTTCTGGACAGATGGGATTCCTTAAATACCAGTTTCTTTCCAGGGATGGAGAAGGGTTAAATTCCCAACGAAAGGACCAAAAATCCATCTGTTTAGACTCACCGGACCATCTCCTCCTCTCCCAGAGGGTGCTGCAGCCTGGCAGGACAGTATAATCACTTTATCAGTATTTTCCCGTCATATAAATTCACACATAAAAAAAAATCAATTAACTACCAGAGTTGTTGATTATAAATCAACTATTTACATAATTAATTACTATATCTTTAATAAATGGTATGCAGGAAAGGAAGCTGGCAAAATATAGCCATTCTTTTGGCATCATCAATTATTTGGAAGGGAAGGCAATTACACTAAATCTTTCTTCCACCTAGCTCTCTTGTCAAGGGAAATATCTCCCCCTCCTTCATCCGATTCAGAGCCTGGAACTGGGCCTCCAACATCACATTACTAAATTGCTTAAGCAGCATTTTAAATAACAAAAAGGGATATCATTTAATTTTTTTTGAAACATGAAAATCAATAAGCTGTCCTTCAGCTTCCCTGAGTGATTGGCCAGGGCTGTCTCTCTCTGAGCTAATTCAATTTTCAGCCTTATTCAGAGCAACCAAAGCTTCAAAAAATAATCAGGCTGATCTTATGTACCCATCTGGGACTTCATCGAGGAATTCCTTTCATTGAATTAGATATCCTGTTCTTTTTGAAAGGAGATGCATTCCTGTCATTATTTGGAGACAGACCCTGATCAATAATCCTTACTGATATTTATGGCTGCACTATGGGTTACAGTTCCTTGCATGTACATGTACAGTGACATGGAAACCAGCTACTGGATGGGGAGTCCATTGACTCACTGCATGGGTGAGGATCTCTCCAAGAGTGGATGGCCAAAAATTGTCGACAAACGGTTTCTACCTGGAAACTCTCAAACCCCAGGTGTATGGGAGGGGAGAGTTCACAATGCTGAGCACCTTTTATCAAGGGCAAGAGTCCAGCCTAGGAGCCTGGTTGAATAAGGGTCTTGCAAGCAAGGAAATTTGGCCCTGGGTGGGAAGAAAGAATAGCAGCTGGAAGGTAGGACTGTATTCTGCTCTGTCAAAGGCTCTGTAGGTGATTTTCCAGCAGGATGCTTAGACTGGAAAGATGCTGCCTTCTTAATGTAGCCGTGTAGATGAAGTCACCAACTGCTGCCCGTCCGCAGAGAGTTTCAGCTACACAAATCTGCCAGCAGAAGGAACTCCCTGAGTGTTCCCTAATGCCAGAAAACTCACATCACCTTGCCCAGCATGTCAGCAAAGGCACTGAGCTGTGAGCTGGGGCAGCAGAGGTACAGACAGACACCCTGATCAGCCTCCTTTGCTTTTGAGGGCAGTCCTGCCACAGCTGATAGTCTCATCTCTTCCCTATAAAACTGGTGTAGGACAGCTTTCCTCTATAGAATGCTCTCAGTTTCTCAACTGGTAATTGCATCTTCCCCTGTGTCTGTAAAGCACCTTGCACAGCTCTAAATGCCACTGTATTATCAAAAATTAATCCTCCCTCATGAAAAACCCAACGAACAAGGAAAAACACAAAAACCCCTCCACTCTCCACAGCCACTAGATTTTAAGAGGAAAACAGGAATTCAGAGCAAGTGTCCCTCCAGCCAAGCAGCCTATCTCCAAGAGTGGCCAGCAGAGGATGCTTAGGGAAAGAATAAGAAACAAGCAAGTACAGCATGAATTTATACCTTCCCAGCTCCCAGCAATCAGTGAAATGAAGGCTTTCTGAGCCAGTACTTGCATCTGGACCATCCTCTCCAATAGTTATGCTTCCGGAATTTTTCTGATGAGGGACTAGCATCTGTGTGCCCTTCCTTCTGTTTGAGGAGCGCTGCATCTCCCTACCCCTGGGACTGATGCAAGGGGTCCAGATGTGACAGTAATGGGGGCTACACCAGTATCAGAGCAGGGAAGGCAGAAAACAGGTCATTTCTTTACAACAGCTTCTAAGATTCAGTGGGAAATGATCACTCATTAGAGGTTTCACAGGAAAAATGAAACATTAGTATAAATCTGCTCTGGAAGCCTTGACGTCAGCTGCAACATTAGGTCATACAGCACAGAGGGAGATCCCTACTCAATTCACTGAGATTATAGACTCATTCATCAGAATCCTACTAGCTTCATCTCATTACAGTCATCTACCCCAGAGCATAAAAGATGCTGTAGCCATTAACTGGATGACTAGCACTGCCCCATTTTAACAGATAAACTGGGATAGAAGAAGAAGTTACAGTGACCTCCCCAAGGGCAGATGCTGAGAACAGAAAAGCAGTGGCCCACTTCCTAGTTGCTTTATCCACATGAGAGATTTCTCCCTCAATACACACATCTGCGTGTTTTCAGAAGACTGTGCGTTTACACGGAGCCCAGTCATAACAGAGCAAATTTGAACATCCACTGAACCACCATAAACAACACTCGGTTTGAAACATTTTCTCCATCTTTCAAGATTATTGCAGCATCTGTTGATCACATTAAGTTGTAAGTGTGCTGTCTCCATGGAGACTGCAGAGTCTCCCCGGGTTTCCAGTTACTGTATGTGGTTTCAACTGAAAGCAGAGCCACCCAATGAGTCAATCTCTATTCCGTGTAATGAAAGGAAAGGATGTCACTGGGCTGACTGTTAGATATGTTGGATAATGAAGCTAGATTTATCATTACACTTTCTTAAAGAGACATTGGTATGGAAGTGACACCTCAAATAGGGATTTGTGTAAGGTTTTGTTAGAAGACAGTCCTTAAAAGCAGTAGGCATTCTGCTTCCTTGAAGAGATCTTCATTCATCCATAGGGAAACTCACCCCATGAATTTGCACAATAACCATGAAATAACCAGAAATTATCTGGTGAAACAAGCAGCCACAGATAAAAGCCACTCTTCAAGGGGAAAAAGACCATAGTTAAAACCTCTTTTGCTTTTAATCAGCTTGGGGGCCCCTTGCAAGAAAGGTAAGGAAAATATTTTTTTGTAATGGATCAGGGCTAAATTCAAGAGCATTCAGCCAGCATGCAAAGTGACAGCAGTAATGAGGAAGCTCAGTTAATTTGGCTTGCAGACTTCATTCTGTCAAATGATTGGAATTCCATCTTTTAACTGTGCATTTGCTTTTAATTCTTGTAAAGGGAAAAAAACCATCATAACATCTGAAATCAAATCCTACAGGAAACAAATTAAACACCAAAGCAAGCAATGACAAGAAGTGAACCACCTCTTACTGCAGATGCATTATAAATAAAAAAAAAAAAGGAAAATAAAAAATAATCTTTTTCCTGTTCTCCCAAGCTAAGAGAAGTCAACTGATGCTGACACATCTTCACAGCCTTTACACAGAGATACTTCATTCAAGAGGCTTTCCTGCAGGGACAAGGGAATCTGAACTGATAAAAAAAAAAGGAATATTGTGTGCAGGATCCTGGCTCCTCCCTGTAATCATGTTTCCAGCCAGCTCATCATCATTTTTCCCTTCATTTCTCCATTCTGTACAGACCTTTCTCTGCACCCTCCATCTGCAGCCCCTGCATGAATTGGACAATTCTCCTCTTGAAGTCACCTCTGCCTGAGCCTGAGCAGCAGCACTGCCGAGAAACCCATGCTCCAAGAGCACTCCCACTCCTTCCATGTGACTGCTGCAGCACTGTCATGCTTCGTGGTGTGGCACAGAGAAGTTACAAAGGGCAGGAGCTGCTTGGGAGCAACAGTGACGGCACCTGTTCACTCACAATACTGCCTTGGAAAAATTCAGCTCTGTACCCTAATGCTTGCAGAGAAAGTGAGCAAGCTGTGTATCCTCATCTGAAGCCACGCAACCCACCATTCTCATTTCCATCCCTCCATATGGTTGCAGCAGGCCACCTGGCTTGATCTTCCCCCTTCCAGAGACTGCGCTACTCCTCACCCCTCCCATTTTTCAGACAGAGAAACTGAGGCACAGAGGTGCTGCATAGGCTTGATTGGTGCAAACACATGTGACACTACTCTGCATCTTCTATTCTCATTTACAACAGAGCATAGCAGCTGTGTGATTCATCAGGCTGAGACACCCTGCCCTTGAACTGGTGTGAATGACTGACAAGGACTGACCTGGAACCACGCTCTCAGCCATACCAGTATTCCGTGCCTTCTCCCTTATTTACACCCATCTCTTTGCAAAAGAATACCACAGCAAAACACTCAACGACATTGCTTGCCCAAGGATGAGGGGCCCTTTAAGGGGCACTGAGCTTCACTGTGGTTACAGGCTCTGCATGGGCAGACCAAACCCCTGAGATGATTGAGCGTGGCATCCCAAAAGGAGGGGAGGGAACACAAATAAACAAACCGCTCTGCTCTAAATGAAAGAGCTGCTGGATTTAATGTGACAGGGCCTGGGATGCTTCATTTGACACAGACTGGCAGCAGTCTGGTGATTGGCAAGCGCTCGGAATAATGGCTCTCTGGACTGTCATAACATCGCAAGATCATCTGCAGAGCAGCCCAGCCAGCCTCAAGCAAAGTGTGGGATCTGCTAGGCTGTGGTTAAAAATGAAATAAGCTCAGCGGCTCGGCACTCTCCATTGTCAGAACCTGGAAGGAGGCAACCTGCAGGGTCCAGATCACACATACCTGGCTGAGCTCTTGAATGCTGTCTGGGTATTCATATCTCTGGCAAGAGCAGCTCCAGGCCATTCAGAACTGCAGACTTGTTGCTTCGTGTGTTTTTCCATGAACAGAAAACCTTGGAGGAGGCAAGAAGAAGAAAAGTTTAACTGAACTGCCCTCGGTAGTACACTGCAGAGAACTGACTCCTTTTGCCCTTTCCGCTTGCAGCCATGCATGTATTTGCAGGCCTGAACTGCAGTATCACTCTTGCTCCAGGACCAGGTACCACCAGCTGAGCTAATCTCCAGCCTGGTGCCCAGCTGCACAGGAGGGTCCTGGAGAAAGGTGGAGGCTACAACACTGTGCACAGAGCCAGTCCAAGGCTTCTCAGTGCTGGAGGAAGGATTTAACCTTATTTTTAGGACAGGAGCTGAGGGAATTCCCAAACATGGGTGCTCTCTCGGACACTACCACCACTGGCAAAAGTCTCAAACCCACCATGAGCTGTGCCTTTCCCTTCCACAAAGGAGGAGAGCAGGAGCATGGCAAAGAAATCTTCCCCCAAATCCCACTACAGCATCCCTATTCAAACCTAGCGACACCCCAATGATCTTATAAGACTTGGAGGCAGGCCAGCAATCTTCTCTGGGAATAGCAGACTTGCCGCCTTCTAAAACACTCCACTATCAGAAGGCTCCAAATAGCTCATGTTACTATAAAAAAAAAATGCCACCCTTACAGAGTTATGCAATATAGTGCAATACTGAAGCTGTTATACCTAGGCTGCTAGGCTTCAAATGGGGTATGCAAACACACGTTCAGATAGCTGCATCCATTGCTGAAGCTAACACACAGCTAACACTCTTCACTGCCTGTGTGCAAAATACCATGCCTTCCCCCCCTTAATTAAACTGCATTTGCTAAGCTTAGTTCAGGGTGGGGAGGATGATGTTGGCACTGCTTTGAGCCTGGGTACAGCCTCCTGCTACAGTCCCAAAGCTGCAACTCCGCTGGGGCGTTACCTTCCCCCTTGGTCTTGGCTGTGACAGCAGAGCAGCTGTTTGGGTGGGAAAGCACTTGTGTCTGAGCAGTGGTGTGGTTCAGTTGTTGCCCAAGCTGTATTTATGGTTTTCAAGGCTCTAAGCTGGCAGTGCCTGCCTGAACAGGCTGGTTTAGAAAGCTGTGTCTGCCTCCAGAACCACATTCAGTTTGCAGTGGTGGAAGAGGATAGTTCAAAACAAGCCAGGCACTGGCTTCCTTCTAGGTTAACCCATGCAGCTCCTGCCTTGTATGTTTTGGAATATTAACAATCCCCACAGCAGTAATGCAGTGCAATGGCTGCGAATCCTTCCTGCTAACCACTCTCTAGCAAGAAAGAAAATAATCAGGCCCTTTCGTATTTTGGTAACCTATGGCTACACCAGCCTGGTACCTTGCTGAAATTAAAAGGAAAAGAAAAAATGCACCAAGAGCTGACGTATTCAGAAGATGACCCGATGGGCTGTTTCCTTTCTCTGCGAGATGCCATCATTTCCTCTAGCCAAAGTCTTCTAAGTCAATGGGTGTTAAGGGTACTAGGAAAAACATTGGCTCCCCTTACTTAAAGATAAATAATTTTTTTGTTAAAGGGCAGCTGGTGAAACCTACAACCCCAGTTGCTAAAATCAGCATCATCTGTTATTTCCCATACTGTCGCAAAATGTTCCATTTTATCTGAGCTAAAAACAGCTTTTCTCTGCTGGAAACATGCAAATATCATTCCTTCATAAAGAAGCCACCAGATGGGAACTTAATAACTGTAGACTCTAATTCGCATTGCCTGGAGTTGCAAAAAACACCAAACTTTGAAAATTCTTGTTTATACCCTGCTTATTCAATGGTTTAAATATGTTTCCATGCACAAGCACCTGGCCCACAGCCAAGCTGTGTTAATACTAAGGTTATTTGTCCATGCAGGACACAAGCTGAAATGACTGGTGCTGTTTTTGGCTTTCCTTGGCTCTTTCTGCAAAAGGGAGATTTACATGGCATAATTGCTCTGAAGGTGAGCTGGTGGGAGTACATCGGCTCTGTGAAAGCTGCCCTTTCTCTCTGTGCTTGTTATTTTACTCACTGTTCACTTTTTTAATATAAAGTCCGTTCCCCCCACATCAAAATGTCTGTGAAGTGAAGCAGACATTTTTCTGCTCTTGCGAAAGTACGTGGGAGAGAAAATTTTACTGGAGTTTTATGGATGCCTAAATGGCTCTGCTGTAGGAGGGAAAGAAAAAGAGCACAGGAAGGAGATGGACAGCAAAACACAAAGCAAGAGTGATATCCCTCTGTGCTCTAAAACTTAAGCAGGGGAATACAGAACCCAGAAACAGCAAAAGAAATAAATTCTTCATGGATCCATTTATAACCAGAACAAGCGTTTGCAGTGCAGGGAATAAAAGCAGGCACTGACAGGGCAGCTTTCACATGTTAACTCTAACCATCCTCCAGCACACTTACAGAGCATTTTGGTGCAGGCTGGGCCTGGCTTTGTGTGTAAGCAGCTTTCAACAGCTTCCTGCAAGGTCTGACTTAACTTCCTCCTTGGTGCTTGGCAATTGAAGTCTCATCTTTGCCGCACTGCATCCTTTGGGCAGGGACAATGTCCTACATGCCCATACACAACTCAGTGCAGACCCCTACAGAGGTGCATGATTGAGTTTGGCTGCTAGGAACATAGATCAGCGTGTTCAACCCAGGCAAGAAGTTTCCTCCTGCTAGAACTCATCTGCCTTCGCAGAGCATGTGCTAATGTCCATGCTGCTGCCAGCACCTATTCTACACTGGCAAGGCCATGTCAGGATCTCAGCCTGCCACTGCCATCTCCTGTTTAGGTATCTGCTCCTAGCTCCCCAGGGTTCTGATTTGTATCTCCAGGAGCAAATTTAATCATTATAATTTGTAACAGTAGCTTGTGCTAGGTGAAAGTGAGCAAAGATGTGGGATGTTTGAGATTCATCTTACAGGAATATTAGCTACATTTAGCTGGAACACCTATTTCTCCTACTCACTACCTTCGCAGGGTTCCATCACAGCCAGAAGGGCTAAATACGTTCTTGTTCACACATTCATTTCTGCTCATCACATTGTTTACACTGACAACTAGAACAACCCCCAGCTGTCACTTATTCAGCTCATTGCATCAGGGTGACCCCAGTATATACGCTAACAGCATCAAGCCCACTGTCTTTGCATTTTGCATTGTGTCTGTGATCAGATCAGGTTCCCATAATGGACAAGATCAGTCTAACACACACAGGAACCTCTTCGATTCATTTAACACCCAGGTTATAGCCTCTGTTTTAAGTATGAATTATAGTCTTTATCTAAAAGATCCTATGGGTGTATCTGTTACTGAGTATATTAATATGAAAGGCTGTTGTTGAAGACTGCCCACTAGCGAGGACTGGTAAAGTACAGAAGAGCCTTCTTCCAGTTCAGATCCAGATCCAGATCCAGGCCAGGTTGGTAGTAATCAAGAGGTGAAATGAGACTGTGATCTCATCCCATTTCCTAATGGGAAGCTGGCCACACAGCAGAGCTGCCACCACTGCTACTTGCTGTCTACGCAGAAAGACCAGCTGGGCTGTGCAGTCAACTCCCCTCCCACCCAGAAAAGCAGGGGGCTCTGGGAGCAATCCAACATGCCAACACCAGCACTGGCATTAGCTGTCAGTTGTGCCATTACACAGGGATGCCAAACTTTTCAGGAACACAGGGACAAAAGGTCAGTGGGTGAAATGGAGTCCTTCCTATAGCTGGAAGCATCTGCACAGGAGAAAATAGTTTCTGCAATTGCAAACACTGGGCTGAAAGCTGAGGGCTCAGAGGACATGGCTCCTTTCCTCCCACCAGTAACACTCCTGCTGCAGTAACATTATTGTACTGTTATATTCCCACATGGGAACCCTCCAATCTCTACATACAAGATATTTTACACTCTTGAAAGATAAGCACAGAGGAAGGAACATATAAATCCAGAGTCTCAATGCATAACCGAAGCAGGAATGAAGACAAATCCAGCTATTAAAAGCAGGGTCATTGTCCCTCCAACACTGAACTGGAAGCTCAGGAGGCATGAGAGAAAACCACAACTTCTGTTGGAAATTATGTGCCTTGACCACCCACTCACCTCAAGCAGGTAATGAGAAGTTAAGACCCATTCTCTGGAGATTAATCCAGAAAGAGAGGCCTGAGACTTCACCTAGGCAGTAAACGATAATTAAAACCTGCTAAATCTACCATCAGCTTTTTCTCTCTGGGTGTACAGAGAGAAAAGAAGAGGGGAGCAGGGAGGGAGGGAGGCATTTCATACTTGAATCTAACCTGTTTTCCAGATGAGTTTTTCAATGATCAGATTCAATCTACTGTAAAAACTTCCCAGGGAGAGAAACCCTCAGCGCATGAACCAAAAATGTAATGATCTGGGAAATGTATTCCTCTTTAGGGGGAAGAAAACTGGTTTCACCTTTGTGCTCCCACTTTTATTGCTCACAAACTATGAAGATTCCTTTGCTACAAAGGGGAGAGTCACAGTGACAGAATGATGACACCAAGCCAGCTAAAGGCATGAGGATCAGGTCCTTGTCAAACACACTGCCCCTTGGAGGGGCTCCCAAACTGCCTCAGATCCATTGTCTGTCTGCTCACTCTCTTCCTCGCATTAAGTACCATCCTGGACTCTAGAAGGAACAGACCAGCTTAAATGCATGGTTTAATAAACCTGCAGCAAAATTTATCATCATTAGCTAACATATTTTAACATATTTTTGCCATCTGTAGCAGTGTCCACCCCTATGGTGACTCTTGTTAAGTGCCTGGCCTCAATGGCTTCCTGTGGCAATGAGTTTTACAGTAATTATGTAGTATGTTAAGAAGCGCTTTTTTTTTTTATCAGTTAATGCAGTTCTGGCTACATCTGTGCTTCCAGCTTCTGCTAAAACGTCTGGTCCCTAATCGATGCTGCTGTGCCACTGAGAATCCCCTTGTGACCATGCCAACCCCTGGAAGTCTGTGCTTTCATTAGCAGAGCACTTCACTGGGGTTAGCAGGGCTCAGCTACCAGCACAGAAGGAAATGTTGCCACTGTAGGTCCATTCACACTTGGAGGTCCATGTCTGTGCAAAGCCCCAGGGAAAGGGATCTTCCACTGGGTAACTGCTGTAGCTACAGCGACTAGACTTACAGGTCAGAGGTCCCGATTTCACAGGAGCTCTGAAAGCAACAGCTGTTCATCCTCCATGCCCTGGACCTCAGGTCTCTGCTGTGCTAAAACAAACAGAGTATGAAATGCTACCAGCTCAAAACAGGAGGATTTTACATGCACATGAGCAGCCATGCAAGTTGAAGAATAACAGAGAAGGAGGCCTGATAGTCCAGCCAGTCCCTGGTATAACTGTTGGTGCACAAAAGCAAACCACATGACCATGTTTGTCAGTTTTAAACATCACTCAGAATGACTCCTTCAGAACTTTACAACTAAGTTGTAGCAAGCACCTTTATAATCGTGGATACAACATGATGTAGCATGTGAGAAAAATTTATCAGATTAGCTAAGCTCACCACCAGAACCAGACAGAACAGGCAGCTAAGGAGAACTGTCACACTCATTGCATTGAATATTTTCTGCAGACAGTGCAGGGCAACAGGGAGAAACCTTCAGTCTCTACCCTGAACATCTGAAAATACCCAGGGCATAGGCAGGTAGGGAGGTGAGGGGTTTCTACGTTATTCCCAGTAAAACCTTAATCTGATTCTGCGCCTGCTGATACGCAGTCCCTATTGCTCTTTGATTACCTGGTCCCAAAGGCTTGTGTTCATGTTAGTCTAATCTCACACAGCACTCGACATCAGAGCAAAGAGGACTGCAGGCTGCAGCCCAGCCCAGGACTACGTAAAGACAACCAGGATTTAAGGAGATCCTGTGTCATCCCAAGATGGCAGCATGCTGAGAACTGGGGCTTCAGAGCTGAATCCCACTTAGCCTCAGTCCTGTCCCCAGGACAGAGCTGACCCACTTCATAAATTATGCTCTCTTCCTTCAGCATCCAAATGCTGCTATATCATTTAGCACTACCCGTGGGCTAATTTTCTCCCTCAGGGATGGTAGATTAGATCCTACAATTTTTCTCTCCCCCTGGGTTTTCAAAAGGTCTTTCAACTGTAATAAACTCAGGTATTTATATATCAATCTGCGTTACCTGAGGCACATATTATAGAGGCCTGGGTCATAGCAACATCATTACAGTGAGTTTTAAAGAGAGCAATGGGAATAGATAGATAAATAATTCTCTCTCTGTGGTGCCCTTTCTATTTGTATGCTGAAGCTTAGAGCAGCTCCCTGCCTTGGACACACCTTCAGAAATACAGTATTTCACACCAGAGCTGAAAACATCAAGGTAAGCAGCAACCGATCCTCCAGAGCTAAACAAACAGCCTTTTTCCCTTTAAATTACAGGCAACACATCACCTTGGTTCCTGTCTTCTGCTGCTTCCTCCCACTTCTTAATCCCTTGAAGCTGTTGCACACCTGCAGTCATTGCTTTTCAGAACATTTGTGCTGCATTTTTACACTGCCAGGGACATTACAATGTGAGAAAAAGAGGTCATGGCTTGGCTGCCTTGGGGAGCAGCATCAGCCCCTCTCCATATTCTGCATGGCACTGTGGCAGCTCAGCTTCAAGCAATCTGTTCGGTCACAGACCCTAAGGCAGATTCTTCTATTTAAGCACTTGCTTAATATTTTGTGGGACTGGAGGCTTAAATTGGGCCAAAAAAGGCCTCCGAACACCTGCAGAACTCCTTGGTACAACACTTCTCTGATATCAGTTTACCCAGTTCCTAAAGAATGTAGTACACATTTCTGACTGAAGAAAAAAACAAATCACACAAAAGGACTTCAGAAGGGTTGTAAGCTCTCTTGCTTACTCACTAGCCAACACAAGCAGGTCAGATCACTCACTCCAATAACAGCATTTTGTTGTTGTATTCACAGGCCAAACAAAAGTCAGGTTCCTCTGGCACAAGGTGATGTACAAAAATGCTGCAAAAGGTTTATGATAGCTAGAGGATGTGAAGAGGCATACAAACATCTGGAGTCACCTAGCACACACCACTGACTAGATGGCCTGACACCTAGTCCAGGGCTCTGGCCATGCTTTCCCATGTGTACCACAGACCAGCTGTGGACTGACCAGCTTTCACCCCTAAATTCCTGCTCACCATAGGTTTCATTCCGGTTTATAAAGGCATTTTAATGCATTGACTTGCCTCTGAGGAAGAAAGTGCCTGGCGTTTGTTTAAGTGTCTTTATTAGACCTGAAACAAATACTGTATCATTTAACTTTGAGGCTTTTGTTGCTGGTATCAGTCGTGTTCTGCAAATCACAGACTCAAGACTGCATCTAACCCCTAATAAGCAAGGAAACTGCTATTCGTCCACCTCCCTGCTTTCCCCCAGCTGCTGTTATCTCTGTGTGAGACTGGGAATTGGAGGAAAGAATGACCCAGTGATTGTCTAAATCAGCCCAGCTCTAATTTACTGGAATATGGTTTGAGCAGCTAATGTAACACCTACTGTGAGCAAGATGGAGCTATCTCCAGGACTTCTGTAGGCTAGGAATATTCACTTAAATGGCATTGTCTGGCTGCACTCACTGGAGGGCCTGCTGTACCACAGAGAGCAGTTAACCCTTGGAGTGTGAAATTAGGTCAAAAGAACCAAGCTTTCAACTGCAATTGGAAAAGTTAACTTTCCACAGAAAATTGGGTGTCCTGTTTGCCTCTGTCACTTTCTCAACTCCTTGTGTAGCAAATAGCTTGAGCAATTACAGTGCTCAGGTAAATAGACACTAGCTAGGCGTCCTCAGGATGCCCTCAGTGTGGCAGGAGCTTTTCTCAGCTTCCCCAGCCCTCACCGAAACGGTTACATGTCATGTTTCCCATGGCTGGATTAAGTAGCTGGTCTCTCCCTAGATAGAAATGATAGGGTTTTATTCCTTCTTTAAAATACAGGACTGAGTCACACAGAAGTCAGTGCCTTCCCCAGCCCTGGTACAGAAGTCAAGCTCCCTGGAAAATTACCTTTGCCTCTGTCCTTCAGCTCCTCATGATGAGGTGAGAGGAATAATTTATCCTTTGCGTATTGTCTGTAAGCATTTTGAAGCAGATACTGGTTCTTGGCCTGAGCACATAAAGCACTCAGGACCCCACGACAGCAGTACCTGAGGGGACAGGAAGATGCTCATCACATAAACAGCTTCAGTTTCAACAGCAAGGTCATTTCAAGCTGTTATTAAGTCGACACTCACAAAGGATTCTGCAAGTATGAGACAGAAATCCTGTTTTAACAGGTTTTGGTAGAAAATGTATTTAATTTAACCTTCTTTTCAAATGGAAGGATAGGTTTTCAAGAAGCAGGGCTTTCCAATCAGATGCTATGGTGTAAGAGTATGTCCGTATCAAACTAATTATCCCCATTTTATGGATGGGGAAACTGATGCACAGAAGAGTGGTGGATCAGATGGAACCAGCTGTGGATCCATCTGGTTCCTGAGCACCCAAAGCACAAGTGTCAGTCAACTGAGTCCCCTCCCTGAGACACAGGACCAACAGGTCAGCAGCTAATAAGGCGGTTATCCTAGTACCCTGGAACAGCCCTTCTCCCAAGGACTCCTAACAGGTTCTCTTCCGCAGTGGTTTTGTCAAAAGATGACTTTGCCATCTTCCTATGCAGTAAATTTCCACTGAGGCTGGCTTCAGCCACAGGTAACATTCATGTTCCTTTTCATTGACAAAAGGCAAAATGGCAACACAAGGAATGCAATGCTTTCAGCCTGAACTTTACATCGTTGTGGAATCACTGGAGTTTAATTGCTCACAGAGCCAGAGTTCCAGATTAAGCTGCATGTAATCCCTTTACCTTGCAATTCACTGGGTTGTGTGCAGGTAGCATGTAACCTTCTGGTTTAAAACCTGCCTTCTGGCAAGCACAAGCACAATTCCCATTAGCCTCTGCAGTTCAGGAGCAGATGAGCTCCCCCAGCCTGAAAAGCTGAATCAGTAGAGAGCACCCTTGTGCTGCTCCACTTCCCATGCTGGGAGATGCCTCTGGTCCCTTTATAACTCACACAGCCTTTGTGTAGAGGAGGCCACTTCCAGCAGCTGACTCACTTGCCTCCCACAGAGGAGCCTGCAAGCACACAGGCCTCAGCTACAGTCACAGCTGCAAGGGAACACATACCCATGTTAATGCACAGCCAGGCAGCATGTAGATTGGGCACAGGCTGAGGGAAAGCAGCCTGGATTCAG
Source organism: Buteo buteo (assembly GCF_964188355.1). Lineage (NCBI taxonomy): Eukaryota > Metazoa > Chordata > Aves > Accipitriformes > Accipitridae > Buteo > Buteo buteo. Next base: position 2,910,761 of record NC_134180.1, read on the forward strand.
ATAATATCCTGCCTATGGCTTCTCCATCTTTCCACATAACTACTTTGCCAGAGCAATGATACACTGGCTCACACTGGACCACTGAAATTAGTGGAGGATCCCCTGGCCAGCCTCAGGTGAAGGCCTCTCTGCACTCCTTCTGTGGTACTGTTGGGAACTATTCACCTGGCCAGGGACAAGGCCTCTTGCTTTATTCTGGGGATGCCTTTCTCATAAAAAGACAATCCTTTCATAATACTGGCCTGGAGGCAGGCTGCAACAGTTTTAAAAGCTGCTTCCGAAGGAACAACATTAATGAGTGTAGCACCATCTCTGGAAACAAGGAGAGAGAAAGCAAGAAAAACTGAAGTATGGGAGACAGAGGTCAGATCAGCTTAAAAAGAGACTAAGCGACTTCAGAGGAAAAGCCCATGTCTGGCAGAGGTGGCTGGCTGGCTGGCTCACAGAACCAGTCTACGCCCTTCACTGCCCCCAGATGTTCTGCTGCTCAGACCAACCATCTAGCAAATATGACAGTGCGCTTACCAGCAGCTGAACCTCCTCTACTTCTGCAAAGCCAACGTGCCACCCCAAGGGACTACCAAAACCAGCTGATAGGTTGAGCTGTTGCAAGGTCTACCCAGGGAGGCTTTTCAGATGTTCTCCCACTCCCCTGGGTACCATCTCTCCCCTTTCTCGGATCACCTGAAGTAGGCAATCACCTTCACAGCCCATCAGCTGATGTCCTCCCCAGGCACCTGTAGCACACTAAACTCAAGAAGGGTAATAGCTGGGAGGATTTAAAACATCCCCTCCACCTTGTCTTGCTCTAACTACAGCTAAAATCCAATTTTTAGTTACCATGTTACTTTAAAAAACAAAAACCACACAAACCCCCCAACAGGCTTTATCCTAATTCTCCCAGGAAATAATGACTTTCTGTTATTAAATAATGTAAAATGATTGAGGTGAGTCATAAAGCATTTGTATTAACACTAATGGATCCATGATTAATTTTTTCTTTATTTTATTATTATAAAACTTGTCTGTATCTCCCCCCGACCCCCCCCACCCCATCCTCCCCATCACATTTTGTTCTCAGGGGAGGTAATCAAGACTTCACTTGAATTTCTCATTACTTGAAAGGCTCCGCATCACAATATGATAATGGGACAGTTTCATAATTACAATTAAAAAAAAAATCAGGGCAAGAGAAAACTGGAGAGGTTTTCAGATGCTTTTGTCTTTCAGTCACCCAGAAATTAAAGAATTGCTTTAAAACATATTTTAAAAAGGAGGAAAGGGCAGTTTTGACTTACTGTTATGCAAAAACCATTGTGCCTGAACTTCATTTTGGAAAGTCCATCCTCCCTCCTTATTTCCTTAGACTACCTCCTCACTCCTTTTTTTTTTTCTTTTCTTTTTTTTCTTTTGATAAAGTACTAGGCAACATTAACTTCCAGTAAGATGCAAAACGAGACTGGTAACTCTTGCATTTTACCACTAAGTTCCTTAAAGACAAATTACCCACTTCGTGCCTCAGTTTCCCATTTGCAGTGGAAGACACTAGAGGAGCTAAGGCTATTTTGCAATTTTTACCCAGAGGAGATCTACAGACTTACACAGCATATTTTAAACCCTACCTTTAGGAGCAGGACGCAGGTGGCAGACATGAGCAGAATTAGCCCTGTTCTCCGCTAACGAGCTTTGAGATCCCATAGGATATAAGGCTGGATTAGATGTGACAAATAATAAAGATTGTTCTTATTATTCTTCCTAGAACTGGCCCAAGACATCATCAGCTAGAGATATGTCAAAGTGGCAAGACAATATGCTTTATGTGGGACTCTGAAAAAGCTAGAATTTCTGTCTGAAAGTAAGAGTCCTCTGCTGGGCAGGAAAAACACATTTTCTGCTGGGAGTGTTGCTCTCTCAGGCCCCAAGGGCATTCCCTGCACAGCACAAGCTAGCCATCCTGATTCCTGGGGTCCCTTCTCAGACTGGCTTATGACTTTCTTGTGTGACCAGAGGCATCTTGCAGTAACCACACCATGCCTCAGTTTAGCTACTGCTTCTTCCATAAGGCTCTTCACTGCCCTGAGGGCGAACCTGCACAGTGAGACTCTCAGCAGTGTATACAATGCTCAAAAAAGCTGGAAGGAGGTGACCACCTCCCCCCCAAACAGCCTGCTGCTCCATCACAGCACAGCCTGCACTGGCCACAGCAAGGACAGGGATCACTGAGGTCCCCAGTCCTCTGCTTCATCCTCATGACACAGCCAAGCAGGTCCTCCCTGGCCACAGGGAGAGACTCTAGTTCTGCAGGAAGGAGAGTCCCCACTAGGCCTGACACCCCTCAGGGGACAGAGCCCTCACATAAGTCCCTGAGGCTCAGCCAAGCCCCCAGCGGTCTCACCTCTGTGACTGGCAGAGGAGCCCAGGAGCTGAGGCAGGGAAAAGGAGGCTGAAAAAGACTTTGCCCACTTTCACCTGGCAAAACCAGATAACTCGGACTAAGCCTGTACAGCTTACCTGTCTGAAATCGACAGGGCAACTGCCAACGCACCAGTACCACTGTGAGGGGCTGCCTGCCCGGCCAATATTTATAGCCTCGCCATGAGGTAGTGCTGGATGGGATTGGTTGGGGTGAACAGGTGGCAGCAACTGATTGGCCAGTGAGGGGGCTGCCCGCCCCCCACCTGAGGAGCAGCCATTTTCCCCTCAGAGGCGGTTGTGCATGAGGGGTTATTTGAGTCTAAGTTCTGAGGTGGCTGTGCTGCTGTCTCGTCTCCTCCCTGAGGTTTTACATAGTCCAGATGCTTTGGTTTTGTGCTTGGTGTCAGATGGGTGCCCGGGAATCTCTCTTCCTTGCCCTGGTTCTAGCTGTGAAAGGCAGCCTGGCTGCTGGGGCTGTAGGTCTTGGAGGCAGGACCAGCTCCCTGAGCGTTGGCACAGCTCCTAGGGCCCTGGCCTGTGGTAGGGCCCGATTAGATGCTGCTGTAAAGCAAATAATGCCAAAATGCAAATAGCGGCAGCAGCAAATTCTTGATTAAATATGAACAAGCACAGAGAATTGCTTATGTCACTCACCCCACTCCTCTCTGTCCTCCATCTGTCTGCTTCCCTCCTCTTTCACCATCTCTTCCCCCAGCCATCTGTTTAGCACTCTCCCTCCTCTTCCCTCCCTGTCCCCGCACCCCTTTCGCTTTGCAGCTGTTTCATTTTGAGTGGGTCCCAGTTAGCTGTTCCTCACCCTGCTTCCAGGCTGGGCCAAGCCCAGGATTGTATGTTGCTGGTCGAGGTCTCTGGTGTTGGTTTGAGCGGTCAGCGGGGATGTTATGTCAGTGCAGGAAAGCTGAAGACAGAGGGTTCCTGCTCCTCTGTGTCCCCCAGGAATGTCTCCCTGCCATCCTGCTTGGAGGAGCTGCTGGTGGGAAGTGGAAGAGGGCTTTTAAACCAGGTTAGGAACACCAGTTGCCCTGCTTGTGCAAGGAAGTATTTCGTAGTTTTGAAGAGCAGCCACTTTAAAGTGGGCCCTGGGGCAAGAAAGTTTCATAGCGCTTCCCTGTTAACCTGGGACACCTGGCCTCAGAATCCCATTTGGGCCAAGGGCAAAGTAAAACTGAAACAATTACTATTTGGCCATACATGTAGGTAGTTAAAATATTCAGTGGTCATAATGGGAAAGATCAAACCCACCCCCTCACAAGCCTGTTGGCTATCTTGCAACATCATTTACACCAGTGCAATATTTGCGCAAACTGCTTCTCAACCAGAATAGTGGCCTTTTAGCGTACCTTGCAGGGTTTTATTTGCTTTTCTCTGGAGTAAACAATAGCACAAGGCAAAGGCACCAGATCAATGGGCATTAAAAGCTACGGAAAAGACATAAACCTCATTGCCACTGCGCATCACCTACAACTTCCCGGGGGGGGTGGGAAGGATGCCCGCTGCCTGGTTGGGTTACCACCAGCGCTCCTGCTGCAGGGGATTTGTGTGCTACCATGGAAGCCAACAAAACTGGCTGCTATCAGAGACACAGATTGGGTTTGATCCAGACTGGCAAATCCAAGGTACCTATAAAAGAGCTGAATAAGGGCCCTGTGTCTGACAAGAAGGAAATAAAACTATTGGATTGTTGGCTTTGATAAATCCTTTCCCTGACACATTCCTCAGACTTTGTCTCAGCAAAGGATAATGGTATAGAGGGAGAGACAGTGTCCTTTTTTCTGGTGATTTAAATACAGTGAAACAACGACATGATATCAACATAAAGCTGTTAGAAGAATAACCCGACTGTGCACCTTCTCTCTAGAGTCTCCAGGGTGGAATCAGTTTAGATTGATGCATGATAAAGGAACAAACCTGTTGCCTGAATGGGGCTGCTCTTGGTGCAATAGGCAGAGCTGTTATCAGACCTGTTAAACGAATAAAGCTGTGAAGTGCTGACATATTGTCTAAAGCACAGGCACGCGGGCTTTCCAGGCAGCTGAGATCTTCTTAAGGAATCCTTGATAAAGGAACAAGCCTGTTCAAGTTAATGGATATCCTCCGGTGATGCTTGGAGAGGATGCGTGAAGCGAATGGGGATCTTTGCTGCGGCTGCTGATGTGCATCCCTCCCCTGCACACACACACCCTTGTTCGGGAGAGCACTGCTTTCACTAGAGCAAGAGGAAGAAGAAGGGGATGTTACTGCACACACAGGGCAGAAGGTAGTGATGGATGAGCCAAGCTAACGGGAGTAGCCCCAGCCCTGCTGGGGAACATTTGGGTTGTCAGGGGTGTTGGACCTACAGCTGGGCCTTTGGACAAGGACTGCTTTTCTGGCAGAGTTCACAGAGCAAAGAGGAATACAGAGGGTTCGTGGCTCATGGCTGCTTTGCCCAGTGTCCCACTTCCAGTGACTAAGTTGCTTGGAGCAGGGAAAAGAGGAGTGATACAGGATTTGTCCCCAGCACATGTCCTCCAGGTGAGCATCTTTCAGGAACCTCTTCAGTCAGAGGCTATCCAGACTGTCCCAGTGAACAGCTCTGTCCTTAGCCCATGCTGTAGTATCCACAAAGCAGGGCCCTGACCTTGAGATCTTCCGTCTGGTAACAAGAATCAGATGCCAAAGTTAGCTTTTAAACCAGCTTCACGCCTCCTTCATGTCACAAGCATCTTTGGACTTTGTCCTGATTTGCCCCAGCTTGAGTGAGAAGAAAGCCAGGCTTCCTTCAACTGGGTTTCTAGCAACAACAAGAGAACAGTAATTTCACTGCGATGTTTTTCCTAAGGAAAAAAACCCTACAATTTGTTTGTCTGCCTGTGACAGGGAGAATTTTTCATGTTACCGTCAGCCCTGGAGTTCATTCACCTATTGGAAAGATGTCCAGCTTTGAAGGATGTTTAATCTTATTTGAAAACAGATAATTAGGAAAACACACACAAACACATGTGCCACACGCTCACAATCTCATTAGAGACTGCTTTCTCCTTCAGCTGAGGAAAAGGTTTTATTTTGATGGTGGGGATGAATGTGTTTTCGTGCTTGGTTAAGGTGTGTGTGTGCATATGTGTGTATCTGTGTGCGTATGTAGGTGCATATTTATGTCGCTGAAGGTGAGAGGTTTTTAACTTGTTGAAACCTGTGAAATTCCTTGTCCTGGTTCCATTTTTGGAAGCAGATTTTGATGAGATGTCTCCCGTCACTGCACAGAGAGCATCTAATCATGCTGTACAAAGACAGCCACAACTGACAATGCATCTCCCTCTTCCAGGAGAAAGGAAGAGGGGGACAAAATGAATAATTCAAATTATAATTAGCAGTGTAATTATTCCTGTTTTTAGAGTAACCTACAGGACAGAACATCAACGTATGAGTCACTGGCAAAGTATAAACAGAAACAATTTAGAAGATGCTGTCCTAATGCTTTAGAAAGGGACTTGTCAGAGACTTTCTCTTCTGATCTCACATTAGCATCAGGAGTCCCCTCCAACTGCTCCCTGTAAGGTCAAAACTGGCATCAGTCATCTGGAGCTCAACTAAGGGAGAAGGGGAGCTTCAAAAGCAGTGATAGGCAGTGAGGGCACGCAGGGAAGACAGAGGCTGGTAGAGCAGTCAGAGCAGGGAACAGAATGAGGCCCGTCAGCTGAACACCTATAACATCAGGCACTGGTTTGGGCTTGACTCAAGCCAAGAACAGTCTTTTGCTATATGTCTACGCAGCCTGGTGTAGCACATCCCAGTTGCAGGTCTGGCTTTGATGTGCTCCAGTCCTGCAACTAATGATGCCCAGACCTGAGATCTTCTGCATGCACCAGGGGTTGAGTTCTGCAGGTGCTGAACCATGGGGAAGAAAGTGGGGGGTTTATCCCTGCATTTTCGGCTGAATCAGGAGGGGTGAAGGTAAAAGTTCAGTCTCAAGGTGTCCACACTGTGCTTGGGAAGAGCCAAACCCTCTGTATGGGACAGAGTTGTCACATGCCTGATGCTGCTCTAATCCTTTCTGGTAGGGATACATGCAATAAGTCTGGACTTCAGCTACAGCTCAGACCTCTGCTTAACCAACAGCCTTAATAATTTTCCAAATGTACAATCACTTTTGCTTTTTTAAAACCTGGAGCACCTCTCTTTAACAGGAAACATGAAACCTCTGTGGCTGGAGCAGCTCCCGTCGAAGGAGACACTGAGGCAGCAGCAGCAGCCTGTAAAAGCGAACAGCGGGATGCCTCTTGGCACTGTAACACAAGAAGAAGAGAAGAAAGATGTCTTTAATTTGCCTGGTAATGATCAATATAGAATCAAATCCGACCTTGAATTTTAATGGCTCTGTACTAATAGAAAGCCACTTGCAGATGGATGGAGGAGGATCAGAATAGCCTGGGGGAGGGAGGGCTGGGTGGTCCAAGGCACAGCAGGCTCAGCACCCTGTGTGGCCACCTCCTGCTGCCATGGATATGCTTTTCTGGGGCTGGGAGGGGGAAAATCACTCTGAGGTGGCAGTGGCTGGGCATGGGCCATTGTGGGTGTAGGAGGCAGCATGACGCAAGGTTTCCTGGGTTCCCCCAAGTGCTGTTTCATCCAGCAATTTCAAAGCACTGTTTTAAAAGCAAAGGCATTTACCGACAGGAAAACTGAGTCAAGAAATAGTTAAGTCTTTGGCCCAGGGTCATGTGGCAGCACCCAGAGCAGGAGCAGGTCTCCCAGGCCCCATGGCACCCTCCCCATGACGCTGGGGCCTCTTCATTGCTCCCTGTCTTTGACATGTATCAGATGCTGTACAGACAAGATGACTCAATTTCTGACCCAAGGGACTGACAGCATTTGCAGTTGGCAGACACTCCTTAAAAAGAGAAAAAAAAATTGCATATCTACATTTATATATATAAATAAATAGAGGTGAGATTGACCAGTTGAAATTATATAGCAGCTGTTAACACTGGCATTTTTATTTGCTGCTTCAATTGTATTTGGTTTAATCTTGTTCCCATGGTGCTGAAAACATTTGACTCATCTTCTGTTTTTTTTGTTGATATAGAATCATTTTGACAGTTATCCTGTTGGCTGTTAATAAATATCTGCACTTTCTATAATCAATCATAAAACAAATCCAATCACCTTTTCGCTTTTTATTTGACCTTAATCCTAACAAATCTCCCACTATTTTATTGAATTTACTCATGAGCCAGCAGAAGAAGAAAGAAAAAGCGAGGGTATCCATTGATGCCTGTCCATCTGTCTCAGGCAAAGATTGTCTAGAGGAGCTGAGATGGAAACCAGGAAAAGATTCATCTGTAGTCTGACACTGTTGAATCACCCCAGCCAGATCCCTTTGCCTTTCATGTCCTGCTTCCCCTCCCAGAGGACAGAGTAAAACTACAGGGAGCTAAGCACCACATTTTTCTCTCCCCTCAACCAAAGATTCACAGGGCCAGCTGCCTTCTGTCAACCACACAAGAAAAGCGAGTTATCTTGCTTCTCCAGGAGCTGTGGGAAGGACTTCTCCTCCTTAGTGGTCTCATCTGGACTTTTAGTGTTCACCAGTCTGCAGGTTTCCCCCTTCCTTTACCCCTCACATTCAGGGGGAGCAGTGTGGTGTGGGAGATCTGGTTCTTGTAATGCAGCTGAAACAAAGTGGAGGGAGCTGGAGGGCAAAGGATGCTCCATCCAGCGCATTCACCACCACGTGGCTATCCTTACTTGCATGACGTCTGTGTTTTCTTCCCTCTCTCCCCTCCCAGACTTCTGCCTGCAAAACCAATCCCCTGAGCACTTCAAAACTGCCAGGGAGATGAGGCTTGCCTTTCGGCACAAATCCTGTATCACGTGCTGGGGAGGAAGGATGCACCAGCACTCTTCTGCTCTTAAATCAGGCCTGGATCTGCCCTTGCTTACCACCACCCCAGGAGGCACGAGGATACTTTACGAGCAGTTCTGCTATGGTTTCTACTTTCCAAGCGTTTCCCTTCCTGCATCCCTAACAGAACAGGATTCAAAGTTTATATGTGAAAATAAATAAAAACAATTCTGCAGTTAAAGGAAAGGAGGAAAAAAAAAGAATAAAAGCAGGAGAAGCAACTTTGTCCTTTGGTGCCAGCAGCACCAGGCTCCTGTGGTTGGAACCCCAATGAGAAACAAAGTATCTTCATCATTATCTAGCTGCAAATGGCAGCTGCTTTGCCAGCCGTTGCTTGGGCAGGACGGTCTCTTTTACGAGAGCAGGAAGGGAACAGTGGGGCAGGGAATTAAAATATGGGCTACAAATTGGAAACGGCAGGGGGTGGAGGGGGATTCAGCTTAGCCGGCGGACGCCCAGCGTGCTCCCTATTTATGCTATGCCAATGACTTTGCTCTCAAGCAGCTTGCAGGAGAGAAAGAGAGAGAAATATATATATATATCTTGCAGCTTGCCTTGGCCCAGGAAATTCCTGCAGAAGCCAGTGGCAGGAGAGACTGCAGTGCCGTAGGTCAGACAGTGATGCAAGAGCCCATCTGCAGCCATGAATTACCTGCCCTGTGCAGGTTGCTCTGTCTAGAGAATAATCTTACAGATGAGGAATTGGCTGGGGAGGAAGGGTAGATACAGCAGTGGCTGCATCCCCTCATGGTATTGCAAATCCCATATGGGGTTGAGTCCAGGCTAAAGACAGGATTTGATGTGTCAAAGCTTATCCCCAGCCTTCTCTCACACTCAGTGGAACCTGAACTTAAATTTGTGCTCCTGCGTGACCTTGACACCTCTGTGTCTCAGTTTTCCTGCCTTTAAAATGGCAATCAGTGCCCAGCACTGAGAGCACCAAGGGGATGAACATGTGGAGAGGTGCACAATTCTTGGACAGGTCTGCATTGGGGCCACACAGCCCTTCCTGGACCTGTGGTCCCTCTGCATCTGGATGTCCCTTTCCAGCAGGACTCCCTCCTTGTCTCTGCTTCTGTGGCCTCATATCACCCCAAACCCGACCAACAGGCCTGCACTTGGCACGCACTGCTGGGAGAGAAGCACGCGAAGGAGGAGGAAAATAGTGCCTGAGAGGTGCCTTCCTAGTACAGCGAGGTCTGAGAGCAACCAGAAATAGAAACACGGGGCCATGAATTAAACACGCTGCAATCTCTCATCTGTCTCCAGCGGGGAGTTCAGCTCAGGGCAGATCGCTCCTCTGCTTGAATGGACGCAGGGGTGCTTCCCTGGGAAGGCAGGGCATGGGTCAGCAAGCGCCCTACCCCACTGGTTTGAACAGAAGCAGTTCCTGCGAGTGTCCCTTTCCCGTGCCATCCTCACCTTCCTGGCACTGTTGGGCTCTTTGGGACAATGCTGACCAGTCCCAGGCACTTCCCAGCAACGCGGTACCCTGAAGCATCCCCCAAAGAGATCTGCTGCCCAAGGGCCAGAGCCACTGGTTTCTTCTACATGTCCCAACTGGGAGACCACCACGCCTGACCCTGCAGAAACAGATGTGCTGCAAAGGGGGACTGGGGAGGCACAAAATGCTTGTGGCTCAGCTCTGCACAGTCCCCAAGGCTTCAGCAAATGGAGGCTGTCCCTGGGGAGCACCCTGCACAACCGAACCGATGTGTAATAATGTGACAGGCAGTTCAATATGAAAATAGCCAGAACTTCAATCTACAGGTTTCTCCTATGGCAGGAGACAGTATTGCCCTGTTATTTATGGTGCTCCCAGCCTTGGAAGGGAGCACAGGGCTGGGCTTAACATCTTAAATTGACATCAGTTGTGATTATCACTCCTGTGGACACAAATCTCTGCTGGCTTCTGTGCCTGGGCATGATACACAGGCAGGGGCTCACCCCGCCAGCGTATACTCCAATTCCTGGAGGCACAGCAGCAGCGAGCTGTGGTCCTGCCAACTGCTGCTTGGGTGTGAGGTTGGCACAGGCAGGAGGAAGGGCTCAGCGCTGGGGCTGAGCCACCCGTCTCTGCTCCTCCTGCCAGGCTCCCTCCACTCTCAGCAATTGTCTCGATTCCCTTCAGTGGCACTGAGGAAGGACCAGCCTTTCCCAGAGGCAGGCAGATGTCGGGGGAACATCACTTGGGCGGTGGATGATTAGCTTTGCTGACAGCTGTCTCAAGTGGATGTGATGGATGGTGCCTAAGTCTGCCCAAGCGCCGGAGTCTATCGCGTGTCTCTGAAGTCCACCAGACAGCAGAGCTCGCAAAGGATTAGCCCCGCGCATGCCTGCAGCCCCAGGGCTTGAGACAACTCCAGGAGTGACGGGGAAAATGAAGGAAGTAATTTAGAGCCTAACGAGGGGAAATCCACAAAGCCCTGGCTCAGTCTGAAAGCTGGTTGCTTGAGAAGGGGCTTGATTTTCATCTGGCTTTGCAGATGCTCTGAGCAAGTTTTCCTAATTCACGAAGTGAAATGCATGGGGATTCGGTATCGGGATGGCTTCTCCCTCCCATCTCTAGCATCACTTCGTTAACTGACCTCACAGAAGATGCACAGCATTTTCAGTTCACAGTTAAAACACATTTGCTACATGGCTCACACATGCGCATGCCAGATGGCATGTGGGGACACAGTGAGTCGTGTAGATTGGCTACACGCAATTAGGCTACAAATGCAGCTTGCACACAGACCAGCTGCAATGAGCTTATATATCACTGTTAGTCTGCTCAGTCCTGCACACACTAGAGCACTTACCTTGGTCCTTGGGGATGACCACACTCCCGTTCCCTGCCACTCTTCTTTTTTTACTGCCTACAGGCAGCACATGTCCCCCTCTACGTGTACCCAGGTCACCTACGATGCTTGTGGAGATGACTGCCATGTCCATCACGTGCAAGCACGTGCAAAGTACAAGCAGAGACACTGCTATAATACTGATCCCACATACACAGCGATGTTTTTACGTGGATCAAACAGCCAGAGGATCCCTAGTCTGGAAATCGTACGTGCATCTTGGGGAGGGGACAGGGCTTGGATAACCATGAATAGGAAACCCAAGGACAGGAGTACCACATACTGATCTCCATAGGGATATCTGGGGTAAAGGATCCTATAAACAACTGATCCAGACAAAGCGGGGGTCTGGGGACCCCCAAATTCCTTGTATCTCTGTTCCTCTCCCTCACTTGAAAAGGCCTTGCCTACCACTGCAGAAGCCCTCTCTGCTCTGTCTCCCTCCTTTTCATTGGGTTAATTGGCCGCTGCCTTACTGGGGGAAATCTCACCCTGGCTGTCAGCCGCGAGCCACGCTTAGCAGGCTCCAAAAGCTACCGGAAAGGCGCTGACGCGGGGAAGGGTTTTTAACCTGTCACAGAGGCAGCTGGGGAAAGGAGCAGGACTTGGCTGCCTCTAATTGCTCTTTGCGCAGAGGTGCCTTGTTTATTCAATTAATTTGGAGCCATCAAATGCCAGAGCTCAACAACAGCTGCTGAGTGGGGGGATTTTTGCCTCTCCAGAAGGGTGGGGTATGCAAAGCCTTTCTTTCCTCAAAACAATATCCATCTCTTTATAGGCATTAACGCTCATTGTGCCCTTAGCGGCACTGCATGGAAATGTGCCTGTAATGTTTTTTTCCCCCAAAGTCACCCAGAAGGTTACTGTCAGAGCAGGATGGAAAATGCTAGTCCAGACCCAGGATTTAAATCCTTGAGGCTGTGCTATTTGGCCAAAGGAAATGCCTATTTCCATTGATAAATGAACAGATACTTACAAAGTAACAGATATTCCCTCTTCCCCAAGGCTGCAAATCCCAGACCCAAATTGTCCTCCTTGTTAGCAAGCAAAATCCCCTCCACTCCTGATCTCTAAATGTCATGCACCGGCCCTAGGAAACATGCAGCAACCACCACCACAGCCTGGAAGGGGGAGAAGGACCCCTTGCTCTGAGACATAAAACTGTAAATCAGAGCAGAATGTATTTCCTCTGCCTGGATTTCACAGCTCTCTGTATGTTAATTTGGCCAGTTGCACACTCTGCATGCATCGTGCCGGGACCCCCTTTCAGCAAGGTCTAGGATTTAGCTTTTTAGAATGAAATAAAATAAAATAAAATAATACAAAAAGCCTTGTTTCAGCTTGCCTGTTCACAATCAAATTTTCCCTGAGCACGGGCAGCAGCCTTACAAGCCATTTCTGTTTGATAGCTTGGGTTTTATTCACGTAGATAATGAGTTTGGCAGGAGGTTAATAAGTGTCAACTGAAAGATAATTTAAGAGTTGTAAAGATAAATTTGTTGTGTGCTCTTTTTCTGTGTGTGTGTGTGGCTAATATCTCAGTGCCCATCCATAAGCCCACATGCACACAGTGCTCAGGCTGGTTTCTAAGTTCGTAATCTATATGGTTTTCTTTATTCCTTGAGGTATTGTAAATATCTAAAAGTCCCAATGAAAATCCTGCTGCATGTAAATTCCCATCTGCCCTTTTTTTTTTTCCCTTTCCTGCGCAAAACAATTAGATTAACAGAAGAGGGGAAAGAGGAGGAAAAGGAATAGAGATTTAGAAAAGTGGTTTTTCCTCCCCAACATAAAGCTCAAGCTGACAATTTCCTTGTGGACTGGACAGAGATGTGGCCCTTAGGCAGAGTTTTGAGATAGAAAGGGAGTCTTTGGAAAGGTTCATCTGGGTTTAGGCAGCTGTTTTTTCTTCCCCTCTTTTTTTTCTTTTTTTTTTTAAACTTTTGAATAGGTTTTTCCTTAAAAATACTCCAAGTTCTGCCCCACTGTAGCCAAGCTAATGCATGCTTCCAGTGCAGATGGTGCTTGGCTGGAGCTTGGTGCAAACCAGGGCTCAGGACACTTGTGCCCAGGGACAACAGGAATTGAAATCCTCTTTGGGGATGTGACCCAGGATCTTTCCTACCTGAATACCCTGCAGAGCAGCACGGAAGTCTAGCATGTCCCTCCTAACCAGGCTCAGGCTACTTGGAAGTGATTTTCCCTGGTAACTGATGCTTTCTGCCTCTCTCAAAGCTCTATTTGAGCTTGAGCCTCCATGTTTTAAACATCAGGATCAATGCAATACTTAGCAAAAGATATAATGCTCCCTGCACCTCAGACAGGTACAAAACACCCAGGACAAAATAACCCATCAGTGCTCAAAGGGACTTCACCTGCCCCAGCCATCGCAGGGGCGAAGGGCCCTTCCCGGCTCAGCGGACATTTTGGCTGCACCCCGTGAGCAGCTAATCAGCCCCAAAATATACACTGGCCCTTGCCTTCCTCCTCTGCTCCACTCCATCCCACCCTCTTCCTAATCCCTTTAAAGCAGAATGGTTTAAGAAGGATTCGGTAGTGGATGCTGTGCGGCGGGGGCGAGAGAGAGGACAGCAGGGCTTTGTCACAAGTATCAATATGATACTGTTCCATAAAACAAACCCCCCGAAGTTAAAGATTATTTACATTTTAGATACGGGTAACAACCATAATCTATTTGATTAGGCGAGGCTTGAATTAAGTACCAAATTTATCTCTTTACATTGTCAAACTTAATAGTAGTTTAAAGATAAACCTCATTGAAACTCTGCCTTCCCTGCTGGGCTAATTAACACCCATTTAGGCTCTTAAACCTTTGATGGGTGTTTCTGTTCCAGTGCTTTGGTAATAGGGGAAGCTGCTTTAATAAATCAGAGAAAAATCTCAGCCAAGCAGCATGAACCAAAAGGCTCTCTGACCAGGTGTGATGGGTTTTCAATGCGGTAAAAGAGATAAAAGCACTTTCTTGATTAAATACTGCCACCAGGTTGAACTCTGAGTTTTCAGGTGCTGGTACTGCTACCACTGCTAATGTGCGCCGAGGGTTTTATTTCAAGGTTGGTCCTGTAAAATGGGCCAGATCAATGGAGAAACTCAGCCAAAATGTGCTGAACTCAATGGGTGGCTGCCTGTGCAGTTGGTGATTTTGGGTAGATGGACATAGTCCACAGAAGATCGTGAGGACTTCAGACTCTCTTTGATGGCGAGATATTCTGGTAAAGCAGTGCCTAAATTAAGGGAAAGTGGGAATTTAACATGCTGGTACAAGGAAATCCCAAGCGAGCTGTGACTGCTGCAGTCATGTCAGGCACTGGAATGGGATCAACCCCAATTTTGCCCTACCAAAATCAGGACTGGGGGATCCAACTGGGAGTTACAGCCATGAGCTTCTCCCACATCCCTTTGATACTGCTTGTGGCCTGTATTTGGCTTTTTTGAGGAAATGCCCAGTTACTCTTTTGAGTGGCTCAGTCTAGATTCCTTTTGAGACAGGAAGGAAACCTGCTCCTGGCTCCTCCACCCACACGTGAGCTTAACCCTGTGCAATTCCTGGTGCCCCAACCCCTCCTCAAGCAGCAAGTGTCTGAGAGCACCAGTGGGGACATTTGCCTTGGGCTGCAGCCACAACCGTTGCCAACTGGAGCCAGAGAAAGAGGGCAGGGAACTGTCTAAACCCCACATACTCCAAAACACTTTGGCAATTCCTGTTGCAACACCAAAGTTGTGGGGGGCTCAAGCCCCCCTCTGCTGCCCCGGGCAGCAGGCAGGGTGTAGGGTGGCTCCACACTGTTGCCCAGGGAGAACAGCTCCTGGACCCCCAGCCTGCTTTAAGGAGTGAGAGCTGGGCAAGGAGAGATGGTGTCACATTTAATTAGCTCTCAGCAAAACCAGATTATTCTTAACATTAAACTAATCTTCAAAAAGGGAACCCTTTAAATGAAAAGAGAAAGTGCAAGGCTAGGAAACCATTAATTGATTCCTTATTCATTAACCTTTGCAAACCACTCAAAAGAGCTGAAAAACGACTTCCTTTGGAGCAAGGGCTTATGCAGGGGCTTGAAGGACCCTCTCATAACCTACAATGCACCGAGCAAGAGAAGGGACGGTCCCAAACCGCTCCTTATTTTGCTAATCAGAGAGCAATTCCTCACACCGAATCCCTGCTGTAAACACCACTGATCTTGAACACACTCATCTGAAACCACCCTGGAGCCACGACAGCTTCTCTGATATTTAATCTGTAAACCTCAAACTTCTCACTGAGCCTAGCAGCTCAAGTCTCATGATAGTTATTTTTCCTTTTTCAATCCAGAGCTTCTGGAGTCAAGGGATTTGCATTAAAAAAAGTCCTCACTAGACAAGATTGTGAAAAGCAGTTTGCAAAGGGCTTTTGGGTTTAAAAAAACCCAACCATCCAGAGCCAAATGAGGCTGAAAACAGTGTGCAAAAATCCAGATATAAAATCTCCAGTTTAGTCACTAAAATGATTCAAATGGGAAAGGCAGATGAGCTGCCCAGGGAGCACGGGCATCGCGGGCACTCCGGCTGGGAGCACCTTTTTGTGGTCACCCAGAGAGTCAGGAGGAAGACGGAGCAGTTCCCATCCACCCACTGTCCCCGAGCATTGGCATGCGTGGCCGTGGGTCTCTGTCCTGCTCCCCTGCCTGGCCACCTCGCAGCTCCCAGCCCCCCCCAGCCCCGTGCCCCCAAAGGCAAAGGTCCCGTGTTGGCTTATTTTGCTTTGCGAAAGCTTTTCCCTGGGGAGCTCCGCATGCCTGCCGTGCCCACCTTCCTCGGGAAGGCGGACAAACAACGGCAGTTTCCATAGCCACTGGGGAAGAGAAGAAAGAAAAAGCCTGCCCGGTCAACGGCTGCCAAATCGCCTTTTGTTTGTGCCTAGCAGCACTTGGATTTTCCCTGATCTGAAATGACATTTTTCTCCCTTTCTAGGGTCTTGTTTTCTGGGTATTTGATTCTTGTGCCAGGGCTTGGACAGAAACCAATGGCTAAAAGCTTCCTCCTATAAACTCTGGAATTAACAACCCTCTTTCCCTGACCTCATCAGCACAGTGGGGCAAAAAACTAGAAGCATTTTCTCTCTTCACGCAGTTTAGGCAGAAGAGAACCAAGCTCTTCATGGGAATGCCTGATCCAGCCTCTCTCAGAGGGCATAGACCAAACCTGGAGATATGGTACCTGCAAAACTGAGATGAAGTCTGCACATTCCCATCAGGGGTAACTACGGACTCACCTGATATGCCACAAACCTGATGCTTTGGAGACATATCAGACCAACAAAAGACTGTATCAACTGAATTGCTCCTATTTGCAGGAGGTTCTGGGTTTGCTGCAGAAGGACTGGAGGAACCTGTGTCCCCCAGAGCCCCAGATCATGTTCCCCCTTGGGCTGAGCATACGCATCTCTGTAGCTGGAAGCATTAAAAGATTTGTGCACTCCATGAATGTGGGACACGCAGCATACACTCGTCAGCATATCTGTATTGCACCGGCCTCTCAGCAAGGGGATGAATTACAACCTTAGCACATGTTCATCATCTTTCCCAAATATCCCCCCAGCAGAGCTCACGTGCTTGGAAAGTCACAGGTCCTGATCTTAAACAAAACTGCCACAAACCACCTTCTCCTCCTGAGCATCCCCTGCATAGCACAAGGGCCATTTCCCTGTCACTGCTCAGCATCCTCCCTCTGCTCCCAGGCTCTGTCCTCGCTCCCCTGATTCCTCCTGCTTCGCTCAGCGTTTGAAGCCGGGTGCTCTTTAAAGCAGTCTCTAATGATACTCCATTGATCTCAATTATCCAGAGACAACCCTCAGTTATCCTGAGGCCGATTAAGCAGGTTGCAGATTAATCATAGCCTGCTAAGTGCCCCCTTCATCCTCCTCGCTGGTTCCTCACATCTTGATTTTGTTCTTTGAAAGAAAACACACAAGACACCATGTGTTCCTGTTTCCCGTAACGCAAGTCACGACAATGCCTTTACTGTATCTGGCTTCGTCAACCTGATTATTAACCTGGACATGTAAGACTCAGCTCGCATTTTTGTTGCTATTTCTTATTTCCATCACTGAGAGCTGTGCACCCAGGAAAGCAGAAAAAAAAAAAGGCTCCAAAGAGATTCTTTTCTCCAAATTCAGCAAATTTTTCTCTGTTGAAATGGAAACCCCTCATCAAAGAGCCCTGTGGAACGTTTCACTTATGTTCCAATGTTCGGATCTGGCTTATCCCAAACTTGCATGGTTGGTGGTGCCCTGGAAGAAATCTCAGTACTTGGCTAAGGGACTGAGATTCTTTGAGATGCTCCTGTAGGGAGAAGCTCGGAAGGAACGAGAGCTTTCTGGACACCTGGAAATCACAGAGTGCAAGGATTTCCCCTCCACGCCAGGCAGTCCTCAACTCAGAGGTAGCTCAGATCAACCCCAGGCTGCGGTGTGGGCAGTCCAGGCTGAGGGCACAGCCCTGGCCATGAACCTGCACCCCAGGGGACACACGTGTCCCATCAGTGCAGCTCAGGAACGAGTACAGGGCTGGGTGGCCTCTGCACCTCCATCCCACCGCTGTCCTGCTGCCAACCTGCGACGTTCCCAGGGCATGGCTGCACAAGGGGATTGCTCTCCCCTCTTCTCAATTATTTTGGCTTTCTCCCAGAGCTTGCAGCTTTGCAAGATGCTTCTATCACAAGAAAGAATGAGTGGAGGAAGAGGGTTACGCTGTGTCTGGGCACTGGGAATATTAGAGCAAAATAACACTGCAAGAAAGAAGGAAAAAAAAAAATGACCAGTAGCACACTTTGAAAGCTTGCTGTTTTTCTAAATTTTTTGTTTCTTCTTTAAGCTCTTGGCTCCAGTTTACCCAAAAGGAATACGGGGGGGGGGGGGGGGGGGGAGTGAAATAAAAGCAGCGAGAGCCAGGAGCCCCGCACTGCTGCCCTGCTCAGGCTGGCTGGCTGCGAGGCGCAGCCCAGGCGAGGCGGTGCTAATGTCCCTGCGCTTTCCAGATTAAGCACAAGTGCTTTGTGCAGATAAATTGAAAACCCTCTGCCCTGGAATACAGACTCATGTAGCAGCGCTCTCAGGTTAGAGAGGGAGAGACGGAGCAGCTGCCTATGAAAAAAAGAGATAAAAAGCCGAGAGAGAGACTGGTGTGCCTTTATGTCTTGAGCTGTAAGCCAGAGAGGGCTTTCAGACAGGAAAACGCAGAACTTTGAAACATATGTATTTATTTATATATTATACACCCACACACACAGCTCCACGTATACTAAATACAATTACATAGGCATGCACACAAATATATATATATGCACAGACACAAGCGCTAGGAATATCCTACAACCTCAGCTGCTTGTGCCTCCCTACGGCACGTGTCCGAGCGCCAGCCCGAGCAGCGCAGCACCGAGCTCAGACCACACGGACGCGGCAGCCACGGCACGACCGTGGCCACAGCTGCTTCTGCAAACTTGGTGGCAGCATCAAAAAGCGGAGGAGGAGACGGGGCCCGGGGCAGGCTGAGCAGCAGCACCGGAGCGAGCCGGATGGCAGCAAGCCATGCGTGGGGGTAAGCACGCTCCAGTACCCCCAGCTGGCCCAGCTGCCTGAAGCAGGGACACCCTGCTCCTCCATTGACTGCCATTTAATTAATTATCCTTTTCAATTAACTCCTTTACCTCCCGCCTTTCACATTTAGCAAGCAACAGTCCCCAAGCCATCTTTAGCATCCCTTGGTAGAGAATGGAGGCGAGGGTGGTGGGGATGGGGACAACAGGACCAGCTTCTGGGGGACGGTCACATCTGCTGGATGGGTTGGGAGGAAGGGAAGGAGGAGGACTTCTGGCTCTGTTTCTGCTCTGGGAGTTGAATCACGACAGGGAAAGGCTAACAGCAGAAGTTAAATTATTTCCCATCTTCCCCAAGCCTGGCTCGCTCTCTCACACACCCCCACAATCTAGCCCATGATCTTTAAGTGAAACTGGCTTTTATCATTACTTGTTCAATCTAGTCAATCAAAATTTCAATTAATGGCAGGGAATTATCCTTCCATTCGGCACACAGAGAGTTTTTTTTTTAAAAAAAAAAAAAGAAAAAGTGCCTGTCATGTTGCTGATTCAAGCACTGGGCAGCCTCTGCCAGCACCCTCCTATCAGCAAAGCAGCGATGCTGGGGGCTTCCCAGCCTTCTGTGTACTGCAGGTTAAACCCACCGCTGCTTTTTATACACAGAAACCACCAACCCTGCTGATATTTTTTTTTCCCCTCCTTCTCTAAATTCCCTGCGTGGGATTTCTCCATAGGGCAGCAGCTCACTCTGTGTTGGTGAGGGAGGGGAGGGTGAGTGCAGGAGGGAAGGATGGAGGGAGAGGGGGGTTAGAAGAAGAATCCATTTGTAATTACTGAAATAAACACAAGTCGGGGAGAAATGCAAATGCCTCATGTTGTGAATTACTTGACAGAAGAAGTGACAGCTTTTTATTAGGGTGATAACAGCAAGGAGTTTTAAAATAGAATAATCGGTGCAACAAAAGCAATTTTCATTCTGAATTTTCATTTTAAATGGATGATCTCGTTTTAATCAAGCGAGTCATCACAAAATGCTTTTAATTACCAAAAGTCAAGAGCTATATTGTAATTTTAATGTCTACTTTCAGGCTGATGATTAGATTTATACAAAATGTGTGTGTGTGGGGCGGGGGGTTGTTACCCCATTCCTGCTTTCTGTCATTTCCCCCTCAAGTGAGCACAAGATCTGAATTTACCATTCAAAAAACCTAAAAGGCTTTCCAAAAGTGCACTCACCTTGCCAACAAATACAGAATGGGCTTGAAGCAGAAGATATTTGTTAAAATCTGGGTTTGTTTATTTTCTTCCCCTATCTCCTTCTGTGTTATTTGAAGCAGCTGAGCTGCTAACACAAAGTTTGACTTTTTGTGCTTTTAAAGGCATTCTGGGATGCTGCCGTAAGCCGAGAGATTGGACCACTTCCCGCAGACTCAGAGAAATATCCACATCCACCATCTACCATCATGCCAGTGAAAAGGCTAATTTCAGGCTCAATTCCAAGCACAAAACCCACCTCTTCAGAAGAAAAATGGCTGAGGCTGCGTGCTTTGTGATTAGAGCTGAGACTACACAGCCAGGTCCTTCCCGGCTCCGTGAGGGACTCCTCAGCCACCTACCTGAGATTCAACAGAGTCATTTGTACCAGGCAAAATGGGTGCAAATCAAGAAGGGGAGAAGCTGGCCCTTTTGTTCCCTGGTCCCTTCTTCCTCGTGTTTAAATATGGCAGGTTTAAGATTGAAGATGGTTCATTTGAATGAGCACGGCTGCCAAAAATGGAAGTGATCCTGGCCAGCCCCTGGGGGATGCCCCCAAAGTGGCCGTGCTCAGCGGGGCTCACTCAGCAAGTGGGTGTCCTTGCTGTTCTTGGGGAGTTCAGCTGAGATCTCCTGGACCCACTGGAGAAATCTTGCACTGTTTAAATAACCTTGACTTGGCCTGCAGCAGCTTCCAAGCGGTGGGAACAGCTCCAGAGCTATGAGCAAGAGGAACGTGCAGCATTGTGGCCGGCGCGTCCTACCCAGCTCCAGGCATCCCTGCCCTGGCTAAAGCGGGGAGAAGGAGGAATGAGCCCAAGCTGCAGCTGGGGTGTACCTGGCCATGCTGAATTTTTGCATGTTTGCTGAATTCATGCTCTGTAACCTTCTGCCATCAAGTCCTACCCTAAAGTTAGAGGGAAACGGTGTTGGCTGCCATAGGAGGAACCATTCACTCACTCCAAGATCCCATCAGAGATGATCTTCTCGGTTCAGAAGACAGCTTGAACTTCACAAGCAGCCCAGGGTCTGGAGAATATCCCCAGCTCTGCCATCGACTTCCCACATCTCCCCTTCAAGTCCTTTCAAACTCCAAGTATACTGCACCAGCCCTGAAATAAGGAAAGCTACTCAGAAAACATTTTCTTTTTTTTTTTTCTTTTTTTTTTTTTTTTTTTTTTTTTTAAAAATGTAAGACTTGGAGGCACTGGCTTTGGAAAGTCAGTATAACAAGGCTCCCTCACATCCTTTGGCTTTGTGTGTCTTTTCCTCCCATGCTGCACACTTTGCTCCTTTCAAGCTGCTGTTCAGACCCGGTGTGGTGAGAAGGGATGAAAGCCATTTGCAAATAAGTTCTCAGAAGAAAAAACTGCTTTCCCCCCCCCCCCATTTAAAAAGTGATTCCTGTTGCTGTGCATTGTTTGCATGCAGGGATTAAAAACGCTTGAAAGCCCGAACCAGAAACGAGATGTCGCATTTCTAAATTCTCCATGAAGGCATGAATGAAGACACAATACAGAGCCAGTGCTGACATGCACAAAACAGCTCATTATATGGGAGAAAACCCAGCACCTTTCACCTCCAACAAGCTGGTAAAGAGAAAATCTCCGCCAGATAACCTGACCAAAAGCCTTACGGGAGAGGTGTGAGCGTGCTGGAGTGCTGGGAGCTAATTGGGAGACCCTCCACCATCTCAGAGCAGCAGCAGGCAAGAAAACCATCCTTTTGCAGTTGAATAAATAAAATATGCCAACAAGAGACTCCTTGCCTGTCCTCCTTAATTCCTGTGGCCCCAAACTGAGCCAAAACCATGCCCTCCATTGGCATCAGGCTGCACAGCTGAGCAGACCTTGCTTTTAGGAGAGCTGTCAGGCTCATGCCCACACCATCCCTTCAGACATTTGGGACAAGGGCTTTGGTTAGGTTGGTTTGAAGCCCTATCTGCGATAGTCATGCCATGGGGGCTTGGAAGGGACTAACTTCAGGGCTGTTTTAATCAGTCCTGCTCAGGATCCACTAGCCCCAATAGGGCACATTGTCAAGTGCTTTCTTGGCCAACAGGTCGCTTCTCCAAACCCCTCAAATTAAAACTACTCGTGTTTTTAAAAAGGTCCTCTGCCCTATTTGAATGGCTGGTTTATTTTCCCAGGCAGGATTGGCCCAGAAGAAATCCCCTTCCCCTTGTCCTGCCACTGCCTGCGTTTTTTGACTGAGAGCTAAGACCATCTTGATGTCTCCATTTATTTTTTTTAAGAATTTAATAAAGATCCTCAAATATTCAAACAACACAAGCATCAGACACGGAAATTAGCTGAGCCTTCAGAGGCCAGCTTTCTCCCTTCATTAATATCAATAACAACCGTGGAGCTTAACTCAGCCACTTTGGAAAGCGCACGGCACCGAGAGAAAACCAGGCTCACCATCACGCCTGCCTCCCCCGCTGTGCCTCCTCCTGCAAACTCATACCCCAAATCTGCTGGCTGCAGGAGACTTGTACCTGGGGAAGATGGGGAAAGCTTCCCAGCTCGTGCGATGCAGATAGCTGGGCGAGATGCACGTCAAATGGATCCTTTGCAAATCTTTGAATCGTTTCCATTGTGAGAATCAGATTTGCTCATCCTGGGGATGGAGACTGGGGGAGAAGCAGGGTGGGAGGTGGGTGCTGCCGCCCACGGCAGTGCATGTATCCCTGCCTGTACCTGTGTCTTAGTGTCTTCCTTAGCTAGAGCTGTTCCAGCTCTCTTACTCACTGCTTTCCCCATTTCATGCCTGGAATTTAAAAGATCTGTGTATTTATCCGCTGCTCTGTTCAAATTACCGACTGGGCTGTGCTCTCCACGGTCTCTCTGGGAACAGGCAAGATGCTACATGGCTTTTTGATTGAAGCAATCTCTCTGTTGAGGTGTTTTTTTCCTTTGCACAGGGAAAAAAAATGCAGATTTTTTTTTATATATATTTTTTTCCCTTTCTTATTTTTGCCAAAGAGCATCAACTTGAGGTGAAATATTTCCCACTGCTGACAAAAGCTTTGATATTGTAATGCCAAATCTGTCAAGCCAAAGCTTTTAACTCTGCATTGTTCTTTTTTAAAAATATTGGATTTGTGACGTTTGTTCTCCTTCCTCTTGCCCACGATTGATCTGCCTGTCCTATTTATCTCCTCCTTCTCACCGGGCCATGGCCTCGAGCCCACTGGAGACTTTGCATCGATTGCTGGGGATTTTGGATGAAGCCAGCCAGTTATTTTCCCTTCCCCTCTTCACCTCCGTTACCTGTTGTTTATCCTCTAACCGGCCTGGGTGAGTTTTTTTTCTGAATCCAGCTGACCAGAAAATGCACATCCCAGCTTTGTGAACCAGAGTCAAGTTTGGTTAAAAAATAATTT
Organism: Buteo buteo; assembly: GCF_964188355.1. Taxonomy (NCBI): domain Eukaryota; kingdom Metazoa; phylum Chordata; class Aves; order Accipitriformes; family Accipitridae; genus Buteo; species Buteo buteo. The sequence goes on from NC_134180.1 coordinate 2,934,153, forward strand.
TAATATTTAAAAAGTTCTTTCATGAGTCAAAATTCTTCCTCAACATTTCCAAAACCAAACATTTCCAATGTGCGGACATCAAAAGTTTCATCTAGAAATTAATCATATCTAATTGTGAAGTAGCTTCAAAAGGTGATGGAAATTCTTAAACATGGAGAACAAACGTTTTTTTTTTTCTCCAACTCATATAAAAAAAAACAAAGCCAAAAACCTTAGGTCAGTTTTAAATGGTATTTTCCTCCACACCAGTGCAACCTACGCATCAGTTAGGGAATGTCAGCATCTATTTCGTGGTCCGCCTCTGATCTGAAGGCTCAGCCTGTCCCTCCAGACCTGCCACCACCACCCCTCTCCCCAGGCATTAGTCTAAACCTCTCCCAGCACTGACTCTTTGGTATTTCTAAATTAACTACTTATTTCACTACTTTTCCCTTCAGTCAACAGAGAGAGACTATCTTCTCCGGAAAGCAATTGCAAACACCAAAGCTAAACTTGCTGTGACAGATTAAAACAGGCTCCGTTTGGAGAAAGAAGGAAAAACACCACTGTGAAGGTGGTCGCTGCAGCGTTTGGCTCGAAGCAAATCCAATAAACCAGGCAGGATGTCAGCTCTGTAACTCCAAATGGGCGCTGGGATTACTGGGAGACTGACAACATCATGGATGTAAAGAGTTAGTGTAGAGGATTAAACTTTAATGAGGGCTTTTAGCATTGAAGGTATTGAAAGCACAGCAAGAAAGAAAAGAAAAAGGTTTCAGGGTCCTTTCCCCCATTCACTCACACACACACACGGTGTTTCTCATCGAGGCGTTTGCTATTAAGGGTCATTTTGAGATGAAGAGTTACATGCTGGAAATGTTTTCCAGCCTCGAGTCCCTGCACGTGCTTCGACGCTGCCATGGGGCAGATTTCCCCTAGAAGAGCATTTTGCCCTCTCTCACTGGTACCAGATAGCACAGCCAGAGACATTTGAGAACTTTAACTTACGAGTTTTTGCCCTCCAACCCTCCTCCAGGGTCTAATAAAAATCACCCCCCCCAACAAACAGGAAAACCCCCCAACCAATTGCTTAAAATGGGGAGAAACGGCAATAAAGTTCCCCCAGACCAGCGAGCAGGGATTACACAAGCTATAGGGATGAGCAACTCCAAACTCCAGCATCATTAAACAAATCTGGTCCTTACAAAATGCTGCAAAACCTTCCCTTGAAAATGCTTTGAAGGCAAGAAGCAAAGTACTTGCAACGCTGACCAAGGAACCTGTGATATAAGTCTCCCTTAGCTCCTTTCTGCCTACTTTAAGACTTAATTAGCATTAAAGGCCCTAGGAAGTCTGAATATTATTTATGGAGAATGTAGTGGTAGATATGGCCTAAGGAAAAAAGGAGGTAAGGCTGAACTGCAGAGCCTGTCCAGGTGACTAAATCTACATTTTTACTGCTTCATTGCTTCAGGAAAAATCTAGGTGCAAATTTGGGTTTTTCCCCCCACTTCTCCTGCCCAAAATGTCAAGATATTGCAAACCTTTTCAAACCTGGAATTGGGAGCACAAAGAAAAAAGGTCAAAGCCCTCAAAACAATTTGGAGAAATCTTGGCCGAGATGATTCATTTTTACTCCGACAGGGTTTTTTTTATTAACTTGAACAATCATTTAAAGCAAAAATTGATCTGCTAAGATACCAAGAAGCCGTCAGCCCAACATGGGAATGGCTTTACAAGTGTTGCGGTGAGAGATATTGGTCTCCCCAGCTCTGAGGGGCCTTCTGTGATCTCTGCCTTTGCTGGCATTAACTCAGGATTTCTTAGTAATTAACAAAGAATAATAATTAATTCTTAGTAATTAATACTAAGAATTTTCTTCTTAATTAACTCAGAATTTCTAGAAATTCTTAGTAATACAAGGTCACTGAACCCCAACCTTTTCCAGATAAAAAGATGCATGGGTGCTTTCTGTTAATTTGCCTAAAGTAAAAGTTGGAGACACAGATGACTACTCACAGAAACAAGAAAACAAATAAAAATATTCCCCTGTGGTCCCTGCTTGGCTGGAAGATGCCCATTCCCTTCCCATCTCCAAAGTGGCCCCGGGCTCAGCGCATCCCCAATGGTCGAGCCGGCTCCTCATTGCTCAGGGGTGGACCGTGCCCCCTCCCTGTGGGCAGGATACGGCCCTGGGCAGAGCCATCCCTCGCTCACAGCTCTGTGCCCAAAGTAGCAGATTTTTGCCTTCAGTGATCACTTCTAAAATATATCTCTGGGGTTTGCATTATAATTTTTGTTTGACCTTTAAAGAAAAGCTTTAATCGACAACCAATTTCTGTCTCATTTTGTGACAGCTTGCTTTGTACTGTCAATCACAGGTAAGTTGTTAAGGAGAAAAATCAGGTGGGCAGCCTCCCCCTACGAGAGCCTTGACAAAGAAAAGCCTATAATGACACCAGGAATTCCTCTAATCGTTCTTTTCCAGCTGCTGAAAACACCACAAAGGGTTTTCATCGAGATGAAACTTTTCTAAGGATCTGTAGACAGTATCTCATCAGGAGGTGGGAGAAAACCCACGGCAAGCTGCTGCTTTGGCACGGTGCTTCCTGACACACTGGTAGTGATCGATTCTGCCTGAGTCCCCCAGACTGCAGCCAGGATGGACCCCATGGATGGGATGAATGCAGCAACAGGAGATGGTTGAATGTGGAGGCTCCTGCCTCCAGTACAAAATGTGGGAAAAGAGAAAAGAGATAGAGAGTCACATGTGGGAGAGCACAGAGCTTGGAGGAATCATGTTGGGATGCTTTGAGAGGTGGGACAGAGGCAAAAATTCCATTTTGATCCCCATTTTGGCTTGCAGAGCTGCAGTGCTTGCTTAGGCATCTCCCCCAGCCCAAGCCTGCCGGTGCCTCGCTCGCATTTGGACAACATATCACCACCACAGAGCCTTCACTTGTCCTGTGGAAAAGAAATCCCATCCATGGAAAGGATGGGCAGACGCTGATCGTCCCTCCGCCGGGGACTGGCTTGGCTCCAGACAGACACCGAGGCACTAATATCACATCACCCCTCTGTTTTCAAGTCCGTTTTCACCCCAAAGCGAAGCTGTTCAATGTGCTTTGTGCTAAAGATGAAATGAACTTTGCTCCGTAACTCCACTCCCAAACAGCGGCTCCACACTTGCTCCGGCAGCCATATTTCACAATTACCACTGACTCTATGGTTGGCTTTAATTAGCTTCTTTTTGCCTCCAAAAAGCACAGGCGTGGGAGCCACGGGGCCCCACGTCCAGGCAGGGCGATGAGCAGAGGCCACTGGAGAAGCAGCCTCATCGTCTGCCACAGCCGCCTGCGCTGTCACTGTCCTATGAAGCTCCTCGCTGCTCTGGGATTTAAGCGGAGCTCTGGGCAGGGATTGCTATTCAAAAGCAAGTGTCACTCCTCCGACCTGTGAACGTGGCTCCCTTTTGCGCCTGTGGAAGTGGACGAGACAAGCCTGAATGCCAACAGCACGCAGCAATTGCGGCAGCTCCTGCGTTAACGCCTTGAGCGAAATCGGGAGGGCCGTGGACCACGATTTCCCCGCAGTGGGGCCGGCACCTTGCGGCAGCTGGATTTTTTGGGCAATAGCATCTCCACGTCCCTTCCTCACAAGTGTAGACTGCTGTTTTGCTCGGAGTCACTCAGTGAAGATTAACCACCATGAAAACAGCACCGGTTTTGATCAGATAAAGCCTCGGAAAGGCTGAAACAGGCACCTAATTAGCTGGGGATTACAGGTATTAAGCAGGTATTAGATCCTGTCGAACAGGGGCTGAGTCCTGCCTCTGTGCTGGCCCACCCTGGTCCCCATGTCCCTCCGTCACCGACTGCCACAGGGCAATGCAGGAGGGCTGCCCAGGGCTCAACCGCCAGCACACTTCTTTGCTTACAATATTGTACAGACAGCTGAAGACACGAGGTCTGCTTCACCCAAAACTCAGGCAACTGACGGCAAAGGCATTTGTCACTCTTCCCCCCTCTGAAACCAGGAAGCTTAAACAATATGCATCATTTATGCACCTCGAGAAGCAGAGAAAATCAGAATTGAAAACAGACTGGTGCCTCTGTCTGCATGTGTCTGCATGAAATATTCAGCACAAACTCCAAGTCCTGCTGCGTGTCAGGGCTCAGGAGCGCTGCATCTCCTCGCTCTGCAATCAGAAACCATGACAGCTCACAAAAAAATAACAGCTGTGTGATGCAACAGATACCATTTCAGGTCAACTGCTAGGATGAAGAGGTGTTTCGAAGCCTCTTCAATATTTAAACTGAGAATGAGAAACATCAAGACCCAATCACTAATGGCTTCTTGCCTTGCACTGCCACAGTAACACCAGGAAATTGGATGACTTGCTGGGATCGCTCGAGATAGTCAGGAAGGGTGAGGAAAGAAGCGCTGTCTGTTGTAATTGCTAGATGTCCAAGCCTGCTCTGCCTGGGATTGCAGCCAGGCATAAACAAGGAGGAAGATGTAGGCTGACTCTGGAGAAACCTGAGGAGCAAATGAGCCCTATCTGGGTGGACCAGATCCTGCTTTAGGAACTGCTTGCAAAGTTTTGTCTCTGGATAACGGTGAGCAAGATCTAGTCTTTCAAACACAAAGATGACAAGCCAGATCCTCAAACCCTCCCTGGCTGCTTAAGAAAGCTTTGAGGCTTCCCCTCGGTGCCTCGCTGGGGATCTGCTGCTGGCACAAAGCCATTGTGGGCACCTTTGCTATATCTCCTCCTGCAACACCACGGACCAGGATGCTCCCACTTGGCAGTGCTTAGCATGGGCCCCCTTCGAGGGTGGCAGCGGCAGATGAAACATCAAGCATCCCCCAAAGTTTTTCCATTATTGACAGAATGATTTAGCTGCTAACTTACCCCAGGAAAAACCAGACTAGTGCCTTCTTATTTCTAGTTTCCAGCAGCAGATGGACACCAAGATGGATGGTAAAATCACCAACCCACAGGATTCCTGTTGAATTCCAACGAGCTGAACAGGGACCAAACATCTGCCCTCCGGCGCTGGCGTAGCCTCCGCTAGTTACAGCTCACACAATAGCTGGGAGTGGCGAGCAGGTGCAACGCATCCTCGGCACAAACCCGCACGTGGTGCTGGGGAGACCCTGCTCCAACCGTGGTTGCAATCTCCGCATTCCAATCGGCAGCTGTTGAGCATCCCCTGCCTGTGGGCTGCTTCCCACCCCACTGGTGCTCCCAGCTGAAGCTAAACAAGGGCCAGATCTCCTCTGGAGCAAGGAAAGGGAGGTGGTTTCCCAAGGGCAACTGAGATTGGGTTTTGGGTTGAAATTTGTGGCTGCCTTCTTTTAATCTCCTCCCTGGGACTCTGAGCATGGTTTGAAGTCCTTCAGAGCAGACAGAAGCACTAAAAATAAAATCACCTGTCAGGTTTCCTAGTTATTACAAACAAAATGTCCTCTACGAAAACGTAACAAGTAAAACCTTCATATTGTGTGTGCTTATTCACATAAAATATTTAGAAAGCTCCTAATGTTTTTATGGCTGCAATTAATCTTGTGTCGTGTTGGGGGAGAACAGAACATAAAAAAATTACTCTGGCATCAGGCAGGAGCTTGGGCTTCCCAAGGCAAACCTGCGGTGTGTCCACGCTCCCGAGGGCACCCATGCACATGCTTTGTGGGGTCCCTGCTCTGCCAGGAGAGCCTGATGGGGACATGGGGGGGGCAGGGGGGGGGCTAAGCCACATACCCATTTATATCAAGTTGCCTTTGCGACATGGATGCTCAGACCATTTCTAGCAGCTTTGTAGCTGTGGGTGTATCGAACAAGGGGTGACACCGTGATTTACATCAGCTCTGCTCCCTGGGGCTGTGCCTCACCTGCCTATGCGTCGGTACAACTCAGCTGGGACTGGGGCTGCATGCGTGTCTCTCTCTGGGGGAAAGCTAACCCCACAAGATACATGCTCTTTTTAATGTCTAAAATCACAAGGATTTTAAGAAAAAGCTCCCTGCACGTTCACTGCAATCGTCTGGAGGACTCTGGCTAGCACAGGAGTCTGAACACATATAAATTGTCACTGATCAGAGACTTCTGGCCCAGCTTACCTTGCCAATAACTTATTTGATGATGGGAATATTCCCAGAAATATGATCCTTTAAGATCAGGTCCAGCCCTTGCTATCTACAGCTTCTCAAAGATGAAATTTTGGCCAAGATGCAAGAGATAACGTCTTCCTGCAGCTCCCTGTGCCACAGAGGGAGAATAACCAGCCATGGGGGGAAAAAACCAGACAGCTGCTGGCCAAGGTACCGCTTGCTGTGGGGTGACAGATCAGCCTTGGCCAAAACGGGTGCAGATCCAACGTTTCTGGTAACTCAAACTGTTTTATCATAAAAGCACAGGAGAACCTGGCCCATCGCACTGGGGCTGGGTGTAGAGGAGTTTGCAATCGAAGCCCAAGACGAGATATAGGTTGGCCTCAGCAGAGTAAGGCATATAACTTGTGTAACAAAGAAGAATGTATTTGACATTTTAATCTTGATCCTTACACTTCTAAATTGCCCTTTGGAGGAGGAAAATAACATGCGAAGTACAGGGCTGCTTCTAGGGAGGCACTGGCCCATGAAAAACAAACATCCTGATGAAGCCGAGTGCCACAGACCTTGTACAGCTCGGGGATTTGGATCACCCAATGGAGAGACCGGGATGATGGAAGACCTGGCCCAGGGACAGAGCTGAGCAGAAGTAACTGGGCATCTTGGTTTACCTCCTTGGGGGGAAGAGGGTGTTTATCCAGGCTGGGAATTAAGATCCACCAAGATCCATCTCTGGTGGTCACTCCCAAACCCTGCTCGGTTGGTGGGACACCATGGAAGGGGATGGTGGTCCCTTTAATGGCACGTTGGTGAGGTGTCCAGCCAAGCATTGCTTTGAGTCTGTATATACCACAAGCACTATGTGGATTTATAGCCCTGTTTATTATTCAAAGCCATCTGGGCTTTAACATTCCTCCTGCATGGAGGAAGAAGAGTTCAGGTAACAGCACATGCGTCTCAGATGCAAAGATGTTACGCACATCCAGAGGTACAGATGGATGGCAAGAAAAACAGAAAGGCTAAAGGAAGAAGTGTTGCATAACATGGCCCAGCACATGGACCGCAGGGGAAGGGACATGTTTCTGCATGGGTTGCATGAAGATGAGGAGTGGGGTTCAGCTAGACCCCCAAATCCACCAGTTCCCTTCTGCAGGTACCTCCTCAACTGCCATGTATTTCTGCACAACTTTTTTCTTTTTTTTTTTTTATTAAATTTAGTTGACTTTCAAAGTAGCCAAACTGCCAAAGCTGCCCATTTTGCCTGCAGATGCTCTGCATTGGCTGCCTCTAAACCCCTTTAAATAGCCACAGCTAAATCACAGCTCTGTCAGGCGATGCTCTATTTAACAGAAGCTGCCCGTCTCGCACAGCAGCCGCAGCCCAGGAATCTCCTCCTGAGTCCATTTTCTCAGTGAGTGGCAGCAATAAATAAAATCCAGCCAGTTGGTCCTTGAAACACTACCACGGCTTGATTACTTCTGCCCAGGATTTTGCCAACTGTGCTGCAACCTCCTGCAGATGCTGCCTCCCTCCGCCTGCCACCTCCCCAGGCTGGATGAGAGGGAAGAGGCAGTGATGGGATCACGTGTGGAATGGGATCCAAGTGCATATGCAGGGCGGCAAAGGGGCCCGGAGGAGGCATTTCCAGAAGGATATGCCCCCATCAAAGCCTCTTGCCCTTGAGCTGAGCAGCGAAAGCAAGGTCCTGCCCGGGAAAGCTCTCGGGTTGTTTCTTGCAGGAGCAAGGAATGCTCCCCCTGCCTTGGCCAGGCTCCAGGGTAGTTAATTGCATTCCGCCTGCCCAACATTAATTAATTTGGTGTCGTGCAGAGACCGCTGCGCTGGGTACATCCGTGAAAAAAAAAAAATCCACCAACTCCCACACCCAATAAATGTGAGAGGGGGAGGGAGCCAGGCTAGCAGTTGGCTCCGAGGCTCGGCAGCCTGGACACGGGGTCCCACTCCCAGCGGGAAGCATCTTGTCAGGATTTGGCCATCTCCTTGCAATGCTGGACCCAACTTGGTTTGCCCTGACACCAATTTGCTTTCATCTACGAGTGAACAGATCCAAGTCACACACAGAGGTCACCTCCAGTTTGCTCCCTGTATCCTTTCCCAGGGCGGAGGATGCCAGTGTCAGCCAGGAAAAGTGCTTCAAAGACCAACTGATGGACAGAGAGAGTCGGGTACCGACTGACTGCCTTGGCAGTGCCAGATTGGGCTTGCAAAAGGGTCCATGGGATTCAGTGTGGCTGCAGGACTTGAGGGATCTGGGGGTGCCTTGAGCTTCATGAGCACCAAGGGTAGTTGTGCTGTGTATGGAAATCCTCTCTATTGACTCATGCAATGGCTGGGTGGGCAGGTGGGCATTGCTATCCTCCATCCTGCACCCCCAAATAAAAGTACGTGCACACCAGGGCTAGGGAGGTAAGAGAGGTCTCCTGTGGATCTCTGGAGGCTCACAAGCAGAGAGGTCAAAACTGCAGGTGGAAAAGAAGCCCCAGGTATGTTTCCAGCAAGGTGCTCTCAAGGCGATTGAAGCTGCACCAGCAAAGTCCAGGATAATCCCTACCTCCTGCAGAGACCCTCGCTGCCAAGAGATGTTTGCCTCTGGCTAAGGATTTCTCCAAGCAATGCTTGCGGAAGGTGCTGCCAAGGGAAACTCATCCCATCCAGGCAGCAAAGCTGCAAGGGATGAGGCATCCATCAAGAGCGGGCCCCGAGCACGCGCCTCCCCTGCAAGGTTGTTTTTGGAAGGCAGAGCTGTGGTAGGAGAGCCCCTGCTCACACAAAGAACAGATGCTGGTTATTTTAAACCCTACTGTTAACTCATTAAAGCAGCTGTCTGCCATCCCCCGAAGACAGACAAATTAGGATTCAACTTAACCAAGAGCACAACACACACACAAAAAATATGTGACCGCATGAAGCACTAACAGGGCTGCTCCCACCATGCCGGGCCTGGGAGCTGCTGGACCGGGTTGCTCAGGGAAAGAGGTAAAAGGAGGCAAAGCAGCAGATTTGTTTCTCGTTGTCAAGTTAGAGCACAGTCCAGCTGTTTCCCCAAACAAGCCAAAGTCATAAGCCATGTCTAGTTTGATATTTTGTTTTTAAGTTCTTGCAACAATGATTTTTCAGATTCACAGCTGGGATCTCAATTGCCAGAGAAGTAGTGATGCTAAGGGTTGGGTGTCCTCTCCTCCTGGCCCTGAGAGTTAATTCCCTGACCTGCAATTCCCTCCCTTAACCACACGCAGGGTGCACAACTGAACCCAGCACCCACGGCCACGATACGCGGCTGTGCCAGCGATTCACACAGCAGACACGCAGCGCAGCAGACACGCCGTGTGTCTGACGTGCAGCGCACACCTCGTCCCCGCACAACGATGGGAGGCTGGAGAGCACGGGCAGAGCCTTCAGGGGTCACACAGAAACATTTCAGCACCTGAAGAGCCCTCGAGTCCCTCTGCAAATCTTGGCGTAAGCGTCCCATTCTCTGCAAGGGTCTCAGCCTCGATGCCCCGTCTCCAAACGAGAGGAGCAGCGCTGGGAAATTTAGCACAGCAAAACCTGCATCGCTCAGATGCTCGGGCGAGTCAAATGATCATTCCCTCGATAGCCAGAGGTAGCAGCACCGACACAGCATCTTCCCATCGCTGAAAGCGTGTCTCGTTCAGGCTCAGTTAATAGTTAAAGGATCCAGGTGATTATTTCCGACCTCCTGCGAGTGACAGGAGACCGCTTTGGAGCGATTTGTCATCTAACAGAGACATTAACCTTTCAAAGCATCTCCCGGTCTCCCTGGGGCTGTCTAGGGACACTCTATTGTGCAGGGGAACAAAGAGCCCTGGTTATTACTCAGGAGTGAATGGCAGGGATGAGCTTTACATAAAAGAGATCAATAAAAATATATCAACAGCCCACGCAGGGCATTGGGAAGAGGTGGAGGGGAGAGGGCTGGGAGGAGACGCAGCGCCGACCAGCCAGGTCACAGCATCGAGGCAGTTATTCAGGAGTAGATGAAAAGACACTGATTGGGCTTTTAATCTCTCTGCTTGACACACGGGTCCCCAGGGCCGAATCCGCACTTTCCTTCAATGCTGGTAGGGCTGGGGTGGGCGTGTGGGCAGGGGCTGCCTGCCCCAGAAGCTGCCCTCTTCCCACTGGGCTTCTCCAGTCCCATCCCTTCCCCATGACATGGCTGGGGGACCGAGAGCTCCCACAGCAGCTCCGGCAGCACGTGGACCACAGCTGCATCCCACACAACTCTCCTCCCAGCATGAGAAATCGGAACTGTACTGCTCACGCATGCAATGAGTTCGGCAGGTCTCAGTTTTGCTCCCACGCACACTGGTATCCCACAAACCCAGCACCGATGGGCTTAACAAGAAGGAGTGAAAGAACAGAAGGGGGAAAAAAAGCCTGAATTTCTGCAGGGATCCTCCCAACACACAGGCATTGACGCTCTCCGTATCGATGAGACGGCCCCATGAACAGGGAGCCTCGAGGAAAGGCTGTTCTATTTCTGGCCGAGACTTTTCCGTCAGGGAAACATGTAGCACCAAACATAACACATCAAGCCTGGAAAGCAGATGGTCTGTGGAGGTGAGTCCCACTGTGGTTGTACAGCGAGTCTGACACCCCGGGGAGAAATCCCACAGACAGGCGAGGTCCCCGCACTCTTCCCTGACAAAGCTTATGGCTGGGGGGACAAGACAACCTATTCAAGAAAGCTGAGATACACCCCAGCAAAGGCACAGAGCAACCAGGATTTGGATGGTGCCACCAGCCCTTGGAGCAGCAGTAAGTGGAGGGTGCTTTTGCCCATACAAAATAACATGTATTTACGGATGTGTTCAGGGATCATTAACAGTCTGTTGCTATCACCAGTCCTCCTGCCAGCCCTGATCTCTCTTTCACTACACAGAGCATTGAAAAAACACCTTGAAGAGGCTCAGAGCCGACCTCGCCTGCCTCAGTACATGTGGGAGAGGAGGATCTGGCCCTTTCCGCCAGCAGCCGAGCCGAGTCCTGCCTGCTATCGGAAAGCAGATCTGGAGCAGGCGAATCAACGCACGAGGCACAGCGGCTCATCTGCACTGATTTCACCGAGTGGGGTTATTATCTAAATCAGATTAGAGATGTGAAAAAAGCTGGAGCGGCAGGTACAGCAAACGGAGGAGGCCACCAGACTGGAGCAGGAACGTGATAACAGCAGGGGCTTGAATGCGGGGAGGAACGTTTCTTCAAATCTCTTTGTAAAGCATCCTCCTCCAGCCGTGGCTGGATGTTATTTTCCAAAGGGACTCTCTTCCCTGCCAGCTCCATCGAGCCCTCCTGCAGAGCAGGAACAGGGCTCAGAAGCAGATTTCCAATAGTACAGGCAAATCCTTTCCTTTGGGATCCACCATCGCACGTTGGTGGCGGAGCATCCAGCAGCCTTCCCTGCTCCAGAGCCAGCTCCCACGGGAGCCTGGCGAGAGCCCACCCTGCACCTCTCACCTCCAGGGCTTGGTGCTGGCGTAGCACAAACTGTGAGCAACTGGAAATTGTTCCAGCCTCATCTCTTTGACTTGAAGGGGAAGTGATTATTTAAACAGCAGGTTTCCTGCAGATGGGGTCCACAATGCAAGCTTTGCCTTAGCCAGGATCAAGCGAGAAACCAGGAATGGAGCTAAGGCTGCTCTGATTTCTGCTCTGGCAGTACAGCAGGAGAACTGTCAGGAGCACAGGAGGGAGCTCAGCTCTCCAAGACGTTTGGTGCCGGCTGCGCAAGCCTCAACAGCAAAGACAGGGTTGTTTTATTACTGGGCTTTGCTGAGCAGAAAGTGGCATTTTGCTTTCTGGGGAGGGCACAGAAAATGACACCGTGGGAAAGAGCCTCCTCGGAAATTTAACCCAAGAACCGCACAAATGCGGCATCTGCCTTTGGCCCTCGACTGTCGGAGCAGCTCAAGGGAATGAGGTTGGTTCCCAGAATGTCTCACCATTGCAATATTTGCTTCCTTCTGCAGACCAAAACCAAACCCTTTTAAAAGCTCACGTGACGCAGGATCGTGTTAAAACAGCCATTTTGGTCTCAAGCCCCTCAGGCTTTTCACTGGGGGCTCTCCCCACCCCCCCCACCCCACTTCATGCCTCCTGGTTAGGATGTGAAAAAAGAGCCACCAAAACACAAAAGCGAACACCGTCAAAACCAAAATATCTTCACAAAACAGACCCCTTGGCTGCAGCAAAAAACCACATCTGACAAAGTTTCCACATTGGCAGAAAGGTCCCAACCAGCTGCAGAAGAGGGGAACAGCAATTCATGACACCTTTACAAGGTGAACATAATTTTCTTTCCCATTTGTAGAGCACAGAAACAGAGATCCCAATTTTCTTCCATAAATTTCCTATCAGAGCAGCCCTTAACTAAACCAGGCTGCAAAACTCCTGATTAACGAGCAGACTGCACCCTCCTCGCTACCACTACAGGCCACTCACACCAATAATACCACCAAAATCAGCACAGCCCTGCGAGGAAACTGGATTTTTGTACAAGCTGTTACAATCCTTTCAAGTAACATTAATTTTATTCAAATACCTAGGAAACACTGGAGGTAACAGCTGAAGTCTCAGTTCCTGCCTGACCCTTAGGGCAAGAAAATATTCAGTTAACATCTTAGACATCCAGCCAGACCACGTGTTGCTGGGGCTCCTATTCCTCATTTTATATACTGAAAAATACTAAGTATAATTCAAAATAAGAAATAGATTTTAAAATACAGCATGCCAGGGCTTCTTTACTGACAGATACTTAATGTACTTTGATTTGCTTTTCCTTGCAAGCTCTCTCTCAACTATTATTTTCTTTACCAGTGGTGTCATTCTAATTTTCAAACTCAAGCAAAGAAACAGCTCATTCCTCACCTCTGGTCAGGAGCCATCCCAGGGGGGTTTCTTCAGCTTCTTAACAAACACCCACTCAACCAATACCTACAAAATTCTCCCAGTCCTGGGGAAGTTATAGCCACCGAGCAGATGTTATTAATCAGCATCAACAACTCAGGTGCACCATAATGAAGCAACTTTACTTCATTAGAGACCTTTCCCCCCTCTCTCACCTTGTGTAGGAGGTCTCCCAGGGTATGAACTTGCAGAAGGAGGGGGAAAAGAAAAGATTTGTGGTTTTTTTCCCTCCAGATGTGAAGTTTGGTTTGTGGCAATGGCCAAGGGGGAACATGGCTGCCTTAGGATGGAGCTGCGTGCTTGTTACTGAGCTCCTCGGTGCCCCGACCACCATCCAAGATGGGCCATTGTCATCTCCCTGATGCCCTCTCTCTTCAAGGGAATGACATCAGCCTTTTGGGTCTTTTCTGAGTCTTCTTCCCCTTTCCTTTTTGCTCGTCACCCTGAAAATTTTAAGAGGAGCTGCCTTTTCCAAATCATCGTGTGATGGGTCTCCCTGTGGTGGCATGCATCATGCTGAGATGTGATGTGACTGGAGCCATAAAGTGCTTTTTTGTGGCTGTCACTGTGGATAAGAGCACACAGAAGAAGGATTTATGTATCTTTTCTCTCCTCTTTCACCCCACTACCCCCTACAAGCTCCAACTGCTCAAACCAGAGCTTTGACTTAATTACACACTGCCAAGCAAAGAGTCTGGTTTAGAAATCAAGCACGAAGGGACGTGTTTGGGGACTCTGCCAGCATTAACAGAGGAAAGGGGGGTAACCCGACTTCACAGGAGGAAGAGAGAGCGAAGCAGCGGCCTTTGGTTCTCCTTTGGGCACACTACAGCAGTGGAGAACTGTCGAGGCCCATGAGGCTTTTCACCAAATCAGCCTAATAACGGGCATTTGGCTTCTGGTTGAACATTCAGAGTTCTCCGTGTCCTCCCTGTTACTGGGAGGTGTTTTGCTTTCCCCTGTTGGAGGGACCTGGCCCAGCCTGGGCTTCAGCATCTCCCACAGATATTGGATCCTGAGTGGGGACATCAGGACACCACACCAGGGAAACTTCAGCCTCCAGCTTGGAGGACCACATATGGTAGATTGTGAACCACCATAGCTGACCTTCAGGGTTTGCTCCAGCCCCATCCCTTACTGAGTACTGTATAAACATTAAGAAGCATATATGCATAAAATATATAAATATATATAATATACTTGGGGAACAAATACAACACCAGGTACAACTTCCCATCTGGCAGTTGAGGTCACTCAACTCTTCATCATCATAGTGGTATAAGACTTTGCTGCACCTCCACCAGCGGTACAGCTCATTGCTCCCTGTCAGTGGGCAAAGGCAGGGCTTGGGGTGTGTGGCTGAGCCCTTCGATGCCTTCCAGGAAAGGGTGGAAACCTCACAGGTACTGTGAAACCAAGATGGGGAAACTGAGGCACACGATTAACTCCTCCCAAAGCCCCAGAAGGATTAATTGCTAAAGCTGAGCTTTCAGCCTCAAAACGCAGTTGGCTTCCTGCACTCGCATGGTGGTGCTGCCCCTTCTCTTGTCTCCTTCTCTGCATGAATCTGCCCCAAAAGATTATGGTCTCTGCTGTAACACTGCTGGGGAAGACCCTGGCTGCACAGCGGGTGGGAATAATCTGACAAATCATTTCCAGACCAGAGCAAGCTGCTCCCCAGCAGGGATGTCAACAGGGAGAGGTTAATCCTCCCAGGCCCAGCGCTGTATGATCTGGTGACACTGAGTTTTACGGGCTACATCCAATGCATGCCCACCTGTACCAAGTGCTGGCATGGCATCCAGCAGGCTGGGAGCTGGCAGAAGACCCTGCGCTGCCCTCCTTGCTCTCCGATTAACCCCGAGGGACTCCTTGCAAGGCATCTTGCTGCTTTGTGCTTCCATTTCCCCATCTGCAATACAACTTGCTGCTGTGAAGCAAAGAGAGATGGAAAAACACTGAGTCCGTTAAATATTTTTATTTATTTCTCTGCTGCTAACATCTAGTTACCTCTGATTAAATCCAACCAAGATCCTAACCGGACCAGTTCAGGCTTTCAGAGGAAGCAAGCTCTGGTTAAAGGTGAGCTTTGAAATAGCTCACAAGCAAAAGATCCGAAAAGGTGTAATCCAACCCAATCCAACCTGCCAAAGCCATCTCCTACTTGCATAGATTTAATAGAGTTCAAAGCCAGAAGGTCCATTATAATCTTCTAAAGCTGCGTTTTTGCACAGAAGGGTGGAGAGAGGGAGGGAGGGAAGGTGGCTGAGGGTCTTGCAGGCTGGGAGGGTTGCGTGAGAGCAAGCAGAGACAAAAGATAAAGGCAGCATGGATGACAATTTGTGGGATTTGGAAATGGTAAGGAGATGGGGAGACCTGGCCAAGCCCTGACCCGTGCATTGGGTCCTACCACACATCACCGTGCTTCCCCCCAGCAACTGGTACCAGTTATCAGTACAAACTGGGACCAAACACCACGGTGGCCGGACTGCAGCCAGTGCCGCAGTCGTATGGCAGCATCTCCAAACCAGCCCCACCAGCCAAACATATACACTCGAGGCTCTGCGTGAGCAGCAAGGCAACCTTCAACCTCTTTTCTCCTATAAATATAAAGGGGGCTTACATCTTCTTCCACCCATATTTTACTTCCTTTTCCCTTCCTTGTCACCTGTAAAGGATGAACCTGAAGACGTCACCTCATGTCCGACGCTGAGCCTGGGGCCTGCAGTGCGCTGGGTGTCATTCGCGCATTTGGCTTACGTCTGTTCTGACGAAGCCGAACAAAAACAAACTTGGGAAGATTTTAATTTTCCAAGCTTTAGATGAAAAGGATTAATTTAAAGCCTTTAAAGATTTAGCCCACTTCGCAGTTCCTTCCAGAGATCGGTGTTGTGCTCTTTAAATAGGAGACATGTTTTAAAGCTCCTGCCATCATTTATTAAATTAGCCTCAGACTTGCAAATGCAGCTACCTCTTATTGAATCTTGTAATATTTATTTGCCAAGTTGTGATACTTGAAACTGCGCACGTTACACGTATTGGGGAAAGAGGGAGGCGGTGGGGAAGGCGTAGAGGGACGGGGGAAGGAAACCACTTCTACTGTAAATTGTGTAAATACACTTGCACATCCCAAGAGGGGTAGGGAAAAGGTATTGTAATTAAAATGACTGCCAGGGTATTTTAAACAAGGGAGAATAAATAGATTTTTCTCTGCATGGCACAGGCTCCTTTAACTTGGAAACTTCGTGACAGAAGATGATTAAAAATATCTTATGGCGTGTCTGAAATCTGCAAGCTTTGATGAGAAAAATGTTCTTGGGAATGAAAGGAGATCAAGTGAAGGAGGAACAGTCTCCTACACAGTGTTTTATAGGCCCAATTCATGACTGCAGATGTGGCAGAAAATAATAATAAAAAAGGCTTTTTTTCCTTTTTTTTTTTTTTTTCCTACCTAACAGAACAGGAGAAAAATACCCACAGGGGCTCCTGTAGCAAGAAGATCCCCTTACTCCGGCTCTTGGAGCAGCGGCATTTAATACTGGCGAGAGGATGCTCCAGGAAACCATGGCGATGGCTGAGAAGCTGCTGAGATCTCGGGAGATGTCACTCCCGAGTTGGAGAGGGCTCAGGGCTGGACCTGGTACCCCCCCATCCAGCTCTGGGCTGCCTTGGCAGGGCCCAGGGCCACAGGATAGCCTGTCCCTGCATCCTGCTTGCTAAAGTAAAGCTCTTTTATCTCTGCCAGGTTTCAGCCCTGCAGAGCTGCTTTGCCCTTAACGCAGCCCCGAGCTGCTCCTGGCAGAAGCAGCGGCAGCTCCTTCAAGGGCTCCTTGGAGAAGGGCCGATCTCTGGAAGCGAAGGGGCTGGCAGCTTTTCCCCACACCCAGCCAGCTTCTCATCCAAGTGACTGTGCTTTAACAAAGCCACAGGGTCTAAACCTGGCCCACGTTGCTTGCCTTTACCCCAAAATCCCCCCCCCCAAAACCCTCGGGCGGGCAGGGGGATGCTGCCCTCGGCCCCGTGCTCCCCTTTGCCAGAGGGCAAGGTGGTGGCAGGGCCACTGGGGTCCCCATGGAGGGGACCCCCTCGTGCCTTCCCCGGCAGGAGCCCAGCGGTGTTGGCCGCGACCCCGCTGCACCCCAGGCTCTGCTCCAGTTTGCCACCAGCACCCCATCTTTTCGAGAGTGGGAGCCCTCCCTCCTTCCCTCGTGCCACCCAGACGCGGGGCAAGGAGGAGTACGGCCAAACGCAGCCACCTGCATCCCCCCCCCCCCCAAACACAAGATGATGGAATTGGGGCCCATGGGGAGGAGATTTTGGGTTTGCTGCAGTTTGAAAGTTGGGACAGGGGATTTTGCAAAGCACGCTGTGCAAGGGACTCCCTCGGAGGATAAAACCGCTCCCGCAAGGGCAACTGAGCTTTGAAGGGTTAAAGCAATGACTGGGGAGAGGCAGCAGCATCCTGCTCAGCAAGGGAGACAGCTGGGATGGAGGGATCTGGATATGCCTGGGACTTCAGGGACCCTTTCAGGAGCTGGAGCTGTGGTAATCAGGTACCACGTCCCACTGCACTGGCCACTGCTTGTCTGGCCAGGCTGGAGATGCTCCAAACATACGTTCCTTTTTGTTTCAGTTTTGCAAAATTTACTACAAAATAGCTTTCCCTTAAGAAGTAGATTGATTAAAAAAAAAAAAGAGATTGAAAAACCCCCTTGATCAGAAACCCTGCAACATCATCACAGCTGATGAAAAAATCCCCTGTAACCTCAGCCCTGCCCCGAGGTGAGCTGGGATAACACCTCACCAATAGGTTTTCTGAAAGACCTTAAAACTGGGAGTGCCTGATTTTCAAAATGAGCTATTTCAGATCATTTTGATCAGGCTTTTTTTCTTTTTTCTTTTTTAATGATTCTAATTTTTCTACCGCTCAGAGCCCCAGACCCGGTAACCACGGAAACTCAGCTTCACAGGCAGAGGGAGTCGAAAAATACAGGAGCACCACCACCAAATACAGAATCTAATCATCTCCCCTAACTGTGACATTAAAAGAGCCATGTGATGATGCATAGCTGAAAGAGAGGATTTTATTAGTGTTTGCTTCATAAAACACTCTCCTTTGTATTAGGGTGTGCTTAAGTTGGAGCCCTACGATGCAAGTTACAGTCTCCATCTGAGAGGGCTAATGAGTCCAGCGAGACAAGGCAGATTGGGAGGAAGGACAGGAAGGTTGTGTCAAGGCATATAGAGAGAAGCATCCCTGGAAGTCCCCGACACACTCCCCTCCTGCCCAAGACAGGAGAGCAAGGTGGAAAAAAGGAAAAATCAGGGAAAAAAATTGCACCAGAGAAGGTTCTTCTTGTGCAAACGCTGAGTAAAGAGCCTGTGGCTCAGTTTCCCCATTTACATTAATTATCTAAAAAGCAGCAAAGAGCAGCTCTTTCTTGCTGGGAGGTGCAAGCTGTTGCAAGCTTTTTCCAGAGGGGCCCAGAGCTGCGCCGACAAGCGACCCCATCACTGCTGGCTGATGGCAGCTGAGGAATTAAAATGGGCAGCATCTGGCCTTACTGACTGCTGGCACAGTAGCCCATTGCTCCTCAGCTTCAAAAACCTCAGGGTAAATCTCTTTCCTCGCCAGCATGGCTGTTAACCCCTGTTTTTCTCCAGCAAATTAACCTACCCGCCCCATCTCCATCATCTGCTGACGGGTCAGAGACGGTGCCTCGGCCGGGCTATTGCCGGACTTGCTCAACCGTGCGGCATTCACAAACTATTGCAAATAGAGAGGTTCTGTCAAATCCTCTGCCCCCAGGGAAATTGATTCCTGCCTCCCAATTTAATTATGATGAGAGGACAATCTAACTCTTGAGGAAAAAGCCACGCAGCTTGTTTGGGTACCTGCCCTCTGCACGCACATGCTGCCCTTCAGCCTGGCTCTCGGTCCAGCCGAGGGCAAAGCAGGAGAGACCCATGGGGAAGAGAAGGAAGGAGAGAAAAGAGGGAACGTGCAGAGCCTGAGGATCAGGCTTTGCGGCTGGAAGGATCGGAGGGCTGGCAGGCTCCCGAGGCCGAACCCAGGTGCTGTCCCGCTACCCCCCTCCGCCTGGCACATGCCAGAGCATCGCTCTAACGAAGACAGCTTTGGCACAGGCTCTGGCCAAGTTTTCTCGCAGGCCAGTGGATCCTGTTCCTTATCCAATTCCTACACATGCTCCTCCTGGACCCGGCTCAGCTCTGCTAACAGCCCCCAAGCTGGAAAGAAAAGAGAAAACGAAGATAAAGGGGTAGAGAGCAGCAGGGAGGGAAGGTGAGGGAATGCTCTCTGGCAGGACAGAGCCTGGGAGAGGGTGGCTGCGGTGGGCTGCTGTGAGTGGCAGAACTGGCCAGGAGGAAGGAAGGAGGTGACTTCATCTCATACCAGAGAGCTGACAGCCAGCAGAGGATAAAAGCCTGGGAATCCCTCGGCTCCAGCGAGGAGACCTCTCAGCTGCCAAAAGCTGAGAGGGAGATGGGAAGCTGGGGTTTGAATTGCAAGCTCAGCCTCCTGCCCTTGGTCTTTCCCACGCCAGCGAAAAAAAAATAATCAAAAGAGTGGCACAAGTGACAGGCGGGATGCCTGGGAAGGGAGCTGGCTGCCGACAACGATGCCTGCCCTGCTGCCTCCCTCCTCGCCGGCTGCCAGGAGGCCGCGGGGCACCGGGGAGGTGGACGGAGGGAACATCTGCGGCTGCTGAACCGCACCATCCATCACGCACGGCTGCCGCCGGAGACAGCGTCGGGGCCCAACGCCGAGTGCCCGGTGCGGGCAGCGGCTGCAGAGCCTCCTGCACCTCTGCCTGCCCTCCCCTCCAGCCTGCCCGGGGCATGGTCCTCACTTCAGTCCCGGCGGAGTCCCCTTCTGCTTGGAGGTGAGCCCCGCAGAGTCACCCCAGCCTGTCCGCACATCCCCTCGCTCTCTAATACCTGGGAACGAAGTCGCTAACGGGCAGTACGCACCCTGCTAGCCCAGCGTGGGAGAGGATGGCTGTCAAGCTGCACGGCTGGTGGCATTTAGCACTGCAGGAGATGCACGGGGAGCCTGAGTAGCTTCCCTGGTCGGTGCCCAAATCAAAGCTCACCGCCTGCACAGTTCCTCTCCGGGCTGTTGCAATCCCCACCAAAGGTACCAAGTTATTTCATAGAAGAGTTTTGCCCCACCGCGTTTAAACTCCTAAAAGAAACTTTGCTTTTTTCCCTCCATCTCTTTTTTTTTTGGCTGCTACTCCAAACCCCAGGCCCAACCTCCAACTACCATTTGGGAAAAAAAAAAAAAAAGTAATAAAAGTAATTACTACCTCCACTTCAAACATTACATTATCAAGCTAACCAGCTACCTATTGAAGACAATTAATCTGCACATAGGCACCAAAAGAAACTGTCAGCAATTAGAAGTGGAAGCGCACCTTTGTAGTTAAATGGGAATATTGCACCTCTGTTACATGTTTAATTAGTTGATGGAGTGTGTCCTTTCTCAGACATCTTTCTTTTTGAATTATACCTGGAATTCATTTTCTTTCCAACAAACTTTTTTTTACTGTGCAAAAAAATAAAGGAAATAAAGTCTGAGTAATCTGAAACCTGATTCTGGCTCTTCCTTAGGTTGCAGCTTAAAGTGTGTACACAGGAGTTTATAGACCTCCAAGAGATAAGGAGGAAAAGTTCTTTCTTTTCTTTCCAAGCTTCTCTTTTTTTTTCCGTTCTTAATCTGATTTTAAGACCTTGCCTCTGCATTTTCACACTTCTCCCATAAATCTCATTTTCTTCTTGTTTCCCTTGGGATTATCAGGTGATCGAACGGGCGGGCCTGAGAGCTGAGCAGAGTCGGGCACACACTGCGATACATTCATTTTAACACTTATTTTACAAAGGTTCTAAATTTTATCTTTGCATAATGATGCTGCTTTGCATATCTATAGCTGCTTTCATCCGATGATCTCAGCACAGTCTGCTGACTGTTAATTAATTCTCAAAACAACCTGGCGAAGTCAATAGGAATGCTTTGTTGGGGTAGTTTTTATCTAATTTGTAGGAGGGGAGGGTAAACTGAGGCAGAGGGAGACTGATGAGGTGTCTACAGGCATTTGGACAGTCATGGGACAGCATGACAGGCCAGGAAAACCGTATTATAGAAGCCTTGTCTTTGCAACTCCTGTAGGCAGAGACACATCACAGTCAACATGTCACTTCGTCCAACAACTGCACATCCCTGGTTACCACATAACCAAGATTTAGACTCAGCATGATATTAAACGGGATGCACCCCAACCCACGAAGCTGTGCTCAGCAGCTCTGGTACCCACAGGTCCTCCAGACCACATTCCCCCATGGTTTCATGCCAAGACACACCTCTCAGCACAGCCTGGGTCTCAAATGCTCTGAAGATGCACGTACAAAGACCCCCCCAGCCAAAGAAATGCTCTGCTTTTGTCATCCTTGGCACCACTTTCCAAACACTCTAAAATGAAAACATTTTTATACCCAGAAGGGCCTATTTTTCATCACCTCAGAACAGCATAGACCAAGAATAACTTTGTTGAAAGCTAACAAATACACTTGCTGGCTCAAGGCAAGAATCAGCCTGGCAATATACGCCTGCTTGCCATGAACAGGAAAACATCGCAGGGCCCATCTCTAACCCCGTCCGCAACGACCATCGCTCCCACACTGCTGAAATCGCAGCACGGGTGGCACACATGGTCCTATCTGCCAACTCCAGCTAGCCTTGCTCCAGCTCCGAAAGAAAACACTTTGCCAAAATCCCATCACTTCAAGCAGAAAGATCCAGCCTATAGGAATTCAACGTGCCTGGAGGACTGCTGGAGCAAACTGCAACAACAAACCTGTAGAGAACTGAGCTGGCAAAGCCAAGAACACCAACGCAGCTGCCGTCCTTACTGCCGCCCTTCAGAAAATCTTTCCTACGTTATTGAACGTCATCGACTTGTTTGGAGCATCGTTGCAAGAAGCGGATACCCTGGCTGCAAATCAGCTGCTTCATTTTGTTATTTGCTGGAGCAAAACCATCCAAGTTACAACTCAGGTTTGGAGAAGGGAGGAAACATTTCCAACAGTTGAGCTGGTGGAAAAAAAAATGAATTACTTTTTAAGTTGCCTGAAGACAACTGCACACTTTTAAAGGGCAAGAATTTGTGTGGGTGAGTCTGTATTACTCTTCATCCTTGGGCAGGAGGCATTTCTGCAGCTCAGGAGGATGCTGTTGGGGTTATTTTCTGTGTTTGCCTCTTCTCCCATCTCCAGGTAGTAGGTAGAGCTCATCAAACACACCATCTTCTGGGGATGGAAGCAAATGAGACAGATCACAGAAACTACCAGTACCGTTAGGTCATTGCAATTTCAAGCCAGCAGCAGCACAAGCTATTTAGTGTAGCGGTGATATCATTTAGTACTGTCGGCCGAAATTCAAACTGCATTGAAGTCAAAGGGAATGTATCCACTGGGCTTTGGATCAGCCTGCAAAGCACATGGAGCGCGTGGGCGCTTTCTCTTTTTGCCAGGGACAATCTAAGCAAAACTCAACCTCCTTCTTCCTTCAGCTGAAAGAAAGCATCAACAGAAGACTGAAATTTTGGCCTGAAAAGGAGCCAAGTGCTGCTGAAAGCTGGCCGATGCTCCTTTCACTGAGGATAATGAGAATTACTGAAGCGCCTTTGAAAAGTGCCTTGAGATTGTGCCATCTTACGTCCTGCTATCGCACAGGGATGCAGGAACAGTCAGAGTCAGAGAAGGAAAAGTCTCCCACGCTGACCGTGAGGTTGCAGTCTCGTCCTCCCCACTAGCTGGGCATCTTGGGCCATTGCAATGCAGCACAACGCTTTTTCCCTTGCCCTGAGCCTCTGCGGCAGATGCGGGCAGTCAGGCTGCTCTGGGAGCTGTGCTGGGCACCCAGGGCTAGGGAGCAGGAGAGATGCACTCGTGGGAGCAGAAGGGGGGGGGTCCCCCATGTCGTAAAAACCATCCTCAAAAGGACCTCCTCTATGTAATACATCCCCAGCTGGACCCTGATGCACCCCCTTTCCTCCCAACACACATCTCTTGTATGCAGCAGAAAGCAGATATTTGAGACATCCCTTGGCCCGTCCATCTCTGATAGCCTATGGTATCAGCTGTTGCAGGCAAAGATGCAAAAGCCCACCTATCAAATCAACTCCCTTTTTGGAAGTTAGAACATAATCTGCTCAAAGGAAAATTTCCATCTTGTCCCCTCCTTTAGAGTTTAGCATGTGCCCTAAAGCAGAAGGACTTAATCTCAGTTCCAACACTCATAGATGCTTTTAAATCCTTGCTTTGTAGCTCTGGCCACTCTAGTAACTTCTTATGATAAAGGGAAATCTCTTTGCTGGAGAACTGCGCAAAACAGCTTGCCTGAAAGGCAGCTGCGTGTTCGCGTGCTTGACCTGCTTTTCTCACAACCTGAAAAGACCCATGCTAGTAGCAAACCCAGCACATGGTGACAGTCCCCACAGCAGCGTGCCGGCAGCTGCCTCGGCACTATTTGACTGTGGAGAGATGATAGGGGTGAGAGCTCACTGTGCTGAGGGGGTGCAGGGGAAGGGAAAAAAAAAAGAAAAAAAAAAAAAAAAAGCTTTTCATATTCTGCTACCAATTTTGTTTGTCTTGCAGGCTGGATCCTCCTCCCAGCCCACCCACAGCAGGCAGCTCGACCCCGCTGTGTGCTGTTTTCAGGCAAACAGCTGGGGAACGTGCGCAGCCGGGCAGGTTTTATATACCAGCATATTTGGGGGGCTGCCAACCACTGACTGCATCCTTGTTTCTCCCCTCTTCGAAGGAGAGGTTTTCCATGGCACACAAGTGAGAGCAAGGAAAGCAGAATCTCAGGGACATCCTGCAAGGCTTCAGGGCCAGGTTTCACTTGTTGCTTCAGGCACCTGTCATATAGGGCGGGCATTTTTGGATGCAGGGTGCTGAGGGCTGTTCCCTGGGGGTGCTGAGCACTTTTGGAACCCAGAAAAGTGTGCAGCCCATGCAGCCTGGGGAAATGAACACGGGGACCAGAGCAGATCCCCCTGTCCACGTTCATCAGTGAACGCTGCAGGAGGTGGGGGTGGTAAAAGGCGTTACCTGGATGTGAATGAATGCAGGCTGGGAATGCAAAGGCATCCCCACCTCAGAGCACAGTTCAGGTGCTGAGGCTCTGGACCAGGATCCCCAGGGGAGTAAAATGAGACCAAAATCTTAAGTACTGTAGGATGGAGTGTGGTTTCTGAAAGAGGATTATGAGGTCGGAAGCTCATGACCACAGGGGCTGCGTTCGATGACTCAGTTCCTTCTGTCCTGCATCATCTAACAGCAGCATCTGTTTGTGTCCTCCAGCCTGAGTAAAGAATTCCCTTTTTTATATATTAGCACAGCCATGTCCTGCCTTACACACCAGCACTGGTACAGCCACAGGGCAGAGTATTAATTCTCTCTTAAGCTGGTGTGACGTTCTCATTATAGCAACCCGCTGTCAGCTCCTCCAGCTTGTGCGGCACTCGCCTTCGCTGCTGCAGAGCGAATGGCACCAGGTGACTCCTTGTCCCATCGCAGGGGAAAATAACAATTTTCAACCATCTTCTGCCTCTTGTCATCTGGTCACACACAGACAATTGGCAAGGGACAGGGTAGAGAGACACGACACTGCTTATGGGTGTCTACCAAGTGGGTAGAGAAATAGAGACCACCAAAAGCCCAAAGGGTTTGTTACTCTGGATGCGTCTGGGATTGCTTTACTGCATGACAGTGTTTGCCATGTAGACGTAACCTTCACGGCAATGGCATGTGCTGGGGTCTGCTGAGCCCAGGAGCTTCTCTGTACTCTGAAATACCAGTGGTAGGTCCTCTTCCATCACGCTGTGGGGACCGGAGAGCCGAGGAAGGGCCCGTTACATTTGCAGAGCTCTGCGCCAGGAAAGCACCAGCTTGGCCCCATCTGGAAGGAATTATCAGAAGAGCTGCTTGTCAGCTGCTTCCACATGGAGGAAGGGCTGCGATTTTACACCACGAGCCTCCCCCAGATTAAAAACCAGACAGGCGAGGAGATTTATTGCATACAAACCTCACAGGATTACAAATGCCCCATGGAAGGAGACCTGCCTGAGAGAGTGGTTTTTAACTGGCATGCAAGAACAGAGCAGCCTCGCCAAAATTACCTTGGAGCATGGAAAATGGAGCAGATCCCTGGCTAGATTAAACAATGGCATCAGCAAATGCCTAGTTTGAGAAAGGAGGGGGAAAGGGGAGATGAGGGCTCCGACTTGAGGACCACCCAGGAGATGAAAGATGCTTACTTGAACTGCTGAGCCCTGCAGCTTCGGCTGGTGCCTACATCAAATTTGGAGACTGTGATGATCCCCCAGACTGATCTAGTTGCAAATGACTTCAGTGGGATTTGAGATCCCAGGGAGTGGGATCTGGTCTCATTCCTCCCTTTACCAAGGATGAGTTTGTATATGAGAAATCATCCCTAGAGATGACTGTATCGTATTTTCATGGATTTTTATACATCTTGTTTACCTGTTCCCAAATTGCAGGAGTCATTTTTGTTTCTTTGTTGCTAAGTTTTCCACAAAAGCTTTGCTAAAAATCAAAATTGTGTTTGAAACAGATATCGAGCATGTTTTGTTTCCTGACAACCACACGTAGAGATTCAATTTGTATATGCTTCTCGGTGAATATGTCACACTGTGATTGCTCACACATTAACTGACACAGCAGAGCTGGATGGGAAACATTTTTTCTATTCCATGAGAATTTTAGAGTCTAATAAAAATACCAATGGATTTGAAAGAAGCCTTCATGTTTTGTAATGTGTAAGACAAAAGGGGTTACTATTTCATTAGCCAAAATATTAGACCAAAAAGGATCCTTTAGATTTTGAAATAAGTCAATATGGAAACTTATAACTGTTTTCTTCTTCTCCCAAATTAAAAGGATTTCAGATTGGGAAAATGAAAAGGAAAACTTTGGGGAAAATGAAAGGATGACTTTGTCTTATGAATAGTCTCAGTTAAATGAAATCGGACATTTTCTGCTGAAGGCCAAATCAGAAGCTGTGAACCTGATCCAGCCACTCTCACAGACAGCATCACCCTGACAAACGCTCTTCTCTCGACAGTATTGGCTCACACATTTCCTCTAGAAAAACAAAGATAACAACTAACTTCCACACACTGCGTACAGACATCGAGCAACCTTATGCTGCTTATTATCCTACATGCAGGGACATAACTCTCTCCTTGATCTTCATTAAAGAGAGAAGGGAAATTCCAACATTCCAGAGGCTTTGTTATTATCTTGAGTACTACAGTAACACCTAGAGAAAGCATCTAACAAGACAAGACAGAGGATGGGTTTTGGAGACAGGGCACAGCAGCTCAGACATGCATTGGGTCTGTGAAGCTGAGCTGGAGAATTCCCAACAGTCAACTTTTCATCTGCCCATCAGCATTCCTGCAGTGGGGAATTGCAGAGTCAGAAAAACCAACAGAAAAGGAAAGGGGAGAAAAAAAAATATCAAAACCCACATTCATTTTCGTGGTATAAACACAAGATTTGCCTCAAACGCAGATCTGTGAAGAGCTATGTTCGCAGCAAGGCAATGGGAGTCAAATTTGTTCCAGCGGCTACCAGCTGCACTAGGGCCACGTGGTGCTTCGTGGCGGAGTGGGCAGTGTGCCTGATCCCTGCCCTTGCTGCACCACGCTGCCTGCGCGCACGTGGAGGGACACCCCCTCCATGCCTATTTATGCAACCAACACCCCCACTCCTCGAACTTTACACTTATCAGGCCCTAGTCATCCGGACACTACTCTTATCCCCTGCTTTGATCTGCCTGAGCCTCAGCGCACGCATTTTTTGACGTGCGTTGCACCGTCCCTGACGCACATGTGCATGCCCACGCATCCGTCTGCTCCCTCTTGCACTCTCCCTGCCATCGCTCGCATACACGTTCGCGTCTGTGGTTCACAAACACATTTCTGCTGTCTGCTACAGTGCTTTCCCCTCGTGTTAGTCAACACAGAAACCTTTCTGCTCCTTGCACTTCATCCGTCTGATTTCGCTTTCTGCGTGCGCATCACCGGTGGGCAACCACGCACATGAGCAAACCCCAGATGCTCACCGGCACCACTCTCTCCTTCCTGCATCCAGCGGGGTGGCTTACGCAGCAGCCACCGGAATCAGGGATGCTGACGGCTGGTGGTGGCATGCAGGTGCGGAGAGGGAGAGAAAGGAGAGGAAAAGACGTATTTTTGAAGCAAACTTTAGCTGCAGGGTTAAATGGATGATGAATGATGGCAGGTGCATGCTTAACTGCATCCCGCCAGCAGAGCCCTCTTCCCTCTCTGCCCACCGCAGTGCCAATGTAGTGGCTCCATCACAATGAATGCTGTTTCAAGGTTACTTAAGCGATAAATTATGTTATATGCTTAACATCCCTGGCAATAACACCCACCCATGACTTGCTCATCCTCCCCATTTATTTTCCCCTTGCAGATGCATGGCCTGAAAACTGCTCCAGCTTTTACCTCGTTACAGGGAAGGAGGGGCCTTCTCCATTCAACAAGCTGCAAAAACAGCTACAGCTCAATAATGAAAATAATAGGGGCCAGATCCTCCACCAGCACAACTTCTTTTTGCTCCAGCAAAGTTTTGGGAGCTGTGCTGATTTACACCAGCCATGGATCTACTTTCTGTAGCATATCATGCAAACCATCAGGAAAATATCTGTAGTGGGTTCAGGCATGAGGTAAAAAACATAAGGGACAGTGGCAGGGCTGCTAAAGGGGAATTGTTGCAGAGTAATGTCCCCATGTGCACTGCAAACTGCACATGAAAAGGGAAAGAAACTCAGAGGGCTTGATTCTCCCTCCAGTTTTAACCATACATCGAGAGGACTGAGCCCAGAGGTCTCAGTCACCCCTTTTCCCCAGTGATTCCAGGTATAAACAGCAAGTTTCAGTCCTGGAGATGTCCTTTCGGGCCCAGAGTGGGATGCTTTCATTTTAGCACTGAGACAAGGAGCTGACCCAGTCTCACACCGCACATCAGGCTCCACCCAGCTGCACCTTAGTTAGATGCATCTGAAAGGATAATACATCTGGCTCCTCCGTCCCACCCGGCACTGAGCATCCCCTGGGGAGAGCAGCATGGAGGGCTGGTCCATCCGTCCTTCCTCATGATGCCGTCTGGCTCCATCAGCAGCAGTGCCCGACATGCTCTGCCGTCAGACCTTTGCGTGCCAGATGCCCTTGTAGGCAGCTGCACGCAGGATTAAGAGCAACATGTTCAAACCATGTACAATTATGTGCAACTGTTTCTCCACTGCAAATAGATGGAGTAGCAACGGAGCAGCAGTTATGGTCTCGCATTAGTAATTTCCAAAGGACAGTTGTGTGGCCACTGTCCATTACAGCTAGGGCAAATGAAGATGAATGAAAGTGAGTTTGGATGCTCCATATGCCTCTGTTCATTTACTGCAGGGAGGCCTGCATTATGGGAAACAATCACAAGGGAAAATTTGCAAGGGGCAAACAGTTACAGTTTCTACCCAAATCCCAGAAAATAATGCATTTAGCTGCAGAAGCAAAAATCAAGTCACCTGAGATTTGTCTTACCTAATCCTACCTACCTCTCTATTGCTTTACTGCAATAGATCTCAGAGCACTTACCAGCCTTTATCTCCAGCAGCCCTAGATGGGAGACGAGTAGTGACATTCCCACACTGCAGGGGAACCACCAAGAAATAAAGCCGTGATGAAAAAAGGAACTTGGGAAGACCATTAGGGGCTGTCTCAGAGGAACGGAGTACCGCTAGGTTCCAGCAACTTCACCTGGTATGGGAGGAGGAGGGCAGACCATGGAGCTGCTAAGCATCTACCTCAGCATCTCAAATAAAGCTCCAGGAGACAGGAGGCAAAACAAACTTCATGGATGTACCTGAAAATCTGGCCTGAATTTCAAGGTCATGTAGTAAATTAGCAAGAACAGGACCCAGGTGTCCTGAGCATGATCCCTTTCTACCCTAATCAGCACAGCCTCACATAACCATTTGTGCAATTGGCTTATTTCACAGAGTGACTTATAGATGCTATTGTAAGCAGATCCAGTCAATATATTTATTTTCCTTTTGATATACAGCTACAATAGGAAGCCATGCATGAAGTTTATTAAACCTGGCTAATTTTCTATCAGTTCTGCAAAATATCGATTCTATGCATTCAGTTATCTGGCTCAGCCTCAACCTGGAAAGAGAATCGTTTAAAAACAACAACAAAAAAGCATCCAGTTCCTGTGAAACAAAGCTAATCTGAGACTGCAAAGTGTCACTGTTCTCATGGGCAGAGCCCTTTGATCGATTGAGCCAAAGACAACTGTGTTATTTAGGAGCCATTTGCAAGCTGGCAAATTAAACAAGGCTTTTTTTTTTTTTTCCTAAAGGGCAGGTGGGGAGGAAGAAGTAACAGCTTTACAGTAGCAGTAAAACATCCAAATGTTTGGTGGGTTTTTTTTTTCCCCTCTGACAGAGCCAGATTCTGCAGGTTATAGGGGCAGGAATGCAGCACAGAGAGATTTGCCATTCTCCATCTCCCCAGGACCACCGCAGGGGCCAAGTCCCTTTGCTGTACCAATATTTTGATATCTCCCTGGCAAGTCAAGAGCACAGCTGGCCTCTATAGTGGTACAGGGCAGGATCCTGACACACAGTGGAAGCATGGAGGAGGTGATGCATTAGCAGGGTCTGAGCCTCATAGGAAGATGAGCATCTCTGTGGGACAGTAGCTTGTACTGCTCCTGAGCACATGCTGGGCAGATGACACTTCTGAAACCATGAGGTTTTGCAGGTGTCTTGTTCTTGAGAGCACAATTGCAAGTCCTGTCCAGCAGGCAAGTCTCAAGCTTAACCCCTGACTCTCTGCCTTTCTCAGAGCATTTGCAAAGTAAAACCAGAGGCAGGGAGTTTTCTATCTTTAAATCTTAAAGCTTAACTGATGTTCCGCACAAGCAAACCGTTATTGTGTCCATATTGTGATGGAAACCAGCAATAAATGTAAAGATGCTATCTAAACCAATATGGCAATGTGTTTTAGCACATCAATCTCAGGGTGCCTACACTTGGATTAGCATGTCAGGCCAGCTTTCAGCGACTTCCTTTGGTTTAAACTTAACCTGCTGCTTCTCCTGTGCCGTAGGCTGCTCGAGACCAGCTGCGAAGCATCATTGTACAAGACAGAACATATGCACAAGTAAACAAATTAAGGCTATCTCCAAAACAACAGGCCCCTGGCTTCCTGGAAGAGCTGCAAAGAGAAACTTAATCAACAGCAGCGGGTGAAACGGTAAAGGGGAGGAGATGGACCTCTGCTAATGAAGGCGATGCTTTCAGATTGCAAATGCTTGCTCGCAGCACGCAAGGAGGCAACGGCAGGGTCAGCGCCAGCGACACGAGAAGTGCATGGAGCTGGCAATCACGCTGGCTCCAAGGAAACTCTGGTTTTCACAGCACAGAGCAGCCAGTTCGAGCCAATGCAGAAAGAAAAACAAGGAACTGAGCAGGGGCGCAGGCTCAGCCTTGCCCCTGCCTGTTACAGCGGGTGAGAGCTCAGCTGTCGAGGCCAGACTAGGGCTGGTATTGCGGCCTCTCCGGGCCTCCCTGGCTCCCTCCCTAGGGGCTCATTAACGGTCTGAAGTTGCAGCAGTTAAATCAGTTGAATACCAAGACAGTTAAATCTCTGCACACCTCTGCGCAGATGCTTTGGCGTCAGTTTAAGCCTGCCTGCCACTGGCTTCACCTTGTGTCTTTAAATGAGGGAGTGCTGTGGGAAAAGAAAATAGCAGAAACCTTTCCCTTCGCTTCCCAAGGCAGGTCCCTCTCCAGCTTCACCCTGGAGCTGAGGATCCTTCTTGGCTAAAAACCTCTGCCTTGACCCTCGGGCCCAACAGGACTGCAGTTGCTTACAGTGTATCTATCCTCTTGGGAGCTCATGACCGGCAAAATTAAACTGCAACAAATTTTATTGCAAAGCATGATAATTTAGCATTGAAGAAAAATCCATATTTTTTTAAAAAACCCCACATGCATGCACCTGGCTGTTTGCACCTCTCTAACCTTACATTTTTATGACCAGCTAAATCTCCCCGGTTTTCCTTTTACCCTGAAAGAGCAAGACAGTCAGCATGTGTTCTCTTAGCAAACCTGGAAACCCTCTGAGATGTCCCAGGGTCTCTCAGGCCAGTTCTTGCAGCCTGCCTCTCGCTCTGCACTCCAGACTCACCTCCCTTTGCCAAAGCGAGCTGCTGGAGAGACAACTGGGAGCCCCAGCCTCAGAGCAGAGTCTGGCACTGAAGTCTAACACAAATCCCCTGGTGTGATAACAAGCAGTCAGGGCATCTGAAAGCATGAGGAAACTGTCCACGATTTATTTGGGGTTACATATGCCATCACTGGGTCAGAGCTACTTTGCCTCAAGAGGATGCAACATCTGCTCACAGCTATAGAAACAAAATCAGGACAGTCTGACTTGTGATGGGTCAGTGTATTCACATGCTCGCAGCCCAGTGCAGACCACAGACAACCTGCAAGCAACCCAGCTAGGGGAGAGCGCTCTCACCCATCACACACATGGCTAGACCTGGGCAAGCCTGAATTTGAAGTAGGGGCTGTTCAAATTTAAATCAGGTAAAATACAGCTCACACCTAGTTAAAAGGTACGTCCTGAAAGGTACGTGCTGCTTCATTATGGTGTGCACCCTTGCACATGAACACAGGCTAAATGGAGAGCAGAGAAGTTTTCTTTGACAGATGGGTGCCCACAGACAGACCTACCACAGCTTATCATCACACCTCCAGGTCAAACAGATGTGTTCTTCCACATACAGATGTGCCAACAGAAGAGATCACTGCCCCAAGATGCTCTTCGCTCCCTCCCTGCCAGATGTTCCTAGGCCTACACACCTGACAGCTAACAGAAAAGTATTTAAAATAACTGGCTGATTTAAGACAAGTATCTCCTTAATCCTAAGCAGTTAGAGGTTGTTTTATGCCCTAGACTACAAAGGTTTGCATAGCTAGTTTATTATATTTTTAAAGCTGCCTTAATGTAACAGTAGATGATCTGCTATTCATCTTAGGCAAAGCAGGAGGAAAGCTAGAATCACACTAAAGTTGGAAGAAATAAGAAACATGCAATAACTTAGATCTTACTATTTCACAACCTAAAATCCCCTACAAGCACGTGAGAAAAAAATCAGTGTCTTCACTACTGTAAAGCAGGTGGAAGTTCATTGCTTTTTCCTCTTTGCAATTTCCCTTTGTAGCTGGAAGGCCCATATCTGGGACTGAAACGTGGAGCAGCCTGACACTGCACAAAGGATCAGCACCTCCATTTGTAAAAAACCAGCACGGCTCTAATCCTCTTGTTCTCCCTGGTAACAAGAAAGCTGCAATTCTTTATTTCTAAGCAACTTTTCTCTGTCTACACACGCATGGGCACACCAGACCAAGCAAACACGGAATCAAAAGCAACAGAGGAGCCCATTCATCTGAGCGCCTGCATTGGTCTGGATGGATTCCCAATGCGCCGTGTCAGCAGAGGACACCAACACCAATGACTGGCACTGTCAGGGAATAATTCAGGGAAATTATTCCTCGATGACTCTTTCTGGGTAGCAATATCTGTGCAGATACCTGAGCATCGCTAGCACCCCTTCCTCTCTTAGCATCCTCTTTCCTTTTACCCTAGCACCATCTCATTTATAACCTCCTCATTTAAAATTCCAATTCTTTTCCAAAGTAGTAAGTTCTCCAGTCCAAGAAGGGACATCTTTAGGCTGTTCCCATCTTAAGAGGAAAGAAAATCTCAGCCCATGCTGGGTTGCAGGAAGCCCATGATACCTGCAGCATTTCTGCTGGCTCCTGGAGTCTGAATAAGCTGTCTTACTGCTTTTCCAACCTACGCTGATTTTCCAAGTCCCTTTCCAAGACGAACCAGCATCAAGGATGAGCAAGGCAACTCTAGCAGTACAGACCTGCGTGGTGCTTGCAAAAGGAGCTCTGCATCACTTAACTATTAAATCCTGACACAGGGGTGTACCGGCTGCGGTCTGGCACATAGCTCCAAAGGTGGTGAGAGGTTCCATCCACAGTTCCTCCAGCAGCCTGGAAACTCTGTACTTGCCCTGGTGGGATCACTGCAGGAGGCTGTCAATGCCCTATGGTGTAGCTGTCACAAAAAAGGGGGTCTCCAAAGGGCTGTGCTGGCACTAATCACACCTGAGCAGTGTAAGATGTCAGGATCCTCTCCATGACTACTAGGAAAAGAGCTGACATGTAACGAGTTGCCTTCACAAGATGGATCTGGCATGCCACCGTGCCAAGCTGAGATCCAGGTCTGCTTTTGGCTCCTGCTGCACAACCCCATCTTGCTGCCCGAATCCAGTAATTTTCAAATCTGGGCTTTTGCTTGGGTCTCGTCATTCATCAGCAGTGGATTGCGGGAGCTAAACTTCTTGTAGTAAAGCAGCGATTCCATTTTCCTCTGGTCTTAAGCAGCTTCAATCCATCTTACTGCATTACAGAGCCTGCACTGATTGTTCTGCTGTAGTGAGTAATAACAACTTGTACTTTGCAGATTACCCCAGGGAACCACACTCCTGGCTCCACAGGGCAGGCACACATCTGCCCGCAGCACCCCCAGAGAGAGGGATAGGGCTGCAGGAACAAACACGGCAGAAATTTGGATGAGAAGATGTGGAAGAGCCAAGGGAGCCGGCATATGCCTGGTGACCGTGGGGAAATTGAGGTGCCCAGTCCTGTGAGGGGCGAACATCATGGGATGGTGGACAGGGAGAGGGTATTGGGGAGAGAAAGTGATGAAAAAGTTGGGACAAAGGAGACAGGGAAGATTGGAAACAGCTGGAAGAGCACACACTTGTGCCATCACGGAGAGCAGGATGAAAAGCTTCTGTGACTGGGCTTCACTGGCATAGCACGGAGGAAGGGCAAAGCATGTTTTCAGTCACAAGATGGGGGCAGAAGCAGTTTTTGCCCAAATCTCCTCCTTTTTTGCCCACCCAAATTCCCTAGGGCATTCCAAGGGGAGGAAAACACGATCCCCTGTGAAACATCCCCCTCAGAGCAGCAGCTGCTCCCTGCAAGACCCTGTCAGGGCTGCCACTGCAATGGACCACAAGAGGAAAGAAATAAAGATGGGAGAGAAACGGACACGACAGGGAGAAGATGGGGAGACGTGAGGGGAAGGCAGAGGCGCCCTTGTGAGGCAGCAGCCCTTGTGGAAGGGCAGAGAAGCTTCTGGAAGGAGGCGGCTGGCCTGGGCTGCCTCAGGAGCCCGCCGAGAGCCTCCCCCTCGGGGCTGAGGCACCCCAGCCCTCTGTACCCCGTCACCAGCATGTGGCACCCACTCCTGTCCCCTTTCCGCATGGCCACTGTGATCCTGTGCCTCCAGAGGGCTGCCGGCAGCCATGCCAACAGCACTGGGCCAGGTGGCCTAGCTCTTGCTGCGTGCCCGGGGCTGTCCCTCAGCGAGGGCAAAATGGCGGGCAGCCCCGCTCTCGGTCATGGCCACGCAGCTTCCTTGGCCCTCAGCCCCCAGCGCCGCAGGGTCAAGGCCTCTCCTGTTCAGCCAGGTGGACGCGAGATCACCACCAACTCACCCGGCTTTGGGGTTGTGGCACCAGGTACCGGGGAGATCACCGGAGGGCCCATGGTGACCTTCATCATGGAGGTGAACAGGAGGCTTCAGAGAAAAACCTGCCAGGCTGAGCAAGGGACCATCATTCTCCTGGATGACTGCTGCTTCTGGAACAACATTGTATGGAGCTCCAGCCACCATGCCTGCAGGTGCCTCACCCACAATCGAGACCTCCTTTACTATGGTCTGATTCTGCCAGTCTGCAAAGTCACCGGCATCCTGGTCACCATAATAACAGGCATCCAGCTTCTTGCAAGATGCCTGAAGAGTTACCAAAGCTGGAGGGAGAGCAAACAGCAGAGCGAGGAATGGCGGCCAAGGTCTCCTCTCAGCATGGTTTGGGTGGTTGCTGACTACCCTGAGTGTGCCATCTGCCTGCAGGCACATGAGCCCGGCGAGATGCTGAAGTTGCTGTCCTGCTCCCATGCCTACCACGGCAAGTGCATCGACCTGTGGCACTGTGCTCAGCCCGGGAGCAAGACCTGCCCGCTCTGCCTGCGCAGCGTGACCGCGGTAGCGTTGATCCCCCTTGGTGTACACAACGGCAAGCAGGACTAACCTGGGAAGGCTCACCCAAACTCCCTCCTGGAAAATCAAGAGCCCCCATACACACTCCCACCAGCTCTGTCTTCCACTCTCCCTGCAAATTCAAGCCCCAGTCAATGCCTCTCGGGAAGCATGAGCACAGCACAGGATTAAAAAAAAAAACCCAACCAACACGTGGAAATGTAGGAGTAGGGAATACAGATTGGAAGGACAAATAGAATACTGAAGACCTATCCTTGGCTCTGCCCAGTTTGGGCAGCTGATCACATACAGGTCTGCTTCACGCTAGAAGATTTGCGAGGGCCACAACCACAGATCAGAAGCAGCAGCTAGCTCTTGCCAAGCCCCTGGATAGCTCATCCTGAGGTTCCTCCTCTTACTCTGTTTCTTAAGCTCTCTCCCAAAAGCCTGCACAGACAGGTTTATTCCAACAACGGGGCCAGTTACCAGTTAATCCTCTAATTTTTACCACAAAACCTAGGTTGACAAAACAAGCACAGTTTTCTACATTCTTTTTTTGCATGCAGATAGTTAAAAAGAACAAAACCTGCTAAAGGGACAAGATTGTCTTGCTTTACGGCCAAGGTTTTCAGGGCATTTTGCCAAAACTAGAAGAGGCAAGATATTATTTCCAGCACCAATATCTAATAAAGAAGATGTCTCCCTCCATCACAAGGCAAACATCTGGAACTGGAATCCCTTTCCAGACATGTATACTAAGTTGCAACGGCCCAGATTTTCTCAACTGCCTTTTTTAATTGTGGGCATTAGCAGATTATGGGTACTTTTGTAGCAGGTCCATAAAGCACTGCTTTATAATCTTCTGTATGCATTAGGGCCCAGATTATCATGCTTGTACTTTGTAATAACAGAGGAGAGATTGCCTGGACCCCTGGGAAATTCAGCAGAGGCACCTGGTAGAGCACAGGTGCCGAGACACATGTAGGGGATGATGCACACAGCAGGGCTTGCAGAGCTCCCGCATACCTGCTCTGCCACAGTGGCAAATAAGGAGGCACAAAACCTTTCTGCACACACAACTCCATTTCTCATCTACCCAGCTCACACTTTGGGTGGTGACTCTGTTTCAGCTATCTATTCTGTAAAGACATGGGTCATCCTTTCCTTTCATCCTAGATGAAAGGAGGTGGTTACATGCACCAGTTTCTAAATCAGCTCCTAGCAAAAGGAAAAAAAAAAAGTCATTAACAGGGTGAGGTCTGCCTTCCAGCTGGCTCACTGTGGAGCTGGGGACTTGCTCACTCAGCAGGAGGGAGGAAGTGTGTCCCACATATCTTTCGTTTAAGAGCAACTGGGAGCACTGGAAACACAAAGGTTTTCACTGGAAGGTCACTAGATGGCCCCAGATCTTCCTTCACAGCAAATCACTAGTATTTCAGCTCCAGGAGCCTGGTCTTCACTAATCCTATAGCATGAAACCAAAGGAGCAGCATGCCCTGATAAGAAGGGCACCAAGCTAGAACCAGGGATACCTGCCAAGATGTCTTGAGCAAAACATTTAACCCCCTCAAGACTTTTTCTGCTCCTGGCCTG
The DNA here is from genome assembly GCF_964188355.1 of Buteo buteo. Lineage (NCBI taxonomy): Eukaryota > Metazoa > Chordata > Aves > Accipitriformes > Accipitridae > Buteo > Buteo buteo. Next base: position 2,971,061 of record NC_134180.1, read on the forward strand.
TGGCTGTTGAGAGCAGGGAGAGTCTGTTGCGTGTCTGTGCAATGCCACTGCCTGTGGACCTGAGACACCGACCTAATAAAGATAAAGGACAAGAAGTCTGATTATGTACAAACTCACATCATCCCACGGCCAGGCTGTTCTTTTCATGCTGCAAAAACCTCAGAGGGGAAAAAGTCATCTAGACTTATTCCCCAAGTTAAATCAATGCTGGTTCTGGAGCCTGTAATATGTGTTTTGTTGGAGTTGTAATGATGTCCATATAAGTCAGTCTCCTCTGCGTGTCTGTTACAGTTTGAGCTGTTTGGGCAGGACCAGAGTTGGATTGTGCTAGCAGTTATGTGGGTCTAAATCAGCATTAAATTCCTCTGGATTGAGCAGACAATTCTGTGGAATAAAAGCAAAAGGAAGAGCTGGTTTTATATCCCAGCTCCTGCACTAAGTGGTAGCCCCAAAGAAAAGGTATAAAGGAACACAGAGACTTTGGGAGCAGTGGGGTAAGTGATCAGTTAATACAGGTAAATGGCCTCTTCCTTTCTTCTAGCTTGGATCTTTGTTCAAGTGGTAAAATGGGACCCGTTCCCTGTAATTGCTCTGCTCTTGCACACAACTGCCGTCTCCCACGTGTGGCTTGTTGACATTTAAATAAATTGCAATTATTCCGACAAAGTAGATTGCAGGGACTCCAGAGAAAATGGGTCAAAAATATGTCCAGGAGCATCTGCAATGTATTTAACACATGAATATAACAGGGGTAGGGGAGGATGAGAAGAGGAGTACGGTGCTGACTATAATGAATGCAGCATGGTGCTGGAGACAGCCTGGCACAGCCCCATACCACGGTGGGATGCTTGGCTTAACATCAGCCAGCGGGAGCCAAAATCTCCAGGGCACTGATGATGGAGGAGGCAGACAGCAGCGATGCAAATGGAAAGCACGGAGGGAACCAAAGCAGAGAGGGCACCACTTTGGCTCATTGAGTGAAGACCATCTGGCCAAAGTCCTCCTTCAGCCCTCCTCTCCTTCTTTCTGCAAAAGCATTCAGGGATTTCAAAGGAGGCTAAGGGCTAGGGTTTCCTATCTCACACTGCCTGTGGGTGGGATATGGGTATCCTGCTCCCCATCCAGACTTCAGCTTTTTCTCTTTCCTCACTCCCCAGAGCCTTCTCTGTACCCCATATTCCCCTCTTCCTTGCCCTCCAACCTCTCTTGAAGGGAATTTGTCCTTTTGCCCACATCTCTCTGGGTTACTGCTAAGAGCTACTGAGATCCAGATTGGAGACTGCAAACACCTGATTTCTCCTTTTATCCAAGGGTTTTGGTGAGCAAGCCAGGATGGCTGCTCCTTCCTGCCTTGCCCATTCTAGGACATAAGAGGTGGTGCTGGAGCAGCCAGGAGATAATAGCACACCAAATACAGAGGGGGATCCTTCCTTGGTCCCACATCTGTCACAGCTCACACAAACACATGGCTCCTTGTCCAGCTCCAAAGACAGACGTACCCCTTATGCAAGCAGCAGGTCACTGTCAGTACATAAAGCTTTGATCTGGAGCCAGAAATAGAGCATTGAGTGCAAGTAAAGAGGCAAAGATTTTAAAGAACACTAGGATGATGGATGCCATCACAAGAAGCACAAAACCAATCCAAAAATCCACCCTCAAAAAGGTCTCCCAGCGTACCTCCATTTTCTTCTTTATCTCTCACTCTACTAGAAAGCATTTGGCTTCTCCCCCCTCACCAAACCTTTTCCTTGTTTTGTTTTTAAATGCATCAAAATGTCTCCCTGCAAGTGTAAAACTCTTTAGATGAGGGGAAAATAAAATCGATTTGAAATCACAGCTGCTGGGAGTCTCTGGCGCGCACACACACACTGTCTGCTGACATTTTCTGTAGCTCTTTTCCCAGTGAAATCTGTCTCAACCAGAGCCCAAGGGGGCTAGTAACAAATCAGTTGCCTAGTACATGAGTGATTTTTTTTAACTACAGGTCCAACATAACTGCACTGGAAACCACGGGGCTACTCTCAAGTGAATCATTAAACAAAAAGGGCTGTTTGTTAAAAGGTACAGGTTTTTAGGGATTTGTGGTTCAGAACTGACCTGGGTTCATTGCATATTCAGACCTAGTTTGTTCTGACAACCAGGAGAGCTATTGCAATCCCATCAGGATGGCGTTCCTCCGGGCACTGAGCAGTTACCATACAAGTTGGGAATTGCCTGAAAAATGGGGGCTTCTGCTGTCAAACACTCTGGGATGGAGAGACAACGCTTGTGCCTTATGCCTTGCACTCCTTTTTCAGCTTTTTCACCATAACCAGAATTTTTAAAGCAGTTTTTATAGCTAGAAGCTAAAGTCTTTTTTCAGCCATTTGATTTCCAGCAGCTGAGGTTTTAAAGTAAATAAGGTGAAAAGCCCCAATACAAAAGTTGGTGGTAGCCCTCCCAAGCTCATCCACCACCCACTCTCCCTGTGGTAGGACAGGAAACCAACAAGCTCAGCCCCAGCAAGACCCCAGTGTATCAGCCCCTTCAGCAAATCTAGCTGCTCACTCAGGGGCCTTGAAGGTGGATCTGCTCTCTTGGAAGTTTAGATAATGGCAGAGTGAGGCCCCACAAGCAAAAAGAGACTTTCAAATTCTGCTAGCTGCCATTTTGACTGACAGTTACTGATTGACTTATTTCAAATGACAGAAACCCCCATCTACCCCAAGTAATTTATTTGACTTGGTATCGGTTCAAAGATCACAACTTTAAAGAAAAAGTGCATGTTCACCAGACCAGTCCAAGCTGCCACACACACCCCCAGCAGCAGAGGTTAACGGCTCATTCCCACTCTGCCACATTTTCCAGGAATTGCTTTGGCCACCAGCAGGAAGCATTCCGGTCTGCAGTGGGTGCATAGCTGATGGGGAGGCTTATTTATCTTGCCTGCACATCATCAGCAAAATGAAACCGGCATCCTGCTGGTACCTAGAGGGAGATGAAACTAGAAGCTATGTGCATGGAGCAGACCAAAAAGGAAGGAGAGAAGTTTAAGCAGGTTGGCAGTAATGTTACATGATCTAGCCTTGCAAAACAGTCACTGGGTGACATCACAGATCTGCAGAGATGATGTCTCCAGCTGCTAAGCAACACCCTTACAAGAGAGACAAGTTCTATCCTGGGAACCTCTGAACCTACGGAAAACCTGCAGAAACTTCTAGGGCAGAAACAGGTTTTGATCTACATCCTCTCCATTGTGGCTCCATGGTGGTAAAACCCAGGTGGAATAGCATCTCTGTGACTGTCTCTTACACCTTTCCTTTGGGACTAGCCTGGAAATCTGTATTGAGAGCTAACCAACTGCATTCAGTATGAATCTTCAGCTCCAGCTTCTTCACTTTGTCCTTGCCACTGCCTTCTACGATACCGCTCTTGCAGAAGCCTTTGGTTACGTGGCTTACAATGACAGCTCCAAGTGCGTTGCTTATAAAGCCCTACCTGCATGCTTTGGGCCACGACTCCCAGCAGAAGGGCTGACAGGGTATTTGGTGAGGGTGATACCACCAAATGCTTGCCACGCAATAGAGAATCCTCCAGCACCAAGGAAGGCTTCCGAGACGTATATTGCACTCATACAGGGGTATGACTGCTCTTATGTCAAGAAGGTCCTTCATGCCCAGCAGGCTGGGTACCAAACCGCTGTTGTGTACAATGTGGCCTCAGAGCAAGTGATTACCATGACAGCTGATGACAAGGAAATCCAGCAGCTGATTAAGATACCATCACTCTTTACTGGACAATCGGTCTCCCTCCACTTGCAAAGGGCTTCACAATGTGAGAAAGGAGCATACATCAGACTTCTACCACCCAAACACTATTTGGGTCCTTGTCAAGACAATGCTAAAATGCTGCAGGAAACTTCCATCACGCGGGATTTCAGCAACTTGTTCTATTTCATTATTGCCACTATCTCAATCATGGTTGGCTTAAGCTGGTACAAGAGGGCTTGCAACCCAAAACTGCACACATACAAGCAGGGCGACAAATGTGAGATGTGCGGCATCTGCATGGCAGAGTACCAGGAAGGGGACAGCCTGAAGATCCTGTCCTGTTCCCACGCCTACCACAGGGCCTGCATTGACACCTGGTTCCACACCCAGCCCAGAAAGAAGATGTGTCCCTTCTGCAAGCACGTGGTGACCACCTATGGGCGAGATGACCTCCTGCCAGAGCAGGCTGGTGAAGATGTGAACGAGGAGGAACAGGACAACGAAGATAATGCAGTCAGAGAAGGGCATGAAGATGAATATGTTGAAGACAAGAAAGATGATGCAAGCACAATGGAAAAGGAATGGTTTAATGCACTGGAGAACAGCATCATTTAAGCTGTGACTGGGATAAGCTATCATTAAACCAAGGGAAATCTCCCCTGTACTTTCTTTCAGCTCTTGCTCCAGGCTAGTTTTTATTGGGAAGCAATTAACATTGCAGCTTTCACTCCCCTCTCCTGGTCCCCACAATTTAAAAAAGGCATGAAATCTCATCTGGAAATATCAAAAACTCCTTGAGCCAGAACAACAAGGGAGAAGCAAAAAGGAGGGAAGCAGGGATTTAAGAACATTTGGTATGGGAGCTGGTTTACACCTGTTAGGATGTTTCCTCAATTCCCTCCCAAACATACATGTGCATGGACACACAGGCACACACAAACGCACTGAATCTTGCTTTTCAGTGTTACTTAAGGGGAGTGCCCAGAAATCCCAGGTGAGAACTGTCCCCCATGTATTGCAGCTAGCAGGAACCATTCTGCAGCCTGACAAGTAGATATGGGGAAAAAAAAGGGGGGGGTACTAAAGGGTAAAAATGAAGCAACTACCCCCCTCATCAGCAGTGAAAACAGAGCCCCCAGCACCCCCTCATCACCCAGTGCACTGACACACACTGTCCCCAGGCATCAGGGTAGCTCAGTGCTGTCCACTGCAGAGGACAGCATTGGCCTTTAACTACACCAGCAGAAAAACTGAGCTGGAAATATTGAGGGCACTTTAAACGCTATCTCCTCAGACAGGAGGTGATGCCAGCAGGAGGTAGAGGTCTTTACAGCAGGATTTGCTTTGTGGAGCTGGGTAGATGGAAAAAAGAATGAAATGCTTCTGAGTGGGGCGTAATTGGCTGCTTTTGCCTGCTGGCTGACAATCTCGCACGCTCACAGGGGCTGATGTGACAGGTACATGTAACCTCCTGCTACCTAGGTTGTTCCAGGTCATTATCCAAATGTGCCTAAGCACCTTAAGGGGAGCTGGATTTATGTACTAACATGATGCAAACAGATCTTCATCTCTTCTCTAGATACACCAGGTATAGACTTATTATTTGGGCAGCCTCTGAATATATTTCCAATCCTGCTTAAAGCAAGAGCACGAGCAGAAATCAGCACTAGCTCCCCAGGCTGGTACGGGTGGCTTTAACACCCACTGTGGATGGGGCAGCTAGCCAAGTCCCAAACTGCATATGGGGATACAGAGCTGGAAAGACTCACAAAACCACTATTAGCATTTAATCTCATATAAAAGAAAGGCATAAAACCTCTTTAGTAAATGCCAAAAATTTAGGAAGTGAACAGCTCTAACATACTGTGACCAAAGACATCAAACCTGCACAGCTGTACAAAGGCTAAACTCCCAAATCAAAGGCTCTCCTCTAGACATAAACCACTCCATTTCTTATGGGCAGTATCCAAGAAGTGGACTGTCATCAGATCACTATTAGGACCATGCAACTAGATGACACAACTATGGCCAGCAAATAAGACTAGTGCCTTGGAGTGTTTTCTTTTTGAGTGGTTACATAAAGACTCAAGAGGCCAGGAGTTTAGAAAAACATTGTCTGAAAACATCATGCTGCTGAACTGAGAAGCATGATCTCTGCAACACAGAAACCTTGGTGACTTTTGAAAATAACAGCACCTAGATTACTCGCATATCTTGAAGATATCCGTATCTTAGAAAGGGCTGGGAAAAGATACATGAGTACATGCGATAGCCATTGACAAGGTGGACTTGAATCCATCACTCCTGCCCCAGGGAAAACCAGACAGCTTCAGGTGGGAGGAAGACAGGAAACTGCAGTTTCAGAATTTTTTTTGGCAGTGGAGAAGTTTCAAACCAATTTTGCCTGGAATGAAACATGACAGCATTTCCAAGGACTTGATGGAAACAAGTCTTTCTGCAAGTCCTCAAACTGAGCTGTTTCATTTGTGGAACAAATGGGGAAAAATGATTTTAAAGTCAGTTCACAAGAAAACTGCCCTCCTCTGCAGGGTGTGCAGCCTCCTGGGAGCCATAAATCACTTCCACTGCAGAACAAGGCCCCTCAGGGTGCCTGAGAAGGCAAAGGCAGTTGTCTCCATCTGAGGAAGGAGACAGGTCCTTCAGATGGTGATTAGCAGCAGGAAGTTCATTTAGGTGCCTTTAATTGCCTTCTGGAGGTAACTTTCCTGTTAGCAACTTGGAAGGAGACAGGACTGGCTTACCCAAGCTGCAGAAATGTAGTCTTCTTCATCCACTGCTGAGCATCTAGAGCTGGCCTGAAAGCTCCCCTGGGTCCATAGCCCCCACTGAGACGTGAGACCCTAGGTCCTCAAAAGGGAAGGAATAAAAGGAAGGATGTTGGTAGCACTCCCAGTATTCTCAGCACATTCTCACTGCCCTCATTCTCCCTCAACCAAGGTCTAAAAAAGCACAGATGCTGCGAATGTGCAGGGAGCAGGCTGAAGAGCCAGTATTTTCTGCATGCTGATGGCACAATGGGCCAAAACAGGCTGCTGTCTCCCACAGCAAGTGTCTCGCATGCTACTGATGAAGGAGAAGTGATTGAATAAGACCCCTGAGCCAGACCTTGAGATGGTTCTCGATAATCACACAAAAAGCCACAGTGTCATCCAGCTGCAGAGTGCTGGGCTTGAGAGGAGAGTCCCAGGGGGAATTCTCCAGGCTGTATTATGCATGAGGTGAGATGAGCTGATCATAGTGCCCTTAATATCTATGATTTCTTTCCATCTTCAAAAGCAGCACATGCTCTAGATGGGCTGAATTTTTACTGAAATGGGTCAGTAGAAAAATAGATCCTTCTTACAACGCAATGCTGCGTTGCCTTAATTTAAAAAGGAGAGGAAAAAAAGGAACAGAATCTGGGTAAGAGAGAAGCTCTTCACTCCATTTAATATTATGAAAGCCTATTGCACTGAAAATCTGAAATGTGTACCACAGCGAACCTGACCTCCAGCCCTACAGCTGTCAGATCCACTGCCCTCCATCAGCATTAATGGCACTTCTAACATAGCGAGGTTAGCTTATTGCCAGGGTGGGACACGCAGCCCTCATAGCCTGAATGAGGATTATTAACTTCCCTGGAGGTAACACTATCCCAGCATTTAAAATAAACTACAACAGACAATACACAAGAGGGAAAAGGAGAGCGAGGGGTCTGGGTCCTGCTGGGGCAGAGCTGTTGACTCTGGGGACAGTGATGGAGCTGTATATCCTACAGCAGCTCAGGGAGGCGGCTGTTCCAGTTCAACAGCACTGCAGTTTGGTTGTGAACCAGGAGAGAAGTTAAGGGAGATGAGGTCTGGAAAAGGCCGTGCTGGGAGGTGGTACAAGCTTTTGCAGAGATGCTGTAATGGCAGTGAATTTAGTTGTCACCAAACCACACAGAGGATGCAAGAGATGAGAAGACAGCAGCTACTGGGAAAGGACCCCCCATTTCTCTATGTCCCAGAGCTCAAGCAGAAGGGAAATGGTATCTGCAGAGTTTCAAACTCATGCCAGAAAAAGGATAACTAGAAATATTTCAGACAAACGCTGTGCAGAAAAAAGATTAACTAGGGGTGAGGGGGAAGGCAAATGCAGTCTTACAGGTCCAGCCAGGAACAGCTTGGAAGACCAGCCAAAGCCCTAATGAACCCATCAGAAAGCCCTAATAAGGGAAGAGCCAAGGATGATCCAACATGTACATTTTTGATCAGAGCACTGGTGCTGGCTGGAAGCACCAATATAACCCACGTGGAACCTCCACTGATAACTCTGCCTTGGGGGAGCAGCCAAATAGTTGCTTAAATGAGCTGCCAGGAGCCCTCCTCCTTCTAGCATGCTCCTGCCCCATAAACTGAGCTCCGCTGCACATACTCTATTAAGCAATAACCAGGTTCCGGCACGGCCTCAAAAAATGACTTACAGATCTCATTTGTCAGGGGGTTCTTTCCCATTTCTTGCACATTTTATTGCAGGCTTTTTCTGCACAAATGTGGTTCAGTATATTGGTGGGAGAGTCACCAGACTGTGACCCAGAGGGAAGCAGCTGATGATCCAGCACCAGGCACTATTGACTTCACCTCCCACACGTCAGTGCTACAGATCACCAGGAGTAATTAGGGTGGCTGATTACCCCATGTGCAGCCTATGGGCAACTGTCCAGTGGAGACATTCTCCCCACACAGAAAGCCAGCACTAAGCCTTGGCAAAACATTTAAAGAACTACTTTGAGAGTTTAAGTGAGATTTGAGTGATCTATAGATCCTGCGCAGCCAAAGGTAGGAATTTCAACCTTGAACACTCAAGTTTAATACTTACTGTAATTAAAAGAAGAGAGCCAACTTCCCTGTGGCACAACCCGACTGACATCAATAGCATTACAGCAGCAAAGAGCCTTACCTTTGATCTCCAAATTCCATCTGGGGTGGAGATGAAGGACAGAATGTGCCTGCCCACAGGGCCAGGAGTCTCTGCTACCCAAAGGCTGCAAGACCCACAGAAACATTCCTTCCTTGGGCCATACTGCCTACCTCCCACACCATCATATTGCAGGAGGGTTTTATTTTTTTTTCCTTGCAAGGTAGGCATTACTCAGTGCCTCCATTTCACCAAAAGGACCTTCCTTATAGCTGTCCATGCCCACCAGCACTTCAAGCCCAGTAGATGGGCTGCCTGTACCCCTCGCAGCAGGGATGGGGGCTGGCTCTGGCAGCTGTGCTTCATCTCACTCTCAGGGCTCATGTAGGAGCAGCAGGCTTCAGGGAGCTTTAGGCACAAGCAGCTTTGCTTCCCAACTCCCTGTTCTTGCCCAAACATCTTGAGCACATGGGGACATACGGTTGGCCCTTTATAACTCTTAGGACCTAAGTGTTCCTTCCTTCACCCAGTCTATATCTCAGCCTCCTCCTTTTCCAGGTCAGGTTTTCCCACCTCAGGCTCTGATGCCCAGTTTTCCCTCCCACCAACCCATCTCCTTATCCTCACCCCATGATGCTCCCCTTCCTCTCCTGCTCATGGAGAGCTTCATGTGTGCCTTAAATCAGGTTACACCGAGGTATCTTTGCACACAGGAAGCCTGGTACAGCTAAGCCAGGAATCCAGCTCTCGGGGGTAATCTGCAGAGTATGCCTGGTTATTAGTCACTACAGTAGAACAATCAACACCGTTTCTGTAATGCAGTAAGATGGATTGAAGCTACTTAAGAATATAAGGAAATGGGATCAGCGCTTTGAAAAAAAGTAGCTTGACTCACCAAATCCGCTTCTACTATAGCAGCTCTGCGCTCACGCACAGCCTTTGATTGCACACGCTAATGCTGCAGCACAGATGCTTACAGCTGGCAACGCCAGGCCTGAACAGCCAGCCTGACAACAGTCAAGCCCATACTGGGAACACCAACACCTTACCCTGATGGCAATACATGACAGTCCCACGCTGAGGTAGCAAGGAACAAGATACAGCTCTGCTGTGTTGCTCTTATTCCTTTCTTGTTATCAGAAGAGATCACACTTTCGCTCCGTGTCTGTTTTTGCACTGGAACAGTTCTGCTCTTTGGTACTTTTCCCTTTCAAATGTACTCGGAAAATAAAGACCCAGCTCTTCCCATTGCATCTGCACCAAGACCTGAGCAGACTGCAAAGTCTCAGAGGCTTCAAGCTACTTGCTCTCATGCTTAATCACAAAGATTGATTCCACACCTCCCTTAAAGAGATGAGGCGTGATCAGGTACAAAACTCCTTCTCTGACCTAAAACCACTATTTCTCCACAAATCTCTCCCCTCTCTTGAAATCAGCAGAGATGCTACTCCAGAAATTTGAGAAATGGTATATCAACAGGGTAAAAAGTCTCTCCAGTGCCAGATCCCACCAGCCACAGTAGCACTGGGAAAGAGGGATCATAGGTATCGCTGGCCTGGCATTGTAGGTGTTGGGAAACATCCTCCATAGAGGCATCTCCTGCCTGAAGAGCGAAGACCGGTATGTGACAGTGATCCTAAAGAAAAAAAAAATGTTGTCTTCTGCTGACTCAGACAAGCGTCTTTTTACCTCCCAGAAATCAGGGGGTGTGAATGGCTCTGTAGAGAAGTCTGGAGGAAGGAACTGAGAAACAGCCAGGGAGACTGAAGCAGGCTTTGAAAAGCCTCTGCAGAGAAGCAGCAGCAACAGTACCTCTTGGAAGACTATTCTGTGCTTTCACGGCCCATGCCCTGTCCGCAGGAAAACTCCCCCCTGCCCAAAGAGGGCAGCTACCCCACTGCCAGCATTGAGCTTGGCCGATACAAGGAGGGAAGAAAAGGACCAGGAACTTGGAAAAATGTGTCTGATACAACTCATTTCTATGTGAATGAAACCCCAAAGTCTCCTGAGAGAGAAAGCAGGGGATTGTGGATGAGAAATCACCACTTTATAGTTAGTTAACAGAGGTGATGGAGAATGGGGGCACATCCAAGGCTCCCTATTTACCCATTCCACAAAGTATCTCCTTACTACTCCTGTTTATTGACTAAGTGTAAACTACTGTAGTAGTCTAAGGATGGAGATCTGAGCCATTTTTTTTCTTCTGACCTTTGTAACCCTCTGCCGCAAAGCTGGGGGAAAGAGGGGAAAAAACTGACTTGGCCCAGACTGCCCTAATTAACTGGAGTCCTGATTGATTTTGATAAGTAGCTCTGGCCTCATTCATCAGCACAGCATATACCCAGATAAGCAGAGGAGCAGCACATCAATCCAGACCACCCCAAGCAGCACAGAGCTGGTCTGAGAGCAACAGCATCTTTTATACACCTTTTCATATGGTGAAACCTCATAATCTTTCCCATTCTCCCCCCTGACATTTTAAGACCTTCTAAGGAAGATCATTCACCCTCTTCAGATGGACAGCAAAGATTATCCCCAAGGGCTCAACCTTGTTAAACTTCAAGTTTGGGGCTGTGGGAAGCCCTGACTCCATCAGAACAAGTGACAGCACCCAGGATTACAGGGGCCAGATGCTCTCAGCTCCTCTATGTTACAGAACCAGGTGTGCAGCTCCTGTGCATCACTGTAAGGAGATGCACCACAGGCCAGCACAGAGCTAAATTGAAGATCAGTAGGCAGAAATCAAACAGGGAGATTAGAGGCAGGATAACACAAGGCTTAAGATGGAGATTTTGATCAAGAGGAGAAAGGAGGAAGAACACACATGCAGAGCAGCATCCATCTCTGGCACCAAGAGCCCTGCAGTCCAAAGGGAGAGACTCCGAGCATTTTGCCCATTGGATTTGAAAACCCTTTCTGCTGTCAGCTTGGTTTTGCTCTCATTCAAGCATGTGATGGAGAGAGAAAATTAAAGCAAGAAAAGAGATACTGTTGATTTAATTGACCATATTTGTCACTGGAGCAAGAAAACTAACCCTAGCAATAGCAGTGGCTGAGTGACATGCATTTAATTGATATAGGAGATGCATTTGCTTTGGTCAATGAAATATATATGAAAATCTTCATCTTAACCTGACCTTTCCAGGAAAGCTCTGGTCTAAATAGCGCTGCCCAATGCTGCTGTGACAGCTGGGCACTCCCCTGCCACTCCAGCAAGCCCAGAGCAGCACCCCTGCACCACCAAAGCCTCCCTGCTCACTTCTGCTTTGGCTTTCCCTGTGCACAGCCCAGCTCTGAGCTATGTCTTGCTTTACACCGTTTTCTCCACCCATTTACCCCCTGACATCTTCACACTGCTTTTCCCAGGCTTGAACTAACCACCTTCTCCCTTAGAGGCAGTGCAACTCGTGTCACCCAACAGCCCTGCCAGCAGCTGAGCATCCTCAGGTCCCAGTGAAATCAGTAATTTTCCCCTAGTAAATTCATTGCCTGGTGATGAGCAGGATGCCAGGACATGGGACCTAGAGACTGATGGAGGCAGATCTGCTCTTCCTGCTGCCCCAGTATTTCTTTAGCTGCAGACAGTAACAAACCCGAGCTGTTCATTCAGCCTTGAGTCCTCTGGTCAGAGGTTTACAGCCAAAGTGTTTTACTGAACCTCCCTAAAGTCCTTCGTGGTGCGGCCCAAAGGCTTATTTAGGGCGGTGTCCTGGGAGCACTTGGGGTTGAGCCAGTAGTGGAAAGGCAGAACCAGACAGATTTGGTGGGGTCCGGTGTTTGCACCCACAGTTGGGATTCCCACTGCAGGAGTAAGAGCTCCACAAAACAAATTACATCTAATTAGAGCAGGCACATTGTGCCCAAGGAGCATCATTGTGCAAATATTTATTCAAGTCTTTAAAGAGACCTTTGCGAGAGGCAAAGCAAACGGTGTTTCTGTAGCCACGGATGGTCCTTCCAGCCAGGTGGGACTGCAGCACTGCAAAGCCATCCGTCAGCGCCTGAGCTCACCCTCTGACACAAGCCATACATTTTCCATGCCTCTTCGGGGCAGGATTTGTGAGGCTTTGATGACAGCATGTTCCTTTCCAGCACAAGGTCAAGCCAACCATTTCCTCCTTCCCAAGGCCTCAGATTTACCCTGGGAGTAACTCCCTCAACTTCACCAGATAGATTTGGGCACTGTGGCCTCTCTCTTTTCTTTTTTTAAAGTCCCTTGCTACAGCATGAGGAGACACCTGGCAGAACCGTTCTGCCTGGAAATCCATCCTCGGATTGTTTTATCTCTATTAGCCCTCGCAAGCAGATGACAGGGGAGCATGAACATAGACAGCGTGGGATGAGACATTCACCCAGCTGCTAGTTCAAAGGCATGTCATCATTTATAACACTCTCAGCTATTCCAACTCTCCCTACTTGTACTCACTTAAAAGAAAGAAAGAAAAGCAAGCCATTTCTAGTTCTGTATATTTAGCGTTCAGGGAAACACTGTTTATTTTGGTGCCTTTGCTCTCAGGGTAACACAGCTTCCCCAGCTCCATGGGGCATTTCTCTTCCAGAGCAGTGCTGCCAAGTTATGCTGTAACCCCTCAGCATCCCACCAGTGTGAGAGTGCAGGAGCAGCCAGCAAAGGGAGAGAGAGAGAGAGAAGAAAACCTCTTTAGGTACCAGGTTGGCCCTGCCTGCACCTTGCATATCCCATCTGGCAGCCATTTAGCGCTGCCACGCTTCGCATGTGGGGCCCTGTCATTGACAAGTGAGCCACCGCTTCCCCACACTGGGAAGGAGTTCAAAACCAATATCGAATCAATCTGCTAAAAGGGCTTTTATCTCCATTGGGCTGGCATTCCCTCAGGGCCAGCCCACAGACACCTCACTGGAATGGGCTGCCATGGGCTTGAGAAAAAATATCCTCGGCCAGCCCAGGGATACTGCAGCATACAGAAGCCATGGCACAAGCAGAGGGGAACCCGCTCTGCTGAATGACTTCATCAATGTCACAGCCTGCAGGTGACATCCAATCTGAGCTTCCCTCGGTGCCTCAGTCCCCCCAGAAACAGCTCCACCATCCCCAGGTTTAAGCCAGACCTGGCCTGTGCTCACTCCCAGCATCTGTGGCAGGGAGCAAGAACCCAGCTCAAAGCAGGTCAATGAAGAAATGAAAGCGGTGCCTGCACGTTTCCCATCCTTCTGAGCCCCTGCAGCAATTCTGGTGTGTCTGTACAGCCTGGGAAACCTGGCCAGGACTCCTGGCTTTGCTGCAGCCCCCACCAGCAGGTGTGGGATGCACAAAGGAGCGTCTTACGTTAGCCATTGCCACCCCAAAGCACCTCTCCTGCTCTGAAAAAGAGCAGCAGAGGGGAGTTAAGATGAGTCCATTCGAGTTACAAGCCTCTCTGCAAATAATTTGGGCACGTTTCCAGCCCATCACTAAGACGACGCAGAACCAACTTATCCCCAGAGACTGCAAATGGTCTGATCCAAATTCCACTGAAGTCCACGGCAAGGCTCATTACCTCCGTCTGGCATTAGCTCTGGCTCTTTGCTCACGATAGCTCCGGGCAAGAACTCCCTCTCCAAGGAGCCCCAACACAATTAACTGGGGAAGCATCACTCCCATCTCAAAGCTGGGGAAAAGCCCCAGATCCTTCCCCACCTAACATGGACACATCAGCACCGACCAAGCCGTTCAGGCTGGGTCCAATAGAGGGCAACAATATTACACAAACCAGTTCATTAAACTAATTGAGAGCAGCCAAGGTGAGATTCATTGCCCACACTCCTCCACGGCTGGATTTATCCCTTCCCTCCCTCCCCATTTCACTGGGAGGTGAGTGGACACACAGGCAGCCTGAGGCTTCAAGAGATGGTGGCATGGTCAGGATGGACTGCTCCAAAGCATTTGAGTTTTGGGTGCCTCTTAGCCAGCCATGCTGATTTTCCCCTTGACATGGGACCCTGCAAAACTACTGAGCCACCCATCCTTTCCTGTGTCCTACCAAGCCACAGTCCCTGCACCGAGCTCTGCCCCACACTCTGCCAGCTTCTGCCTCCCCCTCCCCACCTGCAGCTTATTACAGCAATAACAAGATGCACTCCATGTAGAACCACAACCTTCCGCAAGGCTGTTTTGCATAAAGACACCTTATACACTAGTGAACATTTGTTTAATTAACACTCTTGCTTGCCGGAGGTCTGCCCGCAACCCCCATCGCTGCGCAGGGAGAGAGATTTTCCCCACTGCAATCCAGTTCTGACCCCTGTGAGCAGGGGAGTCCTTCAGAGCAAAGCCGGGGATGCACCATCCCCTTCACCCTGGGGAATCACCCTGTGCTGTACTCTGTACAACCTCCCCAGTGCTGCTCTGTATCCAGGCTTGTCAGCCTAACGAGTCTGTGCAATTGTATTGCTCAAGGGGAGCGTATCTGAGGCTCACAAGGAGTGCCCATGGGATGCTGGCAACAGGCATCAATGCAAGACGGCTTGGCTGCATGTTAGTGAGGTCTGGATTGCAGCAGGCCTGGCAAAATAGGGACTTTTTCGGGGGAAAGCAGTACAAAAAGCAAAGCTCTGAGTTGTCTGTAGTCAGCTGAGCTGCAGGAATCCCCAGCATGCTTGTATGGTGAAATGAATTAGTGTAACGACTATTGTGTGAGGTTAAGCTAATATTTTACTCTGCATCCACAGCAGGCAGGGAGTTTGCAGGCAGCCAGGCACTGTAACTGCCCATCCTGGGCTAAAGTGACTGCATGTAACCATGGTTTAAGCTCTTATGACAAGAGGGTGGAGGTAGAGCTGTAGACAGCTTCTAGGAGGTGGGATTTCACCCTCACTGCCACCTGGGAGTCCACTGGGAATTCCCACCGACATCAGCAAAGTCAAGGTTTTACCCTTTCCCATCCGTAAGGTTAGCTCATCCCTCCTTGCGTTTGGTACAGCGCGGGTGGCAACCCTGTCTGTCCACATCTGTCAGCATGTTACACACCACGTGTCTCCCATCGTTGAAAACAAACTGTGCCCAAGGAATTTGGTGGAAGTAGCAGAGATGAAGCTGGGATTTCACTTGGGTTGGCAGCAGAGCCTCAGTCCCAGCATCCCCCATGGGTTCCATTTGAGCAGGCTCAGACAGGCAGCTCACGTCAGAGTGGGGTTGAAAGCCTGAATTGCCCAAATCCCAGGCTCTTGCTGTATCCCAAGCCATCTCCCTATCCACAACACACAGGCCTCCTCCGGCACATCAGCTTTCTGCCAAAACCTGCTCACCAGCTTTGAACGTCCTTGCGAGAGGCCACCAGAGAGGCTCCATCCCCAGCACCAAGCGAGCCCCGTTCAATCCGTGAGCCAGCACAAAGGCAGAACTCAAGAGCTTGGGAGAGAAAAGGCTGAACCCAAGCCACAGCGTTGAGCTCAGGGACTAAGTTACCTCTGCATTTGGGGGGACTGAGAGGAAAAGCTCCAGTCGACCCTGAAACCAGTAGCTGAGACAAGCTGGGAGCTGCAGTTTGACCAAAGAAATTCCTCCCACCAGCAGCTGCCGAGCCCTGTTCAAAGCCCTCAAGCCGAAGGCTTGGCTGAGAGCCTGGAGGACAAGCTTGTCTCTCACTGGATATGTATTTGTTTTCATCTAGATTTACATGATGAGATCAAAGCAGCTGCACTGAGGTTAGACGGGATTTACTGAAGGCAGAGCTCTGGGGCATTTGGTTGGATAGTTTTGCCCCATCTTCTTTTCACCCGGGGGGGGGTTCCAGGCTGTTTGAAGGATGAACTGGGCTGATTTGCTGCAGCCCACTGCAACCTGTGTGCACCCAGTGCTCAGTGCCACTCGCCTCCTGGCATGAAAAATGCCTCCAGACACCAGCCTCTGGCAGAATATGCCAAAACAAGCTCCCAGTGCTTATTTTTTGCTGGCTACGTGCTAAGGCTATTCACATCTCTGCACAGGGGATGGACACACTGAAGCCAAGAAGGACTGCAAACCCACCTTAGGGGACACAACCAGGGGCCCGGGCACTTGTATGCAGACACTGAAGTCCTCCTTTCACGCTGGAGAGGTTACCAGCTTTGCTTTCACCAAAGTAAGGATGTTGGTGCAACTTCAGTAGCGCTGGCACAGACCTGTCCCGCAGCAGGGCAGCAAACGGCTGCTTTGGAGCCTTTCTCCCAGCCCTCATATCTCATGTGGCCACACATTCCCCTACGCAGTAAAAGCAAAATGCTCCCACAGAACGATGCACTGGCACGTGCTGCTGGGCCAGCCCAAATGACTGAACCCCTCTCTGCAGCAACACTGCAGGAAGGTAAGAGCTGACCCTCTGCTTAAATACGTAATACAGGAGGCAACATCGCGGGAAAGCACACGGGCTCCAAAACCACGTTCTCCAGAGCTGATCCCTATGTAGTGGCAACACTTGAAGCTGCAATTCACCCTGAGGGTTTGGTGCTTCATCACCAACAGTGGGTGACACCCTCCCACAACGGCTGTGGTTACACCAGGTCCACCGGAGCAACCTCCTCGGCACCAAAATTATTAGGGCTGAAATTTGGGGGAGGCGGCTTAAAGAACAGATGGTCGTGCTTTAGTATCGCAACACACTGCCAGTTAATTAATGCTAGCTGTAATTAAACTTTACACAAATTAGCTGTCAGCTATGCTAAAGGGAATCATTTCTCTCAAATGCCACCTTGAATCGCTGAGTTGTGAGACTTTTCTACAACGTAATTAAAAGCAGGAGGCTGGCATGGAAGGGGGTGGGTGGCAGGGGAGGGAATAGCCAAAGCTGCAGGCTGGGAAGCAGCTGGAGATCCCCACCCTGCATGAGCAGCTCCTCTCCTTTGGTCTGGGGGACCCCAGGGGCTCGCCTTGGCTTTTATCCCCACCAGCATACAAAGGAGGTTCCTCCCCATGAGTCACAGTTTTAGTCTGAAGCTGAATTTTTTGGCTCTTGGAAGGAGAAAGTTTGAGCTCAAGAGGCCCAAGAAGAGGTGGTAGGACCTTAGCAGGACAAGGAGAAAGTTGGGTCAGGAGTTGTTGCAATGAAGCCCTTCTATTCAGAAAAGCAGAAAACAAGATGTATTTGCAGGGAAAGGGCCGGTTTTGACAAGTCTTCTTCTTAAAAGAAAGAAGTCTGTCAAAACAGCCATGTTGACATTTTCCAACAAGTCGCATTTTATTCCAAGTGATGCTTTGGAAATTTTAGCTCATTCCTCGCTTTGCATGTTTGCCAGTGCTCATGGAGCTATGAGATGACTAACACAAGAGCACCATGACCAAGCAGGCAAACACTCCCTTGGGCTGGGGGAAAATGGGAATATTAAGGCTAATTTATCCCAAATTAGCACAGGCTTTGGCTGGAAATCAAATTGGGGAAACAGACAACAAATGTCTTAGCATCAGATATATTGATGGTGACTGGTAGAGGTTTTCAAACATGCCCCTCTTTGCACACAAACATACAGGACACGTTGTGGGGTACCTGAACATGGTGATAGCCATCTCTAGAAGAAGCTCCAGGGTCTGGACAGGCAGGAGATGAGGCTGGAAACAAGGCAACAGAGAATCTGTGGAGAAAGCAGAGCCGAAATGGAAAACACTCCTACCCCACCTTGTCCTGGGCTTAAATAGCACTCCTGGGTGAGTGGGTGGGGGTCTAAGGTGGGGCTGCTCAGGGCAATTAAAGCCTATTAGTGCACTCAGGATCCATGAAGTCAAACCACAGCCTTAAGCAAAAGCCCAGTAACCCCAGTTAGACTTAATGACTTCAGTCCTCGGGATTATTTCCCCACTTTCCAGTTCTGTGAGCCACCTGCAACCCTGTCCAGGTGCTGGGGATGGTGCATTGCCACCCCAGCCCCACGTGGGACTGGGGCGATGGGCCCCAAAGTCAGCTCAGGGGCTGGACATGTCCCCTGGGGATCCGTCTCAGGCAGCCCAAGGCGTTACTGATGCTCATGTCTCATGCAGTCATGGGTGATTGATATGCCCAGATGTTTTCCACTCCATGATACAGAGGAAAGCAAAAATCTCCGTGGTTCCTGCCAGACTGACTTGTGGAAAATTCCTTCCTGATCCCAGATCTGCTAATCAGATCAAGCACTTCAGGGAGACTTGGCGGGTGAGCGTGCCTCGGGAAGGTGTCCCTACACCCCCATCACCGTGCTTGCTGCCCATCCAGCATCCCGCCTCCCACCCCGCTGCTATTCGGAACACCTGGGAGCACAGCTGGCCAGGTGTTCGCCTGAGAAACCATTTCTCCTCAACTCCTGCAGACAACTGGATGAGCCTCAGCGTAAGTTATAGTCATGGCCTTGCCACAGAGCTCCAAGTGTTACGAACATCTTGAGGGCAGAGCAGGACGGCCTTCTCTCCGAGGGCAGGAGCGGGAGGGATTTATGAATTAAGGTCAGGAAGGGCCACTGTGACTCTCTCCCCTGCTCCTCCCAAACACATACGCCATAGCTATTTTTCTCCTCCAGCAGCTGAATTAAAGCCTCTGGTTTGTAGCAATACCAAATCTCATTTTGGAGGCTCTGAGCAACAGTAAATCCCTGGTCCCTTGCTCTCCATCAGCCCTCGCTGCCCTGCAGCGTGTCCTCCTCCAAGGTTGCCTTCAGCTTCCAGCAATTAGGGCTTCTCCAGCATTTTGCTTGACAGGCTGTAGGCTTTGTTTCCAGCCTGATACACGCAGAGGAGTTCAATTCTTCTTCACCAGCACTCTCCAACCTCTCCTCAGGGAGACCGAGTTTCACACCCCACCGCTCACTTCCCACCACTCACTTCCCACCACCAAATCCCCTTTACCCTTTCGGGCTGGCCGGCACGGCGAGCAGGGCTGGCCCCAACAGCCGGGCAGATTAGCTCAACCATATTCCCCCACACACTGTGCAGACCCAAGAGCACTTCTCAGCTTTTCTTTCCTTTTCCTTTTTTTTTTTTTCAAGCTCAATCAAGGATCACATCAACTTCTCTTTTTCCCGCAGCTCTGCGCTGGGAGCTCATGATGAGGGAGTTATACACCCATGACCCCTAAATCCTTTTCTGAGTCACTGCCGCTGCAAGATCTGCTCTCCCATCCTGGAGGCAAACAATCCGGCTCCTTTGTTCCCACCTAAGCTACAGTGGCCTTGTACAAAGCACCAAAGTCATTGGTATTTTACACTTCGGGAGTGCTTTTTTTTTCCCCCAAAGCAGCACAAAACAGTCATAGCACAGCAATACCTGGAGTCCCCAGCATAGACCAAAGGGGTCCAAGCTGTGTATTGCTAAGGTCTGTGTATTGCTAAGGTAGTGATGAAAAGGCTGAAGATGGGCGCTGATGTGAGCCCTGGCCAAAATATTTGTCCTTTTTGGATTTCTGAGCTCCTCAGCCTGGTGGCAAGAGGGACCCCAACCCAAAAAACAGGAATGCCCCCAAGTCCTTACTCCAGGGAAGCCCTGATCCTTGGCTGTGTGTGAGAGTTTGCCCAGCCTGCGGCTGCCTTGTCCCTGGTCCAGGAGTGATTCAGCCCATTGCAAACCTCATGGGAACCATTTAGCGGCCTCCGCTCTGCTTCTGCAACGAGGCTGGGACGTGCAGAGCTTTGCATGCAGCATCGTGTTTGGCCGTGGAGCTCCCCTGGGCTGAGAGAACGGCTGCACGCATCCTGTCCCACCTCAGGGCTGGAGGAAGGGGAGAGAGCTGCCGAGCACAGCAATGGCCAAAATCCAGCACACAGACCAGGCTCTGCACCTCACCCTGCTGCCAACAGCACCCGCAAGAGCTCAGTTGTGGCTCGGAGATTCACCCAAGCTTATCTCATGCTGGACCAAGGATGTACACCTGCTTCTTGCTCCTCTAAGTGAAAAGGATGTGATTCATTTTTAAAAAGAAATCAGGGCACACTCGAGAAGTGGTGGATGGGAGAGCACTGTGCATGTGAATGCAGGGTTCTGATTTTGCTCCTTCTTCCCCCCTCCCAAAAGATGCCTGCCTGAAAGTCAACCAGAAACAGCCCCCAAAAACCTGCCTGAGCGGTGGGAGGCAGAGAGCTCAGTCCCAGCATTACAACATCGAGAGCTGCAGGAGGTATCGGCTGCCTTCCCCCACCTCCTCCAGTTCAATTAAGGAACAACATGTTTTCCTCATTGCCGCCATCCTTTTATCTCCGGCTCTTTCTCGTGCTGCTGTTCTGTCTTTCCCTTCATGTGACGGCAGCGTCGTGGTACCCAGCTCACGCAGCCCCCGGGAACACGACTTCATCTCGCAGCCTGCAGGCTCCCGGGCTGCAGTGACACATGCAGCTGTGCGTGTGCATGGGTGTGCATGTGTGTGTGCACATGTGCATGCATGTGTGTGCGTGCACATATGCATGCACATTATCCCCGCCTCTACGGCAGCGCTGGCACTGGGGAGTCACTTTGCCGGCTGCCTCTGCCAGGGTGGTTTAAGGTTAAAAAAAGGTGGTTTTCATAGCAGGAAAGGAGTGGGTGTTTGGTCAAGGATGTGTTGTATCCAGCTGCGGAGCTGTGCCTGCCTGGCCGCCCCAGCAAACACCCAGCAGTACCCCACTCGCAGGATGCTCCTCTGCATTTTCCACGCTGCGCTCTAATGCTCAGCTGGGGCGAGATGAAACACAGCTCTGGGGAAAGGTCTGAGCGGGGTTAATGAGAGGGCTGGTATGTGGGGGGTGTGGGGAGGAAGGGCTGTGGGCACAGTGGGTGTTGGTTAGGGGTGGGTGCGCGTTTCCTCCTACTGTGGCTGCGCTGAATCACCGTTTGCATCTCACTTGCCGGAGATTTGAGGGCTCGGCTGCCCGGCTGCAGCGCGCGCCCACTTTCCGATGGTAAAGGGAGCTTTCCTGGAGGAAAGCCCAAAACAAAACCCACATACAGATCTCCCGCACCCAGGTACAAGGTGTCAGCTGTCACCAAGCATCGTGAAATGGAGGAATACAGCCCCGGACAATTTGTAGACGTCGCAAATAAAGTTGATGGCGTTGACAGGGAACAGCTCGAGGACATCACCTGCAGGGAGACCCCACCGGAGCTACAGGCATTGGCTGCTCTGAAGTTGTTCAATAAATTCCTGGATTTAAGACCGCGAGAGATCGTTCAATCATCATGGCTGACCTTGTCCATCGCAGTTCCCCCCCTCTTGCACTGGGAATCGCAGAGACGAGGGTTATTAGAGCTGGTTCGGAGCGGTACCCGGCGGTGCTGCGGACGGGAACTCACCGCTCTGCTCCGCCGCCCACCCACCCGAAATGCATCTCCCCGCCTGAGTCAACTCCTGTTCACACGTCTCTCACTAAATCAAAGGCCCCTCATTCTCCCTGAAGGTAATGCTGTGTTGTAATCTCAGCAGGGAGCTTTTCACATTGCTCACTGCCAGGGTTTTTCTCCTCGCGGTCCCGGTCCCTTCGCTGTGTGTCAGCCCTGGCTTCGGGGATGAGCCTGGCTCCGCGTGGGTGCAGGAAGATCTCACCCTCCAAATTACCCATCCGGGAAGCAAAGGTCTAAACCGAGCACATCCCCCTAAACCTGGCTATGGTGAGCGAGCGAGATGGGCATCCTGGGGGTGACTTGACTATTTCCACTGAATTAGAGCAGGCAGGTTTCTGCCCCACTGCTTCTTGTGGTCACACAAGCCAGGAGCAAAGGGACAAATCCTGGGGCAGACGCAAGTTTGGTCCTGCTCGCAGAGGCTCTGCCAGCCTGCTCCATGGGGTCACCCCAACTGACACCAACTTAAGAGAAGAATCAGGCCCATGTCAGCGCTTGAAGGGATTGATGGATTTGTCTTTCAGGTGAATAACTGGGGGTAACTGAACAACCTTTCCAAAAAAAATGGGATGTTCAGGCCCCAGTAGCTGCATGGTACAACTGGGAATCCTGCCTGGGCACAGGATCCGTCCTCGTTCCAGCTCCTCCATGGTGATCCTCGAGGAATTTAGCAAAAAGAACAGAGTTGCTTTGAATCCACAGTGAGAGGATAGAAAGGCAGAGCTTGGCTATTTGGGAGCCAGAATAAAAAGAGAATAAGCCCTTATAAAGTCTCAGGCCTGGGTGTTGCCGCACTGAGCCCAGGTTTTGCTGTCCTAAAACGCTCCTCTGCATTTCCCAACATGCAGTGGCAGATGCTGTACAGGACACACGGACAGAGGGCTGTCTGTCTGCGAGGTCTCGCACCATCCAGTGCTGAGGATGGAGACGCTGGTCCTACTCCCAGCCCTGCCACTGACACGCTGTGCGGGACCTGCTACGCTACTTGCTCCTCAGCTTCCCCATCCTTTAATCAGGGACAACAAATACATTCTCCAAGCTGTATTATTCACGCATTAACTTTATTGATGAGCAATACAGGACATCAGGCAGGATGAGGACCCTGGTAAATGAAGCAACACAAAACTGGAGCTCAAGGCAAGTAGAAATCTGCCCATCTGCATCTCTGAAGTTCAAGATATGTCTCCTTAAACCGGGCTGCAATTTCATGAGCCTCTGCTCTGCACTATTTGCTTTTGCTTTATATTGTGCTTGGAGGGCTGTGGATGACAAGGACACTATTATTATTATATACTCCTGCATGTGCATGCCTGCACACTGGCTCAGGTGTCTATCGGTTGGAATAAATTACAGAGAGACAGCGAAAGGAAATGTTGCGTTTCATTAAAGCCCTGCTTTTCATTTGCACTGGGAGTTTCTCCGGTTAGAAGTCAAACTGCACACCCGCCACTTGCTAATTGCACTTTTCAGAATCAAAGGCTTTAGCCAAAGGGATAAATATATAAAATTGTCGGGAAGGAAACATTTTCTTCTTGAATTCCAAGTGAAAACTGAAGTAATACGGACTTCTTTTGATAATAAAAGCAGCAGAAACAGATATCTGATCTTTGTGGCTAAAGGCAGCTTGAAACAGAAGTAAAAGATTCTCTTATCAGGCCAGGAGGACTGTTCTAAGTGACTGAAATTACATTAGGAAAATCATGTCCCTGTTTTTCTTCTATAATTGTCTCTTGTTGTTTTAGCCTCTTTTCCAGGTAACTCAGTCACTGAGATATTTGTTCAATCTCTGCTTTTTTTCCCTGGTTCTTAGATCATCTTTCCAAAGGGGCCAGCAAAGAGCATCGATGAGACAAACCATGGCGTTTGAGCATCCCAGTTGCTGGATCCCTAAACACCCACCTCTTTTGTTTCCCTTTTTTCCCCCTTCTTTTCCCAGCCAAACCACAGCCATTCCTCACTCCTCAGGCCCTCGGACAGGGAGATGGAGGACAGAGTCACGCGTTGTTAACCCCCACTTTCCTGTGGCTGCCGGTGATTTATTACGAGCAACGAGGCATGAGGACAGTGAGGCGAGGACCAGGGAGCATCTTCGCTCCGTCCCAGCTCAGGGCTGGTCAATAAGCCATTTTAAAGGGAAGAGGGGGAGCAGTACTTATTGGGTGAAAAAGTAAAGGGCATGGGGTTTTATTTATTTCACGCCTTGGTTCTCAAGGAGGAAAAATGTCTCCATTTCAGATAGGGCAGCTTGAAAGCATAACGTCTGCAACACGCCGGGAGGATTCAGCCTTGAGCAGAGAGGCCAGATCCTGCTCTCAGTTGCAGTTTCAGACACTTGGGTGGATTAGTGGGTGAGAGCTTCCTCTGCTGCTGCGTAATGAAAGCAAAACCCATGCATGTGCCCCTGTATTTATGCATTCTTACCTGGTTTCTGGCTCAGGTTTCATCATGTGGTTTCCTTTTTGCCCTAAGAATCAAGTTAGTTCACTGATTAAAAAAAGAAAAAAAAAAAGAAAAAAAGAAAGATGTGATTACTAAATAAATAAATAATAAGAATTAAAAAAACTCTACTGGAAAGTCTGCAGCTTTTTGCAAAAACGACTGTGAAATTTATGGAACGACAGCTAAATTGAATGAGATTAGGAAGAAAAGGGCCTGTCTATTTATGTGAAGAGTTTTCAGAGTTATCATAATTAATTATAACAAACATTTTGCAATGCACATTAAATCTCAGGCTTCAAGGCTTAGGCTGGTTCCTAACACTCCAGCTTGGGATGAGGGGCTGAGCTGCCGCAGGCATCCTCGCCGCATCGTCACCAGCAGGACCACAGCAGCGGTGTAACATGGAGCAGAGTGCGACCCTGCTCCTCCACCTGGGCACCGAAATGAAGCCAGAAATGCAGTAAAAACCCCTCATATTACTTAAAAACATATTAGGCAGGGTTTGTGTAAAGAAGGCAAACCTGGTCTGTGCATCCTCCCAGCTCCATGGACCAGCCGAGCTCCTCGCAGCAGGATCCGACCCAAGGTGTACGCGTGGAAACGCGTCATCCAGGAGGAAAATGAAACCAGGACAGGGTCAGAAATGCCTCGAGCGGATTTGGGGGATTCAAGGAGTTAACAGTGGACTCAGATTTGTCTCACTTGCCCCTTCCCACAGGTCCCGGTGCCTGGCTGGAGGGGATGGATGGGCACTAATGACTCCAGTGCCACTTGTTAAGATTTAATTAGGGACTGCTGGCTGCGGATCCGGTCCCACCTGCGGCTCTTGGCTCTGCACAAATGTTAACTCCCAATGTATAGCAGCTTCTAAAAGAGCCTCTGACTCTCCCTCCTGGCTGACCAGATTGGAAATAGGTTGGGGAAAGATGTCAGGGGAGCCCAGGAGAGATGTACAGGCAGGAAAATTGGGGAAAACAGGGTGATGGGGATGCCCGAGGATTCACGCAAGGAAAGAGACTCCTCGGAGCTGAGCGATCCCAACCCAGAATAAAGTTCAAACCCTCTGTGGTTTCAGTGCTAAGGCAGGAGGTTTGCAGAGCCTCTCAGGCATCTCCGGCTTTGTGGCTCTCGATGGCCGAGGGCAGCAGCAGCTGCGCGCTGCACGGCTAAATACAGAAATTGCCAAATCTGCCGAGAGAACTGAAGCGGGCAGAGGAAAGGCAGAGAAAAATCCCCTTTGCCAGGCTCTGCGTGTGCTCTTGGGCAAGCAAACATCAGGCGTGATATCTCGCCTGCGGGGTGGTGCCGAGAAACGTTCCTTCTTGCACCTCTGGACAGAGGCAGGAATTTGAGGCAAATCATCCTGATTTGAGCAGGATGTGTCCCCCAACGCGGCGGCCAGCCGGCTCCCTCCTGGCGTGTCTGTGAGGGCTTATTGCATTCACCTTTAAACCCTCCCAAGGTTTTTAAGATGCATTACTTGGGGGCTTTTTTGTTTTGTTTGTGAAATGAAGGTTAAAAAACCGTAAGAACACTCAGGCCGGGTTTCCTAACTCTGGTGCAGGGACCCTGGTCCCCAGCATCCTCCCAGAACCGGCCATGCTCAGCACTGATTAACGTTGCCCATCCCGCCGGGCTCTCACCAGCAGCTTGTGTTCCCATCGAGCTTTTCCAGCCAAAATGACAAAGGGGAATAAATCCAAGGAGAGTCCACGCACCTCTCCCAGGCACAACCCTCTCGCTCTACCTGGTGCACGAGGTCCTACGACCAGGGGTAGCTCAGCATCGTGATGCCCGGGGTCATTTTAGGTTCCAGATGTGGCAGGGCTGATCCTGCCACATCGCCCAGATGCAGCGATGACCTCGGAGCGAGCCGGGAGCTCGGCACGCTGCCACTCCTCGCTGCCTCCTGGCATCCCCAAAGTCTCCTTGAATATTTGGCCCAGCGACAGCAGGAGGTGGTTGGTCAGGCTTATCCTGGCGCTAACCAGAGACATTTTTTATTATTATAGCTCCATCCTGATCACCAGCCCCTGCCCCAGGTTGCAATTACCCACCAGGTACAACCAAAATAGATGCAGGGACATGATCACAGCTTGCCAAAAAGGGGTCACTGGGGATCCTGTGGCACTCTGGTCACCCCACAGCACCCAGTCATCCCATGGGAGATGCAGGCGCGGGCACAGCATCCCTCCGCCGGCAGCGTCCTGCGGCTGTGGCCGGGCTCCAGATGGACTCTCGTCCCACCGCTGATTTGTGGCTGCCTGCAGACATCAGCCCGCTGTGCCAGGAGGTAAATCACTACAAGTTTTTGTGCTTTCAGCAAAAAATGAGAAAGGAAAGGAAGTTGGAAGAATAATAATAATAAAAAATATTCCTCCGGCCCCCCAGCAAGGTAATAAACTGCTGTGGAGCCATGACCACCGCTGGCTGCTGAACTGGGAGGGATGCAAAGGGCACCCAGCACCGGTTATTGATGCACTGCAATGCTGAGAGCAGGGTGAGACCCCCCCGGTGCCACCCCACCACCGGCAAATACGGCACCAGAAAAGCTGAAAGTATCCTGAGTTTTAGTGCAATTGTCAAGAAGAAGGTTGATGTGCCCTCCTTGTGCTTCCCCTCGACTTTGGTAGCATGGAGTCATTTTATTTCCACTGTACTAAGTGATTCAGGTTTGGCTTCTGATGCTAAAATAAATACTTTAATTTAATATGCATAACAGGCTTGATATTATAATCCACAGCGCTCATCCAAACAACGCGCTTTAACCATTCGGGGAAAACAATTGTGCAGATCCTGGAGGGAAATCCCAAAATTCCAGCTACATGGTCCAGTAGTGCCCAATGACAAAAATACTCATAAAGCATATTGCAATTTTTAGCCATTTCTGTGAAACCCAGGGGACAGAAAGACAAACTGGGGACAGACAGACAAGGGCCAGGATGGCCCAGGGCATTTTTTCGGCATGCTTCACCATTTCCAGTGTTTCCTTGTGCTGCAGCGGTGAAACGAGCAGCTCGATGGCATCAGCAGTGCCAGTAAAAGGCGTGGAGTTATTCCTCCTACGGCCTGATGCTGGACCAAGTCCCAGGTTTGCAGATCCGAGGGGTTTGGATTAAAAAAACAACTTGGTTTGTGCAAGATTTGGTTTTAAGCAAGGTTATGAATACAGCTGCCAGGCAAGGATGCCTACCGGGGACCCATGGGACTGGCAGAAAAAAGAAAAGGCAAGAAATACAGAGTCAGATTCCTCCCCAGACCAGGACCTACCTCCATATTTAAGAAAAAAAAAGTCAAGTTATGCCAACACAACTCCACTGAAAATTTTTACTTAATCTGCTATCATGATTGAGCCAGATGGATAAAATTAAACCTACCAGAGAAGAGCCACACGTGCTTTTCTTCATTTGCAACCAATATATCAACTCAGCCTTCCTGCATGGATTATGAAACACAAATCTTCATGCTTTTGGAGCCCAGAAATAAAGAAATAATGGCATAGAATTAATATAAATATTGGGGGAAATCACGTTTCCTGTCATTTAAAGACGAAATCTTTATACAACAGAAAAGCTGGCAGGTCCATCACAGTGCTGCTGGTTAAAAAAAATAATAAATCATTAGGCAGGACCCAGGAATCATGAAACTGATGCAAAATCACTACATTTTTAAAAACGGAGATTAAATCGCACCCTTTGATACACGTCCCACACTCCCACGCTGTATGTCAGAGCAGCAGCAACAGGGTCCACGGGGATTATTGGTGGGTAAATCCAAGGGCTCGTGCTTATAGCTGAAAAGCTGTGGTTTTGCGTTGTCACTTCAAATGCTGGGTTAAATATATTTTTGTGTGTGCGTATGTATATATAATCTCTCTCCCAGGCCTTCCCTGCTGTCCCATCCTTGCGGGGTCTGGGGAGGTTAATAGAGACATCCCTGCCTCCCCCTTCCAGGCAACAAATCCATTATGTAAATGGAGCTGCCTTTGACTCATCAGCCTGTACCTTTTATGCATTTTGGCAGAGAAACATCATTGACTCATATCATCAATCAAATATTTCTCCCCGCGAAGCCCCAGCCAGGCTTTGAACGCTTTCATTAGGATTTGGGGACACCCTGTCCCGGCTGGCCGGGCTCGGACCCAAATCTTCCCCTCCCAACTGAGTTAGCAGAGGGAAAAGTGGGGGGGGGCTCAAGTCAGTCCTCGGGATGGGTGAGCTGGGGACAGGGCTGTCCCCCTTTCAAAGTGACCTTTGCTGCAGCGGCGTTGGGAGCAGGCAATGTGCAACAGAGGGGGGTCTCCAGGTGGGGGGAGCCCAGAGCCCCCCCCCCAGCTTTCTGCATGGGCACCCGGGGCGTAGAGCTCATGGTCTTGCTGGGGAGGCTCGGACCAACTTATTTTGTCACTCTCTGCCTCATTTTCCTCCTTTCTAAAATACCTCTGCTGCTGTTAATATTCATAATTGATTTTTGAGGTGCTCAGATGAAAAATAAAAATCAAAAAAAGAGCCAAGTGCAGGAAATCACTGCGGGAACAAAGTCAGGAGGACTCTGTAACCCCAGGCGGCCCCTCTCAGCCCACCTCGCCTTTCTGTCTGCAGCGATAGCCGTCCCTCATCCATCACCCTGACGGTACAAGAGCCTTCTCTAGCCTTCGCACCTCCTCCCGGGAGGCCCTGACGTGCTTCTTGGGCTTAAACCTGCAGCTGGTGGAGAGGTTTTCTTACAGACTGCTTTTTTTTGGGGGGGGTGGGGTGGGTGTGTGTTTAATTCTTCCTGGAAAACTGCCCCCAGCTCATTTCCCAGGTCCAAAATGGCCAAAAGTGGAGAGTATGGAAGAAAAACTCCAGTGTGCGTTGGACAGCAGGCAGGGAGCAAACACCCCTGCTATGCCAGAGTGGGACCGGGGACTTTCCTGACCCGGCACCCCTGTTTGGAGGATCACCTCTGTTTGTTTGGAGGACCACCATCCCCTGCATTTGCAGCAGCAGACTCCAGACATTTGTTTTTCTCCCATGTCTGCTGAAGATGGGGCGGCCAAGCCCATCGCATCGCTGTACCCAGAACTGAGCACACACATCCCTCCTTAAGCACTGAAGCCAACAGGTGCCTCTGCCAGGACCGAAGCAGCCACCATTAGAGGCTCCTTTAGGAAAATTCCAGCCCAAGGCTCTAAAAGCAAGTTAGGGACAGGGGAAAAAAAAAAAAATAACGCAAATGAATTTAATAAGAGCTTAATTGGATTCTCCACAGCGGAGAAAGCTGCTGTTTCCCGGCAAATGCCCCCCGCAGCAGCCAATCCACTCCCCCAGTTACACCAGTTTGGGAGGGGCAGGTCTTTCCTTGGGTGACCACAACCCAGGTCATGTCCTCATGTCCCCACCAAGCCCGGCTCAGCCAAAATCCACAGGGTGATGGACAGGCAGGTGCTGCAATAGGAGCATCTTGTAAGCACCAAGCCTGGCAGCTCCAGGGGATCCCCGAGGAGCAAGAAAGCAACTGGAAAAGATGGGGAATAAAAACCCAGAGCTAAAACTGTCCCCTGCATCCCCCCGGCTATGGGCTCAGGCACAAAAAGGGACCATGTTTGTCTTTGAATCCTTCACACAGCTCCAAGCAGTACCTCCTAATTGCAGCCAGGGCCCGAAACTGCTCCCGCGGCAGATGTGACCCCTCAGATGAGCAGAGGGGTCCCCGTGGGCAGACACATGGCAGCGGCCGAGCCCCACTGATGTGTCCCCACAGCTGGGATTTACCGTCACCTGTGGGGTTGACGGTGCATCCAGCCCTCATCCTCATGGCTCCTGGACATCGTCGGCCCCCTCCATCACTGCCCCAGGTTTAGCCACGTCTCCGACCAACCTCTCCCAACCGGGATGGCTTTGCTGCCTCGTGCTTCCCCTGATTGACCGGCGCCAGCTACAAATAAAAAAAATCTATGGAGCAAAACTACATTAAATCAATGAGCCAATGTGCCTGCTGCTAAGATAAGCACAGCTACCAGGGTCTCTCGCTCCGTCTTTAGTGCTGTAGGATTCTCAGAGCCAGAAAACCCAGGGAGACTCATTAGGAGACGCGGCACTTCTGGCTGGATTTACCGAGAGGTTCTCTCCAGCCTCCGCGCGCCCCTTTTTCGCTGCAGGAAGCCCTGCCCTTGCTCTGATCTGGTATGCAGCATGCGGAGCCCATAAGGCTTTCAAAAATAACATGCTATTAAAATAGTTTTAATCAGAATTCCTCCAGCCAAGACACAGCAGCCAGAGATCCTGCTGTCTCTGGCAGAAAGGAGCTCGGAGAAATTAAGTGATGATGGGAGGAAGTGATTTCAAAAAGCCCGACTGTATCTCGCTCCGTCAAGATGGACCTGGAGTTTTTCATGAGGTTCGGACCCAGAAGGAGAAACCCAGCCTGACCATAAGAACAAATTTAGATTAAGCGATGAAGATCCAAGCGCAGTTCCTGTTTCTGCTAAAGGTTTTCTCTATGATTTTGGGCAGGTCACGTAATTTCTCCATGCCTCGAGTTCCCCAGCAATCAAATAAGCTTTTGCTTCTCTTCCCTTCTACACCACATCCCCCTTTGGAGTCGAGGTCGTCTCAGGGTGTGAGGAGAGCAGCACTCTGATCTCAGCTTTAGCATTATAGTGAAAAAACAAGGAGGAGAAATCACCTCTCCACATGGACAGGACCACAGGCAAGGAGCTGGCAGGAGGCCTTCAGAAATGAATCCTGGAGGCAGCATTTTAAGGAGCAATCCTTACATTTCATGATTCCAGCTCCCCTTTGGCACCTGGGGAACTCAACAGGACCAGGTCCTGTCTCGGGAATCAGTGTCCAAGAGCAGTGGGTGCTTGAAAAAACCCATTTTGGCTAATATGTGGCAACAGCTTTGCACACAATGAAGCAACAGGCTTGGCTTTTTGGGGTCTCTCTTGTGCAAAGGTACTTTTGGCAAGATCAGCCTCCAACCAATTGATTTTGGGATGAATCCTTGCCCAAAGCTTGGCCACTGGTGGTGTCTCGCTGGAGAACAAGGGTCTGGCTGGGTTTTTTCGCCCCAAATCCAGTTTTGTTTATTATGGCCTGCATATCTACCCATTTTGAGAAAAATCAGACCTGTGACATTTCCAGGAAGCCATCCCCCCCATCAGTGCCCAAAATATTAGGACAGCTTGAACTCAGCCCTCTTCCAGCAACGCCACAGGGATGTGTCCACTGAGCAATGGAGACTGGGCTGGGTTCACAGCGGATTGACTTGGATGTGAGAAGCTGCAAGCCCAATCTGGAGCATTTTTGCAGCCTTGGTGATTTTTTTAATAATTTTTTTAAAGTCTCACCTGTGTCGCGTGTGGGGGTAGTGGGAGAAACGGCCTGTCCAGAGGAGGTGGTGCAAGTCCTCAACAGCAGCACGGAAGATTTTCGTGCTCTTCAGGCTTCCTCAACCCTGCAGGAACTCAAAAATGAGTGTAAATTGAGATCAGAGCCACTGACAAGCACCCCACGGTGAAGCACAGCAGGGCTCCATGGCCCCCAGGGAATGGGGCATTTCAGGGGCAATTTTTCAATTAAATTTAAAAAGTTAAATTTTTTAACTACTCTCTGGCAGAGGGTAGTGAATTTGCCAGAGCAGGCTGAGATCTTGTTTTATTAGGACAGGTATTAACCTTCTGCCCACCAGAGCCAAAACCACCACGCACAGAGCAACCCATCCATGGTGACCGTGGGCAAATGGAATGAGGAGGAGGAGGGTGAGGAGTCCCTGAAAGCCATTCACTTCCCCAGAGAAACATTTGGGAGCGGAGCCCTAGAGCGCACTGCAGCCTAAGCATGAGTGCGTTCACCTCAAAAATAAAACAGATGGTTTATAGCACAGAGAAACAGGCAAACAATGAATGGATGTGTTGGAAAAAGCCAACAAAAGCCAGATGTTCAGGATTGCTTGAATAACCTTAAAATACACTTTTTTTTTTAATTCATAAATTGCTATGAATTGGGTTTCTTTCCTCCATTTCCAGCAATCCTGAAGCGTGATGGCTCTGCCTATTCCCATCCCAAATGGAGGAGTGGGCTTCCCCACTATCTCCTCCTTGCTTTACAGGAAAAAAATGGGGCTCAGCCCTCATTTTCCACCCACTGCAAAAATCCCTTCCCCATGCACACCTCCAGGCTGGCATGGCCCAGTCCTCCCAGTTTAACAGCCCCAAGCTCCATTGCCAACCACCAGTGTAATGCTTTGCTGGATGGACATCATGTCCAGGAGGTTCCTGCCCATTGCCACGTAAAAATGGACCGTCACGGCCCCAGATTTAATTAAAATAAAATATCACATGCCAACAGGAGCCTCGTTGTCTTTCAGGGTTGTCTCAATAATTATAAAATAAATTGCATTTCTATTGCGCCTTTCATCCTTGGATCTCAAAGTGGTTTACAAGCGTTAATTAATTTAGCTTTCCAATAGCCTTTCCCTCTGATGTCGTATAAAAATTCAATAAACAGGTAGTGGGAGAGGCAGGGACCTGCTCTGGGGCACGTGGCAGGTCAGTAGCAAACACGAAGGGAAAACCCCCAAACACCAGAGCTTGCAAGGTACGAACGTGTCAGAAAAAGAGGAAAAAAAAAGCTGTGAAATAGAGATCTGACCATCTCCGCATCTGTTCCCGCTTTGGAACCCCGGAGCCCCCCACGTCCCCCATGGCTGCGTGCCAGTACGGGGAATCACTGCCGGGGAAGGGAGAAACCCAGGCTGGGAGTGTCAGGAGCTGTTAAAGCGCATGACATATTGAGGGAATTAAAACACATTTAGGGAAATCTCAAAATATTTTTTTTTCTTTTTTTTTGTCTCCTCTTTTTTTTTTTAGCTTTAAAGAATAATACTGACTGTCTCAAGCTGTGGTAATGTATTCAGGCAACACAACTGAGTCAGAGCTAATTGAATTTAAAAGCAGGTATTACATCTGTGCCTTCGGAGTGAGTACATCCTGAAAATCACTTCAGTGATGAAGTGTTTTACCCAACTACTACTTAATCTTTTTACATAGAAAGCAGAATTAACCCTGCTGCGCAGCCTTCATTAAGGAAACCAAATGAAGTTACCTGGTGAGGTTCAAATGTGCTGCAAGTGGTAAAACTTCAGCTGAAGTTTCTTAAATCCAGAGAGACTTTTTTTTTGTTAAATCCTGCAAAGTGGTTTAAACCAGGTCAGTTATCTGGGTCCTGTTTTACTTTCCTTCGTTAAATCCAAGAGGAAATAAGCACACCTGGCCCTGCGTATAAATACATATATGACTAGAGAAATAGGTCAGCTTCCCGCACCCCTCTCCCTGCCACCGTCCGTCTGTGCCCTCTTTTCCCCATTCCCATCCCGTTTTCTCTTTCCCTCCAGACCATCTCCCTCTCTCCAGGAGAGAGGATAAAATAAATGAAGGAGAAAATATGCCCAGAAGAAAACTCCAAAAATAATCCAGGGCCTGCCCCTGCAGCGGCACTGAGCATCGGCCAGAGCCCCCCTGCTCTCCCTCAGCAGCTAAATAAGTCTCAGGGCAGGTCAGCAACCCTAAAGCTACGAGACATTAACTATTCCTGGATGGAGTAAAAGCCCATAGCTGCTTTATATATATATTTTTTTTTTTAAATATATATTTATTTATATATAAACTTTATCTTGTATTACTTTATATACTTGGTATGTTATTTTTTATATTGTATATCTCACATATATTATACATCTTACTTTATATACTTGGTCTTTTACTTTATACCAAGTCAAAGCCCAAAGCAATTAGCTAAGCACAAGAGCTCGATGCACCCCACCATCGCTCCCATCCTCAGGCGGATGCAAGGTCCTTGGGGAGATGATAGACCCTCCTTTTGGCTGGAAACAGAGCAGGGAAAACACCCCAAAGAACCGTTTGTAAAACTATTCCAGCAAATCAACATTTTTGGCTGGCTGTATTTATCCATCAGCTCCCAAGGCAGCCACGAGGGAGCTGGGAAAGCTGTGGGGATCCCCTCAACGCTTGATGAATTTCAAGCGCAGACAATTGATTTACATCGCCAGAAATTTGCACGGGGATAGGGGGAAAAAAAAAAAAGAGCTCTTCACCATTCATTAATTTTCTCTAAAATTCATTCATCCAATTAGGGAGCTGAAATGGTGTGTTATAATTTAGATACCCTGTGACACACCATGACTATTGATGGTTCCCGATTCAAAGGGAACAGGAACAGAATAAATCCCAGGCTATGGGCTCTTCAAAACCTAATTTCCTTCTAGTTATGAACCAGGAAATCATCTGGAGAAATCAGAAGAGATTCAGACAAATTTAGGCTGGGCATCAAGAAACAGAGCAGGCTTTTTGCTGGCTGTGAGCAAGAGTTTGAGCCTCAGCTCTCAACTGCAAATTTGGGGGAATTTTTCCTTTACAAAATATCTCAGCATTTATCATTGATAAATCTGAAATAGGGGTACCCACCCATGTGTACCCACCGAGGGGAGCATCTCTACAGCATCACCAGCTTTCTTAATTGGAGTTTCAATTTCAACCTCATCATCTTTATTAGCAGGGAGAGGTACTGGGCAGGACAACTGCCAAAGTCAGTACATCAGGTTTGTGCTGCAGAGGGCAGGTTTTAAAAGCAATAAGGTGATTTTACATTGCCTCTTTGCCATTAAGAGTCACTGCAATTTGCTGACCCAGATGGAAGTGGATGTTATCAGGGTAATAAAGGAGAGACTTGGGGGTCCAGTGGATGTCACCAGCCAGGTCTTCCTCCATGGGGCTCAACCCATTTTGCAGAGGATGAAAGCAAAGCAGAGGCTATTTTCAAGTTTTTCAAGGTATTTTGCAAGTTGAATGGAGTTGCAAACCTAAAAAAAAAATCTCACCGAGGTACTAAAACACATGGAAATCTGTTTTTCCCCAATTTCCCTTACTGACCTCACTGGGAGCCGGGACACTCCATCCACTTGTCTGCAAGATGCATTTAAGTGGCCCCATTTAACACAGCTGAAGAGGGAAATTTGGGGCCAGACTAAGTCATTTGGAGGCTCCCACTAGTCAATCACAGGCTGTGGAAGAAAACGGAGGACTTCGCATTCCCCTAATGACCATGAAACCCCACGGCTGGGCTCAGGGTCCTGCTCCACCGCAGGGCTACGGGAACACACAGCATAAATAATACAGCAATAAATATTCAAGTCAGCTGGCTTCATCCTTTAAGTGAACATGGAGATATATATAGATACGTATTTAGAAAGAGTTATAGGCAACTCATCATCATAACATGTGAACACTTATTGAGTTTTCCAGGATTTAGGGTGAGATCCAGAGATGCACTTTAGGTGCTGTAACTTGGGCAAAATGATGCCTAAAATAGGCAATGGGATGCTCAAGGACACAGCTTCCAGGTGCGGTCGATGCCGAGACCTCCACGTGGAAAGTCTCTCTTCCTGTCTGCATCGAAGGATTTTCCTGATGTCCATAGAAATCTTGGGGCAGCACCAGGTTTTAAACCCAGATGTCCCCAGCTTCAGCCCACCACCTTGCCTCTGAAACCCACACGGTGCAAAAGAACGTGATATAAACCCATGATCTGGGGAGCCACCGAGGGTTTTCCCCCTTGATCATACTTCCCTCTGGATGCATTTTTTCCCTGATCCCTCCTTGCAAGGAGGAGAACCATCTAAAATCTCTGCCTGGGGAGATGTTGGGAGGAGCAGGAGACCGAAACCTTCACAAGCTGGTCCGTGCCATAAGGGACAGCTCGTGCTGCTCCACTGCAGGGAGAAGTACCTGCCTTCCCGCCCCCCACCTCCAAAAAATCAAGCTCCAGAAACACAGAGTTAAGATCTGGAGGTAAAAAAGAAAATCCTGGTGTCAGGTCCCTATCAGCACTGGGGGAAAAAAAAAAAAAAAAAAAGTCCCCTTTCCCCAAAAGCCTCCCAGAAAAAAAAGGAAGAAGTAAATAAATTTCACTGAGCCTTTTGAAAACGCTGTAATTGCCTTTGTGGTCTAATTGCTCCTGGTTTTACAGCCTCATTTCTTGTCATAAAATTAGTCCCACTTTTTATGCTTTTTCCTTTGCTGCTGGTCTGTGATTATTATTTTTTAATTGCTTTGGTATGTTGATCTCTCCCACATCTGCCCAGGGAAGGGGGTGAGGGACCCAATTCTGCGGCTGTCGCCTGTGCTGCAGCTGCCAAAAGGAGACAGCTGCTCAACTTTTTGGGTGAATATTAGCATTAATCTCCACAAAATTGTCTTTAATACCCACCAGCAGGGCTGGGCACAGGGATCGTGCATCTGAGCAGCGTCCAGCCATGAGGGGAGGAAACAGTTACTAGAAATGCAACTATTTCTTGCAGGACTTTCTGGGGAAAGGAGAGATCTAGATACAAACCACAACCATCGGGAATGTAATAAGAGCAGAGGAGGAAACAAAACCACCTGAAAAAGATAAAAGCTGCATCATCTGTAACTGTTTTAATAACCATCTTATTTCAAACAGCACCAACTTCTCCTCGCCGGCTCTCCAGAACAGCATCTATATTTGTTTTCTTTTTGATATACAGCTGCAATAGGAAGCCATGCGTGAAGTTTATTAAGCCTGGGTAATTTTCTATCAGTTCTGCGTGCTATTGATTTCATCTATACTGTTATCTTGCTCTGCCTGAACCTGAAAAGTCATTTAAAAACAACAAAAAAGCGCATATAATTCTTTAAAAATGCAACTATTATGGGATGTAGGACGTTGCCATTTTGGATGCATTAACAACGTGCTGAAAATGATTGTGTCGGAGATACAAATCTTATTAAGGAGACTTTGATGATACCGAGACTAAAACGGAGGGAGCAGCTTGAGCTGAACCAAAACACGGAGCCGAATCTGAACTTAACTCCGCAAATTTCTTTCTCAGGGGTGGAAGGAAAATTGGATTTGCTCTGGCTTTCAGCCAGCTTGCTTCATCCTGAACCGGCTCTCCACTGTCCAACCTCTCCCACGTCCTTGGAGTTACTCCCAGTTGATGGCATAAGCAAGACTGAGCTCAGAGCGAGCGGCTCTGCCCACCGCGCTGGCAACGCTCAGAGCTGGCGCGGGTCCACCGCGGGCTTGCAAGTCTTGCACAGTGTCAGAAATGCAGATCCTCAATGCAGAAAAAAAACCCCAACAAACCTCAAAGCCTTCTCCAGGCCGCAAAGGGTTTGCAAAACTCTTCAGGTCTTCCTACGTGCTTTTCCCTGAAACGAGAGCGCCCAGGGGATGCGGGATGGAGAGGACCACGTCCTACACGCATCCCAGCCCTGTACCCAAGAGCAGCCATCCCAAGCGAGCAAAGCTTTTTTCCACAGCTGGATCATCAGCCTTGTGTTTGGGGCTCCACAAATCAAAAAGACAACGGTGACAGAGCAAGTTAGACACGGGTCCCAGCCAAATCCAAACCATCCCAGAGCTATGGGATGCCAGGATTTGGGTCAGGCCCATCTGCACTCAGTTCATCGTCTCTCTCAGCTAACTGGCACAAAGCACCCTGCGGTGACATTTAAAACATATTAATTAAGAAATCAAAATATAGTCATCTAATTTAGCCTGTTCTCCAAGCACAGCTCCTTGTCAATCACAGGGATGGGCACAACCTGCCTGTCTCCAAGCACAACTCTCCAGCCCTGCAGCTCTCCCTGCCCTGCCCAAACCAAAAATGTCTTTTCTTTTTCCCCCCGCAATTTTCCATGGTTTTAGGTCTCCTTCATTTTCTTACACCAGTCGGACCACTGCAATCCAGGGACATCAACCACCCCAGACCCACAGCACAAGGAGAATTTGTCCTGGCTGGACGTAAAAAAAAAAAAAAAAGAGCAAAGTACAGCTGAAGGCTGCAAGATGAGTTGCGGGAATGAGAGTGCTTTGTGGGACATCATCCAATTCCTGCTGGACAAAATCCATCATCCCCTCGGTACTCACCTGCCTCTGCGCCAAAAGACACCAAAGATAGCCAAGAGCTTCAGAGACCTCCAAAACTTTGTCCTACCAACTCAGGGTAGAGCACCTCAGGGGGAACAGGGAGGGGAAATCCCAAATGAAATCGGTAGAGCTGAGGAGCATCCCGAAATACCGATGGGAAGCAGCAGGACAGCTCCCCACAGCTGCAGCCCGGAACCTTGTGCTTGTCCCAGGCGTTCTCCAAACTTCCCTGGAGAACATCTCTGCAGCACAATATTGCACCTCACAGGCAGCCTGAGGGAAAAGACACAGGACGAGCTCAGGCTCAAATCTCCTCTGCAATTCAGCTCATCGCCAGCATCTGTGGGCATTTTGGGGAAGGGGCCAGGTGCCTTGATCACCTCCCAGCCCCTGGTCTCGTAGAAATATCAAGTGAATTGCTGGTGCCAGTTTTTTTGTGCACTGTATTTTGGGGGAAAAGATGGGCAGAGGGGAGGAATGACAAACTTTGTCCGTAATGCTCCATCAGCAGCAGCTGAAGGCAGCCAGGCGCTTCCCAAAGAGCCAAGGAGCAGCCCCATGGCTGTGACATTTGCGATGCATTAAGTTTAAACATTTTCAATAAAGAAAAACAATCCATTCAGACTTGCTTTATGATTCATAGTAATTGCAAATAGAAGCAGTTAATATAATTGTCCAGCTGAGACCAGCAGGCTGGGAACATGTAGCAGTGAGATGTACAATCAGGGAAGGTTGGGAGGGAATTTAAGTGCAGGTTAAGCAAATGCATTACTTTAATAACACACAGAGACAGCCCTTGTAGTTATAAAGAGGATAAAATAAATATTGTACCAGAAATCTACAGAATGGGAGGTTTTATCACCAAGAACTGCCCGCTTGCTATTTACTTTCAATTTAGATTTTA
Source organism: Buteo buteo (assembly GCF_964188355.1). NCBI lineage: Eukaryota > Metazoa > Chordata > Aves > Accipitriformes > Accipitridae > Buteo > Buteo buteo. The sequence continues at coordinate 3,010,271 of NC_134180.1, forward strand.
CAAAAGCTGCACTTGCCATGTTTTTTATGTATGGAAGAGAATGACTTGAATTGACAAATGACCTTATTTCTCCATAAGTTTTACAAGGGAGCCTCAGTTTCTCAAAGACAAATGATCACCTCCCAGCAGTCGTCCTGCAGAGAGAAAGATGCTTTTTTTCCCTTTTTTTTTTTGAAAAGGAGGACTATAATTCAAAGAGGAGATGGTGCTTCTGCTCCTCTCTGCCTTGGAGGTGGGCCAACCTCTTTGACTTCTCCAAATCGCAGAGGGAAGGGACCTGCTTCTCTGCAGTGGTTTTGTGCCTGAATTTCAGCCCTTCCCCTACTCCATCTCGGACATGACCGCGGTGGTAGGTAATGGCCTGGGAGGAAAGTCCAGCTTTGGGGCACAGCTCTGACATTGTACGTGACCCTACGTTAGATTTCCCAATCCTGAAAATGAGGGGTTTCTCCCTTTTAAATAATTAACTTGAGTCGGTTCAGTGTGAAGTGTGTAAAGAGGAGGGGGGTAAAGAAGAAGCTATTGAAAGACATCATCATCTTCATTTATCCAGCTTAACCAAACTCTGGCTCTCCAGAGAAGAGCTATAGTGCTTTATTTATTAAAAGGTATTTCTGAGGGCAACACATTAAATTAAAGTATCTTGTTCACAGCCTCCCGACTTAACGACACATAAACAGCTAAACAAAACAGAACATCAGCTCATTACAACCATTTATAAAATATTAAGGGTCTTAAAAATTAATTATTCACAGGCACCTTCCGCTTGTTTATGGGGGAGAATGAGGATGCACAGGCTCAAATGGGCAACCCGCAATACAGAAAGAGAAATATTGCTGCAAAACTCCCTCTGCATGTTAGCTGGTGTCCCCTTTTATTTTGGAGGTGAGGGGCAATGGATTAACGCGATGGGTTAATTCTGGGGTAGCAGTGCCTGGATGTTGTCACCTCCGCAGCGGGCTGTATCCTCCAGCAGCCCCCATCCAGGTGAAGGGCTAAGAAATGCAGGATAAGAAATGTAAAAAAAAATATCAATACCCACAAAACCCCTACCCAAACTCAAATGAATAGCAGCTCTTGCAGGGCACCCCAGGACTATCCATTACGCGGCATGGTTGCAGATGTAGTAAACAAGCCTGTAACCAGAGGGCTTCATACCAGGGGAAGGAGACAGGGAATGTAATTTTAAAGTCGCAGAATTTAGCATAAGAAGGTAATGGGATTGCAGTGGCTTTCCAGTAAATGTCATTGCTGTAATTAGGAGAACAATTATTGTCAACCGGCAGAATTGTCCCCTATCTGTCATTTCAGCAGGAACAGCCAGAGCCACAATTAACACCCGCTCAGGTGGGTCGCCCAGTTCACACCCCGCTAAATGGGATCGACGAGGGCAGAGCAGTGCCTGCCGCCGGCCAGAGGTGCTGGGGGACAGGGATTTTTGGGGGACCATCCCCACTGCTCCCACTCCTGATTCAAGCCAGCCACGCACAAGGCAGCAGCGCAACCTCCCATCTTGCTGGACCTATTTACTACGGCCCCAGCCTGATGCTCTGGCCTTGTACAGGAAAAGTCTTTAAGCAGCTGCTTAACTTGGAAAAAAATAATGTGCTGAACTGATTTACAAATTTGAGGTCTTGGAGGCCAAACTTGCCTCCACCTACAGCAGCAGGAAGCTGGAGGAGCTCTAAGGAGGAGGAGGAGGATGTCCCAGCGATGAAGCCGGCCCAGGAACACGTACATTATCTCCACCTTCCCCTCCATCTACTTATTTTCTTGGTGAGAAGGTTGCTAAAAGTGCAGCTGAGAGCACAGCTGAAGTATGGGGCACTGGTAAATAAAAAAGAAGTCCCCGTGATGTTAGAGAAAGGAGGCGGCTGCAGCCGTAACCTGCTATTAACGGCATCCCAGTCCCCTGAGACGGCTTATCTCCGGCTCGAGCCCTTCGGTTCCCGGTACACGGCCCCAAGCTCCCAAATTCCCCTCTCCTGCTGCACAACCTGATGTGCCAGCACCGCTGCTGTTGAGCTATAATGCAAATTTGGGCTCGGCGGAGCACAGCCCTTCCCCGACTCTGTGAGGGTGTCACCGCCAGCGAAGCCAAAATGAAAAAAAAACAAGCAGCAGCGTGCATCCAAATTTCTCAACGTGGGTAGAGAAGAGGCTCCTGCTCAAAAGGAAAGGGGGATGCAGTGGAGGGAACGAACCGGGGGCAATTACATCCACTGAAAGCATTTGCAGCATCTTTGCAGTTTGCCATGATTAACTGTGGCCAGAGTGCTATTAGCAGCCTGGGATGATGATTAACAAGCTCTCCTAATAGCTGTTTTTAAACTTGCTTTAAAAAAAGCCAGAGCAGAGCTGGAAGGGGGTGGGGAGACCGGGTGGTATCTCCAAGGAAACCAGAAACAAAATGGGCTTTGGCACATCACAGAACCAGGCGGGTAATCAAAGATTACAACCAGTTTTAATTTAAGGTTAATTATTGTTTACTCTCCGGAGACCGCCCCGTTGGAAAGCAGCAGTCGGTCTGACCTTCAGCAGCTCGTGCTGGGGCCCTCCGGTTCTCTCTCTGGAAAGGTTCACCGGCATCTCCCGGTGGGAGCAGGGATGGAGGGGGGGGGAAACGGGAGCTGCAAGAGGGAGGAATTGATGGAGGAAGGTGGCGAAAGGAAACAGAGATGGACGCATCCGACGCCGAGATGGATCCCGCCCCAGCTGCATGCTGCAAAGCTTCATTCAGCTTTATTTAAATGGTTGCCCCCACTGCAGGTGTGGTTAATTAATATTGGACTCCCATCGATTTCCCGTTCGGTAGAATCACACTGGCATTTTCACACAAAAGCAGCCCCATTTTTATCAATGAAAATACCGCGTGCAGAGGTGTCTTCCCCTGATGAGACCCTCTACGCCCACGGAGGAGAGATGGAGGCTTTAACATGGTCAGGTCATGGCTGCTTGCTCGGGGATGGGACAACCTGCCTGAGGATGGGGCCAGGCAGCCGTGAGGATTCAGGGAGCTCCTCTGACCAAAGACCATGACTGATCAAGCACCAACACAGCCCCCAGGTCCTCTCATTATCTTCTGGTAGGGAGATAAGGACGGCTCCTTCCCCCAGATCAGACACGATGTCTATAGACGTGGGCAGAGACCGGGCTCAGCGCCCCGCTCTCACACGTCCCCATCCCTTTTTCTCCTCTTTTGCACTCAAAGATGCTCCACAACTCAACTCAACCCCACAAGCCCAAGTCAAACTGTTGAACCCAACTTTGCAAAATACCCTTCCTGCTCTAATACCCCCTTGCTCTTCTCCAGGCTGGATCCACCCAGCTTTTCACAAAGCAGAACGCAAAGACGTGGGACATTTCTCAAAGTCTAGCCTGGAAGGCACTTTTTTCTCCCAAAACCCCATTTTGCCGCTGCCCTGACAGCGCTGCTGAGGAATGGCAGCTGAGATTAAGGATGGCGACAACTCCCCTAAGCTCTCCTCCCTTTGCTCAGAGACAGACATATTTAATTATGATAGAAAGGCAATCCTGGTGCATGCTGCAAATACTTAAGGTGATTTGAAGCGTGAAGCTGCATACAGTTTGCGAGATTTGAGTTCCCAATCTGTTTGGGCTTGTTTAGACAGTTTCTGCTGTTTATTCCCTCTGTATTTTTACATGCTTTCTAGCATGCAGGGACTTCAGAAAGACAAGTCTGAAAAAAATCATTGCGTAAATGTTTCAATAACTTCATTCCCTATTTGATGCCTGGGATGAAACCCGTTAGCAGAGATGGGAACATGGGGTTGGGTGAGGAGGGGACAGGTACAGGAGGAGGCATCACTTCTCCCCAGGAGCAGTTTTCAGTCCCTCTCTTTTGAATTCATCTCTCTCTTGCTCATCACTTTGCTGATCCCTTTGCTTTGGCTTCGTAGGGGTTTGTGAAGGTCTTTGTAACCTTCGTGTGTTTTTTGTTTTTTTAACCTGGACAGAAGGGAGGAGGGAGAGGGCTTCCCCATGATGCTGATCCCTTGGGGTGAGACTTGTATGTTGTCCTCTCCCTGGTACAAAATTTAGGGTAGGGGCAGTGGCATCAGCAGGAGTAACAAGAACACGGACAGTCCTTCGGTGCAACCCACCTGATGCAGAGAAACTTGGGGTGCAGTAAACCTCCCCTTCTCCTGCACTCCCGAGACATGGAGACCCAGCAGAAAGCAGCTCTTGGAAGTCAACATGGACCTTGGTCAACTCACTGTCCCCCAATCCAACTGGTTCACGTGTGGATACTGGAGATCAAGGGCTGGTTTGGGATCTCCCTGAGATACCAGTGGGACAGGAAGACTCAGCAGAAAGCAGCTCTTGGAAGTCAATATGGGCCTTGGTTGACCTGCTGTCCTCCAACCCAACTGGTTCACACATGAATGCCGGAGATTGGCGGCTGGCTTGGGATCTCCCTCAGCTACCAGCCAACATCACGTCCATTTGCTTTTGATCCCGGCAGGAACTGACCGATAGCAGATTTCAGACGTGGATAAGGACAGGTTTAAATCCTGCCTGATTGGAAACACTGCAGGTATTTGGAGAAAATAAAACAAATGGCTTTCCAGTGTTAATATTTACCTGAGAGATCAAATGATTAAACGATAATCTCCTCAGAACTTTTCTTCTAAGTTGCCTTTGAAAATATTTATCACACTTCCCTTCTGCAGCATCGCTATCCCCGCAGTGACCCTGATGCCCTCCCACCCCAAGGAGACCTGCTCAATGCCATCAAAGAGGCCAGCACTAGAGCAAGAACTTCAAACCAAGACAACAAAGTGCTAACCCAACACTGCCCCATTTGCCCCAAAAGTGAGATCTCAGCTCCTTTGCTGTCAGAGGATGCTCTCGAGCAGCCCATCTTGCCCCAAAGGAGGTATCTGGGTTGGAGGAATCATCCTCCCATTGTCAAAATGGTGATGGGAGGAATCCAGGTGGCCTCATGGAGACCTTTCCCTAAATCTGCCCCAAATCTGCAAAGTCCTTCAGTCACAAAGCATCCCCCTTCCAGGCTGATGGATGATCTGGCTCCTGTGCTCACTTTGTTGCTGTGCCGCCTTCGTTTCCAAAGATGCACTCAATTAAATGCAAGCTCTCCATATTCACTTCACTGAACCAGGTTTGAAGGTACTCCGATACAGGTAATTAAATCTTACAGATCCTCCAGCATTTCTGCACATGCATTTCCTATAAGAGATGTCCTGTGGTTCCCTACAGTGTCATTTCTATGGACACCCATTGGGTTTTTTATCCCCATTAAATATTACCAGTGTCTCAGGATTTCTTTCATAGGTACTTGCTGTGATTCCCAAAAGACTAACTTCTATTAGTTTAATTGCTCTTGCTCCAGCTCCCAGTGCAGCCCTGGAGCCTCGTACCATCAGGTTTTGCTGGGGGGTCTAATCCTGGCTGGGTGCGGTGAGACGACAGCAGCCACACAGTCTGGCTTTGGCTGAGCTGGGGGCTTTGACCCAGCCAGTGAGTATTGATGGGGGTGAAAAGGCAAATATTTCCCCTGATGGAAAATAAATCCCAATTTTCAGGCAACCAAGAAGTCACAATACATATAAACATTGGATTTGGGCCGGACCCTCAGTGAGGCCCAGCAAACATCCAAGACCTATGGGGTATAACTGTCACATGCTGCATGATGTCCCCAGGTGCATCCCTGTCACGAATTCCTCCTTGTGTGCAGGGTCGGAGGATCCTGCAGGCGTGCACAGACATTTGGGTACGTCATTCATGTGGACACTCGAGGGCAGCCTGAAGCCCTCAAGAAAGGCTCAGGAGTGGAATATCGTACCCTGCTGCTACAGCTGCAATGGGAACACAGACAGAAATGGCTCAGGCTTGGTGGATGTGACCTTTTCACACCTTCCTTGGGCTTATTTTTTCCCCCTTGAGCTACTGAGGCAGGGAGCACACCACAAATCATAGTGGCTCAGTGGCCAAGGCGGTTGCCACCTCTGCACTGAGGAAGGTGCAAAACATGGAGGTAAAAAATAACTATTTTGATAAATATACTCATAACAGTGCCTGCTTGGGATATGGCCTGGGAAGACGGACCCATGGGGGAACGCGGGATGCCGCAGTTATTTACACCTCTGGTGCGGAGGGTGCCACCAGGCAGCACCACCTCCTGATCGGGTCCCAAGAGAAAAAAATCCAAGTTGGGGGGAATAAGGCGAGAAGGATGCTTTGGGTTTCGTGGCGTGGAAGATTTGTTTGCTTTGGGTTTTAAGCAACAGTTTTGCATCCCCAGTTGCCATGGCAGCGCAGAGCGGGCTGCACGCTGCAGAGCCGCCCCGGCTCAGCACCGCCTTGAGCGGGACCAGCAATGGACAGGCACAGCTGAGACCCAAACAGGGTGTCAAAGGCAACCCCAAAACCTGCAGCAAGTCTCAGAGCAGAGCAAGGACCAAGCCCGGGGACCTGGCATAGGGCTCGGACCCTGCCTGTAAAGAGGGACGCGCGCCGTCCCCTGCCCAGGAGCACTTTGGCCACCGCTTTCCGCAGGACCCAGCTGCCTCCTCTGCAAATGCCCTTCCAGCCCCGCAGCCCGCCACAGCACTTTTAAACTCAATTAAAGGCAGCAGCTATAGAAAATCAGCACCTTCCCCTTCCCACCCAGGGCTGACACATGCCAAGGAGGCGACCCCGGCATCGCCGTCTCCTCGATCTCCTCTTCGTGGTGGCGTTAAGGGGCCGATCCTCTTGCTGCCCATGCAAAGGGGCACGGCAGCGAGGGATGTGGGAGCCCAAACTTTACAGCTTTAGCATGTTTCCCGGCTGCTGTTTCCCTCATAGTTGCTCCCAGCATCTCCGTTCCCATCTCAAATCCGTGCTGTCCTTTTCCCCGTTACCTTGAGTGCTTCTCTTTATTGTCCTGTTTGTCTCCTCTCCACAGTGTAATTTTATCTTGTTAGAGCAACGCCGGGCCGTGTTTACTTTGGTTTACTTTTGTGGTGTTTTTTATTCTAAATTCTCTTCATCTGGGCAGCACTTTATCAACAAGGGGTAGCCGAAGGAAACTATCTTTCATCCTTATCAAGATCCCTCTCCTTTCATTATCTCCAGTGCTGCTACAGAGCATCAAAAGGGCATCTTTGTTCTTGCAATCCAATGTAATTTCGAATATAGCAGTTCAAGCCTTTTGAGAAAATTATGGACGCAAACACACATCCATTACCACCCCTCGCTCCCTCCTCTTCCTCCCGCAACACTCCCATGGGAGCCCCTTGGCTGTTTTGGGGCTGCCTGGTTTTAAGGGCTGCAAAGTGGAGGAAAAGGATATTTTTAGGGCCATGTGGGCTGAAGACGGAGGATGGGGATGAGCCAGTGTAGGTCTTGAGCATCTCTGGTCCTCATGCCATCCCATGGGTGTGAGGATGGCCCCAGGGGCTGGGGGGGGCAGTGGGACCAGTCAGGAGCTGGCACTGGGCGATGTTTTCCTCCGCTGATGTGCCCACGCTCGGCTGGAAGCGCTGCTCCATGCCAGATGCCAGCAAGATGGTCCAGATGTTTCCTCCTGGCTCCATCTGTGGCAGAGCCATCTGCAGTCATTGATCTCATTGCATCTCCCACGCAAGGAGCGGTGCAAAGTCCGGGGTGGGCTGGGGGAGTCGTTGGCAGTGACGGACGATGCTGCTGTTGATGGGAATCTGGCCGGGCACGGCGGAGGAGGTCACAGATCTTCCATTGCAAGACATGATGCGGACGGGGTGAGCGGCTGAGAGGAGATGGGGAAAGCAAAGTCAGGGGCAACTTCTGGCTGGGAGCGTTTCCTGGGCAGAGGGGCTCGCTGGAGAGGTTTGAGGGGGGTCTGGCTTGAAATCCTCCTTGCTGGGGCAGCCAGGAGCCCCATCCCTCATGGTCCTGCTCTCCCTTAGTCCCAGCCAAGAAGAAACCCCAGATTTTGCTCAGCCATCAAATACTTAGAGCCAACGCAGGGTTTTCACCACACCTCAAAACCCTATGGGACTTCCTCAGTGCATTCACTAAAACCCGTCCTCTGGTTCCCCCAGCCCAGCCCTCACCTTCGGCTCCTTTTCTCTCCCCTACACTTGGCCGAGCAGATACCTGGAGGCCTGGATACGGCCACGTCGCAGCCTGGGGTAGCAGAAGCACCCATCTCCCACCTCCGCACCCCTCCGGCTGCTCTGTCCCCATCTCCGCTTCAGCCTGACACCTCTCCCCAGCTCATCCACATTTCAAAGATAACCAGGTCTGAAGGTGGAAAAGCTTTTTAAAGCTCCTGGAATTAAGGAACCTGAGGGGGCTTCGATAGGTTTTGGAATAAATTGCCCATGAAAGTGCTGGGGAAAACCTATCTAGGGAAAAGAAGAGAGAAAGAGGGTGAGACAGTGATATATCTAGGAAGGAGAGAAGAGGAGAGATCGGGAAGCGACTGGCTGATAGTTCCATAAGCACCTCTTAAAAGCAAACACAATAGACATGAGCAGTTTTTAAAATGACAGACAATACAATGGGAGATAATATATTTAAAACCCATATCAGTTGTTAACAGACCATAAAAACGCCGGTACATTAATCTATGCTGTCTGTCATAGACTCATGAAGCAGCTGTGTTATTTTATAGTTTCATTCCTGCGGGCTTCTCTGACACTTCCACAAATACATCTCAATTTATTTGGATAAGAACAAATAGAAATATTGAATTCTTCTTCCTCTGCTTCTGCTGCTTTTTTATTTTTTTTTCCCCCAGCCCCAACGACTTGCAGAAGGCACCCGGTACAGCTTTGTCAGTGTATTTTTATCTGCCCAAATGATTGTTTTAGGAGGAATGCACCGTGCAGATGCATGCCTCGTCCCTCACTTTGGACTTTCTGAGCTTCTTTTGTGTCTTCACAGCGAGTGGGATGAAGGCTGGGCTCCTGCAGCACCCTTGGGTGCCAATCCCAGCCAGGGTGGTGGTGGGGAGTGGTGACTTGCTTGCATGGGCCGGCTCTCTCCATCCTGCATCATTTTTGGACTCTTCAGCCAGCTGGTTCTTAAATGCTGAAGCTGGACGTGATTTCTGCCTCAATAAATGTCCATCTTTCACCTTTGCTTGCAGAGCTCTGTCCCCATCTCCACCTTCCTCCTCCTTCCCTGCAAGGTGGGACCAGCCCATCCCTAAATCACGTTGGAAATCCCATTGCCTTCGCTCCCTACTTGCTTTTTTTTCTGAAGAGGAAGGAGGAGGAGAAATAATGGGCTCCTTTGCTCCCAAGGAACATAAAGCATGGATGAAGTGTTTGCTCAAAGCCATAGTTTTGTTTTCCCTCTAAATTTGCACTCAACTTCTTTAAGCATCAATTTTGTGATCATAAATACACACACACACGTGAAACGAAGCGCACGATACTGTTGACAGCAGGTACGGCGGCTGATCCCAGCCTGCTGCTTCCCGTGTGCAGGATGGGTCCCATGCAGCCCTTTTCCAGGGACTCAGGACCCACCCTGTGCCCCCATCCTATTAACCCCATGAGCAGTGCTGCTCTCCAGGGGCTCTGCAGATCTACGGGCATCCCACAAACACACCGGCGATGCTCTCACCCCCTTCCCTGTTCTCCAGCACAGCCCAGGAGCAAGGGGAGCTCTGGTCCCCGCACCGCTACAAGCAAATGTTAAACATGAATTATTCCAGGCGATGACATGCGGTACATTCAAAGCTTGGATGCAGGCTTTGGTGTGGGCCCTTCAAAGAAGAGGCATTTCTGCTTTGGGCCCCGGGAGATGCTGGTTAGGAATAGCTTAAGAAGCTGCAAAGCGCTCGGTGCGTGTCTCTAATGAGGGTGGAAGGAGAGCAGGAGCCCGCCTGGGGAAAAAGCGGGCAGGGGTCTGGAAAGGGCTTGTGCTGAGGAAGCCAGAGCGGCTTTTTTTAATGCTGAACCAGAAGCTTTGATCAACCTTAAGATGTGAGCTGAGGTCTGGTGACCCCTGCAAGGGGAGCATCGTCGTGCCCCCTCCCCGCTCAGCCTCGCTGGGCCATTGCTTTGGTTTAAAGCTGGCGGCTGTCGCGGCGTGTACCCCAAGCCTCGGTCCTGATGGCACTGGCGGTGTGCCGTGCTCCCGGGCAATTTGCGAGCCACTTCCAGTGTCAGCAAAAGGAGGACAGACCCCTCTGCATTGGTAGAGAAGGAAAAGCACCCACCTCACAGCTACCACAGGAGAGCTGGTACCGGGGAATTCTTCACCGTCCTGTTGGATTTTCCTCCCATTAGGAAATCTCTGGACAGAGATGAGGAAAAAACCTGCCTTTATTATTATTGTTATTAATATTATTATTATCATCATCATCGTCATCATCATCATCTTTCTTCTGCAGCTACTTATCTGAAGCAGAGCTGGACTCTGACCCTTTCTACATACCCTGCCCCAAAGGAGAACGCACACACCTTGAAAACGACTGCCATTCAACCTGCCAAGCCAACACAATTACTTCCCTTCAATCATAAAAGTATACAAATAAACATCTGTCATCCGCACATAACCTTTTGGTTTGTCAGCTGAAATACTGCTGCTGTCCCCAGTATATTTTATGTCCCAGCCCAGCCCCCTCCCTGCTATCTCCAGCTCTCGGGGCTGTCACTCAGCTGCAATTTCCCACTCCAGATTTGCGAGAAGGAGAAGCTGCGAATCCTCTGGCACTGTCAGGATATCATTAACCTTTGCTTTGGATTTAAATGGTCTCTTCTTGTCAGTTCAGAGCTGTGCAGTCGTTTACTTCCAGCCTCCTTGCTCGCAGCCTCCTTCCATCCTCCAGGTTTCGGGCAGCGTTTTGCTTGGTGTCAGCACAACCCGGAGCTCGCCCATGCCCACGCACAGGTGCGCCCAGCAAATGTGCGTGTCTCTGTCCCACTTCTGTCCTCTCCATCTCCAAGGATACCCACGGCAGAACCGGCACATCCACCCAGGAAACCGCAGCACTGGGTCGAAACTGAGTAACCTGCTCTAGTGGAAGATGTCCCTGCTCGTGGCAGGGGTTTGGACTAGATGACCTCGAAAAGTCCCTTCCAGCCCAAACCATTCGATGATCCTATGATTCTATATCCACCAGCATGGATGGCAGCAAACCTCTTCCCAGCAATCCTGACCGTGCTGCCACTTTCAAAAAGACGGGAGCTCCTCCACCTTGCTCTACGCGCGCGTGGGTTGCTCTCATGGATGTCTGCAGCACAACGAGGGATGCTCAGGCCACCTCCTCCTCCGCCCAAATTCACCTTTCCCTCCCCTATGACATGTAAAAATCAGACACTCAATGCAGCCCCAGGTACCCCTTTTCCCCCTTGCTTTTATCTTAATTTGTGCTTGTTACTGCAGGCTCCAGAGAACAAACCAAGCAGTGGAAACAACAAATTTCCACATTTCCAATTTGCTGTGTTTCTCCCGGCAGCCCCAGTTTCTCCCCTCTCCAGCCGTGCAACTCTTTTAATTACAGAGGCGGCAGCGCCGGGGAGAGGCATTGATGGGGAGGGCGGCTCGATACAGATATCGGCTGCTTCTCCCCATAAATCACTCCCTGGTGCTGGTTTGTGTTTCCCAAAGCCCTGGGGGGTGGCAGGGCTGGGGATCCCAATGCTGTGGACTCTTCGGGGCTGATAGCTTTTGGTTCAGTAATTTATTGGAGTTTTCTCCCCTCCACATCTGAGGAGCTGCAGGAGCATCATGAGCACGGCCAGCCCTTTTCCTGGGAATTTAGGGGCAAAAAAGTGGTAATTTTTAGGGTGTGTGTGGACATGAGATATGAGCCCCAGATGCATTTATAACAGCAGCTCCTTCCTTGATCAAACCTTGGGAGATCTCTTTGGTTCATGGTCTCCACTCCCCTCCCTGTGGTCACATCACTGTGGGCTGCCTGGATCAAGCATATAAAAAATAATATAAAAACAAAAATAAGTGACTTTTCCAATGCAAAAGGGGAATTTGCTTCTCTGATGCTTTGCACATGAGGTGCAGGCAGAAAAATGCACCCGCAGCCCCAGCCACATCCGCTCTGCACCTTGCTCAGCACCCAGCAAAGCAAAAGAATAAAAATTACAAATTCCAGGAGCATTTGACTCCTGCGGTGCCCAGGTCCATGTGTTTGCACAGAGCGGGTGGGGATGTGCATCACATCCTCCTCTGTCAGCAGCCCGGAGGGCTGTCGGCGGCTTTCTCCGCTTTTGTTTTTTGCGAAGTTTTTCTCTCTGTGTTTCCTGACTTGGAAACAGATAGGGCTGGAGTGATGTGGTGGGGCCGGAGCGAGGATTGGTAGCGATGGATAAATTGCAGCCCAAGAGTCACTCTGTCAGGCTTCCAGAGAGACTTAACCCTCCTATTAAAAAAAAAAAAAAAAAAAAAGAAAATATATAAAAACTAGACAAGAAGAACTCAGCCGAGATCAGATAGCGGGTAAGCAGCACGTATCAAATCTCGCTCCGGAGAGCTGAGAGCAATGAGATCTTCACGGACGATTGAAGAGACGTAGCCGGGCTGGCCCAAATCACCTTTGACGCGGTCAGGAGAAGCCGATCACGTTTTGGGGCAGAAATCAGCCGTTTGGTGATCGAGCTGCAGAGCTCCACGCTGCCGAGGCGCTGCTCTCCGCTGAGACCCAGCAGCCGCATGAATGTTAAATGATCATCAAATATACAAATATAATGAGGAGTGGGAGAAAGGGGGGGGACCAAAGCCATCAAATCTGGGACGGGAGCCAGGCGCTTCGCATCGGCCCCGCACTGCTCCTGGGAGGCAGCGGCAGCTCCCCAAGCTCTTATGATGGGCACAAAGACTCGGAGTTTGCTTTTGAGTAAGGAAACCAGATTTTCTTCTTCTTGATCATTTTTTTTTCCTCCCCCCCAGCAAGGGAATTTTCTTCTCCCAGATCTCCCATCCCAGTCCAGAGCCAAACGTTTAATGTGAGCTAATGGGAAGTGGAGGTTTTGCAAAGGTTTGGGAGCCAGGCAGAGGGAAAAGGGCAGTGCTGGCCAAGGATTTCAGTAAAATCAGATATTTCCGTCATTTTGAAATGGTTCCTGTCTTTTATACCTCTTTGCATGTGAATTTGTTCTCAACTCAAGCTGGAAGAGCAGGGGAGTTTTTCTTTCTAAGCACCAGAAAGGAAGTTTTGATCATTTCAGGCTAGTTTTGTCCATCAAAACCAAATGCACAATTCAGGAAACATGTGGAAATCAGGTCTGTCCAGAGGAAAATTTGAGTTTTAACATGAAAAACACTTCTGCAAAGGAAAAAAAAAAGCTGAAAGTCCCTTCCACAGTGATGCCAGGAATGTCTGCTCCCTCCCAGCACTTGTGGCAGATGTGGGTGGACCCGATCCTCTGCCCTGGGCAGGGGACAGAAGGGTGGGATGGGGATGCAGAAGCCTTTGGTCCCATTTTGGCCCCATTTTGGTCCCATTTTGGCCCTGGTCAGGGACGTGATGTTTGGGGGGTGGCGATGCTGCTCAGCAATACGCTCCAGCCCGCCCGCCCGCGTGTGCAGGACACGTCTCCCCACGGTGCCATCCTCCCAGATCGTTAGAAGAAAACAATTACTATGCAAATCTTAATGAATCAAGGCCGCAACCCACAACTGGGAACATAAATATCAAAGTGCGGGCTTCAATTGAAGGCAGAGGAAGAACTGTAATTAATTCCATCACGAACCGCTGCCCCGCTTCAACGAAGAGCCGGGCTGAGACTCACCGCGGGGAGGACAGGTATGGATGTGCCCGTGCCCCGGGCTGGAATTGGGGTGCCGGACCCCATCCCGTTCGGGCAGTGCCCTGCTGGAGGACACGGCTCTGTGTATCTGGATCTTGGCTCCCGGCTCAGAATTAAAAGGTTATTTGAGACTTTGCCAATTGCTTTTAATCTGGTGATGAAAGATGATGATAAATCTTAAGAGACCCAAATTAATAGAGAGGAAATTGATTTTGTAACGTGTGGACTTGTTTTATTAGACTCCTGCAGGCTGGGCGAGATTGGGAAGGCAGCAATGTTCGGCTGGATAAGAGCACCAGCACGTCTCTGCCGGCCCCGTTCACGCAGCCAGCATCACGTCCCACGCAGGCGTAAACCCCCACCCACCCGCCTTCACACAGATACGAGCAAAATAAATTCATCGCCCGGTCCTGCCCCCGCAGCACCCCTTGCCATGGGCTGATGGGGTGACGGTGGGGACCGTGCAGGTGCCCAAACCCTTCCCCATCGCTGCCTCCCTCCTTGCCATGCAACAAGAAATATTTGCTTATTTAAAGGCTGCAGATCCCTCTTCTTCTCCCCCTTCCCCAAATTACCCCCCAAACCTGGAGCGTGACCTTCCAGCTGCGAAGATCTCAACTGCTGGGGTGACAGCTTTGCAAATAAGGGAGTTAGCAGCCATAGGACCTGGCACCCACATCTGTTTAGTAATTATAATGACTTGGTATCGTTCATTAAGAGCTGGAATTTATTTATCAGGCAGAGGTGGAGTGCCATGCGGCATTAGGGTTCGATTTTGTTCTGTGAGGTGGCAGAGGAGCCCAGGAATTAGGGATGACTCTGTGCATTGGGTGGGAAAAAGATGTACGGATCAAGCTAATGACATGAGAGAGAAGCAAAATTGAGATACATGGCGCATGCCCGCTCCGTTCCAGAGGAGTAAATGGACGTACATATTATTATTGCAATATAATTTGAGCAAAGTATTTTCCTAGGATCTAGAGCGTTTGCTATAGTTAATTGAGATCCCGAAGTTCAGTGCCTTTCATTATAGCAAAGCTCTGGAGCAGAATACTCTCAGCTAATGATCAGAGCAAGATGGAAAGGGCATTTACCAGAGCTGCATAATGTGGTTTGGAGGTGGGAGAGTGTCAACAGACGTGCTCTGACTCCCACACCGGGGCTGCTCCGCAGCACAGCGGTGTAAATTTGGAGTGAGCTGGAAAAACCTTCCTGGGGTGCGAAAGAAAGCCGGAGCATGGCTCGGTGGGGTCAAGGTCTTGCAGGGAGAAGCTTTGCGTGCTGGTATGGCTGAATTCAGGGAGCGGGTGAGCACCACAGCCTTGCAAACGGGGGGTTTTGCTCTCCGTGTCTGTGTTTCTGCAGGAGGACACCGACTCCCCGTAAGCCCACCTTCCCGGGAAGGAGCGGGACCGTCCCCTCTGGCAGCCCCACGCAGCCTCGGGAGGCTGCAGGACTTTTCCTTGCCTTCTCCCCCAGCTGCCCTTTCCAGCTCAGAACCACGCCGCCTTCCAAGCAACAGCTTCTCTCTGCCTTTCTCCATCCCAAACTAATCTAAACTAACAACGGGAGCAGTTATTCTAATAACCTCCACCCTGCTGGAGAAATGACTGCAAGTCCAGAAGCAAATGTTAAAAAAGTAATAATGGAGCTCAACAAAGGGCTGAACTCATGGGATGGGAGCCCGGTGAGCGTGCTGGCGGCAGCTCCGGTTCAGTCCGTGCCACCGTCCCCTGCCTAAACCCCACCAGGGACAAGCCTGATACATCTTTGCATGAAGGAGGAAAACACTGTGTGGACCCCGTCGGGGTGACCGCCAGGTCCTGCATCTGGCAGGAGGCACCAAGCCCTGGGTCTTGGGTCATTCTCATGCACGTTGCAGGTTTTTTATCTTGATTCCCATATTTATGCCCGTGCAACCATCACGGCATGAACTGACCCCGCACCCAGGGGATCAGCAAAGCACAAACCAGAGGCTCGGCTTGCACCGTCGGAGCGATGCCGCCTGCCATGATCCCTCCACCCCTCACCTCTTCTAAACACAAAGGTGATATTTTCTCACCGATCAGGCTGCAAAGCCATCGAACGCCAGGGGCTTGGGGGGGGTCTCCCCCACCCACCCCCCCAAAAAAAGGCTCCCCTGGGAAATGTGAGCCCTCAATCATTTTGATGTGTGCACCTCGGCGCCTGTCATCCGTCCCACTCCACCTGTGCACAGCAGGCTTCGCTTTTCATTAGAAATAAAAATAACCCTTGTCAGAAGGTGGGGGTTTTTTTTCCCGCGGTTGAACGTGGAGACGGCAGATGAGTGTCGGCTGAGCCGGGGCCCCCTGGCAAGGCTGGAAGCCAGAGCATTTCTCTGGAGTTTTTCTAGGTTTAGCGAGGCAGAAAATAGACAAGGAGAACACAAAAGCAAAGGCCGTCACTCAGGGTAACTTTATCTCAAATTAATCCTGCCAAAACGTGGCAGTGAGGGAAGGGGGGAGTGGGACAGGAAAGGGAAACATAAAATCAAATGTAATATGGAGAAAGTTCTAATAAAAAGGTGTTTTTTCCTGTGGCCAGGGAGTCCGGTGACTCTGTTTCAGGGTGCAGGTGTTAGATCTCTGCCGCAGCTCCCAAGGTGCAGGATTTCTCCCACCAGCTGAGGAGGGTGCCCAGGATGGGGTCCTGGTGCTGCCCGGCACATCACGGCACCTGTGAGCCAGGGATGCACCAGCACCGGCAAATTCACGGCTTTAACCACCAAGAAAGCAATTTCAGCTTCTTTTTAGAATTGAAAATTGGACTGGGAGGAGGGACAGCCCCAAAATATGGGTCCTGTGCAAGGCTGGGTGGTGCTGGGGGATGAGGAGGTGACTGCACCCACTGCCACAGGAGGGAAAGGGGGACGAGAAAGACCCCACAGGTACGTGGAGCTGGGATATGTGCTGGGTTATATGGGAATCTGGGAGCACACAGAGGATCTGGCCCTGCTTCTTCTCCCCTGTGTACCGTAGCTGCTCTTTGGGAATTAAATTTAAAAGCTGAGTGAGAGAAACAGCCCCCCAGATGCTTCGGCACCAGGTTCCCCACCCCACACCCGGGGAGCACCTGGTCCTCTCCTCCTTTTCGATCTGCTTTCCACCAATGCTTTTATTTTATTTATTTCCCTTCTCTGCTGCTTCCAAGCACCTTCGTCTGGTTGCTATAGCACCTCCCATGCCAGAAATGCCCTCCTTGCCCACAAATCTGCCTGATTTCAGCCCAAAAGAGGCCGGGTGGCTGCAGCCTCCGGGGACCACCCAACCGCCGGCTTTGGGGTGCAGTTTTGTAGCTCCGGTACCATCACCCCTCTCTCCTTGGTCCTTCTTTCTAGCTGAGTATGTTCTCACTGGAAACTAAAAAACCTTCTTATTGCTGGAAAGAAAACCTACACATCTGCCTGGGGTTAAGCAAGGTGTTATTTTAAGCTAGATCTATTTTAAGATGGTGCCGGTCCTGAGGGAACTGAAGCGGGGTAAGCGTGTTTACATGAGGAGCCGGGGAGATCTGTGGCATTAAGCCTTGTCACGCTGAAAACCCCTTGTTTCCAGCTGCTTTTCCTCTCTCCTGTATTTTTTAACCCTGAAGCCCTGCACCCGGTGCCTTTATTGGTGTAGGAAACATGGCCGAGAGCTCTCCCTGCTATGTCCCCATGAGCAAACTGGGACCAGTGTGAGGGTCATTACTGGGAGAGACCTGCGGGGCAGCCGGTGCAGAGCAAGGGAGGGCTCAGCCCGGAGCTGCAGCTCTCTCTGCGCCTGTTTTATGGTGGTGTAAATGACCACATAGGTGCCAGGGAAGAATGTGGTCCTGGTTGGGGCTAGAAGGAAAGCCAGCTGAAAATGCAGTGTTTATTATTAGTTAACATCAGGGAAGGAGGCTACTGAAAAGAAAACAATACCAAACCCAAGCCAAAAACCTTCCAGATCTTATTTCCTTCTTTCTTAGCTCAATTTTCCCCTGGAGGAATGACGTTTCCTTTGTGCGGGTCACTCTCCAGCCCCCCAAACCCTGCGCTCCAGCACTTCTGTGGCTGCCCCTTCCCTCCCGTTTGCCGGTCCTGAGATTTACACCAGGACATTAAGACTATCCCAGGGGTGGGTGGGCGACGCAGGGTGCGAGGGGCAGCACCCACGTCTCCCCTCCACACCTGGTGAGACGGGGAGGGGGATAGAGGGGTGCAGGGACACATCTGGCAGACGTGGGTCCGCTCAGCCCTAACACATCTGGACAGATGAGCATGAGTCTGACAAAGCTCATCAGGCAGGGAGCAGGCAGGGGCTCTGCAGCATTAACCCCGCAGGTACTGCGAGGCAAAGCTCAGCTGGGAAAAAAAATAAGCAAATCCCAGGGCACGCAGCAGGGAGGGCTCTGGTCCAGCTCCCCGGTCCCAGTCTGGCTGGGTGACACTGGAGATGAGCTGGGACGTGCACCCATCTCCCTGGTCACCTTATGCATTTGGCGGTGGGTTATAATAGCACCCTCGTTAAATACTAAAAAAGCCGCCCAGGTAATAGGGACAAATGGCCAACACGCCTTCGGAGTTGCTTCAAGAGCGTCTGGCACGTCCGTAGGAAAATCAGCCAAGCCATTTGGCAAGCAGCCAGGTGGCAACCCGAAGCTGGAAAGGGGCTTTAAACTTGAAAGATTTACAGCCGTCCACCCTCTGAAAATCCTTTTACATGATTAGAGCGATGACCACGGGCCGCGTGTCAGGGTGAAGCGGGACTGCTTGTACCCAGCACGGGGTGTGTGCAGGCACGACGCATCCAAGCCCCATTTGGGAGAGAGAAAAAAATAGCGTAAAACCTCTACAGGTGCCTGTAGGCTCCTATATGCCAGTGAAAGCATCATACATCCCTAGGATGACATAGCCGTGTATCGGTGTGACTGGTACCCGAATGGATGACACGAACACAGGCAGCGCATCCCCGCGTCGGTGGGTAGGTAGGTGCCGTGCGTCTTGCTGTGGCGTGTAGCTGTGTGGCATCGCGTGTGCGAGCCCGTGTTGTGCGCAGGGTACCCGAGGGTCGGGGCTGGCATGTCCCGGTGAGCCTGTGGAGATGCTTTCTCTGAGGTTATCTGCAGGTCACTTCCCAGTGCTTGCAGAGAAGAAAGATGGTTTTTTTCTTGCCCAGTGACCAGGCTGAACTTCCCAAGCTGTTCGAGTGCCTGTGAGTGAAAACTTCAGCTCATTAATTAAGCCCAGAAAATTAGAAACTGGCCTAAATATAGCTGCCCAATGAGACTGCAAAACGAAAGGAAAACATCCTTCTAAACCGCCTCGCCCGCCCACCCACCCGTGCTGGCAGGCAAATAAAAGCCAGAAATTCCTATTTAAACTCCACTTCCCCTGTGCACGAATGAAGCTTCGGGGACCCGTGCGGAGGAGAAATTCAATTAGAAAAAGAGCTGTTTGCAAAGAGGTTGGTCCAGTCTCCCATCCTGCAGGTCCCTGGGATGCAGGAGCTTCCTCCAGGACAGGGAAACCTTTGCTTTGCTGCACGGTGTGAACGTGCGGTGCCTGTTTCCAGGGCTTGTGCTGGCAGCAGCCGGGTCTCTGGGGGCTTCTCTGGCTGCCATGGAGCCAGATCTCCTGCAGTTTCCTACCAGTCTCTCGTTTGAGAGAGGACAACAGGAAAAGGGATGGAGGAAGGGAAGGAAGGAGAGAGGGAGGAAGGAAGGAAGGAAGGAAGGAAGGAAGGAATATAGGAATATAAATCTTTCTCTTCCTCCTCAAGGGCAGGCAGAGCGTTAAGACCTCATTTGTTCAGCACAGAGATCACCGGAGTCCCATACGCACATTTCATTCAGCCTTAGTAGACTGTTTCCTATTTTATATTCTGGATAATTTAATCCACTCCAAACAAAAGCTCCTCTCCCTGCCCTAAGCACAGCAATTCCCCAACACACTCGCACACTCCAGTGGGGCACAGACCTGCAAAGAACCATCCTGGGGGACAGATCCAGATTTTTTTACCCATAGGATCATGCTGGGGGGTCAGTCCCCTGTTAGATCCTACAGGACATATGTGCGCACACACACACACACACATACATAGTCCAGACTACAGAACTGCCATCATTTTCCATTTCCTTCTGATGGACTTTTCCATAAAGAGGCACCAGCTTCATGAAGGAGCTTTTGCTGGACCAGGGGCACTGGAGGTGGTGATGGTGAAGCATCACTCGCTCGCTCCCATAGACAGTCTCAGCCGCCTGCCACCTCTCGGGAGGTGACACAGCTCTGGCCTCGGCGCCTGAGCGTGGCATCGCGCACGAGCTTTTCCTCCTGATGCCTCTTGCCACAACTCCTGAGCTCACTCCGGTCCCTGCTACAGCAACGTTAGCCTGCAGTCACTCCCTGGCAAAGCAGCCAGGAGGAAGCAGGCACCCAGTGTGACGGCATCTCCCTCCTCCTGGGATACAGGCTGCTATGGTAATGAGGGCTGTAGAAATACCAGGCATCAATCAGCCATAATTCCCCGGCCAAGGAAAGCAGGGCGGCGGGTTAACGACAGCCCTCAGGGCCGGATCCTTAGCTGCACCGAGGAGGAGAGCAGAGAGGGATTCCCTCTCCTCCCCGCGCGTTCCCCCGGCTCGGCAGCCCGGGGTTGCGTCTTGCCGCACCGCGATATTCTGCCATGGCCCATTGGAATTTATGAGCCCATTTGTCTCTTCTGCCTTCCCCCTCTTTTAGCTTCCAGGGCCCAGGAGGACAAAACCGAAAGCAGAGATGGACTGAGTGACACCCATAAATACGGTCCCGCCGGCACAGGGGGGTCCGAGCGCCGGGGCCGGATTGGGTCAGCTTCCAGGTAAACAGCAATGCTTGAGCGTCTCAATTAGCAGCGACTCCTGAAGAAGGTGAAATGACTAATGACTAATCTCACCGCACTATTCCAACCAGTTTTGTTCTCATTTCATTCGCACAAAAAGCTTCAGCTGCCTGCTCCAGCCGGGGAGGAGTGATTTTAATAAAGGCAATAGCAGTAACGCGGGTGGTTCCTGCTCACGCTGTGCTGCCCAAAGAGTTTTTATTTTGTTGGCAGCTCCGTGGGGTGACCTCAAGCACAGGGGAGGTGGGACGGGGGCGGCGGGCGCTGAGCAGGACTTTGGGGTGCAGCGAGGAAAGGGATGCAGGGCTGATGGGGGCTCAGCCCTGGCTGCAAGGATACTTCTGCGTTGGGCTGGAGGAGGCGCGTCTGGCACGGGAGCAAACCCAAGGGAAGCAAGAAGGTGAGGATAAAGCCTGGTTTGGTAGCTGGAGGTGGAAGAAGAAAAGATGACTAACAGATGGAAACCCAGCCCAGAAGACACCCCAAGGCACACCCTGCAACGCAATCTCTGCATCCGTGCCGTGATGTGCAATTGCTTTGCCTTCAAGAAAGTCTGGCTAACAGTGATGGTGCCCAGGGTGCGTGCATGCCCACCTCCTCGCAGCCCCTGTGCCAGCACCCCCCCACCTTTTCCACTGCGAAAGGGAAAATTTGCTTGCAGCAAGGAGGGGAAATTCCTGCCATTGCTTCTCCCTTCCTCCCTCATCGCTCCCGTGGGGACCAGCCGGTGTTTGGGAAGTCGCCCTGGGAGGGCACCCGCCGCAGCACGGTTTCACGTCAGCTTTGGCTGGTGGTGGGGAAAGCCAAACCCCAGCGTGGGTGGGAGTTTGGACCTTACATATGGAGTGGGTTACATTCGCAGCGAGGCTGTTCGCAGCATCCCACGCAGCTTTTCCTTGTATAGCCCGTTCCATATTTATCCCACGGGCTCCTCTCCCCACACCAAAACCCATCTCCATTTAGGCACCGCAGAGGAGAGGGTGAACCCCAGCCCCACCGAGCAGCTGAGCTGGAAACGTCCCTCCTGGAAACGAAACCGGAGGGGAAGTAACTGATGGCTTATTTCCCTAACAGATTGCTTTCTGCGTGTAACAAGTTGCTGTCAGCACCGGGCACAAGGATGCTGCTGCCTTGATCCAAAGCATCCGCATTTGCACCCAGCCAGGCTGGAGCACAAAGAGCCATTTTTAGGCTTGGAAGCTAACAAGATTCATCAAGATTTTATAGCTTTTGCTCTGCAGTTATGAAACGGTGACCACAAGCCAAATACCTCTGTCCTTTACCTTCCTGCAACACCGATGACTTTGGTGCAATAGAGAGCAAAACTCAGCCTGCCATTTTTTACTGCAAAGACAGAATTCAGCCCGTAATGTTCTTGATAAAGCAAAGTACCAATGACACAGCTGAAAAACATCAGCGGAGCAAAGAGCAGTGAAAACTTCCCTGGGCTTCCATATGGCATCGCTCCATCTTGGACCGCGTTATTATTATATTTCATCCAGCTTTAGCTGCTTTCTGTGTTATCTGACGCGGGGAAAATGTTGATGGGGAGGACTCCGGTACAGACACTTGGCTTTTCTCTCCCGCCAGTGTGTGCCGCATTTGAATTCTCCCCAGTACTGCGACGTTTTCAAAATGTTTTGTTAAGTTAATTTGTATCCGCAGCCACTTGTGAATTTTTCAGATTATTTGATCTGTAACTGAACTAACATGAAGAGTAACTATTGTTCTGCAGGAGCAGACGATGCCAAAGCGTGTCTTACGTGTTTGACGCGTGCCCGTCTTCTAACCTCAAATGAGGTCCCCAGGCACTGGCAGTGCTGCTGGAAACCAGTTTGGGGATGGCACTGGGTGCATCCCTGCACCGCTCCAGCCTGAGCTGCCACCCCACAGCCCCCAGGCACCATCACCCCCCAGAAAAACCTCGTTGGAAGGCATTTGCCTCCATTGCAAATTACCCCAGATCGCAAATTGTCCCTCAAACGTCCTCCTGCAGCCCAGGGAGCTTTTTCATGTGTCTCGTGGACACTGGTTTTTTTGGGGAGCCTCTGAACAGGGGCAGCTTTGCTCGAGTCTCGGCGGGGGGCTCTGTTTGCTTAACAAGGGAGAGCTTTTTCATTTTTCTTTATCAACCTTGGCAGCTCCGTTGCATTTGGGCAGCGTGGGGGCTGAGGCTGGGGCTGGCGTGCAGCCCTGCACAGGTCGGGTTTACATGAGCTCCCCCCATCGCTGTGATTATAGAGGAATTTATTCCTCACCGCTTTTCTCTGGAAAACAACATGGTAAGGACTTGGGAGCAAGGAAAGAGCACAAAGCTGGAGCAAAACCTCCTGATGGCATCGGTGAGCTCGGTTTTACCCCTTCCAGCTGCTCCATCAGCCCGGCTGTCCCAGCGCTGCTGCTGTGCGGGAGCCGCGTTCTGGTGGGACGACAGCAAT
Organism: Buteo buteo; assembly: GCF_964188355.1. Taxonomy (NCBI): domain Eukaryota; kingdom Metazoa; phylum Chordata; class Aves; order Accipitriformes; family Accipitridae; genus Buteo; species Buteo buteo. The sequence goes on from NC_134180.1 coordinate 3,033,302, forward strand.
GGAGAACCACTCTTAAAGTTAGATCAGGGGATGAGTTTCTGCCTCAGGAAGACCCCAGGATGAGTATTTTGGAGCGATTTCTCAGCCGCTGATGAGACCTTCCCCAGGAGGATATAAGTCAGACTCTGGAAATCGGGGGGTTGCTCGCTCCCCGCGGCTGACCTGCCCAAATCCTCCGGTGACCAGTAAACCCGCTGACCTGCTCTGGTTGGAAGAAAATGGAAATTAAACAGAAAATCAGATGGAATTGCAGACTCGGTTATCCCCTAGCATGTCTACCCCTGGTGGCAAGTACGTACGCATTCGGTATCTGCCAGGAGCGGTAGCGGCGACTCCGGCCCTCGGCTCGGGGTCGCGGCACAGGCTCCTCTCCCGGCGGATGGGTTTATGGATCGGCACCTGCCCTTTCAACCAGCGACAAGCCGGCATTGATCGCGCGCCGTGCTTGTTCTTCAACTTGTTGTTTTACCAGCTTTAATTTAAGAACTGAATTCAAATGCCATCAAGGGGGAGATCAATAGCTTTTTTCACAACCCACCGGTGACCGTGTCTGGGGACGGCAGCTACAGCTGCTGGAGCAGACTCACTTTCCACCCGGCTTTTAGAGGAATTAAAACCCAGTGGAAACAAAAATAGGTTGGAAAAGAAGCTGGGAGCAAAGCCGGCTCCAGCACAAACCCCAAGTGTCAAGGTCAAGCCCAAACCTTTGATTCCCTTGGGTGATGCCTTTGGATGTGGCTGTTGGGTTTACGGGATAAAGGATGCTCCCACCTTCAAAAAGTCTTGCTGTACTTCAGCGGACCCACAAAAAGCGTCTGCGTGGTGGGATCATATTGTCTCGGTACAACATGATGACAAGATGGCATTAAGATGTGACTATTTCACACCGCAGAAGCTTCTCCGCACCAGCCACCGCTGGGCTCGGGAGAAGAAGTCACACGCTTTAGCAGATTGATCGATAAAAAAAAAGATCAAGCAGGATTTGGGGACGCATCTCCGCAGGCTCCACGTGCACCTGAAAACTCACCCATTAGTCATGAGGACACCCAGCAATTGCGCATCCTTGCAGTCATTCACGGCTTTATGGCGAGTCATGAGATATTTGGTATTTTCCTTCAAGCAAACAAAAGCAGATGATTAAGGAAGAGGCGCAGCTTGCTCGCTTTCAGGAGGAAGACAGCTTGCAAAATGCAACTCTCAGAGCTTCAATAAAACTCCAGACAGCAAATAAACAGCCTGGCTGAGAGGAGAATGCTCCCAGTTTCCTGAATTTTAAGCCAAATTTGGGATTCTGGGGGAGAAGGATGGGGATTACCTCGTGCAAAACTGGCACCAGCGAAAATGTCATGAGAGCGTGGATACTGAAATGCAAAGACAAATGTGTGTCGCAGCCCCAGCCTGACTTTTCAGGCAGTATACACACCAGAAACTTCTAAAACTTTGAGTGGAAAACCGTTTCCAAATGGAAAGCCAAAAAGAAAGCAGCTGAGTTTCAGCCTTCTTCTAATTTCTTTTTTTTTTCAGTTATTATTTTCATTTCCAAAGCCATTTTTGCCGAAGGCAACATGTTTATACAAAATGCCTCACTCAAAAAAAAAAAAAAGAACTATTTGCAGATGGAAAAATATTCTGTCAGAAATTTCCTGGCCACCTCTCTGTTTCATGCCAACGCTTCGCACAGTTTGAGGGGCTATAAATGACTGTACGGCAGCAAATTTGGCCACTGAGATTTTAAACCGCGGTATAGCAGCCCACTATGCGCAGGATTTAAACCCCCCTCACTTGTTTTACACTTTCCTTCACAACTGTCTCTCAGCTATAAAATATACATGGATGCATCGATTGCTCTAGTGATCAAAACTCTCTCCCTTCAAAAATACAGCCTATCCAGATATGTAAGCATCCTAATTAAAAATATGTTGGAGAGTTGAATTGCAAATAAATCAATTCCTTCCTAAAAAAATAATAAAAAAAAATCCAGTCAAGCAAGACCAGAATGGGATGGTTAATAATTGATATTTACATTTCTCCCATGTCTGATCAAAGGATTTGATTGCATGACAAATGAGGAAATTACTGTAAAGTATTATACATCCATTAAGAACATAGATGCGGCAGATAGGACGCTGGAGCCGTGGTGATACGGTGTTTGCCACTGGGCTCCGCAGCCGTTCAAAAAGGAGTTGGGCTGATGGTGCAAGCTGATATTTTCCGGATGTGGAAGAAAATCAGCGATCGATCTCCGTTTTATAGGCGACGCTGCAGGAAAGGACGGGAAGGGGTGGCTGGGATGGAGCCAGGGACTCTTCCAGGAGACGGGAAAGTGGGGCTGGACCCCGCAGCAACATGGGGGGCACCTTGTAGCTGGTCCTTTGGGTCCCTATGGGCTCCTGCAGACTCCTATGGGTCTCTGTGGTCCCCCTGGGCTGCTATAGAACCCTATAGACCTACAGAGACCCCATGGGTTGTGGTGGACCTCTGCAGATCTCTATTTGCTCCTATGGACCCCTATGGGCTGTTATGGACCCCAATGCATCTGTATTGGCTTCTATAGACTCCTACAGGTCTGTATGGACCCCTATAGACCCCTACAGGTCTCTATGGGCTCCTATAGACCGCTATGGGACCCTACAGGCTCCTGTGGGATCCTATGGGTCATGCGGGTCCCCATGGGTTGTGATGGACCTCTACAGATGTCTATACACTCCTATGGACCCCTATGGGCTGTTATGGACCCCAGTGCATCTGTATGGGCTCCTATGGAGTCCTACAGGTCTGTATGGACCCCTATAGACCCCTACAGGTCTCTATGGGCCCCTATAGACCGCTATGGGACCCTACAGGCTCCTGTGGGATGCTATGGGTCATGCGGGTCCCCATGGGTGGCGATGGACCTCTACAGATCTCTGTGTGCTCCTATGGACCCCTACAGGTCTCGTGGGGCTCCTATGGGCTCCTATAGACCTCTATGGGTCTCTATAGGCTCCTATCATTGGAAACGGCCCTTTCTTGCAGAGGAAAATTAATTTAAAAATCAACGTGAATGTTCCTCATGCTGCCTCACACCCGCCGGACTCGCACGCTGACGCCGGCGCCGGGACCTGATGGTGTTTTCCTGGGTTATCCGGGAAAGCGGCGGAGGTTTGATGCCCACAATTTATTTCCAAGGCCGTAGCAACGGCAACCTCTGGGCTCAACTACAAGCGGTTCTCCTCACGCAGAAAAACGGGTGAAACCCCGCATCGATGCCCGCGCCCTGAGGCTGCACGGCGGAGCGGCTCCTCTCGGCCCCTGGAAGAGAAATAATAACATTTTTCTGCCGGATTTCCCCAGAACGGTTAAAACTCGGCGTTTGGCTGACATTTGGTCAGTATTAGGAAGCGCACGAGGGGATCAAGGAAAGTTCATGGAGCAGCAGATGGGGGAGTGGGTGTTTGCCCTCGGAGCGAGAGTGCCCGCCTGCTTCACCGGCGAGATGGATTGAAAATAATAAAAATTCACTACTTTTTTTTTTTCTTTTTTTTTTTTTTTTTTTTGCCTGTTTGAAAGGTGCTTAGAGCATTTTCCCAGCATCACTCCTCCTGCTTCGGATGCCAAGCCCTCCCGTGATCGATGAACTGCCGGCCATCGGTCCTGCTCTCCCAAAACTCACCCCTTTTTTTCCAATTTTTTTGCTTTTTTTTTTTGCTATTTTTTGCTTTTGCTCACCTGAGGCTGGGGGCATCGCATGGCGTCGCAGGTTTAGAAGTGGAAAGAGCGGCGGTGGTGGGGCCAAACGGTCCCCACGGGGGTGGGAAATAGCGAAGGGGAAGTATGGAAAAGGGATTGAAGATGGGAAATATGGGGAATTTATTAAATATGGGAAATGTATTGAATATGAAGATTATATTCAATATGGGATATGTATTGAATATGAAGACTATATTAAATATGGGATATGTATTGAGTGTGAAGACTATTAAATATGGGGAATATATTAAATATAGGGAATATATTAAATATGGGGAATATGAAATATGAGGAATATACTGAAGGTGAGAAATTTAAAATATGAGAAATATGTTGCATGTGAGTACGTATTCAGTATAGGAAATATATTGAATATAGGTAATATATTGAATATTTGCAATATGTTAAATACGGCAAATATAGCAGATGGGAGAGGGAGACCGAACACTATATTCGCGACGAGGAATTTGCTGAATTCCGTGAATATCGTGGAAAACGGAGGCGACATTGACAATATCTTAAGGGAAATACGTCGAATACGCAAAATACAATGACGACGGCAAATAAACTGAATATCGCAAACGCGCCCCAAATGGGAAATAGAATGAAAACGGGAAATTGATTGAAATCAGCCGCAGCGGGGGGGGGGGGAAGGGCCACCGAGGGGCCGCCCCGGCCCCGCCCCTCCGCGTCCCTCGCGGCTCCGCGCCCACGTGCGCAAGGCGCGCGGGTGCGCGCGCGCGGGGCCTTTAAGGCGCGGCCACGCCCCTCGCCCTCCGCGGTGACGTCGCGCCGCCCCCCTCCCCTCTCTAGGAATAGTGGAGGAAAAAGGGGGGGGGGGGGGAGGGGGGGAGGAATGGAGGAGGGGGACCCGCCCCGCGGTGACGTCAGGCGGCGGCGGCTCGGGGAATGACATCACCTGTGCGAGTGGCCGGCGGCGGGCGGGAGGGAGCTCGCGCCGCAGTGTCCCCGCGCCGCGGCCCCAGCGCAGCCGCCGGGCGGAGGCGGAGGGAGGAGGAGGAGGAGGAGGAGGAGGAGGAGGAGGAGGAGGAGGAGGAAGGCGAGGAGGAGGAGGAGGGCGGCCGCGGCCCTTCCGCGCCCCTCCGCCGGCCAGCATGGGAGCGGGCGGCCGCGCCGTCAGGTACGGCGGGTGAGGGTGAGGGGAGGGGGGGGGGGCGCGCTATAGCGGGGGGGGGGGGGCGTTTTGTGGCGGGTGCAGCGAGCGCGCGCTGTAGCGGGGGGGCGCCGGTGGGTCGCGGTGGAGTGAGGGGCGCGGGGTGGGGTGGGTGTTTCGCTGAGGGGCCGCGTTGTAAAGGGTGTGTGTGTGTGGAGAACGCCGGTGGGAGGCCGCGTTGTAGCGGGGGGGGGGGGGGAGAGGCAGGTGGGCTGCGCTGGGGAGGGGTCGCGTTATAGTGGGGGGGTGCGTGGTCAGGGGTGTCGCGGCAATGGGTGGGAGAGGGGTGCGGGTATCTCGCGGGGTGGGGGGGGGCTCTTGGGAGGGGTGTGGGCAGGCTGCCTTGGGGGTCTTGTTGCGGGGGGGGGGGGGTGCGGCCGGCTGGCGTTGAGGGGGTCGCGTTGTAGCGGGGTGGGGGTGCGTAGAGGTGCCGGTGGGTAGCACCGGAGAGCCGGGGGGCGTGTTATAAAGAGGGGGGGGCGGCTGCGTTGGGAAGGAAGGGGCCGCGCTATAGCGGGGGGGGACAGGGAGGGGGCGCGCTGGACCACCGGCACTAGTAGCGGGGGGATGCGAGGGGAGAGACGGGTTGGGGGGGACCGGGACTTCGGGGGGGGGGCAGCCCGCCCTGGGGAGGGGGTCCTGGGGTGCATCCCGTCCCACGGCCCGGTGCCGGTCCCCGGGGTGAGCCCGGCTCCGTCCCACGGCCCCCGCCCCCACGCTGTGCTCCGTGCCCAGTCCCACACCCTGGTACCGGTTCACCCTCTTCGCCCCCCACTGCCTTTAGGGACCCCCATTTCCCCGCCGTGCTCTCCCTACCCCGTCCCTATGTCCCCCGTCCCCCCCGCCGGTCACCTCTCGAGTGGGGGTCCACCGGGCGAGCGGGTGCTCGGTTCAAGGCGCTGACCCACGAGACGGGATTTGGGATGTTCTGGTGTCACCCTCGTGCTAAGGGCTGCGCTCCCGTGGAGCAGCACTGTGGGACCACCCGTGTCGGTGGGAGGTGGCCCACCTCCCCTTTGGGTGGGATGGGTGGGTTCTCCGACCTCCCGGCGTTTGCGTGTGCTGGAGATGCTCCGGTGCCGAAGCCGATGTCGCTCCCGGAGCGGCGTCGCTGAGATGCGGGTGTCGGAGGAGAAGACGCCGGAGCGTTCCCCGCGATGTTGGCAGGGCGATGCCGCAGCCTGGGGACGCGGTTGTGTCCCCCCGCCCGGGGTGCTCCCCTCGCCCCACCCCAAACACCGGTGGCCCCACGGGTGCCTTGTCCTCCCCGCCAGCTCCGGAGTCCCTTGGGAAGTGGGTTTCACCCCATTCTCCCCAGCTGTGTAGTGGTCTGGGGATGGTGACAGCAGCAAGGAAAGGACCTGGGTCACCCCAAAACTCCCCAAGACCCCGTGCTGGAGTGTGTGTGGAGGTCCCCTTCCCCTGTGTTGGGGTGGCTGCACCAAATCTGCTTCTTCTGCAAGGTGCAGCTGGCTCCGCGGACCAAGGGACACCCCTGGGGTTGGCAGCGAGCAGCCCTTTTCCATCCGTCCTCCGGGATTTCAGCTGAAATCCCGAGCCCTGGGGCCATCCTGCGGTGGGTGAGAGCTGTCCCCGGCGTCCCCGAGCCAAAACTTGTCACATGGAGGGCGAACACCGCCCTGTCCCTGTCCCGTGTCCGTCCCCCCCCCCCCCCCAAAAAAAATAGTAAAGATTAATAGTGTTTGTGTTGCAGCGGGAGGATCCTGTTCCAGTCCCTCCTGGGGAAGCAAATAGTGCAAATGCGGGATAAGGTGGGGGGGGGGGAAATGCTGGTGAAGAGGTGACACCCGTGGAAGGGTGTTTGGGCTCTGCGGGGACGCGTGGTCCCTCCCGGTGGGTGCTGCACCCTCCCCGGGCTGGGGACGGCTCTGCTCTTTGGGCATTTGCCCTCTCCAAGTCCCCGGGAGGTTTTGTTTTTGTGAAAGTGCTCCTTGCAATTGCGAGGAAAAAGCGGTTTTGGTTGGTTGGGGGGCGTTCCTGGCCCTTCCTCCCAGCTGGGAGACCCCACAGGGGAGAGGGGCTCTGCGTCTGGAGTGTCTCCCTGTCCCCTCCCTAGACAAGCCCCCGCTAAATTTGGAGGGGACGTTCTCCATAGACACTCGCACTTCTGCTCCTGCCCACAGCTCCCGGGCTGTCAGCGCTGCCTGGCAGCTCTGCTTGGGCAGGGACCTGTGTCCTGAGCAGTAAAATATGGATTTATAACTTCTATTTCCTCCCCCCCCAGCATGTTTTGGGGGTTGCGTACCTGTGCCAGGCTGGGGGAGCTGGTGGCATGACCTGATGGGGGTCCCGCTGTGGGGGGACGAGGCTGCTCGTCCCTTTGGGCTGGGGGAGCCCCTGATGGGGGGGGGGGGGGGGAAGTCACATTTGGGTCCTGAGCATGAAGCTGGTTGGGTTTGGCAGGGCAGAGTGTGTGCCGATGCGGGGACCCTCCTGCCCTCCCTGGGGGGAAGGTACCCCTCCTCCTGCCAACCTGATGGTGGGAAAGCTGTTAATTGTTCCCTGCCAGATTGACTTATAAATTAACGAGTTTGCTGGCACTCTCCTCCTCCTTCCTGTGCGTGGTAAGGGCCCATATTTCAAATGGGAAAAAGTCATAAATACTTTGAGTAATGCGAGAGGAGCTTCCAGCTGAAGCCGTGCCACCGAGTAATGCGGGGGGCTGCCCGCAGGGGGAGAGGGGTCCCCCACAGCAGAGCTGTTTGTACGCTTGGGCGTGGGGCGATGGAGGTGATGGGGGGGCAGGGGGTCCTCGAGTCCTTGTGTAGGTGTCTTCTGGTATCAGCCTTGCTGGCAGGATGGGATCAGGTCCTTTGTGCCACCCTGAGTCTCTGTCCCCCTGGTCCCTGGGGCTCACTGGGTTTTATCAATGTGAATTTGGTAAATGCAGCGTCTTCCTGGGGTGTCTCCTCCGTCTCGCCCCGCGGGGAGTGGGTTTGCTCTGCCTTTTGTCTGGATGCTAAAGAATAACCGGTGTGACAGGTTGCCTAAGGAGAAGAGGAAAGATGTGCCTTTGCTCTTTCTCCAGGAGGGTGGGTTCTTGTTATACCCTTAATTCTGCTGCTGCTTTGAGGGGAGAGGTGGGAATGAGGGGGAAGAGACACCCGAGGTCCAGCCGGGTGGGATGTCTGAGGAGATGATGTGGCCACATGCTGGGGAAACTGAGGCTGGAGGGGTGGTGGTGGTTGTGGTTCTTCATAGCGCAGGAACAGCTCCTGCCTGCCACGCTGGCCCAAAGGGCTTGGGCCGTATTTAGAGACCTCAAAGCCGGCTTTGAGGTGGGAGATTGTCCCACCTGATGCTGCTTTGAGGTCTCAAAACACAGCCCAGCGGCAGGTCGGCTGGGCTGGCACTGGGTCGGGATGGATGCCCTCTGCGGTGCCTGGCGTGGCTGTGCCCTCCGTGGTTCAATAGGCTCGAAGCCGGTGTGGAGCGGGGTGAAGTTCCCATCCAGCTGCTCGCCTTGTTGCAGAATAACTCGAGGTAGTTAGTGCATGTTGAACTGTTTATCCGCTTTTCCACGTGGCGTATGAGGTTGCGTGGGTGGCGAGTCGCCGTGATGGATGCGACGTGTTGCCTGTGGCTTGCCACCGCGTATGGATTTTATTTGAACCCACTCTGTTCCCAACTAAAACAGTTTTTCTTTTGCATTGCAGAGATAACAAAATTGCGAGTATAGGATACCGAGATAAAGTGAAGCCAGATCTAACCCGAGTCAGTGTGGGCAGTGCGAGCGTATGGTAAGGAGAGAGGTTATTCAGTTGCATTGAAAAGGTGCTGCTGAGTAATTTAATCCACAGTTGCTGAACTTTGAGCTTTAAATTCTTCTTATATGAATTGATAAGAACATGCATATTATTCATAACTCTCTCCTCAAAAAAGGAAAATCTGCAAATTACTTCAGTTAAATATCATTGCTTCAACAGCGTGAAAAAAGTGCCTAACTTTCTACTTCAAATAATCCTTTCCCTTGGCCCAGCTCCCTCCATCCATGAAGTTCTTTGCTTCCTGCTGCTAGTGCAGAGGTCGGTGGGAGCGGGGTCGGGAGTCCTGGGCTTTGCTCCAAGCTGGTGACTCTGGGCAGGATCCACAGAACTTTTTTATTTTTTTTTGTTTGCAAACTGAAGGAAATAGCCAGGCTGGGCAGGCTGTGAACAGTATTATTTTTTTTTAAATTGCTGTCGATTTTAAACTTGTGAGCCCTGAAGTAGTAAAGCTCAGGCCAGCTTCCTTTCTGCAAAGTTTATTACACAATAAGCTGGAACAATCGAAGGGCTCTGTTTGTTACGCTCTTTTTTTTTTTCCCTCTTGTCCTCTCTTTCTGATTGTTTGCTTTATAACTTGCCTGATTTTTTTTGTTTTCTTTGACATCAGCCTAGCAAACTGGAAATTGTCTTTTTTTATCCTTTTTTTTCCCCCTCTCCATCCTTCAACTTGTAAACCCTCCAGACTTCTAACATAATTCTCTTGGACTTTTTTTTTTTCTAGCTTGGGTATCATTGTCTTAGCTTAGTAATTTATCGAGCTTGGCATTCCCATTGCAATAGCTGCCTGCGCTGTCGGATTATTTGCTGTTTGGCCGAATAAGCCCTTGCAGAGTTGCGTGTCCTGCGCTCAGAACCCTTCGCAGATGGCTATGTCCCAGCATGGCCCCAGCATCACTGAAAACAATAATTTTCAGCCCGTGTTGCCCTCTTGACATCACTTGATAAGGAGCTGGTTGGGAGGCATGAGTTTCTTCAAACTTTATTTAATTTATTTTTTTTTTAATCCATGAAGCCTTTTGGCTCCTGTCCTCCCACCAGCTCCTGAGGGCCGGCACGTGGCTCCCACGCACACGTGGCAAGCAGCACACTCTGGGTGCAGCCGCCGAGGGAGGAGGTGGAGGTGCTGCTGCAGCGGCAGAGGAAGGGAACGGGTACGTGTGTGTGTCCCCCGGGATGTCCAGGTGTGAGGAGGGAGCATGTGCGGATGCGAGGAGAGCAGCATGGGCTGTACGCACACACCTGAGCTTTTTCAAAGGGTTGCAGATCTTCAGAGGCACTTAGGGATGCTCGGCTCTGGAGACAAAGCGGTGATGATGAAGGTGATGACAGCCCAGCTCATGGGGATGGGGGACACACCAGGACCCAATACTGGGATTTCTCCCTGCTCCTGGGACTTGCTGGCCCCATCAGGGACTTCTGTGCCCTGCCCTGGAAAAGGAAGGCTTCGCCATATCCCGATCCAGCCAGCCTGCTGCGGCCCTGGGCTATTTGGGACTCACCCGGGCTTGTGCATCTCGGGTTTGGAAAGCTTTGGAGGTGATGTCTGCACAGCTCGTGGTGTAGCAGAGAGGGGTTTCGGAGCCCTGCTGCATGGATGTGGCCAGCCCAGAGAGGTGTGATTTTTAGCGTTGCCCTCTTCCATACGTTATTATAGCTCATACCATTGCGGTCTGAGTGTTGTCATACAAATAGGATATGTCATAATGTCCGTGCTCCAGTTCCCTGGCAACATTTGCACTATTAAGAGCTGCTCTAGATTAGAAAGCAGATCTTAGTTTGTCTAAACAGGTTTAAAAACCTATCAAATTAAACTGGGCCAGGTGACTTGTACAATATGCACACCTAAATTGGTTTAACATTTGCATAAATCAGATTAAATCGGGGCTGTGGGATGGTTTAGGTTAGGAAGCCTGTGGCTGTTTCTGCCCAGCTCCTGGAGGTCTGCACTCCCACCATGATGTTGGGGCTGTTTTCACAAAGCTAGCAGCTGAATCACTTGTTTACAGCCTCGTTTCATAGGTTATTGCTCTATACGGTGCTGGTTTACATCAGACCAGAGGGTTGCCGTTTGGCTGGGACCTCGCAAGCAACCGGGATGCCCCCACCTTCACGGGAATGTGCTAATGGAGGAGGAAACCTGAAGGTCGAGTGGCTTTTAATGGTGCGATTTGGGAGGGTGGATGGCAGCACATGGGCAGCGTGGCTGCAGGTAGGAGATTCGGATCGCGGCTGGTTCGGCTGCAGCCGTGATTTGCAATGCATGGTGGGTCCTGCAAGTGGTTTGCAAGAAGGGTCTCTGTCTCTCTCCGGGGGGATTTTAATCCTGTTGGGGTTTGAGTAGCAAAACATTTGTGCGTGAATCTGTATGCAGGGAGCGTGGTGCCTGGGGGGGCTCTGCCTCTCCGGCTGCCATGTCTCCGCTTCGGTCTTGGGGCATCTTGGACGTGGCACGGAGGGGCGTGAAGGTGGGAATGCATCTGGTGTCCCGCTTTTGAGCATTGAGTTTCCTCTAGTTAGCCAATTTAAGAGGGCGACAGGTAAGCTGGTCCGCTCAGGCTTGAGGAATGATTCGTTCTCTTCGGCGCTTGCTGCTGTGTTCCTGGGAGGTGGTGGATTTACAAGCCCGATTGAGGGGTGAGTTGAGATACACCAGATGCTAACTTTGGAAATACCCTAACTTTTTACATAATGTTGTTTTCAGGATTTTTTTCCCCCCTTTCACTTCTGCTTGTGGGCAATTGACACATGATGCGATGCAGAGTTACATGGGGTAACCACGTGCTCTGGGTGCAGAAGGCACAAGGCTGGAGGCAAAGCGCTCTCGATCTCTCTTGCTTTCAACCACCGAGCCAGGATTGCAAATAGCGGGAAGGAGAGGGAGGGCATGGTGTGCTGGTTTCTGCATGGCTTCTCAAAATGCAATAATCCTATCTCAGGAAAAATAGCAGCCTTGTCTGAAATTCAGCACATTGTCTCTTTGTGGTGCTCGAGTTGTATCTCACCATCTCTCCCTCTGAGCTGTTGCTTAATTGTTTCCTTCTTCTTAGTGTCCCTGTATCCGTATCAGTGTTGCTAGTAATTCCACAGATGATTTAAATCTGAAAGGTTCTTTCCTTAAAAGTCTGGATTGTGCTTCCCTCCATTTTGCTTTTGTGAAGACAGCAGCGACGGACAGACTACCTGCTTGCCGTGCTGCAGATGCACATGTGTGTGCACGCATGCAAAATCTGCAGGAATTGGGGAAATATTTTTTTTTAAACTAATCTTCAGCTCTGTTATCAAGTGTTTGCTCTGGTTCCCGTGAAAGGTAGATGGGTGCTGCTTCTGGCTTGCACTGATCAAGGTTTCCCTCCCGCTGCTTCTTCCCTTTGTTTACCGTGTTGCTGTCGCTCGTTGGCAGCGGCTTTGACTCTTTCCCTCCATCGGCTGCGAAGTGTAGTCGGAAGCTGAGCAGCAGTTTCCAGTCGCCACGTAAAGTTTCCGTGTCACCCCTGACCGGCAGGGCTCAGGATGTGTGGAAAGCAAAGGTGATGGGCAGATCTGTGTCCCGCTGGCAGCTCCGAGGTGGAGTAGGCAGGTGGGGACCAATCCAGCCTTTCTCTCCTCCCTGCAGGAGGGGACGTGCCCAGGGTGGAGGGGTGGCCCTCGGCGGGCAGGGACGGTGACAGGAAGGATTGGGCGTCAAAGCACATCAAAGGTGTTTGTCACGATGCCGTGGTTTCCACCAACAAATTGTTGTCCCCTGGGATTGCTCCTCTCCAGCCAGCTGGCTGATGCACCCAACCTCCCCGGGCAACCTGGGAGAAGGGGAAGATGGGGGCTGAGCACCGCAGCCCAGCACCCATACCTGTAGGCAGGCACCCGATGGCAACCCGGGAGCAGGCAGGGTGGTGGCAGTGTCATCTCCTGGCCAGGCAGGACCTGGTTGAGCTGAACACCTTGCAAAGGGCAGAGGGATGCTCTGGAAACCCAGAGGCGGCGGCGCAGGAGCGATGCAGAGGGCTGGGCGTCGTGGTGGCCGCTGCATGGGGTTTGCCCAGTGTAAACCAGTTCGTGGACCAACTGGCGTTTCTGTCCCCCAGTCCCCAGCATGGGGTGGCTGGCAGTGGTGGCATGGACCTCGGCCCCGTGGCATTTTGCACTGGACCATCGTTTGCAGGGTGGCGCAAAAACCTCCCGGTCGGCTCCTTCCCTCTGAGTCGCCATTTTATTTTTCTTAAACGTTTATGTATAACCGTACACTAACCTATAAAAATTAGTTTAGGATGGCTGCCAAGAAAATCTCTGCAGTGCCTTGTGGGTAACTCCCTGTGAATTACCATAAAAGCTGTAGTGGCGAGGCTGCTGTGGCAGTTGTGAGGATGCCAGTCATAATGCTCTGTATTTAAAATTCAGATGCATGTGTAATGCTTCGTGTCTGGATTGCAGCAGCCTGTAGTGTTTCTGGTGTCCTGCCCTGCGCGCTGCTGCACCTGCTCTTGCTTTTTAACGTAGTCTTGCGTTCTTCCAGCGTTTTGCCTGATTGCGAAATGCAACAGGTAGCAAAACGTGGGCTAGCCACGCTTGGAGGGAGAGTGGTTTCTGATAGCTTCCTCCCAGGAGGGACGAACCTCCTGCTTCCATTGAGCCGGCGGCAATATTTCACTTAAGGGAAAAGCCGCTCCGTAACCCTTCCCCTCCGCATCCTGCACGAACGACGTCCTGTTTCCGAGGGCACTCTATTTCTGGGTGTGCTGAATGCCAGGACCTGAACTCGCTCGAGTAAATGAAACATGGGTTGTCCCGATGCTCAGCAGAGCCTATGCAAGGGGGATATCTTGCTGCCGTGCTGGAGAAGGCTGTGGCTCTTTTGCAAGTGAGCCAGTTAGTGTTGCTGCTTCTCTATGTGCCCTTGGAAATATGTAGTGCTTTTCTTTTATCTGTTGCTGCTGTTTTTCCTCCGGAGCGGCGAGCCAAGGTGACTGCAGGTCTCCACAGCGGAGTCTCGGTCGAGGAGCCGCTCCGCTTGGTGCGGGTGCTTGGCAGAAGGTGTTGCTGATCTTCTGCTGGGCATGATGGATCATTTCATTTAAATTTTCCTGAAATATAATATTCATCACGGTGTCAGTGTCCCACCTTCATTACAGCTTACTGATAAACATCTCTAATCGGAGAGTGATCTCTCCACTGTGCCAGAAACCGCCTGGGGATAACGAATACATTTTTGGAGCTGGGAGAGGGTGTCTCGGGGATGTGTTCCTGCTCTCCCACCTCTGTGTGCGTAGAATCGCTTGCCTGGCTGATAAATAAAGCAAGAAGCAAATCTGTTTTTCCCAGGTATATCGGTGGTATTTGTATGTGGCTGTTTCTGTTCAGGGCTCTAAAATGGTGGCGGTTCAGATGTAACCTGGTGTCCCTGTTTTCTTGCCCAGGGATTTCTGAAGGGACCCTTGAATGCAGCCCCTGTCCTGCCTGCTCCCTGCCTGTGGCTAGGGGTTTAGGGCAGCACCCCAATGTAGCTTAAACCCTACCATGCTGGGCAGCCGGGCTGCCTCTTCCACCCCATGAGGGGTAAATCCCTGCCACCATCCAGGCTGGATTTCGGCAGGAGGAGATGCAGCTTTACGCCGGCTCTCGCAGGATGCCGGGGCAGTGATGGCCCTGCATGTGGCGAGGCACGTGCCGCGTACAGTTCAGATGAGCTGTTTTTACTCTTCTCCCTGGGGTGTCCAGAACAAGTACGGGAGCGTGCAGGATCCAGCGCAAGTCCTGGGGGCGGTTCAACCGTCAGCAGGCTGAGCACGACACCGCGGAGAGCGGGCTGATTTGGTGAGCTCGGGGGCCAAGCAACATGGCTCACCTCCTTCCCCATCCCCTGGCACGCAGCACAGCCACAATGGCCCCAGCTCCCCGCCTGGCACGGTAGCCTCTGCATCCCCACGTTGCCGGCAGCTGGGGAGCATCCATCAAAGCGCTGCTCATCTCTTTCCTCTCTTAATTGGTTTTACTGCTGAGGAAGGGTGGCTGTTTCATGGAGAAGCTCTGACTTGCAGGAGCTTGGCGTCTGCTCTCCCCGTCGGGCACGGCTGGGTGGATCGGTGTGCCCCGGCTTGGCTGCCAGCCTCAGCCACCTGCTCCAAAGCGAAGGTAATGTCCGCTGTGCCTGGGATGGATTTTTTTTTGGTCATCTGTGCAGCAGTAGGAGATGGTGGCTGCTGGTCCCGTGTGCCATTGGGACTGCTCCGCTTCAGAGAGTCGTTGGCTAATCATCCTCTGGGCTCCTTTTGGGAAGGATCCCAGAGGTTTTGGGAACCGGCTCCTGATCATCTCTGGGGTTTTGACCTTCAGCATCAGAATTGAAGTGTTGCGAGTCCCCAGAAGCCTTGTACAGACTTGACCTCTTGGGCTGCTCTTCTGGAAAGGGCTTTCCTTTCCCTGCGCCTCCGCTTGTGCCTCTGCTTCCTCCTCTGCATTTGACCCAGAACAAGCTGAATTTTCCTCTGGTTTGGGATTTCCTGTCACCTCTGTTCCTCTCCGGCATCTAGGCCCTGAAGCTCGCAGCCTGTTTCTCTCCTGTTGCAAAACTTGTCAGGAGGAGAAAAGTCCCCCTGAATTTGGAGTTGCTGGATACTGCCCGACTGCTGTGTGAACCCTGGCCCTGCTTTGAGACCCGTGCAGAGACCCAAGGAGGACAGTCGAGGACGTTCCCTGCTGACTCCTTCCTGGAAGGACTTGTTGCACTATGCTGATAAGAAGGTTCCTTTTTTCCAGGAGCCCAAAGCACAACTTAACACCTCCAAAGGCTGAGGATGATGGTGAACCCAAGCGAAGCTGGGTGCAGGGCAGATGGCGGTGAGGTCTGAGGACAAGTCACTGTCGCTGCCTGTCCTTCCAACATTATCCTGCTTCCTCAGGGAAGGACGAGGAGGAAGCTCTGGCTGCCGGCAGCCCCTATCGCCTTTCAGCGCCTCAATTTTAGTAGCCTGACCTGCAGAAGCTTGTCTGGTGCTGTGGGGTGGGAGCACCGGTGACGTTTCTGGCCCCCGAGGCTGCTCACAGACTGCATGCCCTAAAGGCTTTGCTGTTGGTGCCCGTAAGGAGATCCTGGTGAGGCCATCTGGGTTTTGAGAGCGACCACGGACCTCTCAGCATCTGCTCCTGAGCTGCGGACAGCAGGACTATAGCTTCAATACTTTATTCATCCATCTCTCCCTCTGCAGAGCAGCTTGAACATCCCTGGGCTGAGCAGCTGCCCCAGCGGTGCGGAGGGCATGAGCATCCCTTTGCTTCTGCTCCCATCGGAGGTGGTGTGGGGGACAGCACCCATCCAGCAGACCCAAGATGTGCTGACCTAAAAATAGGTGTAAGGCTGCTTTGAAAAGAGGAAAGTAGGGAGGTGTGGAGGAGCTAAAGTGTTTCTTAGAAGTAAGAGAGGAAGGGCATAAAATATTGAATAGCCCTTGCAGCTAAGGCTTCTCATCCCGGCTGCCTTGGGGAATGTGCTGTGAGGGTTGTGGGGGCTCAGGTGGGTGCCCAGATGGGTGCTGTGGGCCTATGGCTTGTGCCCGGCCTGGCAAGGGGCTGGATTTTGGGCTGGGTGAGGAGCAGCGATAAGGGGATGAAGAGAGGAGATGGATTTTTCATGCTTGGAGTTGTGTTTGCGGCTGGCAGGGGTCTTCCCGGTCTAGGCGTGTGCACGGAGCTGCACATGAGGACCCACCTGGGACATCGTCCCCAACATCTTACCTCGTCCTGTGCTTTAGTTACCAGGCTGTCCCCCCCTTATCAAGGATGGGTGACATGGTTTGGGTCTCTGCTCAGTGTCTAGGGGAGCTGGGGGACAGGACTGGTGAAGCGGGGGATGCAGGCAAGTCACATCTGTGCTGTCTTTGGGTGCCTCCTCGAAGGGGTGAGCTTGTCGAATGCTTCGTGGTGCCAGCATAGCCCGTGCCAAGCGATGAGATGGGAAGCCGGGGGAGAAGAGCTTCAGGTCTTGCCCAGAGCCTTTTTGCAAAACACTTTGCAGAAGGCTGTCCCCAAAGGGGTCTGTGCCCTGGAGCTGCCGTCCCCAGCGCTGGCCTGGCCGCTGGAGCCCGTAGAGCACATAGGCTTGTATTTCGCTCTTAAAAACCACCTAGAGCCAGGCTGTAATTAGGCTGTGTTGTCTCGTAACTGGATCTCCCAGTCTGATGCTTTGTTCTTGGCTTACCCTTGACTTTTTCCAATGTCTTTGAGTGAGTTGTATCCCTTATCGGTGCCTCAATTTTTCATCCTCCGTCCTGACTCATGCAGAACAGATGCTCTCGAGGCAGGGGCTGTCTGGCAGTGTCTCAGGTGGTGCTTGCCCTGGAGAGCCTTGCTCTCCTCCTAACCTTCTAAACCTTCTCATGAGGAGTGTTTACAGGTGACTCAGTTGCAGGTTTTCCTAGGAAATGTCAGAGGAGCTTGTGATGCCGGACTCATATTGGGCCCCTAGAACACTGCGGCGTGCTTTATTCTTCAGAATAAAATTAAAGCAAGACTTTCAACTTGGATTTTTCTTTGGAAGTTGCTTTATTTTAAAACCACTTTTTTTCTAATTATTCTTTTAGGAGAGGGGAAAAACCCCCTATATCCTGAAATCTTGCCTATGTAAATAATTGCCAGGCTTGGGCTTTTTTAAGTCACAAGATGGCTGTACTGCTTTCTCAGTGCCCTCTGTCAAGGTAGCGCTGAAAGCGGTGGCATCAAACAGAGTCCTGTCTGTCCATCCCTTTCTGTCTGTACCTGCATGTCCTGGCTTCTCTTACAGTTGCAGCCTCTGGATGTGGGTAGCGGGAGCAGGAGAGCGTGGGACAGAGGGACACTTCGGCACGCTCGTGCTTGCAGTCGGCTGATGCCATGAGCACGCGCTTGCTTGCCGTTGAGTCTCTCGAAGTGTGCTTTGGCACAAATGGGCAAGAGCTGGGAAAACCCATGTCACTGCCAAGCAGCACCGCTCCGGGGAAGGTTTTCCTGCTCTTGGAGAAGGCTCTGGGGCAGGCGGGATGGGATGAGCCAGGAGCACTTGGCGCGGGGGCAGACGGAGCGGGCGGCAGCAGACGGGAGCGTGGGGGATGCCGCCGGGAAGGAGGCGGTGGAAGGGACACCGGCTGCGGGAACAGCCCGTGCGGCTCGGCGGCGGAGGGGGAGCGCAGCCCTGCTGCTCAGCTCGGTGCCAGCTGCCCCCTCTCCGGCTGCGCCGCTCTTCCCAGCGGGGCTCCATGCTGCGGCCGCCCCCTCCCAGGAGGATGCACAAAAGCTTTGGCGGAGCCCCGTGACATGGGAGTGGGAGCTCCCTGCTGCTGCGGGAGAGGCCAGGCTCTATCTCACCTCTGCGGATGCTCGTGGCGCATCTCCCGCGGGTGCTACAGCAACAGGCAGAGAGCAGGCGGCCGCTGCTCAGCCGAGGTTGACCGAAGTAGTGTCTCCTTGTTCTCCACTCCTGGGGTCTGGCAGTGCCCACTGCTGCCTGGATCAGGCCCTTCTGGCAGTGCTTCTCTTGCTTTCTGTTTTTCCCTGTTCCCCAGAAACAAACTGGAGCAGCACCCCTGCTCTGCATCTTCTTGGTTAGAGAAGCCAGCAGCCCTTCCTGCTGCTGGGACCAGGAATCATCCAGGGAACATGGCAGGCTGGTGTGGGAAGCAGGTTTTGCTCTCCCACCTGGTACCTGCTGCTCTGGGATGGGGCTTTGGCATTTTGGGACAGGACTGTGAAATCTCAGCACGGGCTCCTGCGTTGCATCGCGTCGTTGTGTTTTGGACGTTGCACAGAGCCTGAGATTTGGACCAACAGTGTGACTGACATCCCTGTAACTTCCTGCGTGCAGACTGGTGGGGAGGGATGGGAGATGCTGCAGTTGACCTTGGCTGTTGTCCCCCCATGGGTGCATATGAGCAGGGATGCATTTTGGGCCAGCATCAGCCTTGCAATGTACGGGGAGGCTCCAGCCCTGAGATAAGGCTGGAGCTGACGCACAGAAACCTGCAGCAGCACATCTTCTCCCCAGACTCTTGCAATTAAACACGCAACTGGAGCGGTGTCTGCAGCAAAGCTCTGGCCCTGGGGTCAAATGGACACCAACCATTTTCATTTTCAGGCGCTTTCATAACTTGCATAGCTGGGCTTTGTGCCGCGGGGTGTCCTGTTCTGCTTCGCCTCCGGCATTGGCCGATCTGTAACTGTATGTTCCCAGCAGTAAATTCACCCGTGAGAGGAGGTCTCGGGTTCCCTCCTGGCTGGAGGGGTGCCCGGGAGCTGCAGCACTCGCTCCCTGCCCTGCAGCGTGACCCGGCGGGGAACGCAGCCCTGTCTCTGCCCATGGCCTCTGTGACCGGCTCCTGCTGTGCTGACGCAGCTTTTGGGTCCCTCTGATTTGGAGGCAGGGTGCCCTGAGCACCGCTTGCGGGATAACGCAGCAGAAACCCTTCTGGACATCCCTGCTCCGAGACCCAGCTCAGGGGAGGTAGACGTTGCGGCAAAGCGCCGGTGTGTCGTTCACCGGCACCGGCCAGAGCTTTCCCTGCTCCTGGTGGGATACAAATGGGCTCTGTGGTGCCTCCGACGCTGTGTCCTGCCCAAATGGCCCTACAAAAAACCCTTTGGCTTTGTTTGTTGTTGCTTTTACTGTTTGCAGTAAAACGGAGCGGTGTCCTGGGGGCTGTGAGGCACCCAAGAACCGGTCTCTGTCTCTGCCGGGGCAGAGGGAGCTGCTTGGGGTGTTGCTGGCAGGCTCCAAGCAAATGCTGTCCCATAGCCAAACCCTTTAGGGGTGCAAACTTCTGTCCTTCTCTGGAGAGGGATTTACAGTGGATTTTCCACCCTGTTGTGGGGCAGCCGGCATCACTGCTCTTTCTTGGCTGTTGGGGCCGATCTGCCATCGTGCATGTTGATTATACGTGGTTTTTGGATGCAAGGACTTGGCTAAGCATTGTGGCTGTGTTTTTTTTTGTCTCGGGTGAGCACAAGAGCAGAGCAAGCCCTCCGTTCCCTGGGGTGGTCAGAGAGAGCTGGGGAAGCTCAGGGAAATGTGATGGTTCCAGCTGGCCCCTGAGTCGAGGCGACTGTGGTGGAGGATTTGTGGCCAAGGAGAACAAAAGGGGCTTGTTTGCAGTCACGAGTGGGTGCTCGTGCTCTAGCACTGGTTGTTAACGTCCCTCTGCGCTCTGCTGGACCTCGTGGGACTGGGAGCACTGGGCTTGCAGCTGGGAGGAGGTGTGGGCTGATGGCCCCCTTGTCCCCAGCGATGATGGTGGCCCCGTCTGCCCCATCCCCTTTCCCTTCAAGCTGAGCAGGGGTAGCTCTCGGAGAGCTTCTCCCGACCTTTCCAGCTCCGTGCCCTCAGCTGCCACCGAGTGACACGGTGACATTTCACGTCTTGAATGTCTGAGCAATTTCATAAAGCAAAAGCCAGCAGAAATGAAATGCTTTGGCTTTTTGTGTCCGACAAATTGGATTTGTTAACCTGAAGGTTCATCTGTCAGCTGGCAGGCCCCCTCTGTGGCTGGCGGCTGATGGGACAGGGTGGGAAGGGGAGGCAAAGCGTGGCTGGGACGCGGGGAGGCGAGGAGGAGGAGGAGGGAGTGGTGTTATGCAGCAGCGTGTAATATGTGCTGTGTTTTCAGCAGTACGTTTGTGGAGGTCTTTTTGGAAGAGATGGGTCTTTGCATCAGACATGGGACAGCTGAGCTACCGGTGCTGCAACCTAGCCTGGTCAAAGTTGCAGTTGTTTCTCTCTCCCAAGCCAGGAAAGCAGTCTTTACCTACCTCCATCAATTAGGTGATGCTACCGTATGCTGATTTACCCCAGCACGCTACAGTGGCAAAGCAAATCAATGTAAATGACTCCACTGCACAAACCGCAGCCCACGCCCGGGCGTCTTTGGACAGGGCAGCACCGTCTTTGTGGCCGCGCGTAGCTGCCAAACTCAACGTGCGCGGCCCTGAGCACGAGCCCGTCGTGTTTGCACAGAGCAGAGGCTTCGTTCGCCGAGGGGGAGGCAGGCACCTGCCCGTGCCGCTGCCTGGCATGACTCGACGTATGGTGGACAGTTGCACAGGACCCGCTTTTATAATAGCGTGCTGCATATCGCGTTATTTATGGTGCTTGTGTGTGGCAGGTAGAAGATGCACCCCCGGGTCCCTTCTGCTGTCCCTGGGGAGTGGGAGGAAGCGTGTGTGTGCGGGGGGAGGTCATTTCTTCTGCTTTTGGGCTCTGTTGGAGGGCTCTGTTCAGACTTCGTGCAGTTTAACCTTGCTCTGGGGATGGGCACGAGGAGTCCTGGGTCCCTGGAGAATTGCAAAGTTACTTCCCTCACCTTTTCCTTTTTTCTAAATTAAGAAAAAAGAAAGAAAACAAATAAAAAAGGCTCTCCTTGAAGCAGGCAGGCGAGCGTGCGTGGGGAGAGCCAGCTCCCTGCTGAACCGTTGCAGGCAGCAGCCGTCACTGCTTTGGGTCTTTGGGGACCCTGCAGCAGCCTGGCGATGCTGGCAGCGCTGGAGCCGGCTGCTCTCACTCTCTGTCCCTCCATCCCCTCGGCCGTGGCACGTTGCTGCTGCAGCTCCCTTCGTCTGCACCGTCTTTTTAAGCCTTGCCTTTCCCCGGCAGTGGTTTTGTCATAAGTCCGTGGTAGATCCATTACTGCCCACGTGGTCCTCGTGGCAGCTTGCAGCCTGCGTTGGGGTTTTGCAGGTCTCACTTGGCTGCTCAGCAGGCTCTGGTGTGGGATGGCTGCAGGCTCTGGAACTCTCCAGTGCTGCTCATATGGAAAACACTCTCAGTAACCACAAAGAATGGAGATGGTGCTTAAAAAAACCCCACACAAAAAGGTCATCTGTAGGGGCCTACAGGATGGGGATATCGAAGCTGACTTGCGCAATTTCTGCTGGGGTTGTGTGACTTGAGAAACTCCTTCCCGAGGGATGTCTTTACAAAGCAGAGCTGTGCGGGAGATGTCCTGTCCCGCAGATATCATTGGACTGGATGCTCCCTCCCTCCCGCCCAGCCCTGCCGGGAGATCACCGCCAAAACACCCAGTTAACAGCCCCAGTGGTGTTTCCTCAGGAGGGCTGATTAACCCTGGTTTTTTGTCACATGAGTCCTTGTGCATCAGCTGTTGCTTTGGGCATTTCCTACACTCCTGGAGTAATCCCATGGGAGGGCAAAACATGAATCCTGAATTCTCCTGCACGAGCAACTGCGGCTGCTGGGACAGGAGAGGAGCTCTAGCTCCACTGGGGACATGGGTGCCCGAGCTGGCTACAGCTTGCTGCTGGCTTCAGAGGGCTCCAGGAGGGCTCAGGGACATGGCAGATGTCTTGCTTAGGTGTTGGAAGGGTGTTGGAGGATTTGGCAAGGTGCTGCAGCACCATGAGCCTGTGCCTGGTATCTCCTGTGGCTGTGCTTTTGCAGGAGAACTGTTAGAGAGAGAAGCACCTTCCAAGATTATTTGGTTCCCAATGTGCACGTTGCAGTTTTCTCTGTCCTAACATCACCCACAATATCCCCACCACCTCACACATCAGGGATGTGCAGCAAAGTCCAAGGCCAGGAACTGTATTTGAGACTGAGGTCCCCAAATGCTCCCTGGTCTTCACACAGACCAAAGCTCAGGCACGGTGGGCAACAAGTCCAGTGGGGTCACCAGGAACGTGGCTGACAGAATAAACCCAATGGAGTGGAAAATCCCTTTATTCAGTTTTCCCATGTCTGAAGTGCAAGTGGGAGACTTGGAGCTGGCTTTTTCCCAGTGTGGAGAAAGGAGCTGAAACCTTCTGCCCAGGCGTCGGTACCATGGATGCGTGTGGCACGTCTTCCCATCTCCATTGCCTTGATTTGAGGATTTGATGCATCCTGCTGTTTAAAAATAAATAGCTAGTTATTTTGGGCCAGGGAGGCAAACAAATCAACAGGCCAGTGATTTCTTCAATCATCCTGCATGCTGCACAGGGGAAAAATTAATAAAGTACCTGCCATCCCCAGAAGCTATTTGTTAAAGCCAACAATAATGATGGGCAAAATTGAGTTCCTGCTTACAACGGGTTCGCTCACACTCCTGCGCTCCTGCTCCCTCTCCGAGGCATCGCCGTTCCTGACGTTGCCGTGGTGGGAAAGGAGATGCTGATCTGCAGTCCAGGTCTGAGCTTTTCCAGTGTTGGGAAGAGCAGCATGGTGCTCTCCAACCTCTCTGGAGACTTGCTTGTGCTCTGAGAATTGGGTCCTTTTAGGTGTTTTGGGATCCACCAGAAATCTGGATTATCCATGGAGTCGCTGTCCTGTGGTTATTGCTCATTTCTTGGTGAATTTGAGCCTTTAGAAGCTTTTCAGGAGAAACTCCTCCTGGTGTGTGCCTGGTGGAAACAGCCACATGTGGTGGTGACTGTTGGAGGAAGGATGATCGGGAGCAGGCTCCATTCCCGGCTTCACTGCAGACCATGGGAATGTTGTTTTTCCAGTTCATTCCTGAACATTCTCATCTGTGAAATGGGCACATGTAGAGCTATCCTTCATCGGGAGCCCAGGACTCAACTCATTGTGAATCCATGAGGTTTTCACATGACAACTGTGAACTTGAGAAAACCAAGCTTTCCTTGGGCTACTGATAGATTGCTCAAAGAAGCAGCCAACGCTACCCGGCTCCTTAGGGCATTGGCTACTATGTTTGCCCTTCAAAGGTAAACCAAAAAAACACTTGGCTTCTGACATTGAGAATAAAACACTGCATCATGGGAGCATCCAGCATCTCTTGATAGAAGAGTTAATGGTGTAGGAAGGCTGAAGGAGCATTCCCGCCTCCGGGAATGCAGAGCAAACCCCCGTTGGACACCTAATGTGTTATCTCCCCTCCCCAGCCCCTGTGTTCAGTGGCATCCAAAATGTTCCTTCTGCAGCCTTGCAGCAGGGACCTCCCGCAGCTTGTTGCAGTTTTTGGGCGCTGCTATCCAGCTGCTGCCATTGGGTCTCCCGAGAACTTTCCTCCTGGCCAACTTATTTCAGGAATATTTCATGCCAAAGGTGGTAACAGCGCAGGATCTCGTGTCAAAGAGATGGAGGGTTTGTCCAGCTGGGAAACGGGGCTGTTTGTTTACTGGTTTAGCGCTGTGTGTGTCTTGCATTGCCTCATTGGAATATTAACTCTGTAAACAGGTTAAATGGCCATGAGGGTAAGAGCCAGCCCCAAATATGCCAGTGTGGAGGCCAGAGGGAAAGCTGAGCAGGTGAACGCTGATATCCTGCAGCTTGAGTGGACAGAGGTCTCCTGAGAGATGACTTGAGAAGAAAAACCTTTCTCCCTCCCCAGTTTGACTAATGCCCAATCCTTAACCTTGTCCACAAGAGCCCTTTTGGCATCAGGGAGGCTGAAGGCAGTGTTTGCTGCTCCATGTTTTGGGTTTTTTTTGTGATGAATATTATCCTCCCCCACAAAATACCCCCCTTCAGGCTGCTTTCATGTTCAAAGCAAGAGGAACGTGGCTCCTCCTGCTAATGAATCTTTGCTGGTTGCCCCAGCTCGTGGGTGGGTGTGAAGAGCAGATCTGGATTTAGCTCACTGCTGGCGAGGCTTTGGGAGAAAGGGGGGGAAAGTCCCTTTTGAGTTTACTGTTGCCGTAAGAGATGCAGGCTCTGTGGCTGGCGTTAATTGGGGAACGTGGCCGTAAGGTGGTACGAAGTGGCCCTCGAGCTGAAGGTGTGCTCCATGGCAGCGGATGAAGCTCCCAACCCACTTACTGGATGGCTCACAGGTCCCATCACGGCACCGATGAATATTTAAACCAAGAGTTGGTCTGTGTTCAGAGCATTTAAAGAAATAGAGTGCAAGTTGTATTTTTAAGATGCTGGTGTTGAGCTCCTGGGAGCCCATGGATGGCAGGGACCGATGGTCAGCGGCATCTCACCATGGCAAGGCAGCAGCTGCCCCTTTCCAAATGGGTTTGTTTTGGGGCTCCAGGTTCCCCTGTACCTGTCTCTGTGCATCCTGCACCCTCTTTGCAAGCAGAGCAATACATCGTCTTTTTAGTGAAAAAACACTAGTCTGCAGTGACGGCAAATGAACTAAAATTTCACAGCTCTTGGAGGAAAAGAGAGATGATCTGGTTCATGCTGGATACAAGGAATGGGTTGAATCCTAAGTCCTGGCCGTAGGCTTTAGATGTCTGTTTTCATCTTGGGGTGGTGGGTCTGAGGCTGGACTGTCCCGAGGGACCCTCTCTTGAGTATCGGCAGGAGCTGACCTTCCTTTCAAGGGGTGGGTTGCATTAGGGCTCCAAGCTGCTCCCATCCTAACGTGCAGGGTCCTCACCATGAATGCTCTTGATAATGCTGCGTGGCAGCCACTGCGAGTGGCTTAGGCCTTCTCTGGCACAGAAAGGACAAATTAAATAAACATGCTTGATTGCTTAAACATTTGTTTTTTAAATTAGCAGCAGCTTTTTTATATTAAAGTATGTGGATATGCTGCTGGGGAACACTTTAGCAAGTTGTTTTTTCTTCCTGGTGCTACTTTTCCAGAATGATTCCTGATTTAAAAACCAAATGCAAAATGCAGGCCAAGTTTGAGGTTTAATCCTGTAAAAGATGTCGATGGGAAGAAACTGCACCGCTTGGAGCCATGGGGCCCTGTTTGGATACGTGATGAGACAGGCCTTGAAGGCAGCGGAGTTTGCAAACCGTGCCTTGCAAGCGCTGGAGAAAAGGGTCTGTGAACAGCTTGTAAGGGCATCCTTGAATGTCCACAGCTTCTCGGGAAAAGTTTTAGTGGTCCATGAATTGTCAAATGTTGAAATCTCCTGCAAGGAGGTGTTTGGAGATGCTGTACGTGGGAATGTAATTGCCTGTGTGCTCACAGGGATGTGGATCTGCAGCCCTTGTGCCGTGGTCTCGGTGAGCTGGGCTTGGGGACCAGCTGGGCTTGGGCTTGGCATCTTCCCCTACCCACATGTGGCATGGTGGGTGACCCTGCACCCAGCTCTTCCCCGGCTGTGCCTCTGGTTTTGTTTTTACTCTTTGGTCTCTGTCCTGTTTACATGGCAAAGAGATGGCCTGGAGTGAGGGTTACGGCTTGTTCAGCATTACAGGATAAGGGAGTTTTAGATGCTGCTCTAATAGTAACCAAGATTGCTAAATAGCATCTCTGGGAAGGCAAAATGCAGCCAGAGAGACGCTAATGCTTCAAATTGACCTTGCTTGAAGCATGTGGGGGTTTTGCTGTTTCCATAGGCTTGCTATCAGTTTCCTAAAATAGCATCTGTCCAACAAATAACACCAATAACTGAGCAAGGATCCCTGTGTACATACCTGTGGGAGTGCTGGGGCTTTGCAGGTGTGATGGCATTGTGGATTAAACTGTGCTTCTGCAATTTTAGAAAAAAAAAATAAAATAAAAATAGAGTTCCCACAACCCTACTGCTTTTTGTGTCATCCCCCCAGGTTGTAGCAAAGCTCCTGGCAGTTGGCTCGGGGACCAGCCTGGCTTGGGGGAGCCCGCGGGAGGACCCCAGGCTGGCGCTGCTCCCTTTCCTTTTGCATGGACCCCAGGCCACATCCTTAATTTTTTAATTAATGGATGCATCCTGCATGAGTGCAGCTCCAGCTCAGCTGCAAGTGTCCATGCACAGTCGCAGGATCGGGGCCTCTCTGCATCCCAAGTGGGGAAGGGGATGGGGGAGGCAGATGCTGCTCCGTACCCTGACTCTGCACCCTTCCTAAAGGCGACCAGCAGTGGTTTTGTTGTTGTTTTGTTTCTATGTGTTAAAGGTTTAATAAATGAAATTAAATACTGTGAAACTTAAGGTAATTAAATGTGGAAGCAGAAGGAAAAAAATTGTAAAGCATCCTCTTCAGGAAACTAATAGGCTCCATGCCTCCTTATCTTAATGATTTTCATAATTTAGCTGAATGCAGAGATAATGGATCTGATGAACCTTTCTGGAGCTAACTTTAGATTTAATGGGCTTCTTGCTGGGGAGCGGGGTGGGGGCAGGTGCAATCAATGCGCTTAAGGAGGGAGATAAGAGCAAGAGAAGCTGAAATAAACAGCCAAACGGGTTTTCCGAAGACTTAAAAGTTGCTGCGTGTCCACGCTGAGTGCTCCCTCCTTCCCACCTGGAATTAACCTCGGAAATCATTTTCAGAGGCCACGTGATTTCCTCCGGCTCGGCCACACCGGCACTGCCAGCGGGTTTTGCCTTTCTGCACAACCTCTGACCCTCCCTGGGACGAGGGAGCTGCAAAGCTGGGATCATCTGCGTTAATCTGGTCTCATTGAGGCGGGATCAGTGAAACCACCTCACAGATTCACTGTATTATGGAGCAGATTGAGGGACTTAGAGAGCAAATTTAATAAATATCATTTCAATATTACTTGGCGGAAAAAAAAATAATATCCAGTGAGCGTTTGATGTTGAAGTGCCCTGTGAAGGATGGTTAATAGGGATGTGATGTGTTTGGGGACCTGGAGGAAAGGGAATGGGGAAAATGCTGAGTATTGATGTGGGGTGGGGGGACAGGAGGAAAGGACATCCCTCGGGACTGCTCTGGGCCAAGAGTCTGGTCACAGCAGCACGTGCAAAAGCAAGTAGGGCTGAGTGTGCTTGGGGAAGGGGGAAAATGTGGATGTTTGCTAAGGGATGGTGGTAACATGGTGCAGGACCTGCACCTTTGGTTCCTCTCTGGTGCAGCTGTGAGTCTTCTGCTGCCTCCTCGGCTCTATTGGTAGTTTGCATAACCAGGGCCTGCACAGAGCTCTCCATCTGATTTAGGGGCAGAGCCGGGTGAAGATGCTGAAGCTGGACCTGAAGCAGCTTTGCTGTGTCAGTGCCGTGACGGCTGCCCGTGATGCAGAGCCAAACTGACCCTTATGCACCCGGAGCCAAGCCAGCATCCCTCCACGGACTCTCTGGGCAGTGTAGCTAGTGGCTCTGGAGGCAGTGGCCAAAGCTGGGCTTTTTTGCAACTGGATATTTGAAAGTGGCAGCTGCCACGTTGGTTTATGTCTGCTTTGCATCAGGGAGGTGGCACGGTGCAGTGCTACATCCAGGGTGGCTCTGCCATGTCTGGGTGCGGGGCTTTGGGGGTCCCACGCTGCCTTTGAGCCTCAGGGCTCCCTGTAGTTCCCAGTGGAGGCTTTGAGCTGTGCTCTAACATGCCTGAAGCCTCTTTGGGAGCTTTCCAGTGGAAAAAGCAGAGCTGCTCAACAGGCCAAGGGCACGAATCGGGGGATGTGAGGCGGGTGCAGGCACCCAGGGTGCCTGAGTGCAACCCAGGGAGCTGGGTTGGGAGCAGGCACTGTGCCTGTGCTGTGATCCATGCTCCGTGCCAGGTCCTGCTTGCAGATGGGGTCTTCTGCCCAGAAGAACAGCCAAGCAAAATCCCATCCATGGGGCCTGAGGAAGGCTCTGACTACAGGGAAAGAAGGGAAAGCGATTGCAATGGGAAATCCCAAACCCTTTCTTCTAGGGCTGGTCATGGTGAGCAAGGTTTTGGCTGTGCCAGGCTGTGGGGACCAGTGCTGCTGCCCGCCGCCTCTCGTGGGAAGTGTGCCCGGGTCATGCACCTTCCCGGAACGCTCGGGCCAGGGCAGCGCGCCCGTCCCACGCCTGCGCTGAGGACCGGCAGCGGAAGGTGCAGCAGTCGCAGCCAACAGGCAGCCGAAGGGGCTGGTTTGTCTTTGTCCCTGGCAGGACCCCCTGCCTGCTGGAAAAACACTTGGGTTAGGAGAAATGTGTGACCTCTTGCTAACCCCCTTCCCCTTTTGCTCTGCAAGATCTTAAAAAGAAGGGGGGGGGGGGTGGGGGGGAGAAAAAAAAGAAAAAAAAACCCCACGCTGTGACCAATCCAAGGAGGGCAAGAGCTGGGGACCATATCATTAAAATGCTAAAAATGAGCGTGCTGAAAACAGACACAATTGGGTATTTAAAGCTCTGAATGAAAAGAGTGTGTGTTAGCTGCCTTGCGGAGAGCCGGTCTCCCAGAGCCCCTGGAAAATATGTGGTCAAGCTCGCACCATTAACTTTTTGTTTCTGGTTTGTAAAGTAGCTGTGAAATCCCGAGGTGGGGGGGGGGGAGGGTGGCATGGACCCCACATCCCTGCCAGGCCGGGGAGGATGCCCGTGCTCTGCCGGAGGGACGGCTTTGCCAATCGCTCGATGCATGTCAGGTAGCGGCTTGTGCACACCCGGAGTCTTTTGCTGTCCTGCGGCGATCTTTATCCCAAAATGCAGGACTCGGCACGGGGACTCGTGTGGTCCCTGCGTCCCCGTGTCACTGGGGGACCCTCTGTCGCCTCTGTTGCAGACCGAGTGGGGTTTGCGCCAGTTGGTCCCTCTGGCATCAAAGCGTGGGGTGTGTGGACGGAGGGGTGAAGCGGGAGGTGTGACCCAGAGTGGGAACCGCTTCAGTCCTGCCCAAAACCAGCCACAAATTGACTTCTGGGTGAATCACCGCTAAGTCACTTCAGGGCTGTTGCATCATTTGTTTGCAGCTTCTTCAAACCTGGGCAGCTTGGGCTGCTGGAGGTTACCAGCTCAGGTACCCAGGGCTGAGAGATGTGAGGTCCTCCAATGGTTTATGTGCCTCCTTTATGTGGAAACGTGGATTTTTGCAGCCGCACTCGAGCACGGGTTTGCCGCATCCCAGCTCGTCCCTGGGTGGAGGTTGTGGCCGGTGTTTAGCTGCAGGTTGACACTGGCCGCAGCGTGGCGTGCGGGAAGGTGAAGGTGTGCATGGGGTTATTTCTGTGCACGTACGCGGGTTTCCCTCGTGTGCATATGCAGAGGGATCTGTGTGGGTGCAAAATGCCCCTAAAATGTCTCCTAGGGCAAGCATTAACTGCCAGGCTGGGCTTAGCTCCAGCAGGCAGGAACAGATGAATCAGACACTTAATGGTAAAATCAAACCTCTCAAAGTATTAAAAACAACCCAGCTCCAGTGGGCTCATCTCTGCCGTCCAGGGAGCCCCAGCGAGAGGGAACGAGAAGGGATTTTAAACCAAACTGGGATTTTTCGGGCTCCCCCCCCCCATATCTCTTGGCTGCCAGCCTCTCTGAAGGGGAAGTTTTACCCCGCCTCCCGCGGTCTCGGATGTCAGGTTGGCAAGAAAAATCCCATCTGTTTTCAATCTGGATCCTCACTTCCATCCACCCAGCCTTTCTCCTCCCCGCGCTCCCCCGCTCCCAGCCCCCAGAGCTGGCGTGCACGCCAGGCAGGCCTCGGTGAGGCCTTTTTTTTTTTTTCCCCTTCTCTTTTTTTATTTTTTTTTTCTTCTAAAAATGTATGTGGCCTCCTTTGCCCCCCGCATCCCCCCCCTCTCCCAGGCACATGCTCCAGCGCAGCCCTCTCCGCACTGGGGCCTGCCAAGAGCCTCTCTGTGCTCAGCCCCGCTACGGTCGCTGGCTCAGAGAATTCCCAAATGACCGAGGATTTTTCAACCCCGAGCTTTCAAAAAAAAAAAAAAAAAGAAAAAAAAAAAGGCAAAATATCTCTCTGTGTGAAAAAAAATAAATAGGCAAAATCGAGAGGGGAGGGGAGGGAAGGAATTTTGTTGTTGTGATTTTGTTTGGGGGGGGTTGTTTGGTTCCAGTTTCTTGGTATGATTTGGAAAAGAGCAAGTACAGAGTGTTTTGTTCCCGTCCAGAGATAAGAGAGCTACTCTGAAATCCTATATAGAGTCACTGCAAAGATGTATATGTAGTAATCGTAATACCCTAATCTCTCTCTGAAGAAACCCTTTTGTTGCACACCCCCTCTCGCCTTTCTCTCCGCTGTCCTCTCTTGCTGCGTTTATGTCTTATTTAAACTATAAAGTCCTCAGGCTAGGAATTACCTTCTCTCTTTACAGATGGCTGCAAGAGCTTTGCACGTCTGTGGAGCTCCATGAAAAATAGATGAAGAAGGTTGTGGCTTTTGTCGTTGGGTTTTCTTTCCTTTTTTTTTTTTTTTTTTTTTTAAGTGTTTGGAGGTGAGGGTTTATCTGATCGTAGCAAGGATCCGATGAGTGCGCCGTTGGGCTTTGCATCACCAAAAATGTCAAGGTGAGGGTTATCCCAGCTGCACCCCTGCAGCTCTCTGCGCCGGGCTGGCATGGGACCACTCAAAGCTGCCCCATGTCCAGGGTTTTCCTGCTCTGGCTGAGGTTTGGGGGGGCTCGAGAGGAGCCCCGGCTCCCGCTCGGGTGGGATCTGCTGAGGGAAGACCCCAGGGACTCCTGGCTGGAGGGGACGGGGCGTGCGCGCCGGCTGCCGTGCCTCAGTTTCCCCCTTCGGGCAAGCGCCGCCAGCGAGCGGCCGCCCTACGGGGGACGAGTGGTGGGCTGGGGGGTAGCAGCGGTGCTCCCCTGGCATGGGTGGGCGAGGGGGGCTTTTTCTTTTGGGGAGTAGCGTGCGAGTTGTGGGGAGAGGGCTGCCTGTGAGGGGACGCAAAGGGACCGGTGGGGACCCTGAATGACCAGGCTGGGCTGATCGCAGGGCCGGGGGGGCACCCCAAAGCCTCCGCTCCAGGGCCACCGCGGGAGGAGGAATCCGGGACCGGGCTGTGAGGGACCCCCGCGGCCGGGCGCCCTGAGGGACGGGGGGGGGGTCGGAGGCGAGGCCTGGCGGGCCGCGGCGCTTCCCCCGCCGGGGGCCTCCCGCCGCCTCAAGCCTCCCGCTCCCCCGATCGGGTTGAGCCCCGCGGCCCGGCCCGGCCCCGCCCCGGCTCCGCCTCCCTCCGCCCGGGCCGCGGCGGGCTCCTCAGCGGGGTCGCGGCGCCCGTGGGCCCCGTAGGCGCCGCGGGCCGCCGTGCCGGGGACGGCCGGTTCCCCTCCCGGTAAGTGCCTTGCCCGCGCCCCGACAAGCCCCCTCGTCCCCAAGCCCCCTCGGGGTTCTTCTCGCCCCAGCCCCTCCGGCACCGAGACGAGACTCGAGACGGTTTGATTTAAAAACTTTTTTTTTTTTTTAACCTCCTTTTAAGAAGGAGAAACATTTCCCCCTCCCTTCCACCGGTAGCACTTTCCTCAGGGGAGCATCCAGCGCGGCCGGGTGTTCCCGGCGTCGTGTGTGGGACGGGCCCGCGGCTCGGAGGAACCGGGGCCGTGGGGGTCTCGGGGTGACTGCGGGGGGGGGCGGCTGCCTGCCGCCGGCTTGGCCCCCGCTGACGGGTAAGCGTTAAAATACCCGTTTTACCACAGCTTTTCGTGGCCGGGCTTTATCTGGGGAGCGTTGCTCAGATGGAAGGGGAGCGCTGGCTGGGGCGGTGGCGTTTGGAAGTTGGGAAGGGGGCATCCCCCCCCACCTCCTTCTCTCCCTTTTTCTCCAGCTTAAGGAAGCGTTTTGCTGCAAAACAAGACAAAAGTGTAAAAACCCGCATCCAGCCCCCCCCCCCCCCCCCCAATCGTGCTGGGAGCGCTCGCCTGCGTTACAAAGGGCCGGCTCTCCAGCTCACCCTTTTCTCCAAATTACCCCTTTTACTACATTGGGTTTTTTCCGTACTGGATGCGCCTTTTATTTTTTAATGAGTAAAAGGCAGCCCAGGTCCACAGCAGTCGCCTGCACGATGCTTTCTGCAGCTCGGGGCAGGACACGGGCTTTGGGCGTTTGAGTAACGTACAAAATTTATTCACTGTGAACATTGCACAACTTCTGCGCTCGGTTCCCAGGATTAAAATGCAACTTGCTTTCTCGGTTTTATATGACTCGCTTGCTAGCCATTATACTACCGCTCAAGCTCGAGATGCAGATTTGTCTAAAATGTGTAATTTTAGAAACATAAAAGGGGAAAAAAAATGCTCCGTTTTGTTACGGGAACTGTGTAGCTGGAACTTTCCTGAGAAATGGCCATATTTTATCCCTTTATGATTTGTCTCTCGCTCTGGCAAAGACAAAATACTTTTATGTTGCAGGTAACTTTTACGTCAAGGCTCTAACTTTGAATTCGCAGCAGCTGGTCTGACTCGAGGCAGTTAAAGGAACACTTGAAATTAAATTTAAATTTATATTGTTCGTTGGCGGAGAACTCTCCTGCAGTTAAGGAAAAAAATGTAAAGATTAAGCTGATCATTACTATATATGAAAAGCAGTTTCAAACATTAACATTATGGTTCCTTTCTTAAAAAAAAGAGGATTCTCTAGCCTGTGCTTTGTATAGCTGCATCTCGCTATCCTTTCATTTCCCTTTTCCTGAAAACATCACTTAGCGGAGGAGAAATCACAAATTCAAGTGCACTGGGATCGCCACACACAGAACAGAGGAACATCTGCTGAAAAGAGACTTTCTGAGAATAACAAGCCACCTGCACTGAGAAATTTTTCTTCTCTCCTAACTGGCTCAGTGTTCGTTGTGTGCATGTCTGTAATTGACCACTGGTCTGTTTCTGGCTGCAGAGGTGTTTGTCAGCCCTGGTATTTTACAAGGCTAATATTTATTTACAGAGTTACACTGTTGGTTGGGGTTTGGGTTTTTATTTCACCAAAAAGGAGGAAGTGAAAAATCTGCATTTGAGCTAATTGAGCTATTTTAACAGTTTTTTCGTGATTTGCGTTTTCTCTAACGTAATGAGCGTCTGGAGTTGATTGGTGCCTTTCAGACCGCCCTCTCACTTCTTGTGGAGGAGTGTGTTGGGATGTGGGCTCGAAGACAGTGAGTAAGGCTCGCTCAGATGGCAGCTCCAGCTAAATGAGGTGGTCCTGCACCTGGGACTGAGCTGGAGGAGGGGTCCGCAGAGGACGGCAGCTCTGGAGCTGCGCTTTCCTCTTTCGCTTTTTGACCCTGGAGTAAAAACCATAACACTCGCCATCCTTTCATGTTCTTGCTCCAAGAACCTGCCAAGTAGAAGAGAAGGTATCGGTATCTTTTGTCATCTTGGGAGCGTGTCATTGATCCCTGGTGCAGAAGGAGGTGCTTCACCTCCAAGAGAAGTGTGGACGCTTGTTCCAAATCTTTCTGCCAGTCAGAGTGGAAGTGAGGGAATGGGGGAGTGTCAGGACTCCTGCTTTGTGGTCCTGCTGCTCTGCAACCTCCTCCTGCAGCCAAAAGGCAAAGCAGTGATTTTTCAAAGGCGTTGAAACCAGACAAGGCCCAATTACGCCTTTGACTTGGAAGAAATGCATATCATTTTTTGGGGAGTTGGAGGTACCAAAATAAACCGTCTAAAGGTTCTGTGTGCAGACAGAGAGTGAATTTAGTATCAGGTACTAAATTCCTGCAAAGGTGACAGTTGCAGCAGGTATATGAGGAAATCCCTCATTACCCTGCAGAGCTGGAAAAGCAGGGTATGGTGTTTTATTGTGTTTCTTAACCTTGATCACAGCAAGTTTCAAACACCCTCTTTACCCTCACTGTTGAATCTGGCCTGTGGGTACAGATTCTTGTACGGCAAAGCTATTTCACTAGATTTAATCTCTAAGGAGCGTGCCAGAAAAACAGCCTTGGGGAAATGGCAATCTGCTAGCTTCCTTGTCTGTAAAATGGGAATAGCGATGCGTAACTCCTTTCCGTAAAGTGTTTTAGGGTCGACCAGTGAAAAGTGCTGAAGTGCCACGGGTTGAATCGTTCGGCCAAAAAGAGATGAGGCAGAAGCAGTAGCGAGGCTTGCCCAGGCTCCCACAGCAGGTCAGCAGTGATGCCAGGAATAGACCCAGTATCTCTGATTTCTGCTCGAGTGTCCCTGTCTGCTGCGTGTGGGCGCAGGCCAAAAAAGAGCAGCAGTGCTGGTGTCACCCGGCTACGTGTAAGGAAGAGAATTGAGGTTGCACGATCCTGTCCTTGGTGCCTTTTCGGGGGCTGCCCTGTGGCGCCAGGTGTAGGAGCGACAAGTTGTCTGACACCGGTCCGCAAAGAGCTGGATTGAAGCCACTACTCATTTCATGTTGGCTTCTGTGCGGCCCTTGTGTAGTAACGACTTTGTAGATGCTGCTCACCTGGGCTGAATTTTTAACCAGTCACCTGGAGATGAAAGGCACTCAATCCCATTACCACTCCCCCCAAGCCATCCTCTGCCCTCTGTTTGAAGAGATTTTGAACCCCAGGTATGTTTTGTTCCCATGCAAGGCTTTGCTGTCGGACTCGGCAGAGATTGCAGCGCATCCTGTGGCACTGGGGAAGTGTAATCTTGTTACATTTGAATTTATTTCATGCTGCGTTTGCAGGTGTGATGAATGAACTGGTAAAATTAGGGACCGTGGAAGGTGTGAGACACTGTGTTTGTTCAAATGCTGACGGTGGGAAAACATCTGTTAGAAGCTCTCTTTGAAGGAGTAGCTGCCCTTCCAGAACTATTTTGTAGGAGTAATAACTGTTGCGGTAGGTGAAACCTTCTGAATCAGGAGGCACCTGGGAGCTGTGAATGTGCATGGGCTGATGCAGGGATGGAGATCTACCAAACTGAACCCTACAACACCTTTATTTTTCCTGTGCATCTTCAGTTATTTCTGTTGTGACTGCCGCCTTAATTTTGCATGAGCTCATGTGTGCTTGGGTGAGTTTGGGTTTTTAAAGCAGCTGTTCTGCCCTTCCTTTCTATTTACGGATAACTCTCCTTTATGGGTTTGTAAGGGTGTGTTTCAATTTCTCCATGTGCCGATTAGTGCTCTCATTAGCACTTAGAAAGTGCGTTGCAAAAATTCTTTATTAAAATCTGTGTGGAGGTAGGTTTTATTCATGTGAGGAAGCCACACGGTGCTTGGTTTCAGCATCAGCTCCCAAGTCGCAGGATGACTTACCTGCTAATTTTGACTTGCTCTCTATTTATGATAAGGCAGGAAGCAGAGCGTTGCAGCCAAGGGAATTGAGGCTAGCCCCCTGTTTATGGTAATTCTTAAATAGTTCATTTGGGCGTAATGCCTCTTTTTACAGTTGATTCTCTATTACAAACAGATTTTCTGATAATGGCACCTGTGCCATTCAGATGGGATCATTATTATAATAGCAGCAAGTATTGTTATGGAATCGGTATGTGGAATTTATGTAGGATCGTTATAATGACAGAAGTAATGCCATAAATAAAATGATGCTGTAACAGCAGCACTAAACCCGGGTGTAACAGGGAAAATGACAATTCAAATTTCCCCCAAGCCTCGGCACCTCGAGCCTTGCGAGGATTTGTCGCGTAAGGTCCCTGCCTGCGGAGGAGGTGGGAGCGTGGGTGACTGGGGAGGGCAGGGGCTGTCCCCACAGCGCAGGGATGCTCGCGGTGTGGGAGGGAGGAGAGGTGCTCATCGTGCAGTGCCCGTGCAAATCAGGGAAACGATTAGCTGGAGCCGTTTCAAAAGCCGGCCGGAGAGATTGTTGCAATTAATTATTTCTAGAAATGGGGCGTTGCTCTCATTCGGTAGGGAGCTGGGTTTTGCTCTTGGGCTGGCTCCATTAACACAGTTTTTTTTCGGGACGGGTTTCAGGCGGGGCTTTTGCATGCACAGCCTGTCCCTCCTGTGTGGTGTTGGGACAGTCTGTGCCTGCTGGCACGTTGCTTCTCCCATTTCTCTGCGGGAAATGTGGGAAAGCTTGAAATTGCATTTGTGAAATAAGGATGGGGGTTGAGACTATAAACTGCCCAGCGGGACTTGACAGAGGAGGCTGATGTAAGTAGCATGCCCTAATACCGGAAGCAATAGTACCAAACCCCCACAAACAGAAGAAAAAGGGAAGAAAGGGTGAGAAATCAGTGCATTTGAAAAGTTACTGAGGATGTGGAGTGGAGATATCCCCCCCTCTGCTTTTCTTTCTATGAAAAAATCCCTGGAAATGGGTGTGTTGTCTTAAAGGCCGGTTTTGCGGTCAGGTTTAGCAGATACAGATAGTCCAGATGGCTAATCTGGAGCGTGGTTTGGCTAGCAAAATCCTTCTGGCAGGCCGTGAGGAGGTTGCCGGGAAGAGGTTTGCAACAGTCATATTTAAACAAAGTCATTGCTAATGCTGCTTCAGCCGTCGTGTGGACAGAGCACAGATGTCTTGCTTGGGTTTTGATTTTTTTTTTTTTTTTTTTTTTTTAAATAAAATCCCTTTTATTTTCTATCAGTGACCCCTGTTTTAAATCCCTGATCCAAGAGGGGGAATTGTAACCCTTCAGTGGGCTCAGCTGTAGTTTGAGTTTTGTTACCGTGTCCCCTCTCCGGTGCGCTGGTGCCCAGGGCGTACAGCAGCAGAAGGATGCTCGGTTGCAGAAGGATGCTGGGTTGTTGCGCTTTGAACTCACTTTTGCCCAGGGGCCCCATCGGGACAGGGGTGATGGGGCGATTGCTTTTTGATGCTTGGCGCTGCCTTTGTCAGTGGACATCTGGTGCCAGGATTGCTGCTGTCGGGGGCTGGGGGTGGGCTGCAAGGCCAGGGAATTTGATGGATTAGTGTGGTTGGAGGGCTGGGGGAGGGGACGGGTAGGGTTTCAGCTCTTGCTGCAGGTAGAGAGAGAATTTGGAGATTAGGGGCACTTTTCTGCAAGCTGCAAAGGGGGGAGGATTCGGAGAGGGGGAAGGGTTGGCAAGAAAATAGTCTTTCCAGTTTTCCCAAAGAAATGACATTTGTTTGCTCTGTAAGGCAGCACAAGGGAAATGTGTGTGCGTCCAGAGCAGGGGATGAAAAAAATCCACAGCAAATCTGGTGCCGGTCTGTCCCCACAGCTTTGTAACCCTTGGGAATCCCGGTTGCTTGTGCCTGGCCTCAGGGTCACTTGGTCCATTCCCTGCTGCTTCCTATGGATTCAATAACCTCCTTCTCTCCCCAGAGATCAGCTTAAATTAAAACTTTACTTAAGGAAGCAAGAGGCAGCCTCTCCTTATGCTCTGTTACAGGATCTGGGTAGTTTGCATGTCCCCATCCATCCGTCTTTCCCTGTGGTTGCCAAATGGGCTGTGCTGGGAATCAGCAGCTTTTGAGCCTCTGGAGCAGGAGGATGGGGATGTGGGGTATCTTCTGCCCCTGATCTCCTTGAGTGAAGGAGTAGGAAAGAAGATCCTGATTGTTAAAAGCCTCCCCTAAGGGCAGATATTTCAATACGCTCTGGCCTGGAAAGGGGAAAATTGCTATTTTTCTTGGGGTAGGACCAGCCTCCCCGGGGATATCGCCGGGATGCATCACACAGTCCTTTCCCAGAGCTCTCTGTGCCAGCCAGTGTCTGTGCACAGGTGGAAATACCCTGTCCCTTGTCTGCCTGCGAGAGCAGGAGGGTTTGCATAGCGGCGAGGGCCACCGGGAACTGGCCGAAATGGGGACCTCGAGGAATAGCCACAGTGAAATCCAATCTCTGACAAGCGCCGTGTTTGAGGATCAAATCCACGTGTAAAAACTGCCTGGAAGATTTAATGTCTGCTGGCTTTGCCTCCTGGAAACACTGTTGCAGGGAGGTCAGCTCTCCGGGAGGCATGTTCGGGCCTTTGATTCATGTTTTGGGGCTACACGTGCACATGTGTGTTGTAAACATCGGTTTTGTTCAGGATTGGATTTGTTTCGTGTGGGGAGGGACATACAGCCGCCCCGCACGCAGCTCCTTCCCGCCTGCCAGACGTGAGCCATGTGCAGCAGAGATGCAGTCCCAGCCAGGCAAGGAGATCCGTGCTTGTGTTGTAAAATAAGCCCTCATGGGTGATTTTTTTTTTTCCCCCTTTCCAGCAGAAATCGAGACAGTTGGAGGTGAGGAGGAGCAGGAAATTCATGTGTAATGGAGGAAACTTTGGGACTGAGATGAGGGAGGTACTGCAAAACATGAGAGAGACCTGAGGGGTGTTGGAGGGTTTGGACCGGGGGATCTTTTGTCTTTCCTTGTGTTGCTGTAGCCATAACGTCAAGCCTGTTGAACTGCCTTTTGAATTTTGATTTCTTCTCTGTGTTAAACAAAGTGGTGGCTAAGGGCCATGGCAGTGCAGCAAGTCTTGTGTCTGCAAGGTTTCTAAAGTTGGAAAGCCTTAAAACACTGGTCTGAAAAAAGGAAAAGGAAAAGTAAGGGATAAAGTTACAACTACCATCCTGAAAATGCATTTATTTGAACTTTAGGAGCAAAAGGCAGAAAAATCTGGGGGAGGGGGAGAGGAGGGAAGAACTCACTGTAAAAATGCATGCAGGGAAGTGAACAGCTGTGTTGTTCTGTGAAATGGGAGCTGCTCGAATTCAAAGGATTATTTCACTAACCAAGACCTGGTGTTTACGCTGGGGCTGAAGGCTGCAGCCCCAAGTGTGCAGGCAGGAGGAAAGCTTGCAGAAGTTAAGGCTGCTCCAGGCTTCCCGGGTGGGTTAACTCCTGTTGGAGATGGGCCCCGGTACCCAGGAAGGCTCCAGTCTCCCCAGCCCCTATACTGCAGCATTGTATGGGTCCCGTTCTCCTTGGAGCGCTTTCATGCCATCCACACCTTGTACCTAATGCATTGAGTACGTGTCGAGGAGTGAAAACTTGGTTATTTGCTGCCATTTCTCCAGCATTAATGGATTTGGTGTCTTGGATGCTGCAGGACGCCATAGGCAAGCGCTCCCCTGTGGTCCCTGCCCCACCGGACTGATCCAGGCCTCCTTTGGGTCCTCTGCCAAGCGGTGGTGGCTTGGAGCTAGGAAAAAAGTTCACCCAGACAGGTAATTCCTCTGAAGCGTCTGCTTCTGGGTGCTGCTGGCGATGGTGTGCTGGACTAGATGAATCACCGTTGCCTCCAGCCTGACGTGTTTGATGGTTGCAGTGCTGCCTTCCTGGAGGGGAAGGAATTGTAGTCCATTACCAGGAGTCCATTTCTCTTACCGAAGGTGGAGCGTTGCACGAAGCACCGAGTGCTACTTGCTGAGTGCACCCGGTTCCTCGCAGCAAGCCTCGCTCGTGCGCCATGAAACACTGGCTTGACAGCGCGTTCCAGAGCAATATCCTGAAATGAATGATGGGCCCGTGCTGTGCTTTATGCACTGCCCAGAGAGGTGGGAATGTGTAAATCGCACCATCCAAATGATTTAGCCCCAGGTATAGTTGTGATTCAAAATGAATTTCTGTCCCTGCTTCTCCCTTGCGCCAGCACTGGAGTAACTGCTTGCTATAAACCCGTAGAAAATTGCAACAGCCCGTGTGCCGGGGAGGTTGTACGGGGCTGGGCTGGGAGGATGTGTGGCTGTACCCTCCTCCGACCCCTGCATCCGTGGTCTCGATGTGCAAGTGCAGGGATGCAGGGTGTGGGTTTGATATCGGTCCCTCTCTGCCTCTGGGCGACACGTCCAAATCTGTGTCTGTCCCTAAGCAGGGAGCCGCGCGGCACATGGTTTCCGTGAGGCTTAATAGGGAAGATGAGTGACATGTTAAAAGTGGCTTTAGGTTTTATGCAAAGCCAATGATGCTTAAGCCAGCTGGTGGATTCTAGGGTTTTCAGCAAGTTTCATTGGACAAAAACTTCCTTTGGAAAGTGTCTCAGGTCCAGTGTGAAATTTTGGTGGACATCAAGGTGATGGGAGTTGTGGATGACTCATGTGGTGCTTCACACCTTGTTGCCCTTTTGGGAGTTGACTGTCTTCCCTCCTGCTTTTGGGGAAAAATGGCAAAATCGTGAGAAAGACCGGGTTTTCTTTGTGGCGAGGAATGAACATTAATATTAAAACATTTGGGGATTTTTTTTAAAGATTAGCTTTGCTTCTTGGCTGGTACCCTGGTTTAGGTCTCCAGGAATAGCTTTGGAAATGCAAGTCTAGGCAAATGCATAGAAAAGATGAAGCATAGACTCCACTCTGTCGTTTTCCTCATGATTTGCAGAGCTCTTCTAGTGCTTCACTGCTCTCCTGGCGCTGCCTGATGTCCAGGAGTCAGTTGTTTCTCAAAATACAGTGGTCAGAGGGTATTGGAGGAGGGATGAACCCCAAAGAGTCGATCACTGTTTAAGGCTTCAGCTATCCTCCTAAAACAGACCTGGTATGGGTGCTTTCTTCTCAGGGAATTCTTAAATCTACCTGTATTAATTTCACTGTTTTGAACCCTAGAAATTAAAACAAGCCTGTATATTCTAGAGAAAAATACAGATTTGCTGTTGTTTGCCTGTTACGAAGTGCAGTTTTGTGGATAGCCGAATAAAATTCTTGGTTCGAAGTGTTTCAGTAATGTGTTAAAGTTTATGGAGCATTTAACAAACTTTTTTAGTGTGCAATAGTTTATAGTGCCAGCAAACAGCCAAGTGTCACATCAAAGTTGTAGTCTTTTCTCACTTAATGGCACAATGTTTAGTGCTTGTTCAGTTTATCTTGGGTGGCTTTCAATGCACAGCTCAGCATGGCTTTTTCTTTCCTTCCCCCCCCCCCCCCCAAACTCTAAAAGACAGATTATGAATACTGATATAGGGCCCACAATTCAAGCAGCATGGTTGGATTTATTTTTATCTTTAAAGAAAAAAAACCCCAAAGGCAAATAATCACAGTGACTTCAGTGGTGTTCTCCCTGTGCAGTTCCCTGCTGGGCTGGGAGAGCAGAGCAGTGAGATGAAATCTGCTGTCATTGAAGGCAAGGAGGGTTTTGCCATCAGCTCTTACAAATCTGTAATGATTTGTCTTTTAATGCAGGAGCTGGGCTGTGTCTCAGACAGGGATGGTTTCTGCAGCTGAGATTAGCAGATATACGGTCAAGCCAGAGCCCACTGACACCAGCATCAGCAAGGCTGCAAGTTTGGTGCCTTTTGCCCAGATTTTGGGATTTGCTCCTTCTCTGGACTGGAAGGGGGTGAGTTTCAGGGAACTCAGCGAGGGCTCTCCTCTGCCCCAGTGCTTGGGATCGCAGTCGCATAGGAGAGAAAAGGGGAAGGAATATACAGGGGAGTTAAACCTCCAAAAGCAGCTGCTTCTATCCAGAATGCCCTAGAGCTTGAGGTTGTCACTTCTACTAAATTTGAACTAAATAGGTGTAAAAACTCGATAACAAGGTCTGGATAATGCATCATAAACTGTCTTATTTACTTTATTGTAGATTTAATTATGATAATGCATATACATCTAATTATGTCCACGTGCAAGATCTATTCAGTAGTAAAGGGTTTATATAACGTTATAAATAATGAAACCTGAGCTGTATCAAGGGCTCCCTGTAGCATCCTTCATCATATCCCAGCTGAAAGTGGGAAGGCTCCTTTTCCGTGTGAATTACACACAGTTGGGATTATTGAGCTTCAGCCATTTCTAAGGGGTTGGGTTATATGGCGTGGGGTGTGATTTTCATCACACCACCTGCATTTCAGTCTTAGTTTGCTTTGGAAGTTTCCGGTAGAGTGGAAGACGGCATAAAATGTCTTATTAATGTTGATGTGATCTGTCATCGACAGTAACCAGTGAATTGGTATATGAGAGAGGCATGTAAACAAATTTGAAACCAAAATAATCTGACCGTGTTTTATTAAAAAACAAGCCAATATGCAGCAATATAATATGAGGAAATTCCATTTTGAGTTCTAACAACAAACCTTTTGCATGTTCCTCCCATGATTTATATAATTGCCGAATTGCTTTGATGGCTTGATGGAATTATAGCTCTGCGTTACACGATGGATAATCAATCAAAATAAACTGTGTTTACCCCTTTGCTGCAGCATGTGTATGAAACAGATACGTTATAGTGTGAATTATTCTTTAACGCTGGTAATCATACTGAGTTTCGGGTGTGATTTCAGGATCTGATATCTGCATGAACCTGACCTCACCTTGTAGGCTTCAAATCATGCTGGCTTAAGCAGGGGCTGTAGTAACTTGCTCTTTCTATGGTGCATGTAGGAACATTTCTGCCTAAATATGCAGTGGGCTTGTTTGTTTAAATATCATAGAAAATAAAACCGCAGCAAGGAGGCAAAAGGTGCCAACACCCGAGCTCTTTGTAAGGGCTAGGTAAGGCTTGTAGGTTGAAATTCTGCCTTTCTAGGCAAGCTTGGAGTTGGTTGCATCTGATATTTAATAGGCTGTTCCCCGCCTCATTTGCTGCACAAGTTATTTGAGTTTTAGTCTATGGCTTTAGAGGAATTTCTTACCCTATTTACCAAATGTGCTGTTGTGAAATGTGGAAACGCTTTTTCTGAGGGATTGCTGGAGTAAAAATTAAAACCAGTCTTTGTAGCGAGTGATAGCTAGGATAATGTATAAGCGGTTAATATTTGTATTTAAATAGATGAGTTTTGCAGGAGATTATCCTGCTTCCTATAGCATAGAGCACAGTCGTATCCTTCAGTGGGCCTTTCGCTATTGCCTTCCCCCGTGTTTTAGTCTGTTTACCTGATGGCAGGGCTTTTTTAGGGAGGTTATGAAGCACAGGGTTTGCTTAAATGGCTTCCGTGGTATTGTAGACCCAGGGCTGCGTGTACGCAGCGTCCCTTCGGTCTCTGTCCTCCGCGTGCAAAACCTGCCAGATTCTGATGAAAGGGAGATAAAATGGACGGACTCAGGCAGGGCTGCAGGCACAGTGCCTCGTCGCTCACCCTGCTCTCTTACTCCTTGCCGCAGCATCTCCATCTCCGGCTGGGGTTTATTTTTGGGTCTTTCTCCTGCAGAAAGGCGTCTCTCCCCATTGCTTCTCCCTGGAGAATCCCTTCTCCTCTCCCTCCTTGCCTTGCTGTAAGGGGATCACAGCTGCTGAGTAAATGTTAAGATAATAGTGTTATTACGGAGTAATTATACTGCAAGTTATTGAATTAAAAGTGATGAGACTGCCTGTAATGCTGAATGGGGAGAGGAGGGAGAGGCTGGGTGGGAGAGCGCAGAGCAGGGTAGGTGGAGAATAGAGAAAACCTAATAAATTTCCTCTTGTCGAGAGCCCCTCGCTGCCGGGACTGGGACTGAGAATGAATGAAAGGGAAGCTCAAAGAGCTAATAAATAAACCATTTCCCTGAGAATAGAGGATATAATTAGAAACCGTGGCCCTGTGGTTTTGTGTCTGCCCTGGGGTGGAATCTGCTCAGTGCTGTACTGTGGCGATAAAACAGGGAGACAATGCAGAGATGATGTCGCACAGTTGTTAACTTTTGAGGACGGAGATGCTTTGTTCCCCTCTTTTTCTAGAAAAAAAATAATAATAAATAATTTAAGCTTTATATTGCAAAACTTCAATAACTGACTATACCCTGGAGCCTCTCCATCAGTAACTCTGGCTGATCTTGCATTTTTCTTTCTGTATATTTTCTTGGAGGGAGGGTGGTTTTCACTGTGGACCTTAGAAGACTTTACTCTTTTTTTCATTTTTCTTTTTTTAGTTTTTCTTCTATGTCAGGCTCAGATTTACCTACAGATTGAACACCTCTCATTCCTCTCCTGCTATAGCATTGGTGTCACTATGCTTTTCAGGATGGTTTGCTAATTGATGGTACTTTAGCTTTTATTTTGTCCTTACCAGCTCAGCTTGTCTCTGCCCTGGAACATCCCACCATCTCGGCTATGGTG
The DNA here is from genome assembly GCF_964188355.1 of Buteo buteo. NCBI lineage: Eukaryota > Metazoa > Chordata > Aves > Accipitriformes > Accipitridae > Buteo > Buteo buteo. The sequence continues at coordinate 3,077,308 of NC_134180.1, forward strand.
TATTGGCCACAGAGTCTCCCAGCTTGCGAGTACGAACAGCTAAAACTTGACCCAAAAGGAGGATAATAGTGTGTTAAACTCAGGTTTGCACTTGAGCCTCAATCTCTCCCTTATGCCACAGGGATCCTCCATGAGCTTGGACAAGCTGCTGCCTTCTCTGGTCCTTCCATTCTGCATCTTTGGGATGGGGATAACAGGTGCGATGGCAGATGCACAAAACGTTGTGGAGCTCTGCAATAAATGCAGCAGTAGATGTGTACCAGGGATGCATAGGTGGAAAGCCACAGGGGCTTCGGTAGCCTTATAGTTGCAGGGGGAAGAAGGAAAAGGGGATGCGAACTGTGCTCCCTTTGGGTCTGGACGGTCTTTAATAGACACAGAATTTTCATAGTTTAAAAAAAAAAAAAATAAATTGCCGTCTCCTTCCTGTCCCGACAGAAGATCTATCACTGTCTGCCCGTGGCCGGTTCCTCTGCAGCCGTCTGCGAGAGGGTCAGGAGTCGGGCGAGAGGCAGCCCCTGCCCTGAGTGCTGGAGCCGACGTATCTGCAGAGTCGTGGGCTGATGGAAGGGTTGGCTGGATGAGGGCTGGGGAAGCTGCTCCTTTTGTCTGTAATAATCGGTGGAACTTTAAAGAGAGGAGACAATAACTAATAATGAAAGTCTGGGGGAGGAGGGAGGAGAGTGCATTTTGCTGCTGTTCAACCTCAGAGTATCTTGGGTGGCTTTGGATGAAAAGGGGGATGATGCACTCATATCTAAATAGGAAGCGTCCCCCCACGTGGGTGTTTGTGAAGCTTAAGTAATTATTTCTGAGAAGCGCTTTGGTAAGTGCTAGAGAAATGTGGAGTGTTTACCTTACTTTACAATCTAAAAAGCCCTAATAAAATACACAACAGGAGTATTAACAATGAAACTATTTTGAGGATTATTAAGCTATTATAAAAGAATGGAAGAAAATCTGCCTGGCATTATGTTCTATGCCACTAGATATTTAAATTAATGCCTTCCCTATAGCAGCTCCTTCAGAAATCTCAAGGTACTTAAACATCTTCAATGAATTAGATACTTGGTATTGTTAAATACCTCTTCAGCATTCTCTATTCATGTAGCACAGGGGGGAAACTGAGGCAGAATGATTTGGCCAGTGCATTCACCATGGGAAGGGTAAAGTGGGGTTGTGATTCATGTGGGTTTCTGTGACCCTTTGGAATGATGTATGATGGAAAATGTCCTTGTCCAGCAGCACTTCCCACTGCATGGGGATGCTGGACTGTATTTCTTTCCTCTTCCCAATCCCGTCCTGCTGTTGTAGAGCAGTGCTGTGTTGTGGGCACCAAGAAAATCCTTAGGGGTTTGCCTTTTGCCTAATGGATGCCTTTGCAGTATTTACAGCGCTGCCCGTGCCCATCTCAGGGAAGCCCATAAACCCTGATATAATGTTATTTACTTGTAAAAGGCAATTTGTAAAGATCTGTCTGGGGGCTGCTGTCACCATATCCATGGGATTTATTTCCCATTTATTTACGGTTTGTGCTCATGTATATGCGGTTCTTCTTTCCTGTCATAATCCAAAACTTGATTGTCCCTTGGACTTTTCTGTCACTTGCAACGTCAGCTGTGCAGGTCCCAGGGCTGCCTCTCATGCAGGTTGATTTATTTAATTTTTTTTTTAATTTTTTTTTTTAATTTTTTTTTTCTGATGATGGAGAGAAAGATCTGGAGACATAACATGAACCTTGGTCTTGAAATTTGCTTCAGGAGGAGAGAGAGGGGCGTGGAGCTTCTGGTGCAGTCATGCTGGGAGTGAGCTTCCCTGAAAACAAACCCTTTTCTTTCTTGCTTTCCTTGGTCTGGCTGCTGGGTGATTTGCCCCAGCCTCTTATTTTCCACAGAGTCTCAAATCCTGGGCTTGACAAATCTTCTTTTTCCTTCCCCTTTTCAGACTTAGTTTTCTGTTGGAGGTGGAGAGACATAGCCGAGCAAAGGATGGGAGACAGCACCTCCAGGGCAACCTGGGTCCTTCACATCAGACAGCAGATGCTTTTTTCCTGCAATTACCCCTGCACAGAGCTGTCTGTGCTGCATAGTAGCTAGAATTATGGGCTGCTTGCTTCCTGCAAAGAGGGAAGATGGTGGTATTGACCAAGCATTGCTTAGAACAGGGGCATGTGTGCTACGGCAGCTCTTTTCCAAATGGTCTTGAACTGCATCTGGCTGGGTCGAGTGAGGCTGCAGCTTCCAGGTTGCTGTCAGTGGGATGAAGCTGTTAACATGGAGCAGACTCCCCCCTGCACCACAAAGATTGTGTGTAAAATTCTTGGCTTTAGATTTGGGTTAATAAATGAAGGATTTCCTGCCTTTGATGGAGCACAAATTGTTTGGTTCAGGACTGGATGACTGATTTTAAGGAGTGATTTCTCCCTGGTCTCTGCAATCTGCTTGTGATGGGGTTTGGGGACTCTTCTTGCTTTACTTGTCCTTACAAGCGCTTGAGTGTAGCAGGTCAATACCTGGGAATGATAATTTAAAAATAAGCTTATGGCATCCAGCAAAAGGCTCTGATGCATTCAATGTCTTTAATTGCCAAAGTTTGGTATATGCTCAAGATTTCTACTTACTTTCACTCGTAATGATCCCGCCCAAAAGAAAGGCTCAGCTCTTCTTCATGGTGGATATCCTTGGTGGAAGACAACCTCTGCCTTGAAGGGAAACAGCTACTGCAGATCTGCGGCTGAGCTGGGAATAGCTCCTGGATCTTCAGCATCAATGTGCGATCCCTATTCCATTGAACAAACCTTGAAATACATCCCAGCACAGCCACGGTCCTGGGCAGACATCTGAAGCAGTTGTGGCAGCTCCTGACCCAGGGGTGCTTTCTTCAAGGAACAGTTCAGAAAAGGGACCTAAACTGGTGGAGTCATTTGGTTCATGGAAGAACACGCTGTAGATATTCCGAAAAAAACAAAATCAAATAGGAGAACTCGTAGTGGAGCTCTTTGAAAATTGTTCAAAGGGACCCTGTCAATGTGAAATTCCTATTTATGTTTTTTTCTTCCTCCTCCTTTCTTTTGTTGATACGATCTTGGAAGTGGGAGGATTTACAAAAATGCATGTGTTTTTAAGCTGCTTCTTCAGACTCCTTTTTTCCCTTGTAAATATTGTGTAAGAGGCCAAAATGAAAAACACAGAAAACAAACACGGAAGAGTCCTCATCAGACCCCTCCTCTAATCACTTCAGAACCTGAAAATCAGATTTGTTGTTGGATGTGTCGTAAATGTATTCTCACAGCTTTGCAAACGCACCAAGGATAGACCTGTAAAACCCATTGCTCGGACCTACCTTTAAGCCAAATTAGGGACTCCTTTAAAGGTCTGGTCTGCCGGAGCAGGGATGCTCAGCACTGCCGGGGCTCTCAAGGGAGGCACCTTCAGACTCATCAGCCTGAGGGTCCTGCTTCCAGAAGCTTCGGTCCTCCTTCTGGTGGACCCATCCAGTCTCTGACTGGGAAGGATTACTTTGGTGTATTCAAGGGCATCTAAAATAACCCTGAATTTGAAGGAAGAGAAGCATCCATCAGCCTCCCCTGTGCTGGAGGAGCTTTCAAACGTCCCCTCCCTGTGTTGGACCCCATCAGGGCATCTCCAAGGATGGTGATGAGGACTGCTCCAGCAGAGAGAGGGCTGCCAGCACTTCAAGCAATAAAAGTGAGTTTTCAGAAGGTTTTCTGCTGCTGGTTTCGGCGGCAGCAGCAGCACTAGGGTGGCATGAGTGATGTACAGACCTGGCACACAAAGCCAAGGGGAACTGAGGAAACTGTGTATTTACTGAAGTTAGCACCAAAGGCTCTGTGGATGCTGCTTTTTTCTCCTTCAGGTGGCTTACTAGTTACTTGGAGGCTGTGTAAAGGCTGAGCAATCTCAGGAGAGGGTTATATCAGAGGAGACTTATATTTTCATGCGAATTAACAAGTGAAGGCAAAACTTGTGGGGTCACTTGGCTTTTCAATCACCACCTAGCTCCTGGGAACTCTATATGTACTTTGGCTTCTGGGTGATGCTCTAACAAGCTCACGCTAAAACTGTGCCAGCCCTGACTTTGCAAGGAGCAGGTATCTTAAATCAAAGTAAGTGTTTTTATTGGGGGTTTGGATTGGTTTGGCTGAACCATTCGCAGAGGTGCATGTGAACAGGGGAGAAGGGATGGCAGAGCTTTGCTCCCTGGCCGGGGCCATGTGGCTTTGTGCTGGCAGGGTATTCCATGTGGCACACGCAGGCAGAGAACAAGAGCAGGCGATGAAGGGCATAATTACAGGGAAGGATGTGGAAACCAGTGCGCTGAAAGGCAACACGATTTGCCCAAGGACATGGGGTGATGGAGCTGGGGTTGGAGCTCAGCGGCTCCGTTTCGTGTGCTGGAGTGCTGTGTCCAGGCTGGTGCTTCTGCAGGGAAGTGGTTTTGGTGTAGATTGCCAATACCTTTACCTTGATTTTTCTGGCTGTCAAAAAACCCGAAAAGGCCTGGAGGACTTGAGTTCAGATGACTGGTCTGCATGTCTCTCCCTGGAAGCTATGGAAAGCAGTACTTGCAGTCCTGTTTGAACTTGTTAGTTGACAAGTTAAAAGGTTGTTTTGACCCTTCAGGATATTTAAAAAAAAAAATTTTCTTTCACCTTCCTTCTCCCAGTTTTATGAGAGGGCTGAGCCAAGAGCTTTGTATTCGGCACTAGGAGTGTAATTACAGCAAGCCCGGGCGAGCGATTCTCCCCCAGGGCTGTTTCATACTCGGTTTTTACTACTTTTTTTTTTTCCCCTGCCTCCCCCCGCCGTGTTATTGCCCTTATTCCTCCACCTCCCCACACACGTGCGATGCCGCAGCAGCTGTGGGACCCCACTCCTTCCCCCAGAGCCCCGGTTGGGAGCAATCCGGTTTTGCTGGGGTGGGGGCATGTGGCCCTTGCATGCAGAAAGCAGATGAAGCAAATCAGAGCTGGAAAGGAGCAGCAGCCAGCGGGGTCTTGCCGCCAACCGACCCCAAGCCATTGCAGGGGAACGGCTGGACGGGACCCAGCGCAGCTGCTCTGGCCGGGGAAGCTGGGTCCAGCTTTCAGTCCGTGTGTCTGCGCAGACTTGAGCAGGGCAGGACCGGCGGGCAGATGGAGTGCTGCCCACCCGGGAAGCATCTCCCAGCTCTCCTTGCCCGTGGCATGGCTCGGTGGGGTGGGCACGCTGGGTGCGTGCCGCTGGCGGGGCTTGGCGAGCTCTCGCTTCGCTTGTTTGTGCTGCGTTTCGTGAGCAGAGAGGGTTTCTTTTTTTATTTTTTTTTTTTTTTTTTGGTTGCCTCTCGCCTCTTGGAAAGCGCGTAACTCCTGCGGAGGCCGTGCTGCCTCGGCGTCTGTCGGTTTGTGCATCCTCGGTGTCTCGGGCTCTCCCTTGGGAGCGCGAGGGCAGGGCATGCCCACGGAGCAGAGGGTCTCACGGCGTGCCCTTGTCTTCCTGCTCTGAGCAGGCGCGGGGCTGGTTATACACAGCTGCTGTGGGCATCCTGTGCCCCGCTGCAATGCTGCTTGCTTTTTTTTGGGGTGGAAAGAGGCACTGACCGTTTTCACGGGTGGGAGAAAGTGTGAGCATCTCCGTCGCCTTTGCCGCTCCTGCCAGCAGGATCTGAGAGGGCTGGGGAAACTGGGGGGTGGATGCATGGCTCTGCTACTTCCCTGCTGCGTGACCTTGGTCGTGCTCAGCTGCGTATAGGATGTGAAATCATTATTCCATGGAGAAGTTAGAGCGTGGCGTGGACCCTGCCATTCACCCGTGGCACCCTGGCCCCCCAACTGCCCCGTGGGCGCTGGCTCCTACCCGCGTGGCCACCTCTGGCACATGTCTGTATGGCACTTCCCTGGGGTGCACAGGCACTTTGTGGGTGCACATCCTCTGTCTGAAGGGGTTTTCTTTTGGGATGACTGTCATTAACCCACCTGAGCATGTTTTCAACCAAAATGAGCATGTGAGCAGGAGCGTGGAGAGGGTTGGCAGTACTTCTGCCTCCACAGCGTGGTCTGTCCTGGGCTTTATGAATGTGAATTGAGCTTTGTGATGCTCCATTACAGGGCAGGATATTATCCCATGTCTAAAGATAGTGAGGGATAAGCGTGCGAGTCCCTGTGGTGCAGATGTGGGGCTGGGTGGCCAAGGGCTGCTCTCTGCCGCTGGCTGCTTGGGGGTGTCAGGCTCAGGCTGCAGCAACACCCTGACTGCAAACAGAGGAAAATGCCAAAAGAAATGGCAAGCGCTTTGCTTCTCCAGGGAAGCTTGATTGGGCTGAAATGGGTGGCTGAGAGCGCCTTGCTGTGCTTGCTGCCTTTTGCCCACTTTATTTAATCGCCAGCCTAACCGAGCCCTCTCCAGCCAAATATCAAAGCTGCTTGGGTGTTGTTGCCAGCCAGGTGCACTCAGCAATGTGTGGGGAGGTCGGAGGCGTGTGTGGGTGTGCAGAGCTGCCGAGTGCATTTGTGGAGCTGGGGTTCTTCCCGTTCCCCAGCCACGTCTCTTGCCCCAGGTTTCTTTCACCTCGAGAGCTGTGCTTTGAGCCCAGTTGGCTGGTGGTGGTGGCTGGCGGGGCAGCAAGCCGTGCCCAAGACCCGCGAGGTCGGCACCTCCTCCTGCACCTGGGAAGCTCCCTGGCTAGAAAAGGTCCTCAATGCTGTGCTCCTCTTGGGGCTGGACCGCAGCTACGACTTGATTTGTTGTTGTCCAGGCAAAAGCCAGTGTCTTTGGGGGCTGATATTCCCCTGTGCAGATGCGCCTTTGCATGTCATCTGGAAGGCTGGATTTATTCTGGAATAAACTGGATGCAACCCCAGATTGGTTCTGCTGGAAGAGCAATGATCATCAAAGTCCCTTTAATTCTCAAATTAGTCTGTCTGCCCAAGGCTTTAAAATTGGTTAGATAAACCACATTAAAAGTTAAATCTGAATTAACCTTTCCTTGCATAGGCAACCCCTTGGAGCCCCGACTGCAGCAAGAGAGAGCACAGGCTTCCCATTAGGGCAGCCCCTTTCTGGGGCCAAAGTGGATGCTTTTGGGTGCATTCCCCTCGCAGGACACCCATCACAGCAGGGCTGTTCCTCTTTCCATGGCTTAGCCCTGCTGCGAGCTGACCCTTGGCACAGGGCTGCTGTGCCGGGGTATTTTTAGAGAAGATAAGAGCAATGGCAGGAGAGAGGGCTCCGTTCCAGGGAGCTCCGACTCTTTAATTATGTTTTTGGTCTAGAAAATTATATGGTTCCTAGAGCGTAAATAGAGAACGTATGGAAGGTAATTGCACCTCCGGGTGCAGATTAACTGGTAGCAGGGAGAGGCTATGTGGAGGCCGGGATCAGAGGGAAGAGCTGGGCGGAGTGAGAGAGAGAAGCCGGCTTCTGGGGGCTGCCAGGCATTGCCCTGTTGCGGGGCGACTGCACCCTGCCTTGCCCTGGGCTCCTTGCACCCCCATCCTCCCCACAGTGCTTATGGGGGACTCCGCAACAAGTGTCTGGGGGGGGCGCCCAGCCCCATAAAGGTGAGGACCAGTCCTGTGAGCCATCCCACTGCCATTAGTCCCTGCATTTTGGGGGCAGTTTACTTCAAACCTGCCTCTGGGAGTACCTCATTGGGACCTCCCTGGGCACAGAGGCTGTGCCAGGTTTACTGGAGATGGTGCAAATCTGCCCCTCGCTTCTGTCTGGTGGGTGCCCTGACCTGTGTTTGTCTCCACGGGAAGGAAAGAAATTTAAAACGTGTTTTCATGCTTGAGCCTTCTAACCTTGCTCAGGAGTGGGGTACATCCAAGGAGAGCCTCAATTTTCTCTGCATTTTCTTTTTCTTCAGAGCAGCCCTGATTTCAGATGTGTAATCCAGAAGTGCATGGGTGTGGGGTATGGGGCTCGGCATGCATCCCTCGCCGCTGCGTGCTGCCAAAAATGATGCTCTCATTCTGCATCAGAAAGGGCAAAAGCAGGAGCTCTTTCTTTTAAGTGCTGCTTTTTATGTGGACAAGCTTAATATTTGGTGCATCTTTTTCTTTTAAAGAAGGCATTAAATTTAAAACCACCCAAAGCTCTGCGTTGGCGGCAGTGATTTTCTGCATGGTTCCCTCTCCCTTCCCTCCTTCCACAAAGTGTGAGCAATTTGGATGGAGGATCCTGCAAACAAAGAGAAGGGTGTGAGCTTGGGCTGCTGCTGCGTGCTCCCAGAACGGCGAAGGGCAGCACTTTGAATCTGCTGGGTGCTGCTGAGCATGACTGGTCTTGCGGAGCTGAGTAGCTGCAGCAACAAGAGCCGAAACCTTCGTTAGGTGTAGAAACGTGAGCAGGGACCTGTGGTAACCTCGTCCCCGCGTTTGCACGGTTCCCTGCTAATAGAGATAAGGAGGTTTCTCCAAGGTGGACCTCATTGGCCAGGCACCTCCCTCCCAACCCCTAAAGTCCTGATGTTTTTGGGATCTAGAGCCTGTATTCGAGGCGAGTCCAGCAAACTCTTTGCTTGAGAGGAAAATCAGAGGTCTTTATGATGGGAGGAAGCCTGGTTGCTGGTGCTGGGAGATAGGAAAGGGACTCTGGAGAAAACAACTGGGATTGGATAAGGAAATTTGGGCTTCAATCTCAAATCCGTCTCCAGCTGCGGTTTGTGAAGCAGTTTTGCAGAACCTTCCCCCACAGCCTCCCTCCTCCAGTTTAACCCTCCACCTGGCCAAGTGCTGGAGATGTGGGATTTTTCCCCCCCGCCCTTCTTCCTCATGGTTCCCAGTATAAATACATAGAGCAAAGCCGCCAGCTCTGTTTATTGAACACAAATAGAAGATAAAATAGTGGAAAACTAATTTTTTCATGCTCATTGGTGGGAAAGATTAAAATTATGCAAATCCTCAGCAGCGAGCTTGGTGCAGAGATAAGGGGATGTTCAAGTCAGCTGGCTGCCTGCTAATTCACTCATTGAAAAAGAAATGAGCAGGAAAGCTGTGATCAGCGTCACCGGCCCCTCATGGCGCTCATGGGGCTGGGATTTCTTTGCTGTGCTGGGAGGAAGCTGAACAAAAGAAACCTTTTTTTGGAGGCGTGTAGGATCCGTGCCAAGATGCTCACCCCAAAATCACGTGTCTGCCGAGTGCCGGCCACGATTGCTGCCTGATGAGCTCTGGGATGCAGCACCTAGAGCTTATCTGGGGTGTTTCTGCTGACCTCCAGCCAGTTTGCAATGACCTGAAAACCCCTGAAAGTGGTGGGTTTTCTTTCCCCTAGCATGATGATTCTGGGGGTGAATCAGATGAAATCTGCCACCTTGATCCCTCCGTTGGATGCCATGAGCAGAGCAAGGCTGGGAGTTGAGTGGGAAACCAATAAAGACAAGTGATGCTGGAGCTCGGTGCTTTCTGCTGCACCGCTGTGGCTCTTGGGGGGCTGCGAGAGGCAAAGTGGGGTTCAGCAAGGGGTTCACTAACCCGATGCGTGAAGGATTGTGTGAGGCAGGGGAAGGGCAGGTCCGTGCTGTGTGCTGGGTCTGGACTTTATCCCACGATCCCAATGCTGCCATCAATGAAATGGTGCCCATCTCTCCCCCAGAGACGCCTGCTTTGTAGTGGAAAGCAAATCTTGAAATTCCCCTTATGGGCACATTAATTAATTTTTGCAAAGCAACAGTGCTGTGGGGGTTTTCCCGGGATGAAAGGCCTTTGTGTGTGTGTCCGTGAAGGATCAGGGTATGTGCAGATGTGTTTGCGGTCAGGAAAAAGCGAGTGTGAAGCAGCATCCCATCACCCCCCTGACTCTGGGTCTCTGACTCAGCCCCGCGTTTCGGCTGAAGGAAAGATTTAACTCCTTTAGACCAAACTGAGCCTGTAGTGCTGGAGAGCATTAGCTGGCCACTTCTCCCCTCCCCAAGAGAGATTAGGGCAAACAGTGGGTCTTTTGCTTGTTGTGCTGCACATTTTGCCCAGTGCAGGCTCCTTGGCCGTCCAGCCCGTGCATTTCTTTCTTGAAATCTCTCAAGACAATGCCAGTGCATGATTGCCCGGCACGGGGGAGACCAATATCCCTGGAAACTGAAACCCTGCAAAGCAGCTCAAACTGCCGACCATGCAAAGGCACCCATAAAGTGATGACGGCTGCTCATCTTGCTGGGAGAGGGACCCGGTGCCAGCGTGTGTTTTTGGAAGGGTTTGTCTGACTTCCTGTCAAATCAATATTTATTCACAAATCTATTTGTTTGCTTTTGTCACTGAAAACTCTTGTGGGTTGTTTTTTTTTGTGTATGTTGTTTTGTTCCCCTTGTGTATTTTTGGCTGCGCAGTGCTGGCGAGAGGGGCTGCTACAGCTTTTGCTGGCTCCAGTCATTCCAGCTGCTTCTCCTAACCCATGGTTTTGAGCCTCTTTTGTAAGGAGGGACTCAGCTGGCAGCTCTCCTCTGGCTGGGCACATCTTTCTCCCCGCACGCCCCTGGGCTGGAGGCGACAATGGTGCTGGGATTGGAAGGGGTTGACCTTCGTGAATGTGGATGGCGTTTTTCCATGACTGCCTTATGGATCGCGGTGGATGAGGGGTGTGGAAGAGATCAGCTGCCCCCCAAAATGCAGTGGCAGCATTGATGCTGGCTCTGGACCTGTGTATTTGGTTGTCCTTCATCTCCATAGCCGTAGCCAAAGCCATTGCCGGTTTATGGACGCGATGGGAGCATGCTCTGGGTCCTGGGGGATGCGGGACACCCCCTGCTTCCGTGCGAGCCCACCGGTTGCAGGAGCTGCCTTGATCGCAGCGTGCCGTGCCGCAACCCCTGAGCCATCCCTCCCGGTGCGTCTGCCCTGGCAGCCTGCCTGGGACCGGGCGACAGTGCGTGCGCAAGCTTTCCCTCCAGGCCTGCAGTCGTACTCCAGTTTCACCGTCATCACTAACCTTCCCGTTCATTTATTTTTCCATTTTACTGTGAGTGAAACAAATAATGGCTTGAGCTTCGCCCTCCCTCCAACCGCTCTCCCCCTTCTCTCTGCCTCCATCCCCTGACTCATTCCCAACCGCCTGAGCTCATCCTACTCGTGTTTGTTTTCCTCCCAACCGACGCTCTCACTTTCTTGCTGGTTTATTTGCACTACTGTAGTGCTTAGCGTACGGACGGGGACCGTGGATGTAGCACCTCTCTTTTGCTTCCAGCTGGCGTGGGTCCAGCTGTTTGCAGAGCTCTCTACACCTGCTGAAAGCTGCGTGCGATGGAGATGGTGCTGTGATGCAGGCACAGCCCCAGTCTGGGGGCTGGAGCTGCAGGTGGGATGAAAAAGGGTTTTTTTAGCAGCCAGCTGAGGACCCACAGTGCTCCAGAGCACCTTGGGCATGGGGAGAGCATTGCTTCCTCCTGGGGTTGTCTGCAGAGCCCCGTAGCTGGAATATTATTTATCTCCCCCTAGCCAAATCACGCAAAGCTAAATTGAGCTGTGGCAGGCAAAAGTGTGAAGCATATTATTAGGAACAGGGAGCTCTTGTTCCACAGCTGCTGCTGCTGCTGCCGTTGGTAATTAATGTTTGAGGAATTGCAGATCTTCATTAGGAGAACAATTAGATTAACGAGAGAACTGGAGCTGAGGCTGTAGTGGGAAAGGGTTGGGGGGAGGCTTTAAAAACAAAATAAAATCCCGCCCTGGCACCCTGCCTTGCTGCTCCAGAGACGTGCCGATGCTCTTGGAGGTGTGCTGGGAGGAGACCAGTCCTTTCTGCCTGAGCAGTGACAGGCGCTAACAGACTCGCGGGGGGTTGTGTGTGCAGAGGAATCATTATGGAGAAGAAAGAAGCAATCTACGGTTGTCATAAATATTTAAGGCAGCCCAGCACCCATCATTCGGCCGCAGCACCGGGTTATTAGCAGAGAGAGCATTGGGCGAAGGCTGCTCACGGCTTAGCAGGGTCCTGGGCTTGCATCGTTACAAGCTTTAATTGGTGTCCTTGTTGCTGGAAACACTGACCCCTCCAAGGCAAGAGCCACTCTGGCCATGACATATCTCCTTCAGGGTCTGGGCTTTAATTCAGGCCAATGAACGGGCCTGAAGTTGAGGGATTTAAGATGCTTCTTAACACTTTTCTTTCAGCAAGAGGTGTTTGGGGTTCCCTCACCACTTATTTTCTTCCCTGTGGGCTGCCCCATGCTGGGTTTGTCCATGCACCTGCAGCAGGTTTGCCCTCGCACTGCACAGCCAGAGTAAGGTGCTGCACAACTGGCTGATGAGCGGAATGCAGCAGGGATTCGCTCAGAATAAATGAACCATTTAGAGAGGTTGTAAAATCATAGAAAGTAACGACAGAAGGGAGGTTGGAAGGTCAATTAGTCCCTCTCGCTGGCCCAAAGCAGCATCGCGCGTTTGGAAGTCGTTTGCACAGATGCATGCCTGGCCTTCTTAAAAACCTGCAGTGATGGTGTTCCCGTCCCTAGGCTGTGCTCCCTGTCTGCCTGGGCTGCCTGGCTGTGGTCCTGCTGCCGGCTCAGCCCCACACAGCCTCTCCCGCAGGGCACCGGCGATGTCCTTCCCTTGGGAAATACTCCACGTTGCCCCTCCGGACCGGCCACACCGTCCCCTGCTTCTGGTGAAAAAGAGAGGATGGGGGATTCTCACCTCCTCTTGTTTTAAGAAATTTAAGCACAAGAAACTCTGTTTTCCAGCAAGGTGGAACCCCTGAGTGGTGCAGACAGGTCTGAGCTGGGATGGGGGAGGCTGTGGGTCAGCTCCCAAAAGCAGAGAGTGTGGGGGCTTGGGGGGGTTATAAAACCCCGGTGTGTTACAGAGGGGGCTTAGCTCTGTTTCACCCATCTCTGCTCCCATTGCGTGGGGAGAAAGCAGAAAGTTTTGCCTTTCAGGGGACCGCAGATTTCTCTCTTCCGTAATTGATGGGGACAAAAAAGTTGCATTTCCTGGCGACTCCAGATGGTGCAGCGTGAATAAAAGCATTTTCTGCAATATGGTGGCTTCTGCGCGTCCGAAGGAGAGATTTGTTGTTGGACACGTTCCTGTTTGGCTCAGTGCCTCCAAAGATGGACAAGTCATTACCGAGTGCTTGCACTGGCTGGGCGGGCAGAGGGGTCATGGGCTCTGGAAAGCTTCCTGTAGCCGCACTCATCAAGAGTGAAAGAATCTGCTTTTATGAGGCAGTGCTCTTCCTTGCCTTGCTGAAAATGGAGGATAAAAGCATCCTTCTCCCTGGCCAGGCTTAGCCCGTTGCATGCTGATCGTCTTCACCTGTCAAGTAAATATTATTGCATGTTTAATTCATTGCCCACTTCTCACGGGGGGTGTGCGTGCGTGTGCATATGTGCTCTTTGGTATTACAAAAACATTGTCGTGAATACTGAGCCAGCCTACTCAGAAAAATCTCTTTGCCTGATCTCTGTGATGATTGACTGGTAACAAAGACACCTAGATGATCTCACCAGCTTGTCAAAAAACCCCTTATGTTGGTTTAAAGTAAAATAAAAAATGACGTGCCTACCAGGTGGAGTCTTTTTGAATCCTGGGTAATGGGTAGGTTCTCCCAGGGTCCTCTCGCGAGCTCCTTTCCTACAGCCTGCTGTAGGAGGGATATTATCAATCTCTGAATGCTTATAAATGTTTTAAGCTGCCTCTGATGCATCCCTGGTGTGGACAGGCTGCGTATGGGTTGCTTTATCTTAACCAATGAAATGCAGCTACCTCTGGAGTGGGATGTCTGTTAGCCCGGCAGGACCGCGCTGCTACAGCTGCTCAGAGTAGTAAAGGGAGGAAAATCATATTTAATAGAAGTAAGCCAGCAGGGCGAGATCAGGCTGTCAGGCAGGAGCTGGAGTATCGCGAGGATGATGTTACTCCCAATTTCTGCTTATTTAGCAGCCTCTTAATTTTGCATCTCATATGGAAGATGAAAATTGCAGCAAAGCCCTGCCTGGCCGAGCTGCTCAGCTCAGAAGCGTTCCTGGCTTGCACCACTTGGGCGTTGCTGCACGCTGGTGTATTTTGTGGGGCTTCATTCAATGCATTAAGGTAACTCGTGAAGACACCCGCTAGAGCTGGGGCTCTCTGCAAGGATGTGACAAGAGCCAGAGGCTTCCTGAGACAAACAGGCCAGAATTAAATCAGAGGGAAAGCAAGCAAGGAGCGTGGATGCAGCTTCCTAGCCCTGTTGCTGACCTTGAGCAGTGCAGCCTAAGACTCTGTCCAGTCTGCTCTGGTGTCTGCTGGTCTGCAGGGCTCTACCAGCCCAAGCAGTGACCTAGCATCCTCCCAGCTTAGCTCTTAAATTCAGATGAGATCATGGCAGCGAGTAATGGATGGGTTTTTTTCTTTCTCTCCTCCTTTCTTAATCTCCCCTGGCTGGTAGGTCTGAGACACAGGATTCCTGCCAGAGCAAGGGAAGGGATTTGCTCATCTTCTGTCTTGCAAGCTCAAAACCAAATCCTCTTTATGGAGTTTAACCCCCTGTGTTGGCTGGGAGGGATGCGGCGCCTGGCAGGGAAATGGTGGGGGGAGAGGTACTGAAGGAAAAGACAGGTTGAACTAGAGAGAGAGGAGGACCCGGAATGTCATCCCTGTGCCCTTGGTGCCCAAGGGGTGGACTCTGCCTTTGTGTTGGTCGTGACTGCAGCACGCTTGATCCTGGGGTGGAAAAAACATTTGTATGGGGGTGTTGATGGGCCTGCGGCTGTGGGAGCCACATTGCCTTGCGTGCTGGCCGGTGGTGGGTCCTGGTGGCAGGGTGAAGTGTCCCCACTGCGCAGAGGTTGGGCGAACGTCCTCGCATGCAGGGCTCCCGAGCAGGCTGCCGCAAAACCCAGGGAAGACAGCACTTACTAATAACCTTGATTAGCTTTACTTGCTGGTGGCTAATCGGCAAGATGCAAGCTGTGGCGGCAAAGCCAGCCCTATGGTATGGACCAAGAAAGATGAGCCTCTCTATCCTTCTTACTGTGGCTCAGGATCCCCGTCGTCACTTGCTGGGGGATTTGCTGGTACGGTTGTGCTGTGCGGGGCACAGGGCAGCTAAACTTGCCCTCCTATTCCCACTGCTGCTTCTAACCTTTCCCAGTTGAAGCACAACTGTACCTTTTTCGTGGGGTATGAGGAAGCAAAACAGATCATCAGTTGCACTGTTGCCACAATGATTTTCATTTACCACCAAATAGTAATTACGCTAAACTTTGTGTGTTTGCTTCACTACTTTTATGTCCTGTCATTTGTTTTTTGCTGATAAGCAGAGTGTGTGCAGGCAGGTCTGTCCTTGCACAGGGACCACAGCACTCCCGTGTCATCTCCCAGCCTGGCTACCCAGGGGTGTGCAGACAAGAGTGGCCATGCCACGTACAGGCCATAGAAGGAAATGTATTTCTTTCCTCTTTTGTTTCCCAAGGCTTTTGGCTTGCCTGTATGTGGGTCTGAGCTGTTCCAGCCTCTGGGTTTAATTGCCTGTTCCAGAATGAGAAATCAAGGGCAGTCCCTCTGCATCTCTTGGCCATGGGGGACACTAAAAATGATAAGCGGGGAGTTTAAGTTTTCCTCTGTCTTAATGTAAATCCAGACCAACTTTGTGTTACTCAACAGGACCCTCTCTGGGTTCACTGGGGTGTGAGGGAGCAGAGTCCTTGCCTGGGTCTGTAGTGGTTAGTTGAAATTCTCCAGGGTGTTGTGTTTGGAGAGTTTTGGTTTTTGGTTTTGGCCTGAGGTGTGCGTGCGTGTGGTTTGGGGATTTGGGGGGTTATTTCTATCATAGATAATATTATTTGGGATTGTGTCTACCTGGGAAAAAAAGGAGTCATGCAAAATCTGGATGGAGCCGGGGGTGTTGGCGCTCCCCTCCTTGGGGCAATGCTGGTGGCAGAGGGGTGCCACCACCGGGTGGTGAGCTCCCGTGGGGAGCACCAGGAGGGTCCCGCCACGACCCTCCCACAGGGCCCATCAAGCTGCCTGGGTGCTCGGTGTCAGGTTCGATGGAGAGCTCCAAGGAGCCTGAGCCCTGATGAAGATAACGAATGGAGGCAATCGATCAGCAATTGCCTGTAATGAGAAGCTCGTTCTTTCGAGAGGGCTGGTGACACCCTACGCCGGTCCAGCACTCTGAGCTGGAACTGATAAAGTACCCCCATGTTCCTAATTAACTTTCTTTAATTTTTTTTCTCCTTTCAATTTTTCATCTCTTTTCTGTCTTCTGCTTGGGCTGAAGGCTGGTGAAAGATGCTTTGCTTGGACACAAACTCACAGCAGCAACGGGTGGGCAGGTTGCATCACTTGGCCGCAGTCCTGTCCCGGTGTGATGGTTACCTCTGTGGGGCAGTGACTGGCCTCCCGTGCTTCTGGCCCAGCTGCTGGGGCTGGGAACCCACCAGTTACCCTCAGGGGAGGGTTTGCACAAGACTCTTCAGTAACAACCACCTACTCTGTGAGAAAGCAGCTTAAGTTGCCCTCAGAGAGTAGCAGAAAACCGTGCAGGAGCTGGAGGAAGGCCAGGCAGGTTTCTATCACCAGCTGAGCTGCCATCAGTGAGGAGCAGCGTTGTCAGCCCCAGGAACGAGGTTTAACCCTCCCTGCTTGCACAGGGGTTTTGGGGTGAAGGAGGGGGCTGTCACTCCCTCCTTCTGCTAATGGCAAAGGGAGTCCCCGTGCAGACCTGACGGAGGGAGTGAGGGATTTGGAGAGAAGGTTGCAAGGTGCGGCAGCATCCACGTTGCTATGTGAAAGGGAGCAGTAAGCCAAAGCGGGAGGGATTAGCCTGCTCAGAGGGACAGATGCCATCTGGATGGGCTCTTCCCAGTACAGGTCATCTTCATGCCATGCTGCAAGTCAGAAAAGCACTGGTTCCTCATTGTTCAGGGTTTTTCTCATATGTTCTTAGCTTGATGTACACGGATGGGAGTCCAGGAAGCCGTTCCTCCGCAGGAAGGTGGAGCACTGATCTGAACCTTCATTTGATCTGGGGTGGAAGACAGCTTTGGACTCCAGATATGAGAAAAGCTGTTGCAGTTTTGCTGATGGTGGGCTATTGTTGAGGTTTGGGTTTTTTTTTTTCTTTTTTCCTCTGCTTGGTTTGAATGGTGCTTGATATCTCTGATTTGGAAAAGGTCCAATGATGATTATGGCTGCGTTGCCCAGGTTGGAGAAGGGATGGCTGTGATGGGGAGAGGTGTTAGTGCTCCTGCCAGTGCAAGAATTTCAGAATGAGGACTTGTGTAATGGGATGCAGACCTGCAGGTTGCTAGTGACCAACATGACTATAAATGATGTCAAGTCTCTTGCAAGGGATGGTGTGTGTATGAAGGAACTGCAGCCTGGTGCCTTTGCTGTAGGTCAGAAGTGGGCATATATTCCTTTTCTTCAGACTTGTTCAGGAATCCCTAACTGCTGAAAACATTTGGGCCAAAGAAAAGAAGATTTTGATACTTTTTGAATCATGTATCATTATCATCTTAGTTGGCAGCGTGCCTAGTGTCCCAAAGGCCAGAGTGGTTTGGTGCTGGGTGTGTGCTCCTTTGCTGCCCTCTGTTTCCCCACCAGTCTTGAGCACGTTGCGATAATCCAGTGTCACCCACCTGCCCGGCTCCCAGGCTTGGGGTGCAGGTGCCTTGGGAAGGGGATGCGGGTGATTTTCTCTTTAGCATTATTTTCTCGCAGAAGATCATGTTTATTCCCCATGCGGAGGCTGGCTATGCTGAGGATGCTGTGAGATGAGGCTGACGGACGATTATTTACCCAGCGCTGTCGGCGTGCGCGTGCCAAGCGCAGAGACGAGATGCGGTCTGTGCCCCAAGGAACTCCCAGTCTGTCAGGCAGCTAAGCTGGGGCTAATGATGAATGACTTCCTAAATAAATAAATAAAGCTCGAAGGCCTGAAAAAAGAAATGCAAAGTATTACCCTGAACCACAAGGAAATGTAGTTGTCGACATGATGCTGTCAGGCTCTCAGTGGAGATCTGCAATGGTTTGTTGGTAAATGCTGAAGGATGGTGTGTGTTTGCCCGTGAGCGAGAGGAAGGGGATGGGGCAGGGGGAACGTGATCCTCGGTCAGATTCTTCCCTGCCTCATGCCTTTGTGCATCCCGGAGGAGAGCCTAGCTCCTGCCCTGCATCCACAGAAGCAGAGGAGAAGCCATGTCTTCAGCCGAGCTCTGCACTGGGCCCAGGAGGATGCTCCTGGGATTTCTGGTTGCTCCAGCATTGCCTCCCTCTCGCTGGCAATGCCATGGTGCTGCCACCGGCACAGGCTTTTTGCTCTTCTCTTTGCTGCAGCAGGGTGGTCCTTTGGGGTCCTCCCTGCGCTGCGGTCGCAGCACCCCACAGCAAAGGTGGGCTTGGGCTTAACTGGGGTGCAGCCCGGCCAGGGGAGCTATGCTTCTTCCTCCTCCTCCTCCTCCTCCTCATCCCCTCGCTGCTGGTTGCCTCCGGCTGCGGCGATGTCCCCTCTGCCCCTGTCCGTGCTGCACTGCACCTGCTGAACGCTTCCTGGCCGCCGCAGATACATCACCGCTTGTCAGAGCTGTCGCTGCGAGGAACACGGTGGGGGGAAATTAATTTCTCCTGACGATTCGAACCCAACTCGGAGCTCTCCTGTCTCATTTCTCCTGCAGTGACCACAGCTTAACCCTTGCCATGCCATTGTGCCCCCGGGCTGGGACTAGCATCTCTTGCGACACCTGCACTGCTGCACCCCAAAAGGCCCCTTGTGCCTATTGCTTGGGGACTGTGCTGGGCACTTTGCGCGCATGGGAGGACCAGAAATGCCGCAGGAAGAAAGAAAAAGAGTGTGTGTGTGTGTATGCGTGCAAACGCAGCGAGAGGCAGTATGACTTCATGCTCAGAGCGCTGTCTTAGTGTGCAGTTTCTTCTGGTTTCCCACGTTGTAAAAAAGGATAATACTGTCATATCAAAGCACTTGGAGATCTGGGGATGAAAAGCAGCGTATAGGACCAAGACAGTCCTGATCAAAGCTCTTTTTTCTCCATCTGTGTTTGTTTCCCCATGGAAGATAATACTCTGCCTCTTTCTTGTAAATATTTTTTACAAGATCTAAGTAACTCCCTGATAGATAAACAGTCATGCTTAGCTCTGAAGGATCTCTACTGGCTGCTCTAATTGTGTTTGCCAAGATCACGGCCTGCGTTTTGAAGTGGGCTGGGGAGATGCATTCTAGTGTAGAAGAGGAACTGTGTCCGGCAGCTTCAGAGGGGAAGGGGCTGACCTGGAAATACTCTGACATCTCATTTTTTGGGCAGGATCATAGTCTTTTGAGATCGGTCCTTTCTGCACAGCCCTTGGAGCTGGGCACCTAAAGCCACCAGTTAGTCTTGAGGTGAGCTTTGCTGGTGCACAGGGGCTGTATTTGTTTTATTAAGGTGTATTGAAGCACTGTGGGGAAGGTGGGTCCTGTGGGAGACGGGAGCACGGCAGTCCCCCGTGCTCCAGCAGAGACTGGTCCTCTGAGCAGCAACAGGCTCCCACATCTCCGGGGCGTCTTTGCTGAGATGAAGTGGCCCAGAAGGCAAAGTCATTCTGGGGGCTTTGCTGGCCTAATGAGCGTGATTCAGCAGGCACAGGGAGGTCTGCAGTGTGAGGAGTCTCCCTGTTGTGGGGGAAGGATGTGCACGGTTCTGGCACTGGGTCTCGCTGGGACTTACAGCATTTTGCTTTTGTGGCTGGCAGGTTTGTTTTGTTTTTTCTCTCCCCTGAGCTAGCCCTGTGAGCAGCAGCAACGATGCTGTTGCATGCAGACCTGGCTGTCTGGGTGAGCTTCTTCGGGGGCTCTCCTGTCTAACCAAGATTTGAGGTCAAGTGGCTGTTTTTCAAGCAGAGGCATCGGCAGCATCTCCCTTTCTGCCCCGACGCTGGCTTTCAAGTGCCTGATAGGGAACTACGATGGCTGCGGTCTCTCCCTCCCTATTAAATAGGGCTTAGCTGGTCAGCACGTTAGTGGGTGGGGAGGGGGAAACGAGTGTCAGAAACTCATACTTTGAAGCTCATGTCTTCATGCTCTGTTTCCTCAGAAAATGAGGCTAATACTTGCCACCAAAGCAACCTGAGTATGGAGGCATGGGCCACGCAAGCTTCCAGGGACAGCATTGCACGTTGGCATCTCCTTGCTCCCCAGCGCCCACAGGGAAGGTCCCACGGTGGGGTCCTGGGCCAGGTCCAAGCAGGCAGCTGCCCGCATTGCACGAGCCACCAGCGCTGGTATCCCTGTCCCAGCTCTGGTGGGGTTGAGTTTGCCGAGGGCAGGGTGTTAGATAGGAGCAAGATAGAAATGTGGGGTGGCGAATTTAAATTTAATTTCTCCCCTCCCCAGGGGAGGTGACAAATGAGCTAGTGGTTGTGCTAAAAGCTCTTCTTTCTTTCTTTAAAGAGGTTGCTGGGAGGAAATGAAGTGACCCACTGACCTTTGTTAATATGCAGCACAAACTAAGCCGGTGCTGCTGGAAGGAAAAGAGACCTCAGTGCAGCCCTCTGCCTGCAAGGTGTTTGCTTCGATTGATACGTCTAATGGGAGTAATTCTCCTGCAGCAGCTACTGAAAATGAAGATGTTTAATCATCCGCTCGATCTGTGTGGAACTTTTTGCAGAGAATTTCTTTAAAATTGCCCTTCTCCTTTTCACATGCAGGTGAAAGCACAGAAGAGAAGCCCAAATGCTTTTTTGTGAAGTTTTTTCCAAGTTGTTACATTCTAATGAATCTGAAATGAAGGCATGATCCCTCCCTCTTGGACTTTTTTTTAAATGCAGAGCAAACTTTTCCATCACTGGCTCCATGGGGGCTAAGAAAAAGTAACATAAGGCAAAATACCTGAGTAGCTCTGACCCATCCCAATGTCTGTAACTGTGCAGACACTCGTTTTTAGCAGCATTTCCCACAGGCTCCCTCTTTAAGCAGCAGGGACCAAGTTAGCCAACTGGTCTGTAGATAAAGCCCCCTCCTCCTATATCCCCTCTGATACCCAAAGTAGCTTAAGGGAGTTAGGTGTCCAGCACCCTCTGAAATGGGAGTTGCTGGGAGGAAAATCTTCAAAAGCATCTTAGCGGCTTAGGTTAAGTCCCTTTGACTCTCAATGGAACTTAAGCTCTTAAGAAATGTAGGTGCTTCTGAGCATTTTACCCTTTGTGCCTAGCACCCTTGGGTCCCTGGAGATCCCTCGCTCGCGGTACTAGCTGGAGGAGCCACAATGGGAAGCTGCTTCTTGGAAACGCTTCTCAGTTTTATTCTTTTTTATAATACTCTTCAAGATCCTGTGTTCAGTGCTTACAAGATGCACACATGTACATACTTACAGCTAGAGATCAGGCAGTGCACAAGAATGAATGCCTTACAGGAGCTCTTTTACTGTAAGAATTAATCTTATTCCTGAAATGTGACCGTATCTAGCACAAATCTGACCCCATTGGGGGCCATGGCTTCACTTAATTGCATTCTTTAGCAAGGATTGAGGTCTATTAGGTGGTTTGCTTGTGCTGCAGGAGATGCTGTGCCAGAGAATTTAGTGAGGGTTTGCAGGTCCGTGGAGCAGTGCAGGAAAGCTGCCATTATGTTTACTTTTATGGTGCCAGGAGCTTGGCTGGGTGCTCAGCAGACAGGCAGGAGGAGTGATGCAAACCTGCTTCAAAGAGCATAGACAAGGTAAGCTGTGCACGTGCAGAGAAGGGGAGAGGATGGGTGATGAAACCCTTGTGATTTGAGCATTCGTCAAAGCAATTCCCACTTGAATTCAGCACCGCTGGGAGGGCAGGAGCGCCTTGTTGCATGGTAGCTGGGTTTCCAAATGTTGCGTGTTCTGCATTGTAGGCAGGAATCGTGCAGTGGATGAGAGTCTGTTTCCAGTCTCCCTATTGCCAGGGTGCTATCAAGAAAACAGAGCAAACTCCTGTCCCAGTCCCTCCTTGATATCTGCAGGGGAACCAGGTGGGTGCACATCTTGCTGTCCTGAAAATCCCATATCCAGGGGGAGACAGCCAGTGACGTACCTGCTCTGAAGGATGAGTTGCTGGATTGAAGTTGACATGTCCTAATATCTCTGCCAGCACTTTCTGTCTCCGTCAAGGGCTCGGGAAGCACATTAGCACTGGAGCGGAAGTGTCACCCTCTGGCATCTCCTTCTCTAATCTTGGAGCTGTTGCTATATCCCCTTTACCAGATCTTCTCTATCGGAGCCCATTATATGGCATGAAAAGCCACGCTAGATGTGGGACAAGACCTTCTCTATCAGAGCCCATTATGTGGCATGGAAAGCCGTGCTAGATGTCGGAGAGTGGAGCTGCCAGGCTCCTCTCTTCGGAGGAGGTGGAACATTTCCCTGACATGCCTGCATTCAGCTCCATCATCGGGGAGCCTCTTGACTGCTCTGAGCTGTGGAAGGTCACTGGTGCCACATCTGGAGAGCAGACGAGGCTCAAGGAGATGTTTGGTGGCATTTACTGGGACTGTGGTGGGGGGGATATTGCTCTGATGAAGAAAAACAAGAGTTTCTAAAATGCTGGCTGAGCTAGCCCTGGCGGGTTTTTTTTAATATAGAGAACTAAAATGGTTGGGAGGATGCTTGCTCTCCCTGACTCCTGCCCTCTCCCCCTCCAGCCTCGCTGGTGGGAACTAGGAGCTGCATGACTGAAGCAGGGAGAAGGGAGAGCCAGCGAACAGCAACTCGGTTCCATTTGTTGTGCTGGCATTGATACTGCATCCCCGGTTTAATTAACAGTTACTATCGCAGCTATTCATAATGTTCCCGGTCTCTGCTCGCCTCTGACAACAACAAAAGAAACCCCAACGTGTTGTTCTGCACCCTGGAACCCTGTGAACCCCGCGTTAAGTCTGGCTGGAGCCTCTGTGTGTTTCTCTAAGTGTGTCTAGAACAAACATTTGAAGAGATTCCCAGTGGTATAATCCAGATTTTTTCTCTTTTTTTGTGAGAGGATCGGTATTTATGCTTGGTTTTCACAAGCCAGCACTGAAGTGCCATGGATCTAGACTAGCACAGAGCACACAGCAGAGGCTTTGTAATCCTCAAAGTGCAAGTCCAAAGCTTCTCTCTGAAAAGTTGCTCTTTAGGACTGAGTACATATGGGGACTTCTTGTTTATCCTGGCTTTTCTTTTAATTGTACAGTTCAGCCTTGGAGAGTTAATGGGACAGAAAAAGATTAAAATGCCCCTTCACACTGCCTGTCCTGATGGTCTCATACCCTGATGTGTATCAGAAGGCTTAAGCAACCTCACTATCCCCTTAGTCCTTTTAAAGCCTTTGATCACTGTACAGTATCTCCTACCTGGCTTTTCTCCAAAAGGTGATAAACCCGGGTTTTGATTTTTAATTGGGGTAACTGATAGCGGGAAGGAATCTGTACAGATCTGAGAGCATCCTTCACACAACTCTGGCCCATTATTCTGGTGCTCAGAGTCTGTCTGATGGAGGAACCT
Organism: Buteo buteo; assembly: GCF_964188355.1. Classification (NCBI taxonomy): domain Eukaryota; kingdom Metazoa; phylum Chordata; class Aves; order Accipitriformes; family Accipitridae; genus Buteo; species Buteo buteo. Next base: position 3,100,726 of record NC_134180.1, read on the forward strand.
CTTAGCTGCTGACCTTACGAGGAGGTTGTGGCTGCAGTTTTCACTCTATTTTCAGCCCTTCTGGGGCAAAGCTTGCCTCTGTCACTGAAGGAAGCATTTACCAGTGTTGACACATAGGACTGGGGTAGTTGCTAAGAATACAGCTCCCTTAATGCCATTCCAGCTTTGCAAAAAGGGATCAGGATAAAGCTGTAAGCAGGCAGCTCCATTTGGAGCCAGGAGTTGTCTCCATGGAAATGTGCTGGCAGGGCGAGGGCAGCAAACTGGTGCTGAGCTTGCTCTCCCCTGTGGCAGCCATGCTAACGTGCTGGTGCTGTCCTGCAGCCACATTCTGCCACATCCAGGGCAGAAGCGGTCAAGAGAAAATCTCTCCCGCATCCTTTGGAGGTTGTGTTTGCTTGCTGTGCCTTTTGGTCTGTCAGGATCGACTGTGGTACCCCCTGCTCCAGGTTTTGTCTCTTCACTTTTGTGTTAGCTCAGTAACGCGCTTCGTCTGTGTGTTGCAGGTGGGGAAACTGAGGCACCGAGCAGGGTAGGGACTCTCAGACGTGCAGAATAGCTGCTGTAATCCCAGCCATGTTAAGAAGCCTGGGAGACTCACCAGTGTGCATTTGCCTTGCAAGAGGGGCTCTGGGACACCTATGCTGATCCCAGCGCTGAGGTTCAGGCTTGCTGTGTTGGGGTAAGTTCTGTACAGCAGAGAGCCTGCCTGGGCAGGAAAGAAATCCCTCCCCCCATTGCATGGAACCTCAGCAAACAAAAGGAGACACAGAGGAGACATCTCCTGCTTCATCTTCCCTCGTGGGGGATTTTTTTCTTCCTTCCCAGGTTTTTCATATGTGAGGTTTCATTTTTTCTTCGCCTGTCCTGCGCTTTTGTGGAAAAATCGCCCTTTAAGAGGGTCCCTGGGCCCTGTCGGGTCAGATCCCTTCACACCTCATTGCTCGTCTGCTGCTCGGCCGGTGCTGCCCTTCTCCAGTGTTGGGGAGGGAGAGAAGCCGACGGGTGTTAAACTTTAAACACGGGCTCTGTGCAGTTGGTACCTCCTGATTGCGCTTCTCTTTCTTGCACCGTTCCCTCCCTTTGCGTGAGTGCGTGCACGAAAATTTCGCCATTACCTGCTGAGGCTGGAGCAGGCTGGCCTCGTGCCCCCACCAGTCTGCTTGGCGATGGAGCTGGCCCAGTCCTTTGTGGCATCAAGGCGAAGGGCTGCCTGGCCTCCCCGCAGGGACCGTGTGCAGTAATTGCTTTCTCGGGACTCCGCTGCCTCTCCGGGCTCTGTTCGGCTGCCCCCTCCCTCTGCAATGTTGGCTGCCCTCCTTCCTCTCTCTAAGTGCTCTCCCCTTCACCTTTGTGCATCTGCAGGTGCTGACAACGCTGGGGAGACGCTGTGAGTCCTGCTGACCCGGAGCCTTCCTGGCTGGGGCCGAAGGCCATTGCAGAGGATGAGGATCCTTCCCAGCCCTGGGATGTCTTCACTGGTCTCCCTCGTGAACCTCCTCTCTGTGCTGCTGATAGGCTGCGTAGCTGAAAGTAAGTGACTCTGCTGTTCCCCTGCTCCTTTTTTCCACCTGTGCTTCACCTCTCCTGGAGAAGGCCAGCAGGAGCAGGCTTTAGTGCTTAGAGCCAGCAAAGTATCCTCCTCTCCTTTTTAGCATTAAAGAAGTGCTCAGTACCTTATCATGTATCTTAATTTTCCAACATCTTTAGCGTTCCACCAGTGCTTTCCTGTTGTTCCCAGTCCCACCTTAGAGGGACATAAGGCAGGTGGGTCCTTGCAGCCTGCTTTGAATCTCAGATTGCCCCTAAGACTGCCAAAGAGCTGGAGAGAAGGGGAGGGAACTGCCTGACAGCTCTTGCTGGAGCCTTCCTCCCCCTTCTCCTGGCCCCATCTCCACCCAGTTCGCCCATATTGTCCTCTCCTGCTCTTGCCTTTCAAGCATCTGTCAAACACTAGTGACCGTTGTCATGTTACTTGCCGGGGCTGGATTCAAAACAGCATCCGAAGAAAGAGTATTATGTTTCTCCTTCCCCTGAGTGAACCAGTTCCAGTTTAACACAGTTTTTATCTTTGCTGCCTTTCAATTCCTGCTCTAAAAAATGAAAAGGGGAAGGAAAAAAAAAAGTGAAAATCTTCAGCGACTTGAATGTAATGTTCCTTCGACATGAAGGCTGATCACTTCGGATCAGTGGGGAATAGAGTCTTCCAAGCTTATTGAATTATGGCTTTTTTTTTTTCCTCCCCAGCAAAGCTGCTTGAAGCTGGTGAGAGGGCTGCTCTGGTCAGCGTAGCCCTTGACAGCTTTTAACGTAATCACTTCGTTATCAGGGTTTATTAAGATGATGTGGTCACGGGGGATTGAATGGATCCTCGACCTTTTGTTGCTGGGAGATTTTTTTTGAACAGTGCTTTCTCTCTTCTCTGCAGTAGGCAAGTGGGGATATATTTGCCCTTGCCTCACTCCTGCGTTTTGTTCAGTTCATATATAGCCCCTCTTTGCAGGGAGAAACGTTCATGTGCAGAAAGGTAATGTTTCCTTTTGTTCTTTTTCGTTTAATAAGCCCGGGAAGTGAGCAGGGCTCCAGGAGGTTCACTACAGGGCCACTTTTTTGGTGTGTAGCTGTGGGTCAGTCTGTGCCTCAGACAGTGCCACTAGTATTCATAAAGACATACCCCAAACTTCAGTTTGAGCTGCCTGTCTTGAGTGGCAGGAACAGTGAGGTGTTTGGCAGCAAGGAACCTGGCATGAGCCTTTTGCCCAAGTATTTATCCAGGATCCCACTTGGATGTTGCAGCCAATGCTCTTGTAGGTTCTTTATGAGTACCCAGGATGGATGGTTAAAGCTAGCTGCTGTGTTCCACCTGGGCTCAGGGTGGCCTTGTTGGCTTGTGAAAGTAGGCACTGGTGATAGATAGGCTGCTACCTGCATTGGCTCCTGCAAAAGCAGGAGACTGCAAGCAGAAATCTCCATTCCTGGCTCTTTGTGCAGTAGAGTCAGGAGGGCAGGGGATGTTTACAGTGGAAAATCCAGTGTCAGGGCTCCACGGTCCCGTTCTTGCCACTGGTTTGCTGTAACACTCCTGGCCAAATCACTTTGTCCTCTTCTTTTCAAAGCCAGCAGTTCAGCTTTGCAGGTGCAGATGGAGAGTTCATGTGTGTGCAAGTGCTTCTCTGTATAAGTAGAGCCGTGATTCATCTACTGTGATGTCGGAGTGCCTGTGAAAACTGGGGTCCTTTTTTCTTTTAAGTGTACACCAAACTCTGTGTGCTCACTGCTGGGAGTGGGCACTCTGCAGAACCAAGGCTTCTCAAAATCATGGCTCTGTGACTTCAGTTTTTCTGTGGTTTTGGTTTTCCTGGGAAGGAACAAGCGTCTTGTCTGTCCCTGTCTTCTGTGGGGCAAGATTTGCTCAGAGATTCCAGCAGAGCTGGGAGATCCCCCATGCGTCTGACTGCTACGAAGCACTTCTGGTGGAGATGTGCCCTCAGGAAGGGCTGATGCTGATGAGACACAGAAGGCACCAGTTGTGTGGCCCAAGCCCTGCTGAAATCTGTCACTGCTCAGCAGACACCTTGCTGCTAGCAGCCAAGTTTCTCTCTCCTGTAGTTCTGCAGTGTCCTTGGATCCTGAACTGTGAGGTTTTGTGCTTTTTTTCCTCTTGCTGCTCGCAGATGCACATACGGGAACTTAGCAGGTTGCAGGACTCGGTGTCCGAGCTGGGGCTGCTCTTACCTGCTTGATGTGCAGATGAAGTTGGGCCAGGCGTTGTCTCTTCTCCTAACCTCTAGAGCATGCCGGCATCTCCCCGACCTGTCTGCCCTTGGGGACGCTCCCCGTTACATGCCAGTTGTTTGAATTGCTCTGCGGCTGTTCCTGACTGCCTGGTGATGATGAGTCGGTAGCTCCTGCTTTTGGAGGGGCTGCTGAATTCTGCCTGGAGAGGCCTGGCCCATGCCAGGCCAGTCAATAGCATCCCAGCTGGTCCACAGTGCTCCCCACTGAGGCATGCAAACAGCAAACAGCTTTGTCTGTCACAACTGCAGAGACTGTGTGAGGAGCTGTCACTCTGTTCTGACAATGTCCTCTCCCATCAGATGGCCCTGGGCTCTGTCACACTGCCTCTCGCGTAATCCCTTGGCTGGCTTCCATTTGGCTGGCGCTTGCCATGACGCTGACCCGATTTCCTGCCCTAATTCACCAGAGGGGCTGCCAAGGCCTTGCGGCCCCCAGGGCGAGCGATGCCATGCGATGCCGGGGTGGGAAGCCCACGTCGCAGGTAGGAAACCCCTGGGACGATGACGACGGCTCTTGGAGGCAACACCTTCCCAGCGTTGCGGGGGAATGGCTCCCCTTGCAGCAAAGCGTGGGGCTGAAAGCTTGAACTTGCCTCCTCTTCCAGTGCAGCGCTGGAGGAGCTGCGGCCTCTGCAATCAAAGGACCATTAAAATACTTCCCTTGTTTCCTAGGCTAATTGATCTTAGTCAGTGATTTAAATCTTTCTATGGCAGGAACGTTCTATTTAAAGGAAACTGCTATTTAAATTAAAAAACCAAAGCACCACACTGCTTTCTGCCTGCTGTTCTTCCTTGTGAAGCTGAAGAGGATAATAATTGAAAGGTATAAAGCAGACCTGTTTCTTCTCTTTTCCTTTGGTTGCGTATGGACACTTTCTTTGTTTCTTCTGTATGGTCAAGGGCAGCCATAGAACTGGAAATTGCTAACTCCATGATTATTTTCAATGGCGTGTCATTAAATGGAACATATTACCATTTTGTTAAGGATATAGCTGGTTGTATGAGTAACATTAATCGGCATTACTGCAGTGAGTTAGGGGAGGCCTTCCCCAAGGGCTGCACCCTGATGGGCTGCACAGCCAAAGAGGCAGGTCTCGTGCCCCTTAGGGGTGATAGAAAACCAGACAGCACAGACAGATGAGGGCTGGATATGGGTCCGGGGAGGGGAATAGTTTCCCAAATTGCTGACGAACCTGGGCACAGAACCAAGCCTTGCTGTTTCCTGGTCATGCACCCAGCCTGAGTCATAAAACCTCTGCAGCGAGCACCTTAAAACATCTCATTTTGTGCATACGCAAAATCAGTCTCGTCTTGCTGGCAGTAGCTGGACAGGATGTTTTCCTGCCCGTGCTGTGCAGAGTGCAGCTTCGTTTGACTGGGGCTTAGGGCAGTGGTCAGGTACTCCTGCCCTCCTGTGCTACCCGAAGGAACAACGTGCCCACTTTTAAGTGCTCCTCAGTTGCAGATAAAAAGCCATTTACTGTATAGAAATGTGGTAATTTTTATAACTGAAATCAGCATGCTCACTGTTTTCAAGTGGATTTTTCCCATTGATTAAACCTTTGCATTTTACAATAGTGCTTTGCTAATTGGTACTTTGCATACACAGAAGGCTGGTGTGTGGCACTCTCCGCCCCAGCAAAGATTTAATAGCAGATGCAATAGCGAACATTACTTATTACTTAGGTTTCCTTCCTTCTATAAATCACGTTATAGAATGCTTACTAGCACACTCCGAAGTATTACCATAAATAATTAAATCTAAATTGCAATTGACAAAATAAAAGAATAAAGCCCCTTTTATGATGCATTACCCTGGCTTTCTTCCCTTTTAATTGCCCTTGCTTCATCGTTAATTTGCAGAACCCAGTAATTCATGCCGGGTGCATGCGTGCAGGGGGCTCTCACACTCCGTGAGCTGCGGTGCATCCGTGGAGGCTGGCAGCAGATGGCAGCAAGAGTTGCACCAGGCGTGCAGGGCTTGTGGAGAGGATGGAAAAGATGTGGGTTGGGAGAGGAGCTCGTGTAGGTCCACGTTCAGGCTGACAAAGCGGCCCTGTGTTTCGGGAGCTAGCGCAATGAAAAAAGGTGTGTGGAATTTGTGGGCTCCATGCTGCGAGATGTAGGAGCTGGTGGCTGGCTGCCCAGCTTGTCTCGCTGAGATCCAGATCACAGCGACTTACAGGTGTATCTGACTCCTCTCCTTGGAATGGTCCCTCCTGTGCTGTTATCCACGGAGGATTAGCCTCTGCAGCAGAGCTTACAGCTTTTAGCTCTGGAGGTCCTAGCTTTGATCTGTTGTTGGCCAAGACAGCAGTTGTCAGATAAGATGGTAGTAAAAATCAAGGAGGCTCCATCTTAGGACTTGATAGACATGTTAAGACGACATCAGTGGGAAGTGAATCTTTCTCCACTGTGGGAGAAAGCTGCTCCATTTATAAGTGTTTGAGACTTACTTGTGACAGTGCAACAGCGCTGTCCTGAGAGAAGGTAGATGTTGAAATGTGGTGAGGCTGAATTCCCCCACAAGCAATTCAGGTACATGACAGTGTACCTGCTGGGGGCTGAGGAGCTGGGGGGGTGCTGGAGAAAGGCTTTTTCCCCTTGGTCGGTGTGGGCTGGAGGGATAGCAGATGTTAAAGATGGGGACATAGAGGAGGTTGGTTGGTCGGTTGGAGGGTGGTAGAGTTTCTACTTGCTGTTGCACATTGTTCCTTCAGTGAGTAGAGTCTAACTGTGCAAGAGGAGGCAGCATCTGAATTGCATCCTCCCAGAAGGCAGAGATCCCTACTTCCCTCCCCCAGATCGACTTGCTGCTTGTGTTTCCCATGCACCAGTTGCCTTTGTGGGCAAGGAGACACCTTGCTGTCCTTGTTTCTGAATTGCCCTTTCCTTTACTACCTTCTCTGTCTGCCAGCTGTGATCCAGCCTGTGGTTGCTGAGGCTTCTGGACTAGTTGTTGTCTCGCTCAAGGACACCGAATTAAGCTTCTGTGTCACCTTGTTTAAGTGCCTGATTAAATTAAACCTTGCCTGCCTGGATCAAGTGATGTATCTCTGGTTTTTTTTTTTCTTTTTCTCTCTCTCTTTTTTTTTTTTTTTTTTTTAGATAACTCAGATTGGAAAGTTTTTGTCTTCTGTAGGACTGGAGAGGAAATAAATCATCTTTTGAAAGGGCTTCCTTGGGGGCAGGGTGGGCTGTCACCTCCCAGGTCTCAGCTGTGCCCCACACTGTGAAAGCTTATTAGGTTAATCTCTGCTGAGGAGCACCTGGGGACAGCAGCAGCCATGGGTGTTTGGGACCCAGTCATGGGTGTCTCCTGGTAAAGGATCTTTTCCCAGCCAGAGGTTCTTGCTGCTCAGCTTCATTAGATGGCTAAGTTACGGGAAAAGAGCATCTGTTTATTGTGTAAACAAGCGACTTGTGTGAAAATGTCATCTACACAGTATTTGTGATAGAGAAAATGCATGTCCTCACCACACCTGGATGCCAAAACTAGGGCTTTTACATTGTCAGACTTTAACAGAAAGCCAGTACTTACTTCTTTGTGACTTTCCCCTTTGGGTGTCCTTTTCACCCAGACAGTTCTCGCACATGCTGCCAGGAAGGACAGGATAGGATCTTCCTGATATCTCACCAAGACCCTGGTGAGATAGCTTTTCATCAGCTTTTCATCTGTCTGGCAAGGTCTGTGTGGTTGTGTCTTTTCAAGACCAACTAGATATGAATCTCCTGGATTACTGAAGGGAATCTGTGAGGGTATTCCCACCCGTTTTGTGGCCTGGCAAGCCCAATATTTTTCTTAGAAGGCAAGCAGAGTGGTTTTCAAGGACGCCTGACCAGAGGAATGTCGTTCTTCAGTGTGCGTGGGATGGAATCTGGGCTTAAATTGGCCTGTGAGACACAATCTCTGAAGGAACAGTTTTATTTACTCTGTGCCACTCTTCCCCTCCAGTCAAGGATGTTCTCTTGCAACATAATTGGTCCCAGTTCCCACCTTAGAAAGCTGTGATGTTCCCTGCACTGCAGCTGCCTTTAATTTTGGGGGATTGTTAAAGTTCATGAAAATAGTCACGTTTTATGCCATCTGCTGCATGTGGTGGAGTTAACCATCGTATGGGCTGTGGGCTGGGTACTGAAACAGGAGTCAGGAGCATCCTCACTCTGTGACTGCACCTTCTCAACCGTCCTTCCCTCCTTTTGCTTGTCTAGATTTGCTTTTTTGAGCAAGGACTTCTCTTGCCATGTTGTTGTCCGGTGTAATTAGTCTCAGTCCTGGTTTGGGGTTCTCATACGGCAAACACTAAATAGTCATGTTAGGGTTTGGCAGAGGAGCTGCCTGTTCCGTCCAAGGGCACAGCAGATAACAGCGTGACTATGGAAGAGATCACAGCTAACCTAGGCCTGAAGATTGCCAGGAGAGAGCATTATAAATATATTTTGGATGTCTACTGCTAAGACTTTGAAAGGGGATATTACAATGAATGATATAAACAGTTGACGTGAAGGAATATGGATTGACCTGTCTTCACAGTATCATTGCGTAGAGTTAGCATGCCCCATCTTGCTTGTTGCAGACATGAAACACTGCTGTTTCGTATAAGCTTGGTTAAAACCAATGCCGCTAGTTTCATCTGTAATGCGCAGAATCATTTCTGTTTCCTTTTGAGGCCAAGAGGAAAAACAAAGCTTTAAAAAAAGAAAAAAATAAATAGAAGGAGCTGCAACTGGTTTAGCATTCTACAGAGTTTCTCTGAGTCCTCCAAACCTCTAATTGACTCAGGAGCATAAAATTGAGAAGGGGAGAGAGCGTGCAGAGTGGCGCGAGCGATTTGAATAATTTATTGTCCTTTGAAGTTGCAAGAGAAATTTCAGCTGCCTTGGGGAGTAATTTCTCCCCATTCTGAAAGGGTTTCTCCTTATTTTAAACTCATTCAGAGGATGATAGTTTTGCATTTTCTGCATAATTAATGAGCATAACTCCCCCCCCACTCTCACACAACCTCTGAAGAGTGGTGGGGTGATGAAACTTGGTGGTTTTTTTAATTAATAAAGTCAAATTAATCTGGCTATGTCCTCTTCCTCCCTCACCTCCGTTAGAATTCGTGGATTTATTCATAAATTAGTCTGAGCTTGCTGTTAAGAGTACCGACACTTAGAAATCTTTAGCCTGGACTTTGATTTGTTTGAATGAATTTCTGAAAAGATGATGTAGGTTTTTTTCAGTTCAGCTATTAGAGATCACCTTGAGACTGGCTCTCATGTGATCACCCAGTGAGCCAGGAAGATCCTTCAACTCTCATTTTTCTATGACTGTCTGCGTGAGTAGGATCTGTTTGGCTTTGAGGGCTTTCTATGTGTAGGGTTGGTTTTTTTCTTTATGAATGCTATGATACTCTCCTTTCCTTATAACATCTGCTAATTGTGGTTAATTCCAGTAGCTGCCACTTGAGGGACTGCCTTCACCTGAAAGGGGAAGGCTTCTTCTGCCCTGGTGCCTGGAGGGGCTCCATTACAGCCTTCTGATAAGAAGCTATCCCTTGCATCTCTTGGCAGGAGTCAAACACGAAGAGAAACCTGTCCTACTAAAAAAAAGCTCACCTTCCTTAATTACTGTCTTTGATAGAAGAATTTAAGGGGTGCTTGCTGCTGCTTTTCCATGTTTCCATTTCTCTCTCGCCCGTGTGTTGCACCGTTTTTCTGCCTCACTGAATTTCTAGTTACCCCAAAGCTGAATTTGTTGGGTTCCCACTGCTGTCAGTTCTCAGCACAGTTGTTGGATTCTCCCTTTTTTTCTTCTTTTGTGTTGATGTGCCCACTGCAGATCTGAATGATGAGTATTGTGGTTCAGAGACAGAAATTGTAATGACTTGTGTGGTTGGAGTCAAAGTTCATGATTGTTAAAGGTTACGTTCATGCATTAGTCATGGCTTTATTAGGTTTTGGTTTCTTGTTTTCAAAATCTTCCATCCTGATCTCCCTTGACATCCCAGTCCCAATACTGTTAAGCACTACAAGCTCACAATATATTGTTAAGACTCGGGGTAAGACGTTTCAAGCTTTTACAACCAGAATCTCCTTTTGTTCCATGGAAAATGTGGGCTGAAGTCTCTTTACCAGAGGTCAGATAGGAATGATGTTACAAGCTTTTGAAAATACCCAAAATTCTATGCGCTAGGAATTCTACCTTGCCCTTTTCCTGTAGACCAGGAGACTTCCTTTCTTGCCTGAAGGAAAGAAATAGACAACAGCTAGTAAGTGGAAGTAATAGAGCTTTTATTTACAGGAGTAAAAGAGCAGAGTTTTATCAGACAATATTTTATTTATCTGGTGTGCCTTTCATCCCCAAATGATCCCTACATGCATGTATTAGCTAGCAAATCTTGATTGGGATCATTCATCTACTGTAGTGCTGCAGCCCCTTCTGAGCTGGCAGTGCAAGGCAGGGGACCTAGCTATGCGTTTATATTTTGCAAAAGTCTTTGTCGTATCACTAAACCAAGGATCAGAACTGATCTCCCTGATCACATCCTTGGGGCCTCTAGCACTGTGCTTTCTCTGAAAGACCATGAGATGCAGAAGCTTGTAGCAGTTTGTTTTCCCCATTGCTGCTGACTCTACTGTCACTTTTCAGTGGCTCAGGACCTCTGCTGGGCTATATTAAGATGGCATGGCCCCCTGGGAGTTAGGATCCTTGCTCATTAAGCTTCTTCTTCTTTCAGGCTTGTCCCATAGGAGTGGTTTTTCATATTCTGGTATCCCCACAGACTCTGATTCTTTAGTGACTCAAACAGAGCAGCGGAAGTTGAGTAAAGAGCCAAGTCCTTTCTAGCTATGTCTTTTCTAGGTAGGGGGTGAATCGAGCTTCTCCAGGATGCCAATATCAATGACATGGCTGGAGTAGAAGCTGTCCTAGCAACATGGCTAGGGAAGGGAGAGCTCCCTGCCTTAAGCCTCTGATTGCAAACAATCTGGGATTGCTGTCATGACGTTGATGGACAAGGGGCCCTCATTAAGTTGCCAGGATAGCTCCTTGGGTTTCTTGCTCTCGCTCTGCTCTGGGTTATTATGCCTTGTTACAGGACTCATGGACAAATACGGAATGAGATGTTGTTACAGTTGATTGAAAGCACTTGTGTACCCCCAGGGTCCTGGCCTGCCACGTTGCTGAGGCTGCCTGTGCTCCTGTGCTTGCTGGCCCTTCAGTGACTGATCCCAGGGCTGCCATCTTACATGACAGCATTGCTTGTCTACTTCAGCTCTTGCTGGTCATAAGGAGGAACTTCCTTTCTGGCAGTGTGTTGTAGTGCCAAAAGGTGAATGAGAATCCTAGCCAGAGGTCCATCTGCATTACCACTTTCTTGTTCCTTTGCCCCTCAGTTTGATTAGTACCAGGGCAGGAGGGTGGAAGCACCCTGTGCTGGGTGCAGGCAGTAAGCGGAGAGAGAAGCGGTTAGTATACCTGAAGCGCTCTCCATCTGAATTGGTTAGAGAAGGGAGATCGGGAAACTGAAGCACGGGGGGAGGATATTTGTGCGGTGAGGCCACAGAATGCATTGAAAAGCAAACTCAGTCTTGTATCTTCTAGATCACGTTCCCTCATGTGCATACTCCATATGCTGTTAAGTGCTGTCTCTTTTCCATCCTTTCTTGCGTTATGCACAGAGTCCCGTTGTGATGCTGGGCACCAGCTGCCTGACACGTTTGCTGTCCTTTAACTGGCAAATACAGATCTCTTCACCCCCAGTGTTAATCCTCTATTTCTCATTCATAAAACTGAAGCCCATGTGGTGCTCCAGGCTTCCACCATGCCACAGCTCTCACAGGATGGGTAGTCTCTAGTGTGTGCAGGCTACATGGTATGAGGTATCAGATACCAGTTTTCCAGTGGGAGGGAGGGAGGGAAGAGGAAGGTCCAGAATACCATCCCACTCCCTGTAGAACAGTGACAGCTCTCTGTCCTGTCCTGTAGAGCAGTTTGCATCCTGTATCACTGCAGTGTGCCCTATACACTTCCATAAGTCACAGTTAGAAGAATGTTTTCCTTGGCTGTATTAGGGTGCCAGTTACTGGGGCTGGGACTGATCTGTGGCAGTGACAAATATCCTTTGCGCTATGGAGAGAGGTGGATCCTTTACATACATACAGATGTACAATGGTAGCCTGGAGAAGTCCTACCGAAACTGGATGACTTCATACTAGCTGCTGTTCCCATGTGATAAGGCACCGTCCCATCCCTGAAAACTAGCAGTTTAAATAGACCAGAAGGAAGGATTATGCTTCCCCTCCAGCAGGCAGGATAATGTGGTTTTTCTCACCTTGGGTGTCAGAACTAGGAATAGATCTTTGGTAGCCTCAGTTTCATCCTGCCTCCACTGCTGCAAGCTCGTACCTCCTCTTCCAAAGGGTCTGTATCTGAGTGCATTGCAAATAGGAGCCTGAAGGCTGTGTGGATGTGCCAGATCCCCAAAATTACAAGCCTCATGGCAAGAACAGCTTGGCATGGTGCTAGCTATGAAGGGTCTGCTGCCTCATCCTGGCTGAAGAGAAAGGTGGGAGCTGGCAGCACAGGCAGGCGTTCAGAAAGGAGCGGGTGTTGGGGTGGTTGGACAGCCAGTGTAGTAAAGGGGTACGAAAAGAGTTCTTGATCCTTCTCAGCCATTTTCTGCTTATGTTGAATCCTGTGCTGGGTCTTGTCCTTCACTGCTGTCCTTCGTTCTCTGGAGCCTTGCAAGAAAGGAGAGGGGGTAATCTTTCAAGTGATATTCCCCAGTGTCCAACAGGGGAAAAGCCTGCGTGCACCTGTGTATAACCCAGCTTTTCTGAGTCAGGTAAGGGCTTTGGTGGATCAGCAGCAGGGGAGTAGCAAGGTGGAAGTATTTCACTTCTAAGAAAACGTCCTCGGATCTTTTTTTACCCTCCTTTCCCCAACCTTGCCAGTCCCATCTCCCTGAAGGGAGCCAAGAGCTGCTGACAGTAAGAGGAAGTCTCTGTCTGAAGCCTATAATTATCCTGTCTGCCTTCCCAGAAAAGGCCAGTTGGGGAGCGAGCGTGCTTCTGTTTCATGGACCAGCCCTGCGTTCTACTGCCTCCCCAATTACTGCTTAATGGACTTTTTATGATGATAAGACGACTGGGTTGGGGAGAAGTTATTGACGGGGAAATGGAATATAATTCACTCCCTGTTTGTTTGTTCTGTCAGAAAACCCTCATTTTAATTTTATTTGTAAGGCACTGAGAAACAGCCCTCGGGAAAAAAAGTGCAAAATCTGTCAGTAAACCCCTGGATTTCAAGGGGACCAGAGTCTCTGCAGGACCTCTCCAAGGGGTGTTTTCAATCTTGTTGAGTGTCTCCACAGAGACCCTCCCCACTGCCTGCATCAGTCCTGCTCCCAGTTTGCAGCTCTCACTCCTCTCATGAAGAAAAATGTAAATTATGGAGCCATCTTTCTTGCCTCTACCCCTCTTGCAAGCTCCCCCGCTCCCTAATGCTGCTGCTTTGAAATACGTACCCATTCCAAACATCACATTCTTGCTCCCCACTCTCCATCTGTCTCAAATTTGGCTGCTCTCTCCTGTTTTCATCTGCTCCGTGGTTTGTCTCCTCTATCTAATCTTCACTTCCTTGCTCTGGCTCTGAACACCTCCCTCCTCTCCATCTTGCTCCAGTTCTCTTGCATTTTCCCTGTTCATCTCTCCTTATCGCCCCTGATTTTCCTATCCTTTCTACCCTCTGCTCCCCTCTTTGGCTACCCCGTTTGTTGGTGTGATGAAGCTGTTCCTTTGCTCCTCTGGCTGTCCCTCCCAGGCTGTCCCCAGCTGCTCAGCACTCCCATCCCGATCCCTCAAATTCAGGGCATGCATCTGCTGCATGCAAGCAGACTGCAGCAGCATGCATGTGTAAAACACGTTTCCTAAATAAACCAGCAAACAAACACTCGGTGCATGGCTGGACCCAGATCTCACGTTCCTGGAGAGGTTTTTAGGAGGGGAGATGGGAGTACCTTGTGCTCCTTTTCCAATCGTGAGCCTGTCAGCAGTTGTGGAAAACGGAGATGGGGTTTCACTAGATCAGCAGAAAGTTTCAGCCCAAAAACCAAAGGGAAGGGGGAGGAGGAAGAGGAGAAGATGGTGGTTTAACCCTTTACATGCCAGTGAGAACACTGTTGGATTCCTTCCTGGTTGCTCTTGAAGTTAGCAAGGGGTGAGAAATAGGGAAGAGAGATGTCCCTGTTCGAGCTAACATGACCTGGTTGTTGGGAGATTGCAAAGCTTTTGTCTGGCTTTTGTTTTTTATCTTCTTCTCCCACCAAGAAGTACATGTGGAAGAAGGTCTCTGAGTTCTGTCTCTAGTGATTTTTTTTGGTGGTCATTTTCCTTTGTATTACAGTATTTAGAGGCTGTAGCTGTGTGCAATACCACCTAGGGTTTTGAGTGCTGAACAGATCTGTTTGGAGACCATCCTTTGCTCCAAATTACTTGTAGTGTCTAGACCAAGGCAGGCAGGCAGGTGTGAGAAATGAGGATTGTCACCTCTGCGCTACATGTGGCAGACTGAGGTACGGGGAAGGGTGAGTGCCCAAGGTCAGCCGAATTTGCGTCAGAGCCAGAGATCTGAATCCCGATTATGGGAATCATCTGGAGCCTGGAAGAGCAGATTGGGGTGTGCTAACGCTAACAACAAAATAACATTGACCATGAATGGCTTAATGGTCTCATTACCTTTGTTCTTGAAAGGTAGAGGTGTATATATATGCATAAAAAAGGGTGAATTTTGATCTGTTCAGTATTTTTTGAGGTAGGATAAAGGTTGTCATTGGCTAACGTGCCCTGAATCTCTCTTGTAGTGTGGGCACGCTCGCACGGTGGGCAGCTCTGCAGGGAAATGTGTGGCTCAGCACCACAGGGCCGTTTGTTGAAGGTCGACCGGGAATGGTGGGCAAAAGGATGGCTGCTGTAAGCGTTTAGGAAGGCTATGATAAGCCAGCCAAATGGCAAGAAAATGGCCTGCCTGCTGTGCTCTTCCTTTTACTTTGGTTTCTGTGGTGGGTCTCAGGTACAGCAGTGAGCCCTCTCCATTTCCCAGGCTGGGGATAATGAGTGTTTATTCACCAGCGAAGGAGGAGCTGAAACGCGGCGCTTCGTGTGTCGGCACCATGGGTCAGTGGGACCAGTGCGTGGGCCTCCACCAGAGCGCTGACAGCGGAGACCAGGGCCACCAAAAATGGAAGCAAAACCTTTTAAAATACGCGTTTTGTCACTGACTTTCTTTTGTCTCCATGGATTGCTGCTGCTGTGGGCGAGGGGCCCTTTTAGCCACGCTCACGCTGCTCTCTGTGCTGGGGCCAGATGAAAGAATAAGTGGTTTGTCTTTATTTGTGGTCCATTGTCAAGGTGCTTTCCTGGGGGTGACGGGAGGGGGCTGCGGAAGGGAGGGATGTTAAGCACGGACGTGAATTTTGCCATCTAAAACCAGCACCAGGTCCCTGCTGTGGGGCTGGAGATGAGGGGAGAGAGCTGGGGGAGATGCGGAGACGACTCTCTGCAACCCCCTCAGGGAGAGCCTGTGGGGCAGAGGGACAGCTTACACACACACTGCCCATTCCCTCCCAAAGCAAGGGCAAATAATACAGTAATGCAGTCAGGGACCATCCTCTGGCCTTTTCCTTGGTGCCTGTGGGGTGAGACAGGCCTGTTACTATGGCGGTGGTGCCTCCAGGCCTCCCCTGTGGGGAGCGGGTAGAAGGGGACATGGTGGACATGTTGTCTCTCACCCTGTGGGAGCAACTTTCTGCCTCAGACCTGCCCTACAGCTGGTGGGCTGTAGCTCAGGAGGGAGGAGCAATTTAGGTCACAGTTGCGTCTCCCGGCCATTTTGGCAGCAAAGTGTGTGGGGTCTTCTCTTCCCCCATGGCGGAGAGGTGGAGGGCAGTGTGTCGCCGGCTGGTCCGATGCCTATCGGGACTGAGGGTTTTTCCTCAAGAGCTTCACGGTGTAGGGCAGGTTCTGGCCATATGCGTGCGCTCATGCAGCCCAGGCTGGAGGGGCAACGGGCTGTCTTCAGTCTGCTCCTGTTGGCCAACCCCACATTTCCCAAATTGTCCTGTATTCCCAAGCCAGCACCAAGCCATTTTGGCTGAGGGTAGCTGGGAGGATGTCAGGGTACTGGTCTGGCAGGCTGGCACAAAACGTTTTGAGAATCCATTTTGTCTCAGAAAGGCCCAGGGAAGTCAGTATTTCCCCACTGGGAGCTGCCTCTCTCCTTCCCCCGGTTCAGGCTAACTCTGCTTGGCCTGCCCTGAAACTACCCAGAGAGCTGGGAAATGAGCTGGCAGCTGCCATACTGGTTTTACACAGCTCTCTGCACTGCCAGGGCTTCATTCGACTGCCTTAGCTGAGCCGGTGCGAGTTTTCCCCTCAGCTTTTCAGGCGGCCTCTCCCATTTTGTGGCTGGAGCATACTGGGGTAGTGTGGAGAAAGCTGCTCCTACCCTGCGGTGTGGTCTGCGAGGCTAAATGCATCCCCGACCTCCTTGTTCCTCCATAAACCCACCTGCAGTGCTGGGAGGAGGGGCAGCCAGCTCAGTCTGGAGATGAGGCAAGGGAGAAGGATCTGTTGTGCAAGTTCATAACTGTGCTTTTTTTTTTCGCCCCCCTGCGCTCTGCTCCCCTCCAGCTGTCAGCTCAGATATGTTAAGCCCATTTGTGCTTCTGCCTCTCTCCCACCCCTCAAACCACCTCTGGGTTCTCCATCCCTTTCTCTGTCTTTGGCTTTTGATGTTTCAGACAGGCATATGGTGGCCAGCCTGTCTCCCTCGCTTCTCGTCCGTCACCCACTATTCACCGTGGCAGCAGTTCCTGAGGGACATTTGGGTTTAAAGGGTGAGATGTCCCTTCCTTTTCCCCACTCCTACATCTTTCAAGCTTCCTTGCTGTAAAGCTTCTCAGACTGTTTTGTCATCTGTGTATCATTAGCAGGGAGACATTGGGGGGTTTTTTTACATGACTGCATTTGAAGAACTTTTTCTGCTTTGGTGTCATGTGAAAGAAGGAAAGAAAGAGAGGTGAGGCAGCAACATTTTCCTCTTCTACGAGGAAAGCTGCCTTGGTGTGCAGCCCTTGTACGTGGGCTGATGTCGTACCGTGCTCCTCTAGTGCATGTGCCTCGGGGATGAGTAGGAGACCCCACCCTTATCACCTCGCAGCTTCTTCTCAAAGTCTGCGTTAGAATTCACAAAATCCTAGCAGCAAATGTGCGTCATGTCCCTTCTGAACAGATGCCGGCACCGCCTATGTTTCTCTAGGCCTGTGCTTTGGAAAGTGAAGCCAACTGGAGGTTGTCTGCATAGGGGTGATGGGGAGGCTGAGCGCGTGGTCCCATCAGCTGCCCTCGACAGCAATCAGGGACACAGGGCAGGAGCAGAGCTATCTGGAAGGGGTGGCAGAGATTAGGTCGGAGGGCACACAATGTGCATGCTGATCGTCTTTGCGGATGCAATTACAGAGCACGGGATGGACGGTGAATATGCATCTCTTCCTTGCATTCTGTGGCAACTATCCAGCGTGTCACTTGCCCTGGCTGTTGCTTTTGGGAAGTGCGTAGGTGGTGGGCAGGAGTGAAGGGTTCAGTTTGACTTGATGGCTTTCCATTAAGCTGTAGAGAAGAATCACAGGTACACAGCAGTCATCCGGTCTTTTCAACCTTCTCTCCAGAGACCCAGACTCCGCAGGAAGCCTCTCGTAGTAGGAAAATTCTTTTAAGCTCCAGGTTTTTCCATTCCAGTTTTGATACTGCAAAAAACCAGGTTCTGCTATTTTGCAAGCAGAGAAAGTGGAAAAAGAAAAATCTCTTGTGACCACTGAACCTAGGTGGAACTCAACTGTCTTTCCAAGACTGACTTGTTCTCAACTCTCCGTGAGGGAAGATTGGTGAAGAGATATAAAATCTCCTGGATTGCAAGTATGTCATCTGGAAAATGCCTGTCTGTTTTTTATTTATTTATTTAAAACAGAGGTCCTGCAATCTTGGCAAATGAGGGGAAACACATAAGCCCCTCTGAGTGGGCTGATAGTGTTTCACTTTCACATGGCACCTTGTTCCTGCTTTTGGAGGCTTTCAAAGCAATTTGCAGAGCTGAAAACTGAATTCTAACTGCATGTTTCGCTGCAAGCTAGACCTGGCACGGCAGAGCTGTGGCAGTCCTACGCAGCACGTAGGAATTTGTTTCAGCTTTGTGTCATCACCACCTTGCCTGCGATAGCGCTGGCTTTCTCTTTCCCAGAGGGGAGAGGGTTGTTCTGTGATTGGCGTGGGCTGAAGTGACAAGTGCTGCAGTGACTAGGGGTGCATAGGTGGAGAGCACAATGGGTGATCTGGCAGGGGGGAGAAGAATCAAAGTCTGGAGCTCAGAGGCCTGGGCAATTTTTAAATCAACAATTTAGCTTTGATTTTCACCGATTTTCCAAGTGAGTAGCAAAATCTAATAGATTGTTTGATAGGGATTTTAGTTTGGTTTCTTTTCTTTTGTCTCTCGCTGTCTACGAGTGAGTTTATCGTAGGCAGTTAAGCATTGCAGTGAGCTCAGGAAAGCAGCGTTCACAAAGCAGCTCAGCTTCCCTATTACCACACACTACCACACACTGAGTCAACAGAGGTCCCCAAAAAGGGATGCTGAGCAATCACTCCAAGTTCACTATTTTTTGGAGCACCGTCCCTTTCTTCAGGGCAGAAATAGAACCTTATTTTTCTCCTCATCTGTGCTCTCACTGTACTGCTTGCGCCCATTTAAATGTATATGTGACATTAAGGATTATTAGGGGCTTTTATTTTAGGAAATGAACTTGCATCAATACGGTGTTCTTAAAAGCCCTAGATGGTTTTGGCTGTACCTTCTGAATTGACTTCTGCAAACTCTTCAGATATTGAACTGAGGAGAAGAGAGGAAGGAAGTCAGGTTGCGGGCAGAGTGAGCATGTATATTTTAGCCTGAAGCAAAGTTTTGGTTTTGCCTTTCTCAGATGGAAGAAAGATTCCCCAGTGCCAGTACCTCCAGTGGCACTTGCTTGATAACCTTTAGCTGTAACATTGCAAAGACGACTCTGACCTCTAAATATAGATTTGGATATTTATAAATCCGATGCTTTGTACACACAGCATTCGGTGGGACGTAAACAGCTCCAGCAAATTGTATTTACCTCCAGCATGGAAACAAATGCTTGATTGCATCACATGGGCTTGCTGAGTGGCTTTTATTTATATACTGCTGGCCACACCAGGCAGGGAAGGGGAGAATGCTTCCTTTTGTCTTTCGACCCCTAAAAGACCCTGGAGACTTCTCTCTAGCTACCATTTGCCCTCTTCTTAAGCTCTTTGGTAGGCTGTTTACATCTTATTTTATAGACTCTGAATATGTACATATAAATATACACATTTCAGAGTCATGTGGTCTGCTTTTCTCAAGAATAACAGACGGGAACTTTATGATCTGAGTGATTTTATTTGAACACAGCTGTGGCCTTGTGATTTAAATATTTCAATAAATTTTAAACTAACTAGATGAGAGGAAACTGTGCAGGGAAAACAGGTTAGAGCACGAAGGAGGATTCCCTGAGGGTAGAGGCAATATGGGCTTTGCACAAACACTCCTGGCCTCGTCTTCCTCTCATGAGAAGGCCCTTGACACCTTCTTTGGTCAGAAAGCCCATCCCAGCATCCTCTCCCCTCCTTGCAGAGGTGCTCTTGAAGGCAGTCAGACATGGATGGAAATCAGTGACAGGGGTGAGGGAGAGGTGCTGCGACCTCAAGTGTTGTTCCTTCGGGTCCAGTCAGGCTAAAATGCAGCCCTAGGCTCTTTGAGTGTATTTGTTCAGGCATCACTGCACCTTTGAGCATCTGGTTATGAGAGGAGTTTGAGGAGCTTTTGGCTTCTTCCTTCAGCAGTGTGAATTCCTTGGTTTTCTCAGATGTCTCATGATGAGAAGGGGGAGAAGAGGAGAACGGGGAGCTGCAGGAGCAGACTGCAGACTTGGCTGGCCATTTTCTTGGTCTTGACAACTGGGTTGTTTTGAAATGATCACAACTTTAGTTTGTTGGGCTGTATCCTATCAACTTGCCTGTTCTAAAGGATGGCGTGCCTGGTGCTGTGTAAATGTACCAGTGAGGGCCAGAGGAAAGATTTGCAGATGAAAACAGAGGTACTACAAGCCAAGGAGGTTTCACATCCTAAAGCCACTGGCATCAGCCTGCTTCACACCATCATCCTCAAGATCTCTTGTGTGCCAAGTTCCTGCTCCATTTGTTTCAGGGTCCATCTCCCACCTTTTACCCCTGGCTTGGGTATGTTCCTATAAATCTCCCCCATTCCTTGGTGGTCATCTGCTAGGATCTGGGGAGTGCAGTTCAGGGTTTCTAGATGTTGTTTTCAACTCTACCAGCTTTTGGTAATTAGCTGGGCTTTGCAAGGGCAATTTTCCCTGTGCAAAACAGTTTAAAAGTCCTCTTTTCAGAAGTAAAAGAGGCCTTGCAACATCATCGCATTGAAATCTCTTTGTAGGATCAGGCTCTTAATCATTTTGTGCTGTAGCTTCTCCATATGTAAAATGAAGGTAAAGACTGTTTGTTCCTAAGAGGCCAAGAGGTTTAATTTCATCTGGGATCATTAGAGAATAGCAGTGATAATACTACCATTAATTACAAGCAGTGTTTGTTAGAGTTTGTCTTTCCTTGTGCCAATGATGATATTTCTTTTTTTCTTAAAGGTCCCCCTGTGTTCATTAAAAAACCTGTGGACCAAATTGGTGTGTCGGGAGGGGTGGCCTCCTTCGTATGCCAAGCAACTGGAGACCCAAAGCCACGGGTCACCTGGAACAAGAAAGGGAAGAAAGTGAACTCTCAGAGGTTTGAGGTAAGAGATGTCCTTGAAATCTGTGTCTGTGTATGTATAAAGAGAGAGAGACTGACACAAAGCAGCTAGCGCTCTTCTTTGGCCATTCTTAGACCCAATAATAAAGGGAGGTTTGGAAGGGGAGGAGTTTTAACAGCAGGAGGAGTGAAATGCAAGTTCTTGGCCATGTCAACAGCTGGGTTTGTTCCAAAGCAAGAGAGAACTTGGCTCACTTAGGTTATTGGAGTTGTTTCTTTTGTTCTGTTGGTTTTTTCTCCCTCCTGGGATATAATATAAAGCTGCCTTCTTCCTTCCCTAAGAAACCCCAACTAAGCTGGTACTTCTTCAGCTCTGTAAATGCACCTTTCATACCCATCCATGGCTCAT
The DNA here is from genome assembly GCF_964188355.1 of Buteo buteo. Lineage (NCBI taxonomy): Eukaryota > Metazoa > Chordata > Aves > Accipitriformes > Accipitridae > Buteo > Buteo buteo. The sequence goes on from NC_134180.1 coordinate 3,121,792, forward strand.
TATTTTAACCCTGAGACAGCCTGGAGTAAACATTACAGTTGCTGGCAACCAGACCCAAGCAATTGGCATTGTTTAGATAGAAATGAGAGTGGAGGAACAAGGACTAGGAGGTCATCCTGTGGAATTTGCTGTGGGACTCAGCCCTGCCAGGCAGCTGTGTGCTGAGAGGAGCTTTGTGGTGTCAGCTGCCCATGCAGATGGAGGAACAAGGCAGGGGTTCCTTTTTATTTTGTTTTCACTTGGTCTATTTCCTCCTCCTTCATCACAGTTGTACTCCGAACACCCACCCCACACACGCCGTCACCATGGCTCATTCTTTCAGAGCCTTTGAGGTGCACATAGCAGTTTTGGTGGGTCAGTGGTCAGAGTCGGGGTTTGGCATGCAACAGTTCTGTCACCTTGAGGTCAGTGGAGACACAAGTTGACCATGTCGGTTTTGTGTAGGGGATTGTGGGGCAGCTGCTGAAGTGTGTTTGTGAGTGTGCGTGCTTATATACATGCTGGTGCCTCCTTTAGAAGCAGGAATGAACCTTCTACTTGCAACCCAAGGAGGCTTACTATGTGTGTGTCTCTCTTTTCCTTTATCCCCCAGACAATTGAATTCGATGAAAGTGCAGGCGCTGTTTTGAGGATCCAGCCCCTCCGGACTCCCCGGGATGAGAACATTTATGAGTGTGTTGCTCAAAACCCTCATGGGGAGGTCACCGTCCATGCCAAGCTCACTGTCCTCCGAGGTAAAGAGCATGCCAGTGTCACAGGGGAGAAGGGACCCTTCAGCTTCTCCCTTCCTTCAGATGAGTGGGAATGCTGTTAAAAAATGCATGGCCAAGGCACAAAGTCCTCCTTTTTTTTGGTTTGTTCTGACCTGTCAGATCTGTTTGCTGTTACTACCCCAGAGAATCATAAAATTGTGATGTAAGAAGAAACAAGGCTAAAACTGGACCACTTTAGGAAGTTTGATGGGATAATGTGCTGAGGTTCCTTCCAACCTGAATTATCCTATGACGCTATGATCTTCCCTCCCCTCCAATAAAAATTCCTTCCCCAGGTTTATGAGCAGCACCAGAAACTCATCATTCTCCTCGGAAATGTGGCACCATTCATCTAGACACCCAAGAAAACCTTCTTCATTGAGGAATCACTTAAGGGACTGAGGTTAAGATGATTATGCATCTGCATTGGCTTTCACACAGTTGGCAGCAATGCCAGTCTCTTACCTTGTGCAGGATATCTATTTTGCCCTTCTGGGTATCTTCCCTCTTTCCAGAGGTCCTTTGCTCCATGCACTCTCCCAGAAAACAGTTCCCCCCTCCATTTTGTTCTGGTTCTTTTTTTCACTTGTCCCTCCTGTAGAGGATGTTTACATGGATGCCTCCTTCGTGTCATCTGTTTGAAATATGCTCCGTAAACTTGGTGTGCGGGAGGGACCAATATGCCATTGCTGTGGGTGCCTCTGGATGGTTACTGTTACTGCCCTGGAGATCTGTAAAATCACTGTGCGAAACACTAAGCTAGGTGGCTCACTAATACTGACCCATTTTATGGGAAAAGATACGTGGTGTTCTCTGTTCAAACCACAGGGCAATGCAAGTGATCCTGGCAGAAAGGGTATTGTGGATAACTGCCTGAGAGCTCCTGAAGGGAGTTCAGCTTGGGAGCATTGGCTATTGATGAAGCCATCAGCAGGAGGTGCTATAGAAAAGCCATGGGCTTTTGAATAGGGGTACTTGCAGTGAGAGCCATTATTTCTGCAGTGAGCATGGCTAACAGTTTTAGGTGCTCCAGGCAGTGTGTGATCCTCGTAAGGCCAAGTGGTAGCTCTGCCTGTATGCCCGTTGCTTTTTCTTCAGCAATTTCAGTGTTCTCTCCAAGAGCATCTTAAACCCTTTTGTTTAAACAGACAGTGAGTGCATCCTGAATAGTGCAGAGTGAAATTTGTGTGCAAATCCCCAACATAAAGCAGTAAATAAAAACCAGACATAAAGGGCACATGGCAAAGCCCTTGACCACCCCTTGTAGCAGGGAATATCCCTTCTGCTTCCCACCTGGCAGCTCTGTCTTGTCAAGATGCTGGCTGCCTTGGAGCATGCAGGCCCATGGTCCAGTCATGCCTGACAGATTTGTGTAGGTGCACTTAAATCTTTGTGTAGCTCCTTTGCCTGGCATGGCATTTAACCTTCTGTTAGCGGTACATGGTGGGATGCACCTGTCAGGAGATTGCCCTTGCAGTCATATTCAAAGTTTCTACCCCTTGAATTTAGCTACAAGCAGTGGCAAGAGAGAAGGCTGTCCTCCAGCTGCTGCCCTCACAAATCCCCTGGATTCTCATAGCATTTTTAAGGCACTCTTCACCAAAAGAAAGCTGCAGTGTATGGGAAATGACGAGCTGAGCTCAGTGACTGTCCTTAGGGACCAAAGTTCTTTGTACTTGTCTTTTTGCAGCTCTTCCTTCCAGTATTGACATCATACACGTCAGCTAGAGAGACAGATGACAGAGCAGGAGCTACATCTCCCCACTGCCTGACTAATTACGCACTTTGCTGATCCCACCAGAACATTATTACTGTGTGCTTTGCTCCTGTGTTGTGCTGCTTTCACAAGCACTCCCATTCTGTTTGCCTAATAGGACCTTGTTCCGTAGCTTTGTTAACTGACTGTGCAGGAGCAGCTGGGGTACTCAGTTCATGAAAATTTGGGGAACAGTGATTAGCTGCAGGCCTGGGCCAAGACATTGTTGAAGAGTGTCAAGGAAGCAGTTTTGATAGCATACCCTCCCCTTCCCTGCTCAGTTGGAGTGATGCCATCCTTAATCTTTCCTTAGGTTTCACACAGCAAAGATTGTCTCCTCTTTATCCGCATTTTTAAGTGCTGGGAAAGTTAAAAGGACCAAGTACAAATCCACTAATCTGCACAGTGACAAAGTTAGCATGCTGACATCTATTCCTCTCTTTTTCCTCCCTGCTTCTACATTCACCCACTCTCCTGTTTGTCTTTTCTCTATCTTTCCTTGCAAGGCCTCCTCCTCCTTTCCATCTTCTTCTCTCACTTTCAGAACTAATGCTTAGCATAAAGATGGAGGCTGTTCCACGGCTTCGAGATGAATGTGAGCTGTCATTTGCAGAAGCTGTTACCTTGGCATACTGTGGAGTGTGGAAACCTGGGCCCCAGCTGTTACAAACTCTGCAGGATGGGCTTTGTAGTCATTCTGCAGCCTGTTGGCTCTGCTGTTGTAATCACAGTGAGACATATATGTGTATACCTTCATGCTATACACATGCATGAACAGTTACAGGATTTCCTCAACAACAGTGCAGACAGTCTCACGAACGGAAGGGGGAAAAAAAATACATTCTTCCCTACTAGATGCAGCTGCTGAAGGGATTGAGAGTAAACCCCTTTTTGCTTATGCACGTGACTACTCCTGGATCAGACCCTGATAGAAATCCACATGCATTCACTTAAAAACAAGAAGCTGCAGGAGAGGAAGCGTTTGGGAGCTTCTGAGAAGCAGAGCTTGTGATGGACACCATTCAACTTACACAAGTCTCTTAACACCAGCTCTGCTGGCTTGTTTGTCCTTCCTGCTCTTCTTCTCAAGGGATGTGAGTTTTGATAGGGCTGTGGAGATTTGTTGTTCTTTCCACAGCTGGCTAGACATAGTGCCTGCAAACCTGATTCCTGCAGAGCCTGAAGAAAAGGAAAAAGTGGGTTTGGGAAGCATTTTCCAGTTATTGTTGACTCCAGCTGCTGTCATTTTTCATTATAACTTAGGCAGAAAGGAAGCTAGTTGGTACAGGCACCCCAGCTCCCAGTTGGTATAGTTTCTCTAAGCTCCACACTCCCAGGAAAGATAAACATATTTTTTTATTTTTATTATTATTATTGCTTCTTGTATACAGATTATACTTTCCCTCCACTTCTTCAGCAGCCTGAGACAGAGATTCTCATGCTGCAAAGGATTGTCCGCAGCTGCGTGCTGTCTGCAGCTGAGTGGGCTGAAAGTACAGCGGAGCCTTGCTGCAACTTTCTGCCTGCATTGCCTCCGCTGCCAGGAGGCACAAGCTGGATTTCAAGCAGGGGCCAGACTGGCGTAGTTCTTTGCTCTGTTGAAGCTGATAGAGTTCCGTGGAGGTTACCCTTTGTGAGTCGTTAGTAAATGCAACATGATCCCATAAAAAACAGTGCTTGGTCCAGTTAAATGTAATGGAACAGAATTTACGGTGCCCTAATACGTTGCTCGCCGCATAGTGGCCCATGCTGTCTTTTCCTGATGATTACTGCACTCTGGAAAATTGAGGAGAACTGGCTATTAGACATGTAAGGTCTGTGGTACTTACTATCAGAGTGTGATTCAGGCTGCTATGGACAGACTTTTAGAAATTCTTTTTGTGGTGATTCCCTGTTGATTTCTTTTTATGAAGTGTTCATACGTTTCTCGAACAATTCTGGCCTGAAATTTTCCTCACACATTTCCTACTCCAAGAGGACATCTGGTGTGGGCATGTGTAAAGTTCTAGCAAGATCCCTGCTGTTTTGTTGTTTTTTGTAATTGTTGGCTTTCGATCAGCAAAAGGTAAACAAAAATCAGTTCTAGATGCTCAGCATTGAGTCCCCCAGGAGCGTATCTTAAAGAGAAGCTGGCCCCTCTGAAATGTTAACCTTGCCACTTGAAAACTTCTTGGCAGTCTTTCTTCAAACTTGACTTGTTTTGCTTTTCTTGTAGTGACCTGAAAATCAGGCAACATTGAAAACAGATTAGTTCTGTAGCTTGTGAACAATGTCAGAGAGATTTTAACTCAGATGCCTTTATAAGGAGGGTACATAAGGATACATTAGTGTAGGGAAGACAGCGTTATCTGCACTGTTACAGGGTCCAACACACATATCTAAGTGTGTATTTATTGTCTATAAGCCTGCAAATTTTTAGTAACATTGTTAGGCTATTCCTATTTTCATAGTAAAGCTTTCAGATCAAAATAAATGGAAGCAACAGACAGAGCATGTTACTGAGACTCCTCCATGTATTAAAATTGTCTTTGGCTGTGAAATAACAGTTAACTAAGACACAGGTACATACACGTTGATGGAAATAACTTGATGTAATTTCACAAGGTGCATAATGCCAGGATACCTGTTGGGGAGGGGACAGCTGTAAGTGTTCATAAACTTGATGAAAAGAACAGGGATAAGTTTCAGGAGTGCTGGATTTTGATCCTGATTCTGCTTAAAACTGGTGTCACTCAAGCTGCTTCATCTCTGTGTTCTTGGTTCTTCCACCCTGAAGTGAGGATGGTTGACTGCTTAGAGACCAGCCAGCATCCTTGAGCTGAGCCACATATCTCCAGAGAAGAGTGAAAAATTACTCCTCTTCTTCACTCCAGCAGCATCCTCATTGTGGCTTTCTGCATTCAATCCATAGCGTGTCTGTACATGCTCACACCCTCCTTCTCCTCTAAATTATTAAACAACTGTGCACACCCTGCGGGGAAAAGAGCCGCAGCAACACCCGCTTTATCTTTCTTTATCATCTTCATTTCCAGCACAGCTAATTATCTAAACACAGAGCTGCCACCTTCTAGAGCGACAAGGAGACAGTGAGCACCGGTGTCTCCCTTCGCTGTAGCTAGTGACCCTTGCTTTTTCAGTATGACCGTGTGTGTGTGTCAGCGCATGCGCCCAGGTTGGTTCAAGGCATGTCCCCCAGCATAGAGCAAGTCCTCTGGTAAGATTTATTACAAATGAACATTGAAGTGCTCTTCTCTCCCTGCCTCCCTCTGTCCCTCCTCCCCTATTCTTTCTCACCCTACTTTGTTCAGTGGCCTTGCGATAATTCACCAGATTTTCATCAGGGAGGCCTTTAAACATCTCAGTCTAAGAGCAAGTATGAACAAGGTGTTTGGGATGCTCTGTTAATGTGGCAAGTGCAACACGTGAAAACATTTGCCTGCGTAAGCTGGTATGATTTTCAGCAGCAGGCAGCTGCCCAGATGTGCCCTTGAAGCATCATCAGCTTGCGTCTTGGTTCTTTTGTTCTTGCAGTTGCCTGGGCTGCTTTTAGAAAGAGAATTCACAATCCAAACCATTCCTTTTTTATTTATTTGGTAACAGGTTTGGAGTGATGTTTGGGGATTGATGGGGAGGGTAGCAGGGAGTGTGTGTGCATGTCTTGTGGGGATTGAGTTGAGGTTGTAATTGCATTATTACAGGGAATCCAATCGTTAGGGGATGAAGGCAGTTTCACTCTCCTGGCAGGAAGGAAATCTGAGCACTTGAATCGGTGCAATATGTGATGTTCAGAGATGCTTCCTCCGCTGATCTGATCCTCAAATCTGATCACGCCTCTAGTCGCAGTTGTTTTAATTAAACTCAGAGGAATTCTGCACATTGTGCTGCAAGATTAACATTTTTGTTTAATTAGAAACACTCAGTAATAATAGTTGTACCGGGCCTCCCCCAACACACACACACACGTGCACACGCGCACACACTCACACACACCCCCTGCCAGTCAAGAGGGTTATTATCTCTGTGGATGAATTGGCTCATGAAATTAACGGACACGGGTTTGAGCCAGGTGGAGTAGCATCACCAGGGAGCAGGATAAAAGCAGTAATCAATAATGATGTCATCTGCAGCCAATGCGGCAGCAGCTCGGCGGCTCCTTAACAACACACCACCGCCTGGTTAAATAGCAGAAGGGAAGAGAAGACAGTAAAAGCCTGGCTGAAAGCTGTGCAAAGGCGAAGCAATTCCCAGGGCCCCTCTGTCCTGAGCTCACTCTTGGGGGGCTGGGGTTTTGCAGCACATGTGATCTGCAAGAGCGCACACTGTTTGGAGACTCCTACAATGCCCAAGCACAGCCGGGTGAACCGAGAACTCCAAGGTTTGGTTCAGTCTCTAGTTAAAGATGTTTATGTTTCTAATTTAGAAGGCAATATCCTGGTTTAGAGGTGCTTCAGGTGCACCGAAATGACTGCGCCTTTATACAACTGTAAGTTTGTCCATACTAGGAGACCTGTATTACTTTAGCAGTTATAAAATGGTATGTGTTTTTGTTTGTGGTCACATTCCTTTGATATGTGAGGAGAGGTGTGGTTAATACATTTCACTCTCCAGTGAGTCACAATAGATCCTTTATAACTCTCCAACAATGGTCAGAGGAAGGAAACAATGCATTTTTAAACACGCAATTGAGGCATTTAAACCCTTTTCTTCTCTGCAGTAGCTGTGCACTGCTAATGACAGTATTCGACAAGAGTTTCTTGGCCTTGGGTATCAGAGCATTGCACAAACCTTTACCTCTGCCTTCATGATTTCATAGATGTCATAGAGTGTGAGGCACAGCAGTGTGGAATAGCTCTTACCCAAATCACGTGTGTTTGGAGCTTGTGTAGAGCAGTACTGGGATCTGGCAATTCTGCTTTGCTCGTACAGGAAAAGGCACCCACCATAGCAAGGCCACTGGGTTTCTCTCTTGTTCCACCGTCTCTGGGTTCAGCCATACGTAGTTTGGCTCCATTCCTTCTGGTACATAATGTGCCAGCAGTAGGAAATGAGCTCTTGTTGTGTTTGCAGTTGGCAGGAATGTTTCCCAACCAAGGCGAGGGTTTCCAGCCCATCTCTGCTGCCGCTGTGAGAGCTCCCTTTGGTTTCAGTGGGGGGCTGATTGTGATGTATGTTACTTTTTTAAAAATCCCACCTTTTTAAAATCCTTTGTTATTTTCCTTCTGTTTCCTCACCTGCTTTTGGGATGGATTCAATGCCATAGATTCCTGAGGCTGTGATTCCTCAACATGCCTCATTTGAAATGATAGAGAATCCCTATGAAGTCTCACCCTGGTGCCTGCATCCTCCTTCCAGGCTGCCCTCCCCCAGAGACTGATTTTCAGGGGGGGAAAAAATGGCATGTTCCTGAGCTGTATCAGCCAGCACAAGACAGCTCTCTTCCACATGAGTTAGGAGGTCGTGACAAAGATTATGGGGGAAGCACTGGGGTTTTGTATTAGTTATCACAAATTAGTCAGCATTGGTTAGGATTGCCCTGCTCCTCACCCTCATTAGTGAAAGCAAAGGCAAGATTGAGAGGAAGCAGGAAGCTCAGCTGAGCCTGTCTTTTAGGTGCTGGTGCCACGTCCCTCTTCTTCTAGGGCAGCAGCACTCTGAATTAATAAATCTAAAAATCACACCCTGTCTGACAGCACTTGGCTTACTGTTGTTATGTATGTCCCCTCCGGTAACTACAGCTGGATGATATTTCCCTCTCCTTTCTCTCCTAGTTTCCACTGTGTCTTTGACAGGCCTTTTCACATAGTCGCTTTCATTATTTCTCTTGTGCAGTTTGTTTCATTGAGGGGGAATATGAACCGCTCCTTTTAAATGTGAGTGTATAGACTGTACTCGGCAGTGCAGGGATCTTTGCCATATGTGTGCACAGCTTCTGCTGTAAAAACAAATAAGTGCGAGTCACTTACCTGACAGAGGGATTCAGTGCAAGACCTGGAGAAATTTTGAGATGACTACTCCCATGCCCCAAAGGGTTTTAATAGATTGCATTTAAATGTAGAATCTTCTTGTGGGACATTAGAATAGTCACATGAAATGGACAAGCTGGTAAATTTTACTGTATAATGTGTTTTCACAAACCATCTATTGGACCATTTACCATAGCCTTGTTTTAAATTGCATTGCACAGAGTACTGGGCAGCAAGTCTGCCTGATGCTTTCTTCGGTGTACTCTGTTGAACAGCTCCACCAGCTGCCCCAGTTCCTCGTACATGTTTAACCAGTCTTCCTTTGTTCTCTACCACCAGAGGACCAATTACCTCCCGGCTTCCCAAACATTGATATGGGGCCCCAGCTGAAAGTGGTGGAGCGGACACGAACAGCCACAATGCTCTGTGCAGCCAGTGGGAACCCAGACCCAGAGATCACTTGGTTTAAAGATTTCCTGCCTGTCGACCCCAGCGCAAGCAATGGGAGGATAAAACAACTGAGATCAGGTAAGGTCTCTGTGTGAGACTAGAGGAATTGAGACCTAGATAGAGACGTGAAGAGACTGCTCAGAGGTTTCTGAAGCAGAAGAGAGAGCTGATAGACATGGGCACCACTGGTGTGGATTGGGGCATTAGCTTTTCTTTGGTTTTGGGAATTGAAGTTCTTACCCAGGGAGTGGTTGGAGTATTTTCCCCTCCAACCCATCCTCCTGGCCTTCCCTACTGCCTAGTTGACATAAAGGGAATCCCAGCAGGGAAGGTGGTTCCCGTCCGGGGGACACTGTAACTAGTTCACTGGATAACAGTGCTCTTGTGGCTGAGGGGAAACTGAGGACTGGATGGGGGCTGAGGGTTTCCTCCTCAGACCAAGAACTGGGTAAGGAAGAAAGAACCGCTACAGCAGACATGGCTTTTTAGGCTTTTTTACCACACACACCTGGTATAGGGTCCACAGCTCAGGCAACCTCTTACTGTCGAAACATGATCCTGTTTGTGTAAATTGAGCCTCTGAAAGCTGGCGTTGAAGAACAGCTCTTGCAAGATCTCTCTGGCATCAAGTCCCTGCAGTCATCGCTGGAGAGCAGTTGTGAGCATTCTGGAGTGACCCCTTGGTGCTCAGTGGCACTGCCCATGGAGTGGATCTCCATGAACAGATGTACCCCAGCTCTGTGGCTCTTGTCAGTTTTCTGTCTTTCCCCATCTGCTTGTCCATCTGTCTCTTTTGTTCTTTTATGTTTGTTGTTTTGTGTGTGTGTTAAGGTGACATCTCTTAATATTCACATTTCAGGAGCTGTTTTTATACTTGTTAAATCTGCCAGTTCACTGCGTGAGAATGTGTGTATGTGTGCAAGGAGGGCACAGGTGTATTTATTTTTGAATGCTACTGATAAAGCACTTCCATTGATAGCTGCAAAAATGAAATAAGCTTTGGAAGTTTTACCTTTTGACAAAAACTAACCTGAGAAATAATCTTTTTCTTGGACTGACTGCTTTGACCCAGCCTAGAGAAAAGATATCTGTGTGGTTGGACCTAGCAAGCACTAGTGTCACTTCAGCTACTCAGAACGTTCCTCTGGCCAAGCGAGATGGAGCATTTTGAAGAGTCTTTTTTGGCAAAAGAATGGCATTGTTGTAGGTAAAGGGAAAGCAGAAGCTTCAGTGAAGCAAGTGAGGTTGCTGTGTTCGTATTAGATGTTTTACAAGTCAGCCAGTCAAGTGATACCCGACTACTTCTGCCTAGACCTCTGCTGGCTCTGAAGAATCAGTTCTGACTACTGTAATGCTGGATCTGAACATCAGAGAATGTTTTTCCTGTTGCCCTGTTCGGTAAAGATTCTACATAAAGATTTTTGGTTCTGTGGGCCACCAGTGGAAAAGATTCCATATAGTTCCAATTCAGTGTAGTTTTTCTACACCTCCATAAATGCATCCTTATTCAGTGAAGCAAACTTACAAGCAGATACTTAAACTGCTTTGTTGAATTAGAATGGATTGTTGAATACCACAAACACAGATGAGATTGACCTCCCTGTTTTATCGTAACAGCTGAGGCAAATGCAAATGAAAAAAATCACTCAGCATAAATAATGAGAGGTAAACTAGAATTATATCATGCTCTGTGACCATGATCTGAAGTGCGAGTAATGCACAGGCAGATTATTTTTAATACATTTATCATCTTGCTAGAATGCCTTTACACTCTTTAACTGGGTTTGATCTGGTGTTTTCCTTAAAACCACCTGAGTGCTGCATTTTTATTCCAGTGAATTGGTTAGCCTCAGAGTGAACCCTTGGCCTTTCTGATAAATCAGAGGATACCTGCTGAGAATTAATCTCATTTACAGCTGCTTTGAATTAGTAAACTGGTGAAACCCTGAAGCATCCCTGTTGTCCTTAGGGGCAGAAACCTGTTGGTTGTGTGAAAGGGAGTGCAGATTCCTGGACTGTCAGGACGTCTGAGTTCCCCTATTTCATCTACTTTTATGGCCTTTCAAAACTTGCATGGTTCTGTGATGCAAAGGCCTGTGAAAGTGCAAAACATACTAACACTAGGGTCATCTGTACTGTGTTAATATTTTGGTCAGTGGAAAGGAGTTGTTTTAAGACCAAGGCAGAGCAGATTCAAGCCTGTATTTGTAACCTGAGTGTGATGTGCAAGGCAATGCCTGTTTGAGCGCTGATGATGTGAGTGCTGCTAAAGTCAGAACTTGATTTAATACATTTATCTTTCCAGAAAACAAACTTTGCTGCCAGAAGTGCAGCACTAGCACACATTAGGGCATTGGATGCTTCAGGACACTGCTGATGAGCTTCAGTGTCTTTCACCCACAGGTCATCAGTATGACTCCAGCCCAGCTTCTTGGGGATTAACAATTACACCCAACTAACAGGTGTTTGACAAGCCCTCTGTGAATAGGAGTGCAGGGAGGAGGAGTGACCCTGGTAGTAAGTCACAACTTCATTGCTGCACATTGTGCTAACAGATTTAGCGCAGAAGCCAGAGACTGTGTTGCCTCTGAAGACTTATCTGTGCATTGCTCCCTGATGGAGACTGGGACAGGCTGGGAGAGCAGCAGGACAGGACAGTCACCCAGATTCTCCCCTGGAGGTGAAGGCGTCAGGATGTCAGCCGTGCTGCTTTATTACAGAGGCTGTTAAGAACTGAATTTATATCAATGGATGAGTTAGTGGCAAACATGCAAACTAGCTCATTAAAAGGTACAAGTGAAATGTCATACACAGAGCTCTGCAAAACTGGGTAGCCCTGTCCAGATTTGGTTCTCATTTATATTAAAACTGAATGTTTTGCTGGCAATATAAATGGACCTCTGAGATCATGGTCATTATATTCACATGATCCTGGGGACTGATTTATGTTACGGGTCTTCAATATAATTGAGAAACAGGTGATAATGTCATTAACCATAGTGGCTTTTCTCTATCCAGTATTTCTTCTTCTCTTTTCCATCTCCAGATAAACTTTCCAAGCCATTGGAAATCTTATAATGCTCGGGGGTTTTGACTGAATGAAAAGCTGAATTGTCAGTCAAAAGCAAATGGGAAGAGCCTCTGTCTAGGCTCCTGCTTCCCTTAGGCATACATGAACATCTCAGCCTTAGAGACCCAGGTTGTCTAAGAGTTTAAGTGGTCTTGGTGGTGGAAAAGAAACAGATATTTCTGCTTAACCCCGATGCAAACAGTCTCAGGACATTTGAAGAAGCCAATGTCCTTTGCTCAGCCGTGCCACCTAGGGGGGATAACGGGAGGCAGCCTGCAGCCACCTTCTTACATCATAGAAACACTAAAACCTTTTGTGTCTTGTGTGTGTCTTTTGTTTTGTAAATAACTGGCTATAACAAACTTCTTTTTTCTTTTTTTTTTTTCCCCACTTTTTTTAACATTCAGAGACCTTTGGTAAGTTTGTTCAATGAAAAAAAAAAAAATCAAACCAAAAAATCCCAAACCTGCTAATGTCCAGACTTGTAACCCTTGCCCTTTAAACTAATTCCTTTGTAACAGCTTCTTAAGAGGCATGCTATGCATTTCTTCTACTAACTCTTTCAAGTAGGGATATTCTGCCCTCTTAATAAATTTCTGCAGGGGTATTGCAGGCTACAAAAAGAATAATAATAATAGTAATTAATATATCTGTATAAAAAGATAACACCTAAATATTAACCTCCTAACATTGGATAGATTTTTGTATCTTAGCAACAGTTGTCCTGGAATTCCCCAATTACACAATAGCTTGTACCCTGGAACTGTGATAATTGTGTTCACACCTGCAGGAGGTCTTGGAGTTTCACATCTAACAGGGTTATTGGCATTTTCAGAAGGGAGAGGTGGGGGTGCAACATTTTCAAATTGAAGCTGTAAATCACAGGTCATCAGCTATGGGAAAGGGTTGAGCAAAGGAAAAGCCCTCCCCCTGCTCCAGATCATCTCTGTCCCTTGAGAAGCCAGGAGCCTGTCTGCAGAACTCACGTCACATTTCCTCCGTGTGCCAAGTCCCCTTTTGTTATAGAGATGTAGCAATTGCAGCTGTCAGCCAGGATCCGGCATTTTAAAATTACAGAAGACCCTTGATGATTGCTTGCTTGTTTAGAATAGAAAGCTCCCTCCAGCCCTCGGGAGAAGAACATAGCACACACATGTTCTCACACGTGGCCTGACAGAAGGTGGGGATGTGTTTTCTGTCATTACTATGGCAATGGTGACTGTCCTCCTCTCCCTGTTTTCAAGGCTTGGAGAATCCGTAGGCAGCTTTGGTATGTGGGAAGTCAGAGGAAGGGGTGGTGGAAGAGCAGATCCCATCCCCTGTGACAGAGAGGGACACCCGCACGTGGTATTCTGCCTGGCACCATCTTGGTCCTTTATAATCCAGAGGCAAGTCCCTTAAGCTGCCTTTTGCCTCTGCTACTAAACACTAGGCTGGCCATCTGGGCTCATGCAGCCTCAAAATTTGCCCTAAATAGGCAGATCTCCAGATCCTAGGAGGCTGTGGAAGGCCATATGAATAGTTAGCACGTGGCATCTCCAAGCCAGCTTTTCGCTCAGAAAGTCAGCATCCAGTGTGAGTTCTTCCTCCTTTAGTGTTCCTGCAGAGCTGGTGCCCTTATTCTGCCCTGAGCAGTGGTTAGCCTTGTGCACTTGTTCGTGCGCTGTTTAGGACACCAGGCAAGCCAGCTATTGAACACAGGTGCCTCCCTTCCACCACCACGACCCTATATCAAATCTTACAGGACCTGTCAGAGTGCTTCAGAATAATTAATCTATTTCATATCCTCTTCTAGCACCATCCTGCTGCCCCTGTATTGAATATGAAGCTGGTTAGATGTGAAACTCCAATAGTGAAAATCTACCATCTGTGTCTCTGCCGCCATTCGAACTACTGTTCTTTCCTCGCAAGTTACCTGATCTCATTCTGATTCAAGTTCTGCCCCCTCCATCCCTGGTGTGGGGCATCTTGCAAAACATATTTTGCTCTTCACCTCTGTGTTCTGTCTGCCAAAGTTAGAACTGGAAAGACCAAGGTGGCATTGCTTGGCTTATCTTGCTCTCCAAGAGCACTGTCTCCAAGACAGTCTGTCTCTGAGAGCTGCTGACAACCTATTTCCAGGGGCAGCGCTGATGCTTAGAGGGAATGGGAAATAACTAACCTACAATGACCCAAGAAGGTAGTGTCTGCTGTTGTATGTATACTTACATAGCTCTATCTTCCAGCATGTTTCTCCTGTCAATTAGAGTGAACCTTTGCAGGAAATTGCCAGGCTTAGCCAAGGCCAAAGAAGCTTTATAGCAGTGGGTGACGTTGGGGTGTCTTCCCCTCCTCTACCCTCTTCCCATTAGCCTTGTTCCAGATTTGTGCCACAGATGGCAGATTTTCACTCCAGTTTCGAGACAGAAGGATGTATCAGAGGCTGTTTTTATTTCCACTGAATTGAACTATAACCCTCTGCTGCTTAGTCTCTCTCTCTCGCTCGCTTTTTAAACCCTTCCTGCTGTCTCCTGTGTGGAGATCTGCCCAAGTACACGCTCCCCCCACCTCTTTCTCTTTCAAGCGCTGTCTCTCCAACCTTTGTCCTGATAGCTAACCAGCCTGCTTTATTAACCTTAGCTAGTTCCTAACCCTAACTAGATGCTAACTTTTCTCTAGCAAATAACCTAACCTTTTAACTAGAAACTGAGTATAACTAGAATCTAATATCCTAACACTATAATACCTCTCTTCCCTCATCTCCTTTGAAAAATAAAGGTGAACTGTAATCAGTATCTATATATTTTTACCTTCTATCCTGAAAATGGAGGATTGAACCGCAGCACAAGAATGAGCAGGGCTGAAGTATAAGGAGGGAAGGGGGTTTCTGGTGGTTAAGGCAGAAGATTGGCACACAGGAGGCTTTGACTCCTGTTCTTGCCTCTGCCACAGACTTCCCTCTGTGACCTTGGGCAAGTTGCTTCACCTCTACCTCAGTTTCCCCATCTGTAAAGCGGGGGTGATAATGCTGCTGTACCTCACTGGGGGAGAGGAGAGAGTGTAAGGCTGCTACTTATCATGCAGCGTGCTATACGAGCCCTGGCTGGGAGGTGCTGCGGAATGACAGCATTGTTACCATTGCAGAGAAGCTCTTGCATTTCTCCCTAGTAAGAGGCAATACTTGTAATTGCGGAATCTGCCCTGTTCTCAGGATTGGGGTAAAAAACAACCAACTAAAACCCCTTCTTTGATAAGCTGTGTGACAAGTTTGAATGCCACTGTGAGCAAAAGGACCTGCCGTGTTTTCAAAGGAAGATGGTTGCAACCTCAGGAGGTCAGACGGGGGGACAGTGATTTTACCATTGCCAGTGGCATGGTTCACCAGCCACAACGTCACTTCCTCTCATCTGTGAGACCTGCCTAGGCAGAAGACTTACATTAGGCACTTAGGGACAACTGGAGGGGGTTTGAGTAAAAATAACTCAAGGGAGATGCAGTCAACAGGCAAGTGTAGCAGGACTCTTCTCTCTCCATACAACTCCCTCTTGCGCTGGCATTAGGGAGGCTTCCAGAGCAGTTGCATGAGGTAGCCCTTTCCCTTGTACAGTAGCATGGCCTTCTTTAGTGCAGAGCATGTGGCTTCAGTCTCTGTACAGAGCCACTGGAGGATAACTGAAGGTCCCGATAAGGACATGCATTGAATTCCTTGCACATCTGTGCCAATAACTAAAGTTTGGAACTAGGAATTTGCTAGCAAAGGTGGGCTCAAACCTGCAACTCTTAATGTGACGCAGTGTACCAGGATGTCCCTGGCTAACATGGCCATAATGCCAACCCTTTTCCCCACGAGTGATGAAGATAAATGCAGGTTCATCATATGTTCTGCAGGTAGCAAACAGTAATGTTAGCTGAGAGCTTGAAGATTTTCTTGGCATTCTTAACAACAAAATGGAGCCAGTCTTAAGACTCTTCAAGCCAAGTGCCACGGAGGCTCTGTAAACAGCCAGCTGAATTGGACTGCTTTAAAAAGGGCATCCCCACCTTAAGTAGCCCGAGCCATCTTCATTCTGTCCCTATAATTTAAGATGAGGTAGAACAGGAAGTTTCCTACTGGGAACTGTCTTCCTTGACTCAGGTCCTTTTCCCACGGGCAGTCCAGGTGTTTGGGGTTTTACAGTCTTTTCACTTATTTTCTTTGTTTTCTTTGCAGAAGGTACACCGATCCGAGGTAAGACACCCCCAACTCACTCACTCACCCACTCTCCAAACACTTCTCTTCACTCAGTTCCTGTTTCATTGACCTGTGCTCAATACAGATTGTTGTTGTTGTTATGTTTTCTTGTCCTGCTTTACCTCTGGATATTTCTTTTTTATACCTGTCTTTATTTTATGTATGGTTATAATGTCCTTTTTTGTTTGCTGGGTGCGCTTAGTAATACCGATACTGTTACTCTAATAACGTCTCAGGCTGCACTGCCTCAGATTTATGGTGGAGTTTTAAGAGCTAATCTCTCCAGGACTGTGAAGGACTGAAGTTTATCTTGAGCATTAAATGCTATCAAAGCTTGGTAAATACTTAGGACCTTCTCTTGATTGGTGCAAAGTGCTCCTGAGCCACTGATGGTGGTGAAAGTTTTCCAATCCTTGCTCAGTCAGAACTTCAGCACTTACCATCTCAGCATACTCATTTGTTTGGCTTCAGAGCCTTCTTTCCCCTTCCTCCTCACTCTCTTACCTTTAGGTTTCTCTGGGAAAGATACCAGTGGTAAGTAGCTTCTGCACTATCTCTTTAATGGAGCCAAAAAGATACTAGACCTCAAGCTGTCATGGAAAGTGAGCAGGAATTGGGTGTGCAACCCCTAGAAGACCCTGCTTTGGCTTTATCTACGCTGGCAAATTTAAAAGTCCATAATTCTCTGCTGGTAAAAGCAACAGGAGGTGCTGTAGGTGAGATTTACTTTTTCACACATCATCTCTATTGGCTCCTGACAAGTGCTGAAAACTGACTGACCTCTCTCAGCATAATTTCCACCACTGCATTCACCAGCAAAACTGCAGTGGTCAAGATGAAAGGGGTGAGTCCGTATTCCTCTGACGAAGCTGCCTGCCTGCAGTTCGTGGTTCTGTTCCTGCTCTGCAATGTGGCTTCATCTCCCCTTGTGTACGCTCAGACAAGCAATGCTTGTGAGCCGCACAAAAAAATTGCCCGGAACCAGTGGAAGCAACCCACAGATTTGTCCAAATTAACAGAAATTTCAAGGAAAACTCACTGACCAGCTCTCCACCAAAGTGGAACTTTCTGATAACAGAGCATGCTCAAGCTGTAATTCAGTATGAAATATGCTCAGCTGGTGTCTCAGTATGAAGCTTCAGTCTGTTTGGTTTCTAACTCCTGTTATGCTGAAATACCTACAGATTCTTTTGAAATGAATTTATTTTGGTTTAGTGGTTTGGGTGGGTTTTTTTGTTTTTTTAATCCTATCTGTTCTGCCTTTGGGAGCTACCAAGCACAGTGGATGCTGGCGGGAGTCGCACTATCACACCCCATCCCTGTCATAAATACTCTCACAGCCTCACGTCTTCCCACGCAGCATCCTTTTTCACCCATGCACACACAGAGGAACATGAGCTCCGTGTCCTTCTCCTTTGAACACATTGGTTTTTCCTTCCTGAAGAGGCTGTATCTGCAACTAACAATGATATCATTTGCACTTTTCTTACTTAAGATTTTATCAGTAATATTATGCTGAGCTGGAATTGTTTGGTTTTCATATTTAGGTTTTTTTCCAGAGATGGGAGTTAAGAGTCTTGTCACATGTGAGCTCTGTCCATATCTGTAGTATAATCATGTACTCCTAATACATAAAACATTTGATAGCCTGTTGAATTATTTATGTAGTAAGTATTTTAACTGGAGTTTTGCAGGGATGAAGCCTTCTGAGGTAAATGAGGCAATTTTCTTCCATGTAGTTACATGCTGCATATCTCTGCATGTTTGCTTACAGGAGTGTTTAGTATGGGCTCTGGGTATGTTCTTGTAGGCTGCAATAATGTACAGGTTTAAAAAAAAAACCTTAATCCTTTTGACCCAGTTGGTGTAAACCACACAGGCAATTTTGAAGTTCCAATGCAGTATTTACAGGGTTTTCCCTTGGGAATATTCACTATCAGTAAGGTGCTTTTCACACTGACTCTTATCTCCTGTAGGCTTCCTGTGAATCGGGCATTTAGGTACAAAACAAAGGCAGCAGTGATAAAAATGCTCCAGGGATCCTAGGCAGTGGGTGACAAAGCCTTTCGCTTTTATGGTCACTGCTTCAAATCAAGCAAAGGAAAGTCAACTGCCTTCTGATAGATTTCTGGGGATGACAGTAATATGGATTATTGAAGTTGATTTCATGAGTTCTGGTGCAGAATACCTGCATTGCAGAAGCCACAAAAGTTGGTACTTTTGCTGATCATTTCAGTACAGAGAGTAACACTTAGTATAGGGGGGGGTATTAAATTTTCTCTTGGGTATGTGTTGCATACGTGTCAAGCCGTAACGCTGAGCACAGGCGTTAGCTGATGTCGGCAGAGGGCTCAGTGCTCCCAGAGCTCTTAGCCCAAGCCCCCCCAGGCAGTGTCCCAGTATGTATTAGCCCAAGGGGAGGAAAAAGCAAAACATTGACGCTATTGCTCTCTCTTAAAAACAAAACAAAATGGTGATGATCGTGTCTTTGCTGCGGTCTTCTTCTCTCCTCCCAGGTGGCCTGCAGATTGAAAGCAGCGAGGAGACAGACCAGGGGAAGTATGAATGCGTCGCCAGCAACAGCGCCGGAGTGCGCTACTCCTCCCCTGCTAACCTTTACGTGAGAGGTAGGGAGCGCATCGGCTCACAACACTGGCAAATATCTCCCTCCCCGTGGCCTTCTTTTGTCCCCAGCTGTTTGATTCGATCCTGTCCCTGAGCACAGGGGAAGCACTGGTGTTAATCAGTTGGATCCTTACCGTGCGCTGCTCAGCTCGCAGGGGGATCCTGGTGCACCCCGACTTCCTCACCATTGCTGGTGGCTCCAGCTACCACGCCAGAGTTGCAGAGCAGCAATACAAGGCTGTGTTACCCACAGCGAAGTCAAGTGTGACTCAAAATAGTGTGCCCAAGAATCTGCCAGCATCAGCCTGCAGAGCCCAGAAGGGAAATGAACAGCTTTGGCTGCAAAGAGGCTATAATGCCCTTTTTCTCCCAAAGGATCCCTGCTCTCTGGAAGTGGGAAGGTTTCAGTTCTACTGGTGTGGGTATGAGAGGAGGGGAGGACCCTCTCAGTCCCCTCCACTGAGCTCTCTGTTCCCCAGATCTCACCAGATTGCAACAGGAGGGTGCATTCTCACTTCTCACCTAAGTCCCAGCTGGTTTTCCCTTCACTAGCAGTAATTTGTCACTGGTTCCTTGGGCACGAACGCTGGCCATGGGCACAGACTCACAGAAAGCTGGAGACGGCCAGCAGACGTCTCTGCTGCAGTGACAGATTCCTTCACCCATGTAGCATGGGGAACAGATGACAGGGGGATTGGCTTCTGCTTGATGCCCCCTCGATGTTCTCACACCCAGCGGGGCAATAGCCTTTCTGCCTTTCTTTGTTATTTTATTTTAAGCTCTGACCTGTAATATTTTGTGTGTAGCTTTGGTTTAATATCTTTCCACAGCAAAACCCTTTTGGTAATGAGAGAGCAGGGCTGGTCCTTCTCACTTTTTTAAAAAAAGAAAAATACCATTGGGAGGAAAAAGAAAAGCTACATCCCAGCAAACTGTTCCCATTTCCATCCCATCGACAGAGGAAGCGCCTCCCACCTACACTCACGTTAACTCTGCAGTCAAATGCAGAGCCATGCTCCTGTGTGCACTCCTTTCTCTCTCTCTTTCTCTCTCTCTCGTGTCTCACGCTCACTAAATCACATGCACATGGAGAGAAGGCTTTTAATAATTTAATGTTTCCAAGCTAAATTTTTAAATAGCCTTTTGTGGCCAGCTGGAAAATTGCGTTTGAAATTTGCCCTGTTGCCTGGGCCCCAAAATTCTTCTTTTGGGAGTGTAAATCTGGATCTGACACTAATTCAGGGCTAAAGCCTTTGCAGACAGCTTAGCTGGAATGTTTTGGGTTCTTTTTTTTAAAAAAAACAAACAAACACGAAACAACAGGAAAAAATGTGGGGATTTTTCATTATTCTTTTATTTATAAATATCTGCTATCTTTCTGGCCACTCGGAAACTACCCAGGAGACAAAGGTTGTAACCATGGAGTTGCTTGTCTCCGCACCTGGATAAGAGTCTGCTCCAGGTGGATAGCCCTCTTTCTATCCAAGTTAGCCTGTGTGTACCTGAGGCCTGCCTGAAAAACAAAGCCAGCATTAGCCGGCCGAGAGAGTGCAGAAAACACCGTGTAAGCAAGCTCGGCCTGTGGTTTGGGTGTTTTTCATGCTGTTTAATTCCTTGTTTCTTGTGTGTTAATATCGTGGAAAGGTAACAAATTTCTGAAATGGATTTGCTTTGGTGGGAGGGAAAGTTCATGCACATTTTTCTTCCCGTTTTTTGTTTTAAAAGAGTCTTGAACACTCTTGTGTTTCCAATTGACTTGTTTCTCCCATAACATGCTTGTCTCTATAGAACACCTGGGATAGGAGTTGTAAGTTTTAACATTGCAAGGAAATGTTTTGGTTTTGTTTTGCTTTTCTTTTCTTCTTCTAATTATTTCTTTTTCCTTATTCAGTCCCATTGTGGAGTTAGTGCAAGCAGGGCCGGGTGTGGGGGCTGGTGGGAGCACGGGCTGGGGGAGCGGATTTCCAGCTTGGGATCTCCCTTGTACCGGGTCTTCTCTGCCTGGTACAGGTTCCGCTCCCCCTTCGCTAAAGAGCAGATGGACTTAAAGAACTGAGAACTCCTTTCCAGGGTTGGCACCTCTGTCGGGTGCTGATTCTGAATTAGGATTGCTCACAGTCTGACCTCTGTACAGAGCTTGGTGGTTCTTAAACAGAAGGTGCCTAGCTGGATGGGAGGGGGAAAGTTAGGAAGGCAGGAAAGAGGGTCGTTACTATCTTCATTTTTTTTCCTTTCTTTTTATTTTGGTTAAGAGAAAAAAACAATCAATTTGCAGCTGACAGCCTTGAGAAGGCCTTTTTTTACTCTCTCTGTGTTTCCCCTATTTTTCTCTTCTCCTCATGTCATTGTGTTCCGCATCAAACCCCCTTAACATCCCTCAGAGCTACGAGAAGGTTGGTGTGGTTTTTTTCTTTTTTACTTTCTTTACCCACATTTTTACATTCTTAAGAGAAAAAAATAAAAAAATAAAATTAAAAAAAAAAGAGAAAAAGCAAGAAATCTTTAAGATGAGCGAGACCCGCCCGTTCCCGGGTCTCGCAGAGATGAGTTGAGTTGCATTGTGGGCCTCTCTATGCATCCTTTGGTAATGTTGCTGAGTTCTTGCACTTTTTTGTCGTCATGGTTACCTTGCCGTTTGGACATTGGGCCTGATGCATGATAGGAGAATGTAACAATCTTCTTTGCATGCCACTTTTTAAATTAATTATGAATTATTTTTTCTATATATAAATATGTATAGTTTTTTTTTTACAATTCTGGTTTATTTGAAGTGGATTTACCCTTACTTTCTAAATTTTTTGTTCTGTTGGGTTTTTTGCTTTCTCTTGATTTCCTATTTCAGTTTTGATTGGTTATGCTGTGCTGTAGTTTATTCCAAACGCATTGTGAGAAGCCAGTGTTCCTGCCCACCCGGTGGTAACTGAACTCCTCAATCCCTCCAGGAGGAAAGGAGTCACACAGCTCTAACGCCTGTCCATGGAAGCCCTGCTGTTTGGGACAAGCCTTTGTTTTGGGGGGAGGGAGGGATCTGGGAAGTGGAAAAGATGGTAAGAAGCCAGGGTGTCGTTCCAAGAGTTAGAGCAGACCCTGGGTCACGTTATTACTTACATATTTCTTGGAGGTGTGGCTCTTGTTCCACATCCTGCACACAAAGAAAAACCCTGATCCCTGCTCTGAAGGGCTACCCCAGCGATGCAGAACTGGCCATTTCCCTCCAGTAAGACCTAAGACACTGCGTACGGGAGCTCATTTGCTGTCAGCCCAGGATGGGTACAGGCAGAAAGCTTCCTGCTGTGTTACTCAATCACACGCAGTTGTCCCTCCTTTAGCACCCACGTGTGCGTGGAGAGCCCCATCGTCAGGCAGTGCCTTGTCTCACCAGCAGAGCTTGGCAGATTCCCTTGTAGGAGGGTGATGCCTCGTCCTCGCAGTGTTGGAAACGAAGGGCAGCCAGCCAGCCGCCTTCTGCGGAAGGGTAGCTGGATCTCATGGCTCTGCCTCTCCCCATTTACCTTCTTTCTTCCCTGCCATTTAACCATTGTTGCCTGGCTACAGGCACCTTGAAAACCAGCCAGGTCCAGAGAAGGTAGAGCCCTCCTTTCTAAAGGAGCGTGGGAAGAGAAATGCAGCAGTGGTAGATACAAAGAGGCTGCTGGGACGCATCTGGCAGCTGCATCTCTATTGTAAACAGCAACAAGAAATCTGACAAGTTACATTCTAGCTGAAAATGCCTCTTTTCCCTCTTCTC